>NC_140582.1:620116554-620814136 GCF_964204655.1 Triturus cristatus
TCAATCATAGATTTGAAGCTATGATGTCTTTCATCTGCAATAAAAAGAATCCTCCTCTTGGAGAAGTTGTGGATTTCTTTTGGAGAAAGGAGTATCAAGCAAGAGGTGCTCCTCACATACATATGTTGTTATGGGTCAAGGATGCCCCCAAATTTGGAACAGATTCAGATGAAAGTGTTTTGTCTTTCATTGAAGATTATGCTACATGTGCTGTACCAAATAGCAGAGAAGACAAAAACTTAAAAGAACAAGTCTTAAGATTTCAAAGCCATAGGTGTGGAAAATACTGTCGACGAAAGTACAAGTCAAAGGATAAGTTCTATTCCAAATGTCGTTTTGGATTTCCATGTCCTGTATTAGCCAAAGGAAGAGTGAACAGTTTCATGTCAGCTGTACGACATACCATCACAAGAAAGTCTCCGAAAAACACCTACAACTTAAGAAGAAGCGAAGAATCAAAATACATAAATGACTACAACCCAGTTATTTTATCCATGTGGAACGCTAACATGGATATTCAGTATGTTGCGGACAATTCCATTGCTGTTGCTCGATATGTAACGTCTTACATTACTAAATCAGAAAAGACTGAATTGAAAGAAATGTGGGAAGAGATTTCTCACGAGAAGACTCTAAGTAAGAAATTATACAGTTTCAGTTTGAAGATGTTATCGCATCGTGAAATTGGAGCATATGAATGTTCAGATCGGTTATCATCTGCAAGTCTATATTCCAAAAGTAGAAGAATCATTTGGGTGAGTCTAGGTCTTGCAGGAATGCGAAATCGGGTACTGAAATCTGTTCAAGAAATTGAATATTTAGCAGAAAATGACCCTGAAAGTACAGATATTTTGAAAACCAATATGTTGGACACATACTATCCAAAGAGAAGTCATCATCTTGAGAACATGTGTCTCTATGAAGTGTTGCAAAACTACACGGAATATTACAGAGAACATCAACGATGGAAAATATGGAGTGATTGGTTCTGAAAGATGTCTGGTGAAACAAAGGAAAGGAAATGTAATTAATCACAGGAAACTGAGTTGCGACACTGCTGACAAAAGGGAATTTTACTAATTAGCCCTTTTGCAAATGTTCAAACCATGGCGTTCTGAAGTGGAATTACTTGGAGATTTTCACAGCTATGAAGATTCATTTAATGCTTGTAAAGATAGCATACAATGCAGTCCTTTCGCAAATTATGTGAAAATGTTGAATGACGAAATTGATCAAGAAGC
Source organism: Triturus cristatus (assembly GCF_964204655.1). Lineage (NCBI taxonomy): Eukaryota > Metazoa > Chordata > Amphibia > Caudata > Salamandridae > Triturus > Triturus cristatus. The sequence goes on from NC_140582.1 coordinate 620,117,796, forward strand.
TACAATTGCAGCTGAGATTGCTAGAGACAGTTCTCAAGACAGTCAAAGTTCTGCTGCACTGAGTCAAGATCCACTAGGACAACCAATTGTTGAAAATGAAGCAGCGATTGCCATGAATGAGGTGGAAACAGCAATGTATCAAGCACAAGAAGATGCAATACAGTTAGGAAACTTGGAAGAGCAACTAAATGTTGAACAGAAACAAATATATCAGCAAGTGAAAGAGCAGATTGACCATGGATTACTTCATGAAAAGAGGGTGTGCTCATGTACATCATTTCAACCTATCCGAATGTATGTGAGTGGTCAAGCTGGAACAGGAAAGAGTTTCTTAATTAAAGTAATTACAAGTTATCTGCAAAAAAAAACTGAGTCGCATTTGTCTTGTGTTGTCACTGCTCCAACTGGGTTGGCAGCACATAACATTAAAGGAATTACTTTACATCATTTACTAATGCTGCCAGTAGAGCATGAGAACAAATTGGAATACCACAAGCTATCTGGAGAAGCTTGTTGTGAAGTTTCAAGAGTGCTGAAGAAAATGAAACTTCTCATTATTGATGAGGTGAGCATGGTTTCAAACTTGATGCTTGCCTTTGTGCATTTAAGAATGCAGCAAATTCTTAAAATAGAGTATGACGTGTTATTTGGAGGAAAACATGTCATAGTTTTTGGAGATCTACTGCAACTGACACCGGTAAAAGGACAACCGGTATTTAAAACACTTGCCCATGAAGATACTAGAAAGTCTCTTGGAAGTGTTGGTAATGTGAACATTTGGAATAATTTTGAATACAAAGAACTGCCAACAAATATGCGACAGGCAAATGATGCTGAATATGGAAGTATTCTTCAAGATATAAGAATTGGAATTCTTTCAAAAAAAGGGAAAGAAGCTTTGGAGAGTCGATTACTTTGCAATGTCTTTCCAAATGAAAATGCAGTTGCTGCAAAAGTGTATGTGGAAATTGCTAAAAGTAAGTCAGTGATTTGCTTAATGCCGACACTGCGTGAGTGTTCAATATTCAATGAAGAATTATTAAAATTGGAAAATGAAGAAATTGTCAAAATGGAAGCCATCGATAAAATACGACATGAAGGAATCACTATTATTTTAACGGGTAAGTTGAGATCAAAACTAGATTGTTTAGAAAAAAAAATATCTAAAACTGCTGGTTTGGAAAAGACACTGTATGTGTGTGTAAACTGTCGGGTAATTTTAAGGCGTAATTTGGATGTTTAGTTAATGGTGCAATGGGCAAAGTGGTGGATTTTGTGAATTATCAGAAAAAAGAAGGAATTGAATTTTTAAAAATTAAATTTGATCTGATTGATGAAGTTAAAGAAATTGGTCGTTGTTCAGTTTGTTTTTTGCTTGTTAAAGATTTATATGTCCGTAGACAACAATTTCCATTTTCTTTGGCATATGCAGTGACTATTCATAAATCTCAAGGATTAAGTGTAGACAGTGCATTGGTGAACATTGGATCTACTGAATTTAAAGAGGGTATGGCATATGTTGCTTTGTCGCGAGTCAGAACATTATCTGGTTTGTTTTTGATTGATTTTGATGAGACAAAGGTTACTGCAGATGCAAACTGTGTAAAAGAGTATAATAGGTTAAGAAGGGTGTATGCTCCAAATTTAGGTCAATATCCTGTATTTGAAAAGCGTGTAGTTGGTCGAAAAAGAAGGTTAGAGAATATCTGTTCTGAAGGTATCAAGAAAAGAAAAGAACAAGATAATGTTGTGATTGCAGGTAAAAAGAAATTGGACACTGTTGAAGAGATTGTTGGTTATCAGTTTGAAAATAGTTCTGGTGTCAACTGCTATGCTAATGTAGTGGTCAATGTTGTTTTTTATCTGGAAGATTTGCAAGAACAAATTATGTAGAATCAGGAAAAAAGATTTTGTTCTCTGTTGCCTTCTGTTTATGAAAAATTGACAACAGATAGAAGTAAAATACAATCTGTTTCAGATGTTCGTAATCTTTTGGATGTGTGTTCTGGTTCTACACAATTTACACAAAATATCCAACAAGATGCTCAGGAATTTTTAATGTATATGCTTACAATGTTTGAAAATGAAGGTGTAGAAATAGAAAATATTTTTGGCCTTTCTTACAAATGGGAACATTATTGTGAAAATTGCATGTATACTTGTAGCACCAATGTAGACACTGAGAGATTTCTGTATTTAACATTACCAGACTGTAAATCAGTGGCTTTCAATAAATTAGTGAAAGGTGCCATTCAAAACATGGAGTGTAGCCAATGTAAATCAGAAATGTTATCCACATTATTGTTAAGAAAATATGGAAAATACATAATTTTAATGATGCACCGTTGTACAGCTGATGGAAGAAAATTGGATACTTTAATAAAACAATTTGTAGCAGCACAAATATCAATATCAGGAAGGACTTTTGTAGCAATTGCAATAAGTTTCCATGATGGTCCTTCCACCACATCTGGACATTACATTGCCTATCTAAAATGTGACAAAGGCTGGACACTTTGTAATGATGCCCAGTTGGTTTTCAAACAACGTTTGCCTAGGGAATTACAAAATTCCTACTTAATATTTTTGAAGCCAAAGTTTTAGGAAGATAATTCACTCTCTGAGGAATTTATTATTATAATTTAATAGAACTACTATTGGACAGTTTACATAAAAAAGAAGTGCAAAAATACCATTTGGCCTCAAGGAAAGGTATACTTTTGAATTATGGACTTTTTGGTGATCATTTATTCGGTGATTATTTTAATGCGGCAACATTTACAGTTTTTATAAGTTAAAGTTATACAATTTTGCAATCTGTAAGCATTTCATATATGTATGATTTGTATTTTCTGGTATTTTACTGAGAATTGTATGTTGGGTTTTATTTAACAATCTTTCTGATTGTTTTTTTTTTTGCCCGCTGTTAAGTGATGAGTACCATTGAAATCACTATTTCGAGTGAAATTCAATATATTCTGAGAACAGCAAAAAAGGCAAACAAATTACTTTGTGGAAATTATGTTGTGTTGTAAAAAATGTATTATTATATGTTATAATTTTTATTTTATTTTCTTTCACAGATCCCATTTTTAAAATGAGCAATTTTTACGAATTTATATTTGAATGAAAAATAGGCAAAAATGAATAACATTTTTTATTCCTATTACTGTGAAGGTAAGTTTAATTAAGTCTCAATATGCAGAATGAAGAGGCCTGCAAGAATCTACAAGTTGAAACACGTTTCTAAAAACACTTTGTTTATGTAGTTTTGAAATCTGACCATAATCAGATATCAAGTGACCTGTAAAAATAGAGATTTGAGGGGTTCATAATATTTCATCTTTTTAGCTTTTGAAGGACTGCAATCATTTCAATCATTCTTCTTTGAACATCTTTGCAGTCCAAATTCTGTGCTAACCTTCTATCGTTCGCAAGGAAATTTAAAAACGGAAATATGTCACTTTTTGTAACATAGTTATTGTGTAAGATACTCTTTCATATTTTCAAAGAGAGGAAAAGGCACTGTGCACTTTTTACACTCCATGAAAATATAACCTCATCATGCAAACCACTTTCGGTTGAAAGTGTGTTCTATAAGTGTTGTTGTGCATGAATGCACTTAATACTCATAGAACAAAACACATGTCTAGATTTATTAGAAATCGTAAATCTCAATATGTGTGTGAATGGTGCACCATTCTACAATTGGTGTAGGAAAGCACAACAAAGAGAATTGTTTTAATTTCTCCACATTTTTATATCTTCAATGCATGCTGAAATGTTCAGCATACATTGAAGGAGAAAAATGCATTTTCTCATTGTTTTTGTACAGGAAGGTGTGTCTTCCTGTAGAAAAACAAACAGCACATGACACAGATATCCTTGCACTATTGTGCAAGGGTGCCTGTGTCACCACATGGCTGCAGTTCAAGCAGCCGTGCAGAGAGAAGCATAGATTTGCAACATATTTATGTACATATGTTGCATCCCTGTGCTTCGGAAGTACTACAGCACACTACAATTAAAGAGGTTACTGTGTGATGCTGCAGCACTTCCTTATAGTTCTGCACTTATACATTCACTATACGCTACTAATGCATTAATTCAGTCAATTACGTACTACACATACATTCATCTAAACTTTCACACACTAACAAAGAAATTTAGCTCTTTTTTTAAACCAGAAAAGTTAGTTCTTACAAGAACTTATTTTTTCTTCTTTCTTCTTTTATAATTTTTTGGGGGTTTTCCGAACAATTTTGTGATTTTTTTGGTTTTTCTGAAAAAAAAACAAAAAAAAAAAACAGGAGAAACCAAACAATGAACTTCAGGGAACAGTAAAAAAAAAACAAAAAAACTAGCAAATATGACTTTCCTGCCGGCGGCAGATCAGATCGATTGACTGCTCGCCATAGCACAAAGTCTTATTGCACTTAGTGCAGAGCACTTTTAAAAATTGAAATTGAGGACGGATGTCCAAGGTTTGGTCTGATGGATGCACTCTTGACGTGCTCGGCTGCGATGAGGTGGATGGCACAGGAGCAGGAGTGTCTCTCATCCATCGGCACTCTTCACGTGCAAGATTGTTTGGATGAAGGCTCCTCATGTGCTTCATCATACTTGCCGTGCCGCAAGAGTATTTCTTGTTAGGATCCCCTCTCGATAAGACTCTTTTGCAAATCTTACATGTGACCAAGGTGGCATTGGTCTTATTCTGTCCTTCGGGAAAAGTAAAAAATGTCCACACCACTGAAGCAAAACGTTTTTTGTGTGGTTCCTCCGGCAAAAATTCATCCTCAGAGGTTTGAGGTGATGCAGGTGATGCCTGCTGCCCTGAAGCCATTTTTGGTTGCAAAAAGTTAGAGCTAAGTGTATACTTAGTCTAAAAAAATCTTCTTCTCTCCAAAGAGATGGTTCTCCAAAGAAGCTCAAAGAAGAATGATTGAAATGGGTGGGGTCTTCCAGTAGTTAGAACAGGAAGTGTAATGAACCAATCAAATCTCTTTTTTTGCAGGTCACATGGGATCCGCGCACCCTGCGCTTATGCAGCACGCACCCAGCGCGCATCCGCGAAATTGAATTAAAAAGAAATATAGGATTAGATGTAAAAATATATTAGTTTTAAGACTAGTTTAGAGTTTGTCTTCAATTAATATTCACATGCAATACATAAATATGTTTTTTTAAATGTTAAATACTTCGCGGGATCCGCGGACCTACTGCGTCATGGACGCATATGACGCATCGCAGATGCGCGTGAACGTCGCGTTACGTACGTCGGACGTATCGCGTATAGGCTGGGAGTCGCGTACCGGTCGCATAGCGATCGCGCAATAAACAGATACCCAACGCATACCATGCGCGGATGCTATCGCGTACGGATCGTGAACGGTGCGCTTAGGGTGCGCGGATCCAAAAACATTGAAAAAATATATATCTAAAATAAAGTTTTGCACATATAGTTAAAAAAATATTTTGAAATATATAAAAAATATGTTTGAAAAACCCATTAAGTTCAAATAATATTTTTTAATTTTTAAAAGAAGTAATTGAAAAAATATGTTTAAAAAATGGTGATAAAAAAGTATTTAAAAAAAAAATAATTAATGAAATTTACACACTGAATTTGAAAAATATAGAAATCCAATCAAAATCATTAAACATGATATCTTTAGAGATAAGTTATAGATAGAAATTAGCATTTAAAAAATCTTTGAAATTCACTGAAAAAAACATAGGTTTCATGCACGTTATAGTTAGGAATTAGCATTTAAAAAACCTTTGAAATTCACTGAAAAAACCAAAGGTTTCAGGGGCGTTATAGTTAGGAATTGGCATTTAAAAAACCTTTGAAATTCACTGAAAAAACCATAGGTGTCAGGGGTGTTATAGTTAGCTGGACATTTCCCTCGTACAATACCCTAGATATTCCCCTGTTATAGTTAGTTCAGCTAACTATAACTCGCACCCCCGCAATGCACTGCTGATGACGTCACATATTACATCACTCATGACATGGTCAGTGACATCACTGATGACATCACTGATGACATCTCAAATGACATCACTGATGACATCAATGATGACGTCATCCATGTGATAAATTAGTGCATCTTCTCACACCCTAATATAACCTTTGATACACCGACTCAAAATTTCAGACGGCCATTTTGACAACCATAGATACTCCAATACCAATAACTACTCACCCACTCATTGACTTTTAGGTCTACATACATCTCCACTCACTCACCTGTACAGTCACTCATACTTACAGTCACTCTGTGCATTTATACACTTATATAGACACTCACACACCGCCAATCATCCATTGAGGTACTGATTCATCTAGTCAGTCATGCAAATAATTAATCACAGTAAAATTTACTACTCACCTATACAGTTAAAAACACTCAAGTTCACTTACTCATAAAAATACTAACAAATTCTGTGTCTTCCTGCAGAAAAACAAACAGCACATGACACAGATATCCTTGCACTATGGCGCATACAGCCACTCCCAAAATCACACACTCTCACATATAGATAGTTATATAATCTTACACACATATTCACTGCGTTTTACATATGTAGTTACTGACACATGTACAACTGAGGTATACATTCAATCACTAACACACCCATACATACACTCGCCCAACCATACAGTCCATCATAGATGCACTCTTAAAAACATGCACCCACTGAATCACCCACTCACACATCTAGTCACAGAGTCACACACACCCTACCCACACAAACACTCAGGCACCCATACAGATACTCAGACAACCAATCAATAACCCATATAGACACTCATATAGCTATTAAAAAAACCATGCAGCCACTTATACACCAACACACAGACACATACAGACATTCACACAGTTTAGTCACTAGTCTGCAGTAAGATACATTTAATGACTCACTTATAGACTCAGTTACGCACCCAGAAAAACATCCATTCACACACTTGTACACCCACTTATTTTTCAACTGGCCTTTCCCTATATATATTAAACATAATAAAACTGTTCAGAAACACATACTCAATGGATGATGTCATCAGTGATGTCATTTGAGATGTCATCAGTGATGTCACTGACCATGTCATGAGTGATGTAATATGTGACGTCATCAGCAGTGCATTGCGGGGGCACGAATTATAGTTAGCTGAACTAACTATAACAGGGGAATTTCTAGGGTTTTGTACGAGGGAAATGTCCAGCTAACTATAACACCCCTGAAACCTATGGTTTTTTCAGTGAATTTCTAAGGTTTTTTAAATGCCAATTCCTAACAATAACATGCATGAAACCTATGGTTTTTTCTAAGGGTGGGCGTAGTTCGCGAAGTAGCACTTCGCGAAGCTACGCAAAGTGAAGTTCGCACTACGCGAGCTACGCGTAGCACTTCGCGAACTGCGTAGTAACATGTTCGCACTGTGCAAGATGTTGTTTTCAATGATTGCACAGTGCGGACAAGCAACCGGCACTGTGCAATCATTGAAAATGGCATCTTGCACAGTGCGAGCTGTAGTTTTCTGCTGCTCGAGTAGATTTTTACTCGAGCTTCAGTTTTCTCAACGCGAACTGGTAGTTTCTCATACGCGACCACTTGCAATGAGAAACCTGACCTCCTCACGTTGGGAATCTCGCCGGGAGGTTTATTTTGCATGCTCGCGATCGCCAACTTGCAGTTGCTGATCGCGAACAAGGAAAAAGTCTCGCCGGGATTTCATTTTGCTTGCTCGCGGTCGTCAACTTGTTGTTGAGGACCGCGAGCAAGCAAAAAATGACCGCAGCACTACGCAACACTACGCTACGCGTGTTCGCACTGTGCTACGTGCAGTTCGCGTAGTGCGAAGTAGCGCGAACTTCGCAAACTACGCGAGCGTAGCGTAGTGCTTCGCCCAGGCTTAGTTTTTTCAGTGAATATATATATATATATTCATGATTTCTTATTAATATAAAGAAACTACGACACTCCAAAGCTGATCAGTCCGATGAATATATATGGTTAGGAGCCCCGTTGATACTTATTCTTACTGTAAGTAAGTTTTTAGCTCTTTAAATAGACTTCACTTGGCAGAATAAGAAATATATTGTTCGGAGTAATATCTCTACTCAATTGCCAAGCTTTTTAAAAGAATCAGGTAATGAAAGCAATCAAACAGTTCCCCTGTTTTGAAAGGAAAGTGCAATAACAGATCAACACATAAAAAAGATATTTTCAAGAGACCACATAATATTAGGAGGACATTTATATAATCCTGCTGTACAAATTGAAAATATTTGGATGTCCTTCACCTGTCTCAAAATAACTGAGGCTCACCCTATGTCACTTGCAAACTCCATTACACTGAAAGAGATTACATTTTCTACATGATGGGCAATGAAATTGTCCTATGATAATAGATGGGCAGGGTCTTGGGGAGGGGAACAGCAGTGGTTTCCTGACTGTATGACAGTTTTATAAAGCAGTGTTTACAACATGAAAAGGTAGCTCTCTTTTCCAGGTAAAGGTTATACAAGGGCGAACTGCTTAACAGTTTTTTATCCGTCTCCTCTTTCATTCCCTTTACTTGACATGCCTTTGCAGCTGGTTCTATCCTGTGTGCCTTTTGACATTTTAGTACATCTCAGCAAGGGATAATACTTGTCACATGATATATTTCATGTCTTGGTAGTGAGATGATCAGAGACTATGCAATTCTATTTCACACATGGCTAAATCTTTCGTGCTAATGGATTCTTAGTATTTTCATCATGAGAGTCGTCGTATAACAAAAAAGACCAGAAAGAAAGTAGAACCAATGGTTATTTTAATGGAAAAAACAAAGACATCTCTTCTGTTTGAAAATATTTGAAATATGCAGATTTGCTTCTGAAGTTAAATGCCTTAAAAACTTAATGGTAATGGAAAGTGTCTCCTATTTTGCACAGTTTATTTAATTAATGAGATCTCAGCATTAACTAGTGCAATCATAAAAAAAAACTACAAGGTTTCAAAACGCAATTATGTCCACACCGGTTATAATTTGAACATCTATGTCTTTCTTTTTCCCACCACTTTGTAAAAAACATAAATTTTTCATAAATAAAAATCTAAAATCTAAAAAGATATGATTGGTTAGAAATCATTTATATCACTCTGGGTTACAAGAATGATTGCGTAAAATGACTTGGTTACTTACCGGTAATCTTCATTACTCCGAGTCATAGTCTTCCTCGTCACAGTCACTAAGGAGCACCCCGTGTTCCAGGCACAGCAATCACCCATAAACAAAAAGGTCCTCACCCAATATGGTGGCCTGGCAGGAAGTACCTGCCACCTGACCTATAAGGGTGGGATCAACACAGGAACATCCTGAAATACACAAGCAGAAAACCAAAGGAAAGAAAACAGTTTGTTCATCCCCCCATCACCAAGGGCGGGCGGGAGAGAACACAACTGTGACAAGGAAGACTATGACTCGGAGTAATGAAGATTACCAGTAAGTAACCGAGTCATTACCATCCTCCTCCATCTTCCTCGTCACAGTCACTAAGGAGCGTATACCCAAGCGCCAGACGAACAAAGAAACAGACACCAAGGATGCCAAAGAAAAATGTAATGCAGACAAGTACACACAATCAGTGGACAGCCTCAAGGACAACGGAACCAAAATCCCCATAAAAAAACTCCCCCATCCGCAACTTATAATGGGAGATGAAGGTGTGGGGGGAGGACCAAGTCACCGCAGCACAAAGATCCTTCAAGGAGGCCCCTTCAAAAGAAGCCCAGGAGAAAGACATACCCCGGGTGGAACAACCTTGATTGACCAGCGGAAGAGAGACCCCAAAGGCCGGCAGGCCAAGGAGACAGCGGACCGCACCCAACGGGAAAGAGTGGCCGTGGTAGGGCGTTGACCAAGCCGGGCAACCCCAAAAGTGACAAACAAAAAATCCACCTGGCGAATGGAGGCTGTACGCTCCAGGTAGATCACCAGAGCCCTGATCAAATCAAGGGAATGGAGGCGGATCTCCTCCTGCGTAGAGGAGTCAGGAAAAAAGGCAGGAAGGACAATATCCTGGGACAAATGAAAAGCCAAGGAAATCTTTGGAAGAAAAGTTGGATCGGGATGAAGGACCACTTTGTCAGGGAAGAAACACAAGGAAGGAGGATGACAAAGCAAAGCGCCAAGCTCCCCCAAATGTCACCCAGACGTAATTGCCACCAGAAAACAAACCTTCAGGGTGAGAAACTCCAGTGAGACTGAAGGCAGAGGCTCAAATGGGGAAAGCTGCAAGGCATGAAGGACCAAGGGAAGATCATAGGGGGGAACAGAAGAAGCAACAGCAGGCCATAGAAGAAAAAAACTGCGCAAAAGGCGAGAAGCCAAGGACTCAAAGGGGACGAGAGAGGATTCCCCAGATAGCCTTAATAGTGGACCACTGGCTGCAGAGAGTAGAGACCGACAGCCCCAGCAAAAACCCATCCCGGAGGAACTCAAGCACAGAACCCCCCTCACAGGTAACAGGGAGAAACCTCCGCGAAGAACACAGAACAGAGAAATTCTGCCAGTGACGGTCGTAGACCTTAAGGGTACTGCCCTTCCGAGAATTCTGGATGGACAGGGCCACAGCAGAGGAACAACCCAAAGAAACTAGCCTGCGCCTTTCAACTTCCAAGCCCCTAAAGCCAACTGGCTGAGAGCCTGACGAGACAGGTGAGGAAAGCGGAGTGGAGAAGGGGACAGCGGGAACCTCCATGGAGGAGCAACCGCCAGACGAAGAAGGAGGGGATTCCAAGTCTGGCGAGGCCAAAGGGGGGCCACCAAAAGCACCAACAGCCACTCCAACCTGATCTTTGCCAAAATCATGCTGAGAAGTGGAAAAGAAGGAAAGGCATAGAGAAGACCCCGAGGGCCAAGAGAAACTCAGGGCATCCACCCCCCACGCCTCCATGCAAGGCAGAAGGGCGCAGAACCTTGGCAGAAGGGGACGCAAAGAGATCCAACTAGGGCCTCAAGAACCTCCCCGACAGTTCCCAAAAGACCAGAGGAGACAGGGACAGAGAGACTGAAAAAGGAAGAAGGCGACTCAGCTCATCTGCATGCCCATTCTCCCTCCCCAGCAGATAGATAGCCGTCAGACCCAGCAGATTGTTCTCTGCCCAAGACCCAATCTGATCCACCAGGAGAGCCAAGAGAGGAGAGCGAGTGCCCCCCAAATGGTGCAAGTAAGCACGGGCCACCAGATTGTCTGTCTGGACCTGAACCCACATGTCCTTCAGGCGATGGGCAAAGTGCATGAGAGCCTTGAACACAGCAGCCAGTTCTTTCCAATTCGAGGACATCCAGCTCTCCGCGGGGGACCAAGCACCCTGAGCAGAAAGAACCCGAGGGTGGCCCCTCAACCCCAAGGGCTGGCATCGGTAGTCAGGGTACAGGGAAGGGGAGGGTCCAGGGGCACCCCTTCCGCCAGGTTGTCTGGGACCAACCACAACTGCAGCTGGAGAGAAATGGTTGGAGTCACAGGACCAGAGGCTTCATAGTCATGGGACCCTGGATCCCAGTGATACAGAAGGTGATACACCAGATGGTAGAGGTGTCTGCGAGCCCAAGGAATCAGAAAGAGAGAGGCAGACATGTCCCCTTGAGCCCGCAACCATTTCCTTGTGGAGGCTGAATAGGTCGACAGGAGGGATTCCAGATGAGACCAGAGATGGAGTAGGCAATCCAGAGGCAGAAACACCAACCCCAACCTGGTATTGAAGAGAGCTCCGATAAACTGAAGTTCCTGAGAAGGGATGAGGTGGGACTTTCATTCACAAGGAACCCATGAGAATCCAGGCAAAGCCGCACGAGCACCATATCCTTCAGGGCCTTAAGAAAAGACGAGGAAGAAATTAACCAGTCATCAAGGTAAGGAAACAAAAGCACCCCCTGAGCATGCAACAGACCCACCAGGGGAGCCAAGACCTTAGTAAACACCCGAGTGGCAGAGGCCAACCCAAAGGGGAGGACACAAAACTGGAAGTGCTGACCCAGGGCAAAGAACCACAAATACCTCTGAAAGAGAGGATGCACAGGAATAAAGTACTAAGCATCCAAAAGGTTCAAGGATGACAGAAAGGCCCCAGAGGCAACAAGGGCAGGATCCGCTGCAAACTCACAATTTTGAACCTCTGGTAAGGCACATAGAAGCTCATGGCCTTGAGGTCCAAGATAGGGTGGAAGTCCCCTGACGGCTTCGACACCTGGAACATCAGAGAGTAACAACCCTGACCCAACTCCGGCCTTGGAACTGGAATGGGGGCACCCTTCTGGAGAAGATCCTGGATACACCGCTGCAACCACAGCAGCTTCAGAGGATTCCGAGGAGTGGGAACAAAAAATCTGGTGGAGGAGAAGAGAAGGCGATAGAATAGCCTTCTACCACCAGGCGAAGCACCCAGGAATCGGTGACGTCTTGAGCCCAAGCAGAAGAAAACAGTCCAATCCGGCCGCCCACCTTGAGATAGTCAGGACTTGGCAGAGGCATCGGGAAGGAACAAAGAAACAAGGCTAAGAGGGATCAATCTCGTTTATTTTGACTCAAGAAACAATTAATTTTCTCGGTAACAACTTATTTCTTATAAGAAACTATATTCATCATAATTTATCAGGGACGAATATCTCTTGGTGAACATCAGAGCACTTCAACACAAAATATATACAAATTTGCACAAACATGAAGCAAAACAACAACCTCTATTTACAATTTCATTAAATCATATGAAATGCAAATACACATACAATTTATGTACACAACAAACTATCAAATATCAATTCCCCTAATCATGGTTCCAAATCAATGTATACTAGTTATTTATAGTAATACATTTGGAGGAAATCCTTTTTGGCATCCGAGGTGTTACTCCTCTCCTATTGTTTTATGTGTCTGCCAAACAAAGATAATTCTTGAATCAACACACTTAGTGGATTCCTCCTACGTCAAAATGTCGACGCGTTCGCGTTTCAGCCTCCAACTATTTGGCCTCTTCAGGACGGGGATAACAAGCTATCTGGTTCAAGTCTGGGCGGGTATTGCAGGGGCAGTACGTCAAACAAAGTCTTCTCAGTGTCTCAAAAAAGTTCGAATAATGCCTTGTACAGGTCCGGCTGGACCTCTCATATGGCGTAACGTAACTTCAATATCTTTTACATCTGGTCCATAGCCTCAGTATGAAAGAATCGCCATACGTCTTAATCAACAAGTTTCGGGGTCGCTTCAAAATTCTTCCACTCGATCCCCTCTCACTCACCCACTGGTACGGGCTCGCGTACACGCCTCTGAATCCGCCGCTTCAGTTTCACCAAATGAGACCGCATTTGGTGAAACTGAAGCGGCGGATTCAGACACTGAGAAGACTTTGTTTGACGTACTGCCCCTGCAATACCCGCCCAGACTTGAACCAGATAGCTTGTTATCCCCGTCCTGAAGAGGCCAAATAGTTGGAGGCTGAAACGCGAACGCGTCGACATTTTGACGTAGGAGGAATCCACTAAGTGTGTTGATTCAAGAATTATCTTTGTTTGGCAGACACATAAAACAATAGGAGAGGAGTAACACCTCGGATGCCAAAAAGGATTTCCTCCAAATGTATTACTATAAATAACTAGTATACATTGATTTGGAACCATGATTAGGGGAATTGATATTTGATAGTTTGTTGTGTACATAAATTGTATGTGTATTTGCATTTCATATGATTTAATGAAATTGTAAATAGAGGTTGTTGTTTTGCTTCATGTTTGTGCAAATTTGTATATATTTTGTGTTGAAGTGCTCTGATGTTCACCAAGAGATATTCGTCCCTGATAAATTATGATGAATATAGTTTCTTATAAGAAATAAGTTGTTACCGAGAAAATTAATTGTTTCTTGAGTCAAAATAAACGAGATTGATCCCTCTTAGCCTTGTTTCTTTGTTCCTTTTGGATGTTCCTTACCCAGGCGTGGGAGGGTTATTTGGGTATGCCCCAGTACACTTTCTTGAGAGGCATCGGGAAGGGCAGCACCAGCAGGCTGTTGCCAGGACTTGGCAGAGAAGGGGGTGCAACGGCCACGACCCCTCCCGCGAAAGGGCTGGGAGGAACCCCACACACTTGACAGGGGATTCCCAAAGGCACACCTGTAGCCAATGCCCCGACCCCTCAGAGGATGCCACAGAAGCTTACGATCTTCAACCGACTTCTTCAGGAGATCCTCAAGCTGAGACCCAAACAACTTAGCACCATCAATGGGCATGCGAGATAGAAGGGACTTTTGAGAGGCCTCCACCTTCCAACATCTCAGCCAGATGTTACGGAGAGCCGAAACAATGGAGCCAGAAATTGCAGCAACAGCAGACAGAGAGTCAAAAAGCGAACCTGTAGCTCCATAAGGGACAGATGAGAATTAATTTCTTCCCCCTGCTGGAGGGCCTCAGACAAGACCTGAAAATTATGAAGAAGAGACTGGACCACATACGTGGCATAAGCCCCCACCCTGATTGAAAAGTTAGCAGCAGAGTAAGCCCTTTTAGCAGCACCGTCCACTCTTTTATCCATCAAATCACTAGGAGAGGCGTCTTCAGAGATAATCGAACCACTGGGTGCCAGACCCACCACGAGAGAGTCCACTTTAACGTTAGGAGGAAACTCAGTCAGAAAATCCTGAAGAGGATACTTCTTGGCAAGGCACCGTGGGAACCCAATCTTCTCAACATCAGCCCACTCACAGGACAAAAGACCCCTGACTGCCTTGTCAATGGGAAGGGCATCAGACTCCCTCCGACAGTACTGAGAGAAACAATCCTCCTCGTCTGCCAGATGAACAACAGCCGGAAAGGCCAAATTGTCTTTCAAGTGCGTGAGGACCTCCCTCAATTCGGCGCCCTTAACAAAGCGCCCACACTGCTCCTCATCTGAGCCATCAGAGTCAGGGTCAGGCAGAGAAGAACCCCTAGGAACCAGAGGCACCGGGCCATCTCGAGCCGCAAAGGCAGAATCCATAGCCTTATTGATCATGGACTGCATAACATCAATATCCATGCCCACGGGCCGCTGGGACGCAGGATCTGAATCTGACCCAGAAGACCGGCAAGGATGTTTCTCTGAGCGTTTACCCTCCATACTGAGAAACACAACAGAGAGAAGGAGGGGGAAGCCTTAAAAAGGGGCGAGATCTCCTTAGCCAAGCAACCAGCCCGCCCCTTCAGGTGGGGCACGACGAAGACGGTAATTGAGAGGCCTTGAAAATGCCCCAGGCACTGCCCTGCATGGCGCAAAGTGAAGCAAGACAGGAGCCCAAGAGCAGGGCAGGCCTAGGGGGACTCAAACCGCAGCATGAGCCAGGCGGAGGCAGAATGATTAGGTAAGCCCTCCGACGGTACTGGGCACTCACAGGACATTGCAATGAATCTAGCCCTAATAGAGGCATGAAATACAACCACTCCTGAATGCAGGAGCAGGAAGTGGGAAAAACTCCACCACCCAGCACTACCGCACCCCAGTGGTGCAAGTACATAATGAAAATATTGCAGGGCACAAAGCGGACAGGCAGCCGCCCCCATCGCTCAGTGCGGGAGCTTCGCCAAGCAAAACCACCGCCCCAGGGGTGCGGCGGCTGCACATACAAATGGGGACGCTAGAGCAGACCCGGCACATAAAAAAAATATATATACATACCAAGACCGGACTGGAAATGAACCGCCTCATCCTGGAAATGGGTGTTCCAGCTGGAACACATAGAAAAAAACATGATGTTTCCTGTGTTGGTCCCACCCTTATATTTCATTTAGCAGGTACTTCCTGCCAGGCCACCATATTGGGTGACGACCTTTTTGCTTATGGGTGAATGCTGTTGCTGGAACACGAGCTGCTCCTTAGTTACTGTGATGAGGAAGACGGAGGAGGATGGTAATAAGGACTCCTAGGGAAGTATAATGACCACCTTCTCAAAATATGTGATTATTTGATAAGGAACTAATTCTAAACTTCTCATTTCAGTGTAACAGTTTGGGCCTAATAGGCCTATCTTTTGTCAGCTTCAGAGACGTTTTAAGGCATGGTCAAAGTGGGCAATTGCCCAGGGCCCCCACCTTCCAAGGGGGCCCCTGAGAAACGCAACTTTGTTAAAATTAAAAATATATTTAGTATTGTTTGGTGTGTAGACTTGAATTAGCAGGAAATGGTTGATAAAAACTACATTTGTTCTGTATAGGGGCCCCCAAAATATGATTTGGCCGCAGTCCCAAACATTTGTAGGCTGTCACTGGTCAGCTTGCTGTCCAATAGCTATAACTATGTTAATATATGTAATAGTGCATGTTTGGGTGATTTTATTCCACAAAATGTAGTGAGAAACCCGTGCTGCACATGAAATCATAAAATATGGAAAACGGTTACCTGCAGAATATGTTTCATTATCATAATGACAGAACCCCATATGTCTCTGTAGAGCTTGACCATTAATAAGAATACTAAGACTATGTGGTATGAAGGATAAAATTATGTTGTAAGTTTATTTAAAATGAGTGGCAAAAAGTGGACATTTCTTGGCACATTGGCAGTATTATTTTTATCCATTTTAGCTGGACAAAAATATGTTTTGTCAAATTATGGACATTTATTGGCACAGGTATCACATCATAATTATGAAGTAAATGATTCAGCCACAGAATTTCACAAATACACTGACTCTCACTAGTATCAACAATGTGTTCATGAAAAGCAAACGCATTCTAACCTAAAC
The DNA here is from genome assembly GCF_964204655.1 of Triturus cristatus. NCBI lineage: Eukaryota > Metazoa > Chordata > Amphibia > Caudata > Salamandridae > Triturus > Triturus cristatus. Next base: position 620,134,562 of record NC_140582.1, read on the forward strand.
CAAGTTTTCCAATTTGGATTTGAAGAGGTTAAAATAGAGAGGTTTATGGACTGTTAATTTCTGCATCCTCTGTAGATTCGCAAAAAAAGAAAGACTATTCACAAATTAATTTGAAGGCAGATCAATAGATGTGGTAGCTTTTTCTCCCATCCTGCAAAGCATTTTTCCAAATCCATCTGTATATTTGCAATTCTGCAGTGCTCTGATTGTCTGTCCATCATAGATACATTTTTATTAAGGCCCCCATTACCCAGCACAGCGCACCGAACATTGTGTTGGGAAAAAGAAAATGAAAAAGGCAACCTTTCCTAACCTCTAGGTTCATGTATGGAGGGGCTCCATCCTGGCAATAAAACAAATATTTAAAACATTATTGTTATCACATAAGATGTGAATACTAGGCTGGATTTATTACTCCTGGATCCTAATTGAGTCTTTTGGGATCTCCTTTGCACGGGATTCATAAATCCTGAAATGTTTGTTGTAAACAATTTGGGGCAATCCAGTTGTGCTTGGCAAATCCACACTTTGCATGGCCTTTGGCTTATTTCCCTAGGAGATTAGGAAAAAAGCCATAGCTTCACAAGCAATACAAATAAACTGCATGTGCAATTTAAATATGTCCTTATCTTTTTTCAAAATAGGAAAAGAATATTCCTTTCATTTTACTTTCCCTCTCATTTTTCCTTCTCATCACTTACAAATTGATCATATTTTCCATAATATTGCAATTGATGGAAAAGGTATTGGAAAAGACTGATTTCGACATTTCAGGCAGTAGCACTCTGGATAAAAAGTCTTAATTGATGTGCAGTGGATCCCACACATTCATGGGTTACGGTATTTGATGTATTATTCATAGCTATCTTGCAGATAGGAGCTCTTCCTCTTTGTCATTAACACTTACCTTGTGCTGATTTCCGGTTTGTATTTCATTGCCTGTCTCTTATCTTTTCAATTTTCATGTTGCTTACTCTGTGTTCACTATCTCCATCCTTATCCAAGATGCCTCGTATTTTCTAGTGACCTCTACAGTGTTATTTGCCCATCTCTGACTCCTCAGTGATATCTCAGATTTAAGCTTTATTTTACTTTTCTGTGCCACACTCTGGGCCCGATTCACAGAATTAACTTAAGACAAAATCCTAAACTTACTACTTTTGGTACTCACAGAATGCACTTACTACTTTTGGTATTCACAGAATGCACTTACTACTTTTGGTATTCACAGAATGGATTTACGACTACTAACTTTACGTCCGCACTCGGGCCGGAAATTCCGGCCCGGAGGCGGAGCTTCCGACCCGGAGGTGGGGATTCCGGCAAGTGGCGGAGATTTAGCCATGGCCAAAATCTCCACCTCCGGGCCGGAAGCTCCGCCTCCGGGCCGGAAGCCCTGCCTCTGGGCCGGAAGCTCCGCCTCTGGTCCGGAAGCTCCGCCTCTGGCCCAGATGCTCCGCCTCCGGTCCGGAATTTCCGGCCCGAGTGCGGACGTAAAGTTAATAGTCGTAAATCCATTCTGTGAATACCAAAAGTAGTAAGAGGATTCTGTGAATACCAAAAGTAGTAAGTTTAGGATTTTGTCTTAAGTTAATTCTGTGAATCGGGCCCTCTCTCTTTATGTTTTTGTAGTTTCCTTCAGTTTTTCCTTCTCTCTCTCCTATACAGTGACTAATAGAAAATCCCTCTTTTTGCATGATTAACCTATATTTTTGCAGACTGGTATTGCTGGTTTTTTTTTTACTTTGCACACTGGGGCAGTTCTCTACAGTCCTCAGTGCATATGTTCTGACTCCTAAAATAGGGTAACATTGGCTAATCGACGATGGGAATATATACCTTTCCAGGAATATCATAGTAGACAAAGCAGGAAGAATTTTAAATAAAGCTGGAATCATTTGCATAATTTTGAGAATTTCAAGTTATTCTTACTCTGCAAAATTCTCAAAATTACACCATGATGAATAATTATGCCAGGTCAGATGCAAAATCATAGTGCAAGAGTGCGGAAATACAAACAACCAGAACGTGGGTGGCTGTTGTTCTCAGGACTTTTGCTTTTCATGATTTTGCTGCACACAATGCATCCTCATGTCCAAAATGGACACGGGAATGAATTCTTCTCCAAAAAATAGCATTAATTGACAGATATATGGTACTCACAGATATGTTCAAAGTGAATAGAACTCTATTTCCACAATTTGGTCCGGAGAGATGTATAAGCCAAGAATCACCCTGTCTTCAATGCTCTTCACCCTCAACCAATAGCTTGATGGAACAGGCAGGATACTTCAGTCAAGGAGTTTGCTAGAATGACTCTAGCATGGATTGGGTCTCGCTGTGTGCAGATGACGTTCTACTGTTTGTCACGGAACAATTTTATGCTATCAATGTTACTATATATGTTTCAGGATTTTTCTTACATTTCAGATACAGTATAGAGTGGGGTAAGTCACCGGTTTCCATTCTGAAGTGGTCTATAGGCCCTGTCAGTTGATGCAACCTTATTTCTTGTGGAGAAAGATATCACATGTGCATAAAGGCAAATGACAATGCTCATTATACATTGTCATTGATCCACACTCCTTGGAATTTCATGGTTGACACTAGAACAACCTACCTTTGTCCCTCACGTGTAGTGCTGCCCTGTTTATAATGATGCCACTTGTGCTTGTTCTCCAGAACACTGCATACTGGGTCAATGGGGATGATTTTAGAAGGGCTAGCACGTTTCTTATAGTCAGTTGTGAGGGACAAAGACTTGAAGATTTTGATCTAACCAATTACATAGGTTCATGTAAGATGATGATATTTCATTGAGCAGCTTGTGATGGTTTTACTGATTCTCATTTGGTAGTAGCAAATGGTTTTACCTTTGCCCCCTCGGTAGAACCACCAGTACAAAATTAGTGGATTGCCATTGAAGGAGAACCTACTTTCGTTTTCTGTTGGCTGGAAGTTGACAGGGATGTTACCGCAATCAACTAGAACAGTGACTAAATTAAGAGAAGAGGCCATAATCTAGTGTGCTGTTAAGGTTTTCTATCTAAATAGACTTCCTTTACGGGTGGAGGGAGGGTTGATGGGCTTGCTAGCACTGGAGAAGAGACGGCATGTGGTCTGTTTGACAGTCCTATACTAAAAGTGACATCTAGTGCTAGGAAGCGAAGAAGTCATTTTTTGGAAGTGAGCACCAAGTTCAAATCTATTAATTCTGACTCCTTCCATTGCCTAAGGGTCCAACACATCCTGCAGGGCTGAATGGCAGGAGGTAGTGCACTACTGTTTTACAGAGCCTAGTGTTCTAATTGAGGAGGGTTCTCTAGAATCTTCTGACCTCCGATGTGTGATATTCCTGATAACCATTAGATTTAGGCTAAGTGAAAATGTGGCTTGGGTTTATATAGTATGAAGAATACATTGAAGTTTTTGCCCACACAAGAGAAGTAGTCATACAGTTTAGTTTGAGATAAGGGTGTCCAAAATTTGGGAGTTTTTTCAGCAAAATATGTAAAATGTCCATGCTATTTAGTGTTTACCTCAAAATACATTTCAATAGCATTTCGAGTAACTTATATCTGCAATGATGTCAGTCAAACAGTCACACAAGATGCTGGCAGAAGACTGGTTCAACATGAACATGTGTTGTTTGAGGAGGAAACGTCTTAGAGGAAATTGTTACATAGCAGTTTGGTTAATCTGAAATGCCAAAGGTTTTGCACATTTTGCGTAAGAGTATATTTTGGGGACTACGCAAGATTTCACAGAGCAACATAATCTTTGCACCGGCCTGGTTTTATACTTCTAAGCCGAAAAACCTGTATACAATATATTGCAACAGGTTCAACATAGGTTCCCTGGACATATAATGCATGAGAAGGCTCCTTTACATATGTAACAAAATCCAACCCTTGTGGTTTTATGTGAATGCTGAATTGTCAGTTGTCTTGGATGTGAAGTTTATGTTATGGTAATTGTATTTATAAAATGCAAGATCTCACTCCCACAGGAGTATCCCAGTACTAATATCCAACCAGAAGGATGTTTCCAACTAAGACCTTAGAATAACCAGGTTTTTACCTTTTTTTTTAAAAGTTAGAAAATGTTATGAAGTGCGAATTTTAATTGGTAACAAATTCAAATGGTGAGGACCCAGAAAATAAAAGAGGTTACCTCCATTGCGAGTCGTTCGAATATTGTGAACAAATGCCAGTGTTTTACTAGAGGATGTAAGGCTCCTGGTTGGATGGTACAAACATATTCTAGACTGAAGGTTGGCCTTGAATACAGGGCTCTGTGGGCATGACAAACAAGCTTTAAAGTACAATGCTTTCCCACAGGGAGCCAATTGGACCTGAAGAAGTACTGGAAAGAAGACCATAGACCAGTCTGGCTGCTGTGTTATGAATCATATGTAGTTTTGACAAAAGTGACTCATTGATAGCTACCAAGAGTGCACTCCCCAGCAAGTTATAAAAGCTCAAATCCCACATTTGACAAAGCTGGATGTATGCTGGGTATTGACCTCCATAGACATAAAAAGTCTGGGTCTAATGTGTGTCGAGGGCACATGACGGGTGGACAGGGTTGTCCAGGCTACCAGTTGTTAATGGATGTTGATGGATCAGTGAGAGGGATGGATTTGAGCAAGACGGCAGATGAATCAGCATGGAGTATGTAGTTGTCCTAGAAAATTACAAAAGTTTACCACAGTGGCAGAATAACATCAAAATGCTTTGTTGCCCTCACTGTGGCGTGATGGCAAAATCTTGGAGCCATGAAAGACTGAATAAATGGCCTATCTTTTTGTGCGTTGAGGACGACAAAAATGGTAAAAGAGGCTTTTGTGGGTCTGTATTTTAAATGAAATATGACCTGCTGTAACTTGTTATTGGGAACTTGAACACATGGCTTTATCTAAAACTGCAGTTACAAGAATTACTTGTAACCCAGCTGTCACCTTCATTGCATTTTTATTTTACTCTGTTTCCGAAATTTTTTTTAAAAAATCTTTGGATTGTCTGCACTCTCTATTTACATCCCAGTTTCATGCTGTCATTCTCATTTTCAAGTTAGCCTTGTTCCGCCGTTTGGAACTAGAATTTCTCCTTTCTTATCCTGCCTCAGCCACTCTATCATTTCACTTTACAGGGCCTCAGTTCCATTAAGTGCTAAACTTGGTAGATCTTAGGAATAAGCTCAGCAACAGCATTCGAATGAGACAGAAAGCATTTAAACATGATATTGTTTACAGTGTTGCACTCTTTCCAGTTTACCTCTGCCTTTTCCACTTTCCCTGTTTAATCATCCTCTGTGTGCCTTTCAGAGATTCAGCATGTTTTCAGCTCTCCTCTACCTATAGAGTACAAAAAGTAAAGCCACCAAAGATGCCTGCCTATAAAGAGTCCTATAGTGGAAAAAAGTCATTGGATGTTTAGGTCTCATGTGCAGCCAAACACTGGTGCTTCATATTAATATTGCCTCGGGACGTAGAGGGTGGAGGGGGGTGTAGTATCGGGACTCGTATATCAGTATCTTTACAAGTTATGCCTCTTCACAGAAAACTCCCTTTCACTGTTTTATATTCAGTTCACATGGAACTCAAAGCAATTATTTGCCTGTTACCACTGTTTTAATTACAAATGTATCTTTTACTGATTTATTTACCATCCTTGTAGTGTTAGGAAAATCATAACAGTATTCCGTGTAGAAGTGATATTTACTAACACTGTTAAAAAGGGGGGTTTCTAGTTGGCTAGGGTATGCACCTAAGCCAGGCAGAACATACCACTCTAGTCAGGGTAAGGGAGTTACACATAACTTCCTTACCCTGACTAGAGTCAGGGTAGGGGGGTTTAACCCCAGCTCACCCCATTGGTAGCTTGGCAGAGCAGTCAGGCTTATCCCAGAGGCAATGAGTAAAGCGTTTGTGCAACACACACACACCAGTGACACAATAAATACACCACAAAAAGCGACACCACACAAGATTATATAAAAATTCTGTATATATTGTGCACATAACATAGACCAAAAAACATGAATCAATCATCACTTTGCAAAATAGGAAATTGTCTTAACATCACAATGTGTGCAACAAAAGAGAGGTTTTCTATGTGTACATGTCACCAAAACCTCATTCCTGTGCATACCATGCAGTTATCTTCTATAGTACTTGTTATCCTGAATTGTGCAAGGTAAAAACTACATACCATAACAATTGGGCATATAATGCAGCAGATTGTAATAAATCATATGAATCACCACATATCACCCAAAAATCATGAATACGTGGTATATGAGGCAGGTGCCACCTATCACGTGAGAATTACCTTTAGTACGGTAATTTATGGCAGTGCAGCATGTAATGAACAGAAACATGAAACACCCAGTATCACCAACCACAACAAGCCCATGCCCATTTATCACACAAAATACAGTACCCAAGCACAATCATATGAGGCACAGGAGCACCTACTCGTCTTTTGCGGATCATATGGTAATCTTAGGGACTTTCTAAATGCGTCAAATTACAAAGGGGAATCGTCGGGGTCCCATCCCATCCTAACTATCAAGAAACAGTACCCCAGGTATGTGCAACAGCAGGATAGGAGGGGCACCCGCACTGTAGCAGGGAGACCACACTCGGTCCTCCACATACAGGACTGTAAAGGCACCTGTCAGCGTTACATGGTGCAGCTGTAGCAGCCTCGGCTGATCCCAAGTTCCTGCTACAATGAGAGCCCCCTGCAATGAGTGTCCCCAAGGACCAGCTCTCTCTGGCTCCAAGGCGGCCAACAGAGGAGTATTACCTGCAGGAGTACGTGGCAGCCTCGGGACAGGGTCACTACTGCTGGTCACAGCTTCACTTGGTTCCCCCCATGCCGCTAGTGAAGGCGGCAAACATGCCAGCTGAGGGACGTGCCCCAGGGTGAAAAACTTGAAGTGGCCACCACACGCACTGAGTTCTTCAAAGCGTCCATCATTTAGGCTCGTGGCAGGCTAGAGCACTTCACATGCACTGCTCTAGAGAAAACAGAAAACGAAGAACAACCACCTTTGAAGCCTTGCTACACCAACTCTCCAAGGATCCTCCCAACACACGGGGGATCGTGCGCAGATCACTCTTTGGCACTTCGGCGCCCATTTAGTCACTCATAGCACCCAGTCTCGAGGAACTCAGCAGCACTCAATAAACACTGCCCTTCAAAGCGTTTAACATTCTGTGGGAAAACACGAGTCTCACGGCAGGGTCAGGAAGGGGCATCATGGATGATCCTGAGATCCCTAAGAACAGGGGGCAAGCTCAGCTCAAGCCCTTGGAGATTACTGGGAAATACAAGCAGGAATGTAAGCAGCAGGCCAGCACACAGGGTCCTTGTATGCAAAGAGACAGTCCTTCCAGCAGGTCAGCAAAACAAAGCACAGTTCAAATAGTGGTTTTCCTGGCAGCACAGCAGTTCCTCCTGGTGTAGTATGTGGAACCAGCAGCATCTGGTTACAAGTCCTACGCAGAGCCTAAAAACATGTACTTATACTCAAAATGTCTTTGATGTGGAGGTAACATCAAAAGAAACTTTAAAGGTGCACAACACCCCCATTCATACCCAGCTCTGGCTCCAGACATCAGTAGGGGGTAAACAATCCCCCTGTGTGAGGGCAGGACACAACCTATAGTAATGTAAATTGTCAATGCTCCTCCCTCTCCCAGTCCTGGAAAAACATTCAGTATGCAGATGAATGCAGATGCAACCATGTTACACCCAACCCTTCCTGTGTGATGGCTGTCTGGAAAGAATGCATAAGCCTAACTATTACTCTACCCTAGACATGCATTGGAGTCAGGCTACAAAGCACAAAGGGTCATAAGCACATAGAAATACCCACTTTCTAAAGGTGGCATTTCTAAAATAGTAATGAAAAATCCACCTTCACAAATAAGCAAGTTTTATCACCACTATTCCAAATATACCAATCATGGCAACGCTACTCCTTTCAGATCAGGAATGACCTCTAAAAAACATTTCAGGAAATTCCCAATGCATACTTCTGAGAGGAGCAGCACTTATATATTTTTTTTTGCAGAGTTTTATATAGCGCAAACTTGACCTGAATCCAATCAGGTATCAGAGCGCTTTACATAGCACCAGTTACGTTACATGAGAACACACATTCATTTTTTGTTAGCCACGGGGAGATTAAGTCATTTGCTCACAATCACAGGATATTTTAGCATCATTACCGAGACTCGAACACAGTTCCCCCAGGTCCGAGGTCGAGCACCCTAACCGTTAGGCCAACTTAGGCTGCTTGTCACTACCAGAACAGGCCACACAATGAAGGCACAAGTTCTAACTTTAACCTTCACAACACCCTGTCCATAAGGCTACCTAGGGCCTACCTTAGTGGTGACCTATATGTAGTCAAAGGGGAGTTCCAGACTTGGCAGGTAACTTTAAATGCAAAGTCAATGTGGCAGTAAACTACACACGCAGGCCCTGCAATGGCAGGCCTGAGACAGGTTTGAAAGACTACTTCTGTGGGTGGTGCAAGCAGCGCTTCAGGCCCACTATTATCATTTAATTTACTCTTTCTGAGTATATGGACTTATAGGTAAATTAAATAAAATTAAGTAAACTAAATATTCCAAACCAGACCAATCATACCAAGTTGAAAGGAATGAGCACATGCTTTTTAGCACTGAGTAGCAGTGGCAAAGTGCTCAGAGTCCTAGAGCCAACAAAAACAGATCAGAAAAAATACAGGAGGAAGGCAAACATTTTGGGGATAACCCTGCAAAAAGGGCCAGGTCCAAGAAACACTATCTTATCCACTGAATCACAAACATATCCACATTCTTACCTCTCTCTGCTTAATTTTTAAATCAGTAAGTGCTGGTGCCCAAGGTTTCCTTGGGGCACCTGCCACCAGCAATGCTGAATACCGGAACTGCCGAATATAAGGCATGTCACGTCTTTATGCCACTTGATCCCTTTTCTATCCACCATCTCACACTCCCTGCCGCTTTAACTTACTCGTGAAGATTATTTGTCATCCACCCGTTCTCCCTTTGTCACTGCTGTTTGGTCTTTTCTTGCTCCACATAATTTCTCTGATGGCTCGCTCTTATAGTCATAGAGCATCCGTCTACATATAAAAGCCAGCCCAAATGTTTTCCTTTTATAGAACATTTAAATTAAACGAGACCAAACATTAAATGAACTAAGGGTATAAAATGCTGATGTCAAAAGTTTGATTGCTAAGCGATTAACCATCAGAAAGAAATCAAAATTGTAAACATTCTCAAAACCACACAAAAGCAAGTCGGGCACCAAAAACCCTCCCCGGTGGAGAGCCTGGGAATTAATATGTTCGAGTTGGGTAGAGTTCCTTGAAATATAATTACTGACCTCTGTATACTTCCTAGTTCCAATTTGGAGCAGATAATTTATAATTCCTACGGCATGTCTCTTCAAGTCAAAATCAATCATCAGTCCACCTGCGAAGCTAGATGCCCCTGATGTGGGAGAATGCTGATTAGATGCATGCAAGCTCGGAGCTCTGCGGCGAAATAATGTGACACTGCACTCTGTGACAGGATATGTCACGCACACAGTGCTGACTATTATTTTGTAAAATGATACATTACTTGGAATATTTAATATACATTTAGAGTGCGACTTCTGAGCCTGTACGGTTTTGATGTATGCTGCACTGAATTCAAACACCTTACTCAGCTAACCTGCAATATTCTGCATACACTTATCTCTTCTTATTGCAAAAGTGGGTCAGGCACATGAAAGAAAGTTCCTCTCATCCGGTGTATGCATTGCAGATTCTCGCTCAACTTTGCTAATGGTGTTTTAATATCTAATTGTTGTGTCCTCTCCTCATTGAATATATTGAACTCTACTAGGAACAAACTTGCCCGACAGCTATAACAGATTTGAAAGACTAGAAATGAACAAGACGAATAGGATCAAAATACGAATTCAATATTCACCGCCCTGATTCAATAACAGGCACCGTAGAGCCTCGATATGCAGCCTCGGTGGTCGTGTTTTGTATTTCTCTTTGAGTAAGTCTATTTCAGCTCGCACAAAACAAGAACTTTGCAAATTACGAAAGATCCTCCCCGTGGTTGTTCAGACATGTCACCTTCACCATGTTGTCGGATCTGACAAGGACCAGGCTGGCCGTAGCGGGCACCGGAAGTTTTCCTAGTGGGCCGGAGGGGTGGGGGTGGTTTTGTGGCCATGGGGGCCGTGTTGTCACTGGTGGGCTGTTTTGCAGCTGTGCTGCAATATCGGACCCCTGTAACAAAAGCAGGAGCCATGCTTCTTACTAGCACCCCCCCCCCCTCCCTCCCAGGGCTGGTTGCTGTTCCCAGTCTGGCCCTGGATCTGACTGACAATCCAGCTGTATCTCTAGATCCACTGTTGAAAATGCATCACTGCCCTCGAGCTGTAGTGAGCTCCCTCCAACTGTAAGAACACCGGCTCTCTGGGATTGTCTATTTTACTTAAAATGGTCATCAAATCCAGTGTCGCTCCCCACCCAAAGGCACTTGCATTGATTATTAATTGGGATGTCCTACTCAAGGGACACACCCTTTGACAGAGATTCCATCTGGCCCCTAGAGACTTGACAATCTGGAGAATCCATTCGTCTAAATTAGAGAGTTTCCAGGCCTATAGGAATTGCAGAATTCATGGCCTTTGCTTGTTAGGGAACTTCGATTTCTCGTCACTCTCATTTCTTGGTTTGAATTTACTCTGCAGCTTCTGATATTGCTTTCGTGAGGACAAATGAAAGGAAACCCCTTCCTGGTATGACACACTTATGTGGGACAAGGTATCCATGCTTAAAAGATGAGGAATGCCCTATCTCTTTAAATAATTGTGTCTGTCCTCTAATTCAGCTCAAAGATATGAGTTCCCCCAAAGGCATTCTCAAAGTTGATCCCATTTGAGCAGAGACAGTGCACCACCAGTCCTTTAACACCACGCGTCGTCTGCTGCGATGGAAGTTCCTCCAGCTAAAGCAGTAGCCCTGGTGACGTCAAAAGAGATGTTAGAGAGAAACTTCATCTCTATCTCTATGTTCTCCAAAAGAGAATAACAATTTGCATCCTCTTCTCTTGAATTGAAAAGATGTTTAAAGTTAGTAATTAGTGATTGTAACACAAGTTCCGTAAATGCCATCGCTTAACCCTCCATGAGCTCCTGAATAAACAATTTTTAAAGTGGAATTGATTTTCTTATCTGATTGGCCTTTAATAATTGCGTCGTCTGTGGGAGAGGATCTTCCCACAAGACTAGCTACTAAAGAGTCAATGGTAATATTATCTGGCAAGGAATTCTGCACATCCGAGACGTGGTAAAGTTTACGCACTAAGCATGGAAGAATGATTTGGTCTGGGTCCTTCCACTTCCTTTTCCAAAACTCGTCAATATAAGGATGAACAGGTAAATTCATCTGGAATGAACGCTGGCATTGCCTCAACAAATGACACAGAGGACTTAGTCACCTCCTCATCCTGAACCCCCAAATTAGCCCTAACATGGGCTTAAATATCTGGCAATATTTATTTATTTATAACGTTTTATAAAGCACAAACAAGATCCCGAGGGATAACAGAGCGCTTTACAATATGATGGGAGGAAGGACAAAAGCAATATCTATATCAATATCCATTAAGAAGTAGGGAGGAAAAAAAAATACAGTGCAAAATACAACCAGGAGGGTACTACAATAAACAGGTGTAGGCGGGCAGCAAGGGGGAGACACAGTGTACAATAAGGGGGAGCTGTATAAAATGGAAGAACAAAGGCAGTAGGAGCAATTTCAACGGGCCCGTGAGTCTAACCCTATTAGGTAAGAATTTGTTCATTAGGAATCTTTTGGCTTCCACTTTGAACGCCGTCAATGAGGAGATTCTGTGAACTTCCGGTGGAAGAGAGTTCCAAATCTTAGGGGTAGCTCCAGAGAAGGCTTGGTAACAACTTCTCTTTTTATTAAGGATGAGTGGTTTCAGGTGGGGGAGTAGAGGTGCTTCTTGAAGCTCTTACACCACAGGATAGTTTAAGTTTTTGCGCAAGGTACGTAGGAGTGTCGAGGTGAAGGGCTTTGTGTGTAAGAACAGCAATCTTTAATTGAATTTGTGCTTTGAAGGGCAACCAATTGAGGGATTTTAGGACTGGGGATATATGATCTTTTCACTTGGTACCTGTAAGCAGTCTAGCAGACGCGTTAAGTGAAGCCCTTAGTGGAGCCAGGGCTTATTTGGGAAGGCCACAAGGCCACAGAGGGTAGCACTGCCGTAGTCTAACCTCAGCAAGACAAGTGTTTGGACCACTTGCTTGAAATCATTTAGAGGAAGGAAAGGCTTGATATTTCTGAGTGATCTCATCAAGTGGTTAGCTCCTTTGCATATATTGCTGATATGACCTTTCATGTTCAAGTGCTTGTCCATGGTGATACCGAGAGACTTGGCTGCGTCTACGATGAGAGGAGTGCAGTGTAAAACAGTGAGGTGACTCAGCCAGAGGTCTAGCTTGGGGATGAGGTTCAGAGGGGAGATGAGCAGGAATTCCGTTTTGGAAGTGTTGAGCCGGAGATGGTTCTCCGTTAACCAGTTTTGAGTAAACATTAGGGTAGTATTGAGTGAGATGATGTTTTCCAAGGATGATATTTTCAGATAAAGTTGCGTGTCGTCCACATACATGTGGAAGAGAATGTCCATGGAATTTAGAGAATGTGCAAGAGGTTCCAAGAAAAGGTTGAAGAGGATAGGAGATAAAGCAGATCCTTGGGGGACCCCCATGAGTACGGGAGAGGGCTGGGAGAGAGAGTGGTTTGCCTTGACTCTTTGAGTTCTGTGATGAAGGAAGGATGAAAACCATTGTAACACCTGATCACAAAAACCCATTCTATTTTGCAGGATGGATAGGAGGCTGTCATGATTAACCGTGTCGAATGCGGAGGAAAGGTCAAGGAGGACCAGAAGGCAGGCTTCATTTTGGTCGAGCATTATTCAAATGTCATCAAAAACGTGAGTGAGAGCCGATTCGGTGCTGTGCCCCTTCCTAAAGCCGGATTGATGCTGGTCTAGGAGTTGGTAATTCTCTATGTAAGCACAGAGTTGGAATTGCACACATTTTTCTAGTAGTTTCGCTAAAGTGGGGATGTTGGAAATGGGGCGGAAGTTATTGAGATCAGATTTGTCAGAGTTATGCATTAGCCCTTCTGTTCCTCAGTAACATGTCTCTTCTCCTCCTCTGAATTTGAGAATGCATCAGCCAAAATGCCCAAAGTTTTCTGGAACAGTGGTCTTATCCAATTTCATCTCAAGCAAAGTCTCTTTGATAAGCCTTTCAAGCCTCTCTTCCTGTCCGTCCCTAGAGGTCCTTTTCTCCTAGGGGTAGGAGAAAAGAAAGAGTCTGAGGATGTAGAAGAGACCACATACTTCCTATTCTTTTAATATTTCCCCATAATGATCACCCACAACACATGTCAATGGGCACAAAACCACCACAGACATAAGGAGTGGAATCGTAATCCGCTATGTGGACCTACTCTTACTTCCGCCTTCCTTTGTGCTCTCCCCTATGAACCAGATTGAGATAGAAAGGGTGGAAACATTCATAAGCAAACCAGCCCAACTGTTGTGCCTGCTCAAAGACCCAAAAGTGTTTCCAATGCGTCTTGGGTCCGATTATAGTAGTAAACACTCGACAATCTGCTCAATCCAAGGAGTAACGGAAGCGGAATATTCAAGATTAAAAAAACAAACCTTTATCACCCGCTTGCCCAGCAAGCAGGAGAGATAATATCTTATCTTTATATATGGCCCAAGCCCAGCAGCAGTCAACGGTCAAACTATTCTCATCTCGTCAAGACAGAAAAAAGAACAGGAGGAATGCTGGGTGTGGATAGCCCTTTTAGGCTACACCCTCAGTGGGATTGGCAATTCATGCTAATTTAGATCTTTTTTTTTTTGGTCTCTGGAGGTGGACTCGACCTAAAAAGCTATGGAGGGGACGAGGACCAATGGACGTGGTGGAAATGAGGGGTTATTGAAACCAGAAGCACTAATAACTCTTTGGCTCTGGAAAAACAAGGCCTTACTATTTATACACTGAGGGCCTTTCTCTCTTTACACATATGTGTGTGGAGTTCACCACCCCAATTGCACTCACACGCATAGGGACTCTGAAGTTGTAAAACTCTGTATGTAGCTTGTGAAAAATTAAAAGTAGTAAACATACACAAAAATTGCAATTACCTACCCATCAGAATTAAGTATCCGGGTACACCCGTTGTTGCTGCAGGAGGGGGCAGGAGAACCACAGGCCCCAGACACACCTGCAGCAGGCACCAGTCCACGTTGCTGCTCTTGTGCCCAGAGGCGCCTAGTTCGGCTGGCTGGGGCTCCCGCTGCATGAGACATGGCCGGATGAGGCTGAGCTGGGCCACAGCTATTGGTTCTTCAATCCTGCTGGGCAATAGTTGACATTGCCAACTCAAGGTACTGCTTCTTACTATTTACTCTATTCTTATTTGCACCATGTACTTTCCACATACAGACAGTGTATTGTCTGTTCTAGTGTTGTCCTGAAGGTATACCGGGTAAAGCTATATCTCCTCACCTGGCATTTGTGAAAGAACAGTCTTTAGTCATCAGGGTGCTGAATGCAATAGCCCCTGTTGCAGGGATTCTGCACATAAACAGAACTATGCGCAGAAAAACAGGACCTCAGTGTATAGGGGTGTACCAACCTACCAGATTAGTGCCCAAAATCCTATTATCGACTAGCTATAGTGTCTCATTCGTTCTCCTCCAAATATCACAGAGCTACAAATGAATGTACAACCCAGAACATAACACTCCCGACTCTCTCAGGAATCGCAGGAGCAAGACTTACTCTTTCACTTACTCACTCATACTTATCCACAATAAGAATAAGCAGTCATGGAAAATGTTTATTTTAACTATCGTGCTCTACAATACAGTATACAAGCCACTACCAGCAGCAAAATGCACAAACTAAGCACAGTTAGCATTGTTATATTTCCATAGAATACAAAGGGAGAAGTACTTTTATAGACTGTGGAAAACAAGGCAATCAGGCCTAACCACCCTCCCATTGGCTAGAACAAGTTTATTTTATATAAAGGAAGATCTCTGGGGTTTGACAGAAGACCCCATACCTTAAAGCCTGAATGTAAGGTTTACATCATAAGAACAGCGGAGCTCTTCTCCATGGAACGGCTTTCTCCAAATGTGTTAAAACAACATGCAACAACGGAATATCAAAGCAAGAGTCTTCAGTACTGCAGCTGTGTGTAGCATGTTATGCCTAGGTGCTAGTGACTGACCAGAACAAATTAACAAGGGGCATTGTTATTTGACCTTGTACAACACGTTCAGACTAAACTCCAGGAAAGGCAGAGAATGGGAAAAGCAGCCTGTTGTCATGTGAAAGGCACAAACAGAGTCTTGCAAAAACAAAGTCATGTAGTAATGTGTGCAAAAGCAGCATCATGGCAGCGAAGCCCATGCTAATTTAGCAATGTCGAAAATGTCCCTAAGAGCCATAAAACACCCCAAGGAACTATATGGAGACCCGAGGCATAGCAGCCAGTTCTAAACTCTAACTGAACTATTTGCCCCTGGAACTATATCTTGTTGTATATGATCATGGGCAAGAGGAAGATAAATGCAGGTACCTCTGGAGGGGACACAGTAACCAACTAAGACTCCTTTCTAGCAAGAGTGGCTAACGTCATCTCCAAGGAAATAGCCCTAACCGAGAGGAGACTTTCTATGGAGCCTACCAATTGCTCTCAGGAGCAGTCAATTTTCAAACTCATCTCATCAAGACAGAAAAAAGAACAGGAGGAATGCTGGGTATGGATAGCCCTTTTAGGTTACACCCTCAGTGGGATTGGCAATTCATGTTAGTTTTTTTTTTTGTCTCTGGAGGTGGACTCGACCTCAAAAGCTATGGAGGGGACAAGGACTAATGTATGTGGTGGAAATGAGAGGTTATTGAAACAAGAGGCAATTGTAACTCTTTGGCTCTGGAATAACAGGGCCCTTACTGTTTATACACTGAGGGCCTGATTCACAAATATAAATTTAACATTTTGTGTAAGTTTCCCACTTTTCGGTATTCCCAAACTAATTGCAGAGTTTTACAGCTTTCTCTCTTTATATTTATGTATGTGGAGTTCACCACCCCGATTGCACACGCAAGTATAGGGAGTCCGGAGTTGTAAAACTCCATATGTAGCTTGTGAAGACTGAAAAGTAGTAAACTTACACAAAAATTGCAATTACCTGCCCCATCAGAATTAAGTATCGGGGTACGCCTGTAGTTGCTGCAGGAGGGGGCAGAAGAACCACAGGCCCCAGATACACCTGCAGCAGGCCGCAGTCCACGTTGCCGGCTCTTGCACTCAGAGGCACCTACTTTGGCTTGCTGGGGCTCCCCCTGCACAGGACGCGGCCGGACGAGGCAGGGCTGGACCACAACTCTTGGTTCTGCAGTCCTGCTGGGATATAGTTGACATTGCCAACTCAAGGTACTGATTCTTCTTATTTACTGTATTCTTATGTACACCCTGTACTTTCCACATACGCACCCTGTATGGTCTGTTCTGGTGTTGTCCTGAAGGAGTAAAGCTATATCCCCTTACCTGACATTTGTGAAAGAACAGTCTTTAGTCATCAGGGTGCCTGGACTCAATAACCCCAGGTAACTATATGGGGACCCAAGGTGTAACAGCCAGTTTTAAACTCTAACTGAACTTTTTACCCCAGGAGCTATATCTTGTTGTATACGATCATGGACAAGAGTAAGCTAAATGCGGGTACCTCTGGAGGGGACTCAGTAACCATCTAAGACTCCTTTCTAGCAAGGGTGCTCCACATCCTAGGAAGGCGACCAGCCCAGGAGCGTTGGGCCGTATTGATCTAGACCAGGCTATGGATAAACTAGTTAGGTTTGAATCTCTGGTAAAATCGTTATTGGCTCCAGTTGTGTCACAGCTTGCTGGGATAGAGGCCATGTTCACCCACCTCACTCAGACCAAACTTAGTTCTCCAATTGAGAAAGTAGAGATGGTGACTGTGGGGGCCAGTCATGCGTCTGGACCCACACCAACAGCCCTCTTAAGGGAGGGAAGTAACACTAGTGAGCATAGTGACACCACACAGTCAGGACTGATGGCTACACGACCAACGTGGGAGGGTGCTCAATATTCTAAGGTTCATGGTTCATCTACAGCCATTGGTGTGGCAGTGAGTACGGTGGCTACAGCTTGTCATAGGTATTCTGCTGCCTCGAGGGCTGTCCCTAGAGCCGATCATTTGTCTCAAGGGCCCAGAGTTAACGGTTCTAATTTAATTAGGCCTCACCAACTGTTAGTTGGGAACATTCATTTCTTTTATTTGCCCCAGGAGGTGGTTATCCTGATGGGGTCCCTCCTATTAGGCAGGGTTCAAATGAGACCACAGTAGATCTGACACACAAGGTTTCTCACTTGTCTGACAATATAATAGTAAATGGACACTATATGTCACCACACATCTTTATGACAAGAAGAGTGGTTTGGGTTGGCACTAGTGTAAGCAAGAATATTGAGGGAGACTGTATTCTGGTAAAAATAAGACATCTTAATACATGAAAGCTTTGGTTGAGAGCTATTGTACCCAAGAAACCAAACTTGTAATCAGGATTGTACCCCTCCAATTCTTCTCTTCCACCAGTTCTTTTTTCCTAGCCAGTTGCTATGCCTACAGGGTCTCCTTGCCAGTAAGGACTCCACAGCATCTGAACATTAGGATAGCCGTTCCCCTTGCCAATAGATCTGAACCCTTTGATGGGCTTAGACAACATAGATTGATAAACTGTATCACACAATGATACGACAATCCTAGGGCCCACGTTACCAGCAGTTGCTGTGCCCATCATTCCTCCTCAGATGGACCCCACCAATCAGGAAGATAATGACCTGGAATATTGAGGGTTTGAGGACCAAAACAGATGATGCTCAGTGGCTAGCAACAGTTGGGTTTTATCATTTAGTTGCACTGCCGGAAACCTAGGACATTTCTGATACCTTTTTTTGGGATGGATTTACTTCCTTTTTCAAGCCGCTTCTCCCTCCACAGCAGGTTGTGCTTAATGTGGCTTGTTCACTCTGGTATTGCTCAAAATCTCCTGTACCACCAAAGTGGTGGCCTGCCTGTCACCTCATCTACAAGCAGTGGAGCTAACATTTACCAATCTCTCCCCTCTGCTGGTGGTAAATTTCTATAATTCTTTCTGGATAAACACTGACACTGAACACATCGTTTCACTGAAGGGGCATTATGGGGCGATGGGATGCCCGTATTATGAAGTTATAATCCAAGGTGATTTTAACGTACATCTTTGCCAGCTCAACTGCATTCTAGGAAAAGGATCCTGGGATGCTTTATATCCGACTGCCCACTTTGAACGCATGGCCCAAGGTATTCAGTTAGAGGTTCTACTCGCAGCCAACAATTTGCACTGTCTTGACGATTTGAGCAAAGTAGATCCTGTTCCAACGTTCTCTGGAGGATTTGCTCCTCTACCAATGATTCTATTCTGTTATCCGCTCCCTTCCTCCCCGCTATGTACAACTTAAAGACTTGTTGGAGCAGCTTTAGCAATCACAATCCGTTAATGTTGGATTTGGTGGGGTTTAAGCTTTCCCTGGGGAAGCGAGTAAGAGCTTGTTCGAACAGGGAATTCAAACCAAGAGACCAAGCACATAGAATTAAGTGGAAGAAGGTGCCATCATTGGTTTCTCTAGACAAGCTATGTGCAGAAGGTGCAGAAGATATTGCACTCTATGTTGACAGCAGCTCATAGGATAGTTTTGTATTAGATGCTTAAAGCACCCAAACTGCGGGCAACTTAACGGTTCAAGGCTGAGTAGGATGCACCAAAGGGGAAAAGTGGTTTGACGATGAATGCACTAAATTACACAATAGTCTTGTAACCGCTCTGAGACAGGAACCCAGGGATGAGGAAAGGGTTTAAGCATGCAGGAGAGCATACAGATCTGCCACTAAGCAAAGAAGATAGGTCAAGGAGCAGGCGTTGGAAGATCTGTGTCAGGGTAGCATACTGAACAACAGCTCTAAGTTTTGGGCAGTGGTCAACAGACTGTTCTTTGCTGACTTCCAAAACTCTGCATCATCCCTGCTGATAAATGGGTTCAACACTTTGAAAGGATTTATAGGGGAGTTGACTGTAGGGAGCACAACACTTTGTGGGAGCCTGGTATTTATACTCAACCACTGTCTTTTAATGTGGATGAGGTGTATTAAGCCATTGTGGCCGCAGCCAGGAGGAAAGCTCCTGGAGCTGACAGGGTGCCGTTGTGCCTTTATAAAACTGACCCAGTGACCTGGGCTAAGATTTTGACACAGGTTTTTAATGGAGCTGCCTCTTGTGGCTCTCCCCTCTCATGGGTCACAGCTGCCATGTTGCCTATTTTTAAAAAGGGAGCGAGGGATTATCCAGTATACTACCGTCCAATCTCTTCACTTGACTCAGCCTCAAAAATCATGGGGAAGGTTATATTGGACCGCTTAACCCTATGGCTAGATCACTTTAATGTAAGCACAGATTTACAATATGGTTTTAGGAAAGATAGAGGAACCCTGGACCAACTCATTAATTTGCATATGGTCATTGGAAGATATACTATTGCCAAAAGGGACTGCTTGCATGTGGCCTTTATGGATCTAACATGTAAGTTCAATCATGTCAATAGATCTAAGCTTTGGCTCTTGCTGTTAGAGATGGCATGGATGCTGATTTGGTGGCCTTTCTACATAGGTCACATTCAAATCTGACAGCCTCGGCTAGATACAATGAAAACGGCTCACTCTCAGCCTCTTGGGAGGTTAAGCAAGGGGTCAGACATGGATGTATCCTGGCCCTTGTTTTGTTCACCCTGTACATTAATATAGATGGGGGACATTTGTCAGTTGCTTGTAAAGACATCCCCAGGGCTGGCACTAAACGTATCTGTGCTTTGCTTTACGCAGATGACACAGTGCTACTTACCAGGACAGCTGTGGGGTTGCAAAGCCTTTTAAATACTTTTACTGATTTTATGGTCTCCCTTGACCTTTCTATTAACTTCCCCAAATCACACATTATAACGACAGGCAGTGCAAAACTTTCTGGATGCAGGTTCTTTTGCAGGGGGGCAGAACTGACACTATTTGGGTGTGCTGTTTGATGGAAGGGGGTCATGGGTGGCACAAAGAGCATTTAAATTGATTTAACAATTCACATTGGAGCACGGACATTGGACCAAAACTAGCTCTTGGTTCCCCCCCCCTCTCTTCTGTTGTTGACATAGTATTAGCACGGCGGCACAGCCGAGGAACCCCCCCCTTTCTCTTTTTTTCTCTTTCTCTACACTCCCTTGCTCTATACCACATTTTGTGAACATGACAACATCCAATATGGGGGACAACTTAGGACTCGCATACGGCGAAGACATTGTCTCAGAAATTTTGAAAACACCGTCAATACTTGACATGGACGGCAACATGGCATGCACCAGCTCTCAAGGAGACTGGAACTCTCTAACTGCCCTTAAGAAAACATTGGTCAAAGTAACACTACATGGTCAGATAATGACCGAATATCTCAGGGCAAATGCAGCCCCCAATGGCCTCATTGTACGTACTGCACCCGCATCTTCCTAGATGATCCAATATTCAAAAGAGAATGGAGCCAGATCGCCTGGAAGTTTACTCGCGACTGGCTGATACTTATCATCAGTACAGCCAAACGCCTATCGGAAGCCCTGATCATCAAGATCAAGATCTCTGAAGATGGCCTGAAAACAGGCATCAACATTTCATCTTTCAAAACACGCCTAGCAGAGATCAACAATGAGATGAACGAACATCGTGACTATCTACTACAACAGAAAATTACCAAACTCCAGAAAGAGTCTACCCATATATCAAGGATTACTACCAGACTACAGATAATGATGTCGTCTCAGAAGATGGCTCAACATCATCTAACCATTTAGGGCAGTCAGCCTACAGCAACTCGAGTGACAGGAGTTGGGGGAGAGCAACTAAACAATCTGGCCTTCTGCCCCCACCCCACCATATTCCACCTCACCCCTATGGCTTCCAACACCCTCCCTATCCGCCTCAAGGCCCCATGTGGTACACCGCATTCAACGGACCACAGCCAGGATATGTACAGCCCGGCTATCCACAACCCTTCTTCCCTACCCCGCCACCTCCTTTTCAATACAGAGGCAGGGGACGAGGCAGAGGGAGAAGAAGAGGTCAGAAGCAAGTACTGTGGCAAGACGCCGGCCAACAACAACAACAACAACAACAAAGACAAACCAGGAGCATGACAAACCAAAGACCTTAATTGTCAATCTCTCCAAGAAGCGACTGAGTGAAGAGGAAACCTTAGCTCTGGAACTAGGCCTTGGCTTTGTCCCTACCCCAAAGGAGGACGACTTTAGAATGAACCAGGAACTACATCAACTATTCAGAAAAATACGACTCCAAGCGTTTTTCCAGGGGAAACCAATCCAGGATAGAAATGACTCTGGGCTCAGACCCCCATCCAAATTTACACCCACCACTGCGATGGTTCCCTCCGAGGTCCTCACATTCGAGAAGGCAGACATACCGGTTGACACAGCGCACTCCCTACAATAACCTTCCTAATTAAGTACGCTTGGCATTGGAATCACTCAGAGGGGACGAAACTATTATCATCAAACCAGCAGATAAATTGGGCGCTACTGTCCTCCTGGACATTGACGACTACGAGACTGAGTGTGACAAGCAACTCAGTAATACCAGATACTACCACAAACTCAATACAGACCCTACTGAGGGACTATCCAAACGGATCAAGATTTTGGTTAACGAGGCAAATACAGAGGGCTGGATTTCCCCCCAGGAGGCGGCTTTCTTAATCAACGATGACCCTAAGACACCGTACTTTTACGTCCTCCCAAAGATACACAAAGGAGTGACTGCCCCGCCAGGACGACCCATTGTCTCTGGTATTAACTCTCTCCTGAAACCACTAAGTCAGTTTAGCGACCACTTTCTCCGGCCCCTGGTACAGACCACCACCGCTTACCTCAAAGACACATGTGATGTGCTTAACCTGATAGAGGCAATCAATGAGAATAACACTGAAACCATTGACCTACTTCTGACGCTGGATGTAGAAGCTTTATACACTAATACCCCGCAGGACGCCACCATCGAGGTTGTAGACGATCTACTACAAAGAGCAGACCTCCAAACCAACACACCAGTGGCCTTCATTATGGACCTGATCACCATAGCCTTGAAACAAAACTTCTTCATGTACAAGACCTCTATCTTCCACCAGATACAAGGTACCAGCATGGGCAGCACCTTTGCGCCGAGCCTGGCTGGACTGTACATGGCATCCTTTGAGAGCAGACATATCTTCTCAGACGAAAATCCATACAAAGAGAACCTTATCACTTGGAAGCGATATATAGACGATATCCTGATCTTCTGGAAAGGTACAAGAACCACCTGTGATGCCTTTTTGGAATGGATCAACCAACTCATTCCACATCTCCGATTTACAGGGACAGTGAGTGAATCAACCATACCTTTCCTGGACCTCAGGATCATTTTGGAAAACGGCGTACTCAGAACCACACTACATAGGAAACCTACAGACCGCAACAGCCTCCTTGACTTTAACAGTCATCCTCCCAGGGCCTTACGGGAGAATCTAACCTATGGTCAGTTTCTACGGATAAGACGCAACTGTACCACCAACGAAGATTTCGAGACCGAGGCCAACCACCTAGAGAAGAACCCCTTGGACAGACACTATCCTAAGAGGGCCGTCACTCAGGCAAGGAAACGAGCCCGAAATAACCATAGAGAGTCCCTTCTAGAAACAAGAGCAAGAGTACCCAACAAATCCATCACATGTGTGACTACATTTACACTGCTGTCCAACAGGATCAAGAAGATCATTAAACGCAATTGGAAGATCCTCAACACCGACACATTAGAACTGGAACAACCACGGTTCGCTTTCAAGAGGACGCCCAACTTACGAGACACACTTGTCAACACACGACCAGTACACAAAGAAACAAGCTCACGGAACACCACACTGTGGAGTCTACCCCCTGTGACAGGACACTACCCTTGTGGTAACTGCCATGCCTGTTCCACTACGACCCATAGTGAACAATTGACTTTGGAGAACTTTATCTGGGAACAACGAGGACATTCCAAATGCAACACCAAGAACTGTATATACCTCATCACGTGCCATTGGTATGACCTCACGCCCCATCAAGACAAGTATAAGTGAACATAAGAGCACCATCCGAAGGGGGAGGACAGCCACCAAGTTGACTAACCACTTCCTGGAGGTTGGACATAACTGTGACCAAATAACATGGACAATATTGGAATCCAGACCGTTCTGGAACACAAAAGCCCTCCTGTGACAGGAACAACGCTGGGTGTTCCGCCTTCACACCGACACCAAGGGACTAAATGATGAAATACCCTGGATCGAACTCTGATCCAGCATACGCTCTCTGCTCGTGACCCAAATAGACTATTTACACCAATACATATACCAATTCACCCCTCTGAGACTATGGTCATTGTTGTGGTTTGCCACAGATTTAGTCCATCAACCTTTTTTTGCTGAAAACACAACTTTATTGGCAACATATTCATGGGGCAGTAGCTTTACATTGCCTTTTTCGACTTCGCTCGAATAACCCAGACGCCATGCGCAGACTCGCTCCTGCGCCATCCCCAGCACCGCAGGTTTTTCCTCGCACATGCACAGATGATTTTTCCAATCCAGCATGCATGCGTTCCTCTGAGACACTTCCCACGGCGCATGCGCAGCACCCGGCGCCCATTACCTAGCTTGAATCGCACACAAAGTAGGAAGTAGGAGACGCCCTAATAGGAGCTACTTTAGAACGACACCTTACAGAGCCTACACCACTTGCAGGCAGCCGCTGAAAGAGGGTAGGTGCTGAACGAGCCGGCACCCGACGTAACCCAAATAGGGTGCGGGCAGCCAGCGGTCAAGCCTAGGAAACCCTCGCCCATGTACACGAGGGTAAGCAGAACTGTACCCTTGTTTGTGATTGGAGTGTGTCTGTTTCGCACGTATGGTTTACCCCTCTGAGTTAAGTGGGGAACACACACGAACCCGTGCGGAAACATGGACAATTTTTTATACTGCTGCATATTTAGGGCTTGTGCAACCTCTGATTGGTTTTTAATCTAGTCCAACATCACTGTTCGGCGAACCTTCACCTTCCTCTTTTTAATCTGACACTGCTCGCCTCTGGCCTTGCGCACATGGCATTACGCTCCGTGGCACGGTTCAAGTTACCATGACCGCCATGTGAGTGGCACCCTGCCACGGTCACTGACCACTTTACTAACCACAATAGTCGACAATCAAGACCAGGGATACCTTGTGACCACTACTGGTCACATCTTTGCTATTACATTTGTAATGTATGTTGTTTGTTCGATGTGGTACTAATTCATGTTCTACTCACTCTCTGAGCCACCATGTGTCTGATTGAAACACCATTTTATGGATGGCAGTCAGGGGTATGGACAGTTCTTGCCATGCGCCATCTGACACGTAATAATTAATTATATACCCTGTTTTCATGATATTTTTATTTTTTTGTCTCCTCCTCCTATCCCTCCCCTTGTCTTTTATATCCTTTCTAGGTATCACAAGTCTTGGATCGCTCTAAGGTACAATACCTAGACAGACACTGCTCATTAGGTTATTGAACCTCGCAGTCTGCATCCAAGCACACCCCTTTACTCACGCGGGTTACCTTACCTTATCCCGGAACCACCATCACCACCGTGCACAACTTCCCACACAGCTAGGTCCTGAAGAAACGCCATTGATCTTTATAGGCTAAGTAGGCGTGAAACATGTCGACCTCATTTTGAGTCACAAGGGCACATTGCGCCCACTAGCGACTCACCGACCTCCGGGTCTTTTTATCCTACCAGGGGTCCCACAACATTAAAAAACTTTATTTGGACACCCCTAGGTAATTTCACTCACAAACCTTGCACGCCCGTAAACCATCAATTTTTTGGATACTTTCCCCCCCTTTTTTATCCCACACACACGCACTCACCTATCGGCTTTTCTCTTTAAAAGATCTCCGCGAAAGAGACCCTACGGGGGACCGTCGGGCATTGCAGCGCCGGCCCGACGAGGAGCAAAAAAGCCCGATGATGAAGCATGACATCCTTCGGGGTGTGTGAGGTCAATTATGAGGCAAATTTGAGCCCTCCCCTTTGGGATTGAATCCTAGATACCGGGGATATACCTCTCTGCCTCCTTCACCTTCACCTCTCTCTCTCTCTTGCTCTCTCCTTGTCTCCCTTTCTACTCCCTGATTCTTCTTTTTCTCCGTTGAGCAGGTGTTTATTAATATATCTCTTCACCTCCAACGCGGAACAATGTCCTCATTGATTTAACATTTAAATTGAATACCTTGGCTAGAGCAGCAGGAGCCAATATGGACTTTGCTAGGAGACGAAGCGCCAAACCTTCACCCGCACTACTCCAGATTTATAACGATAAATGCATACCCATGGCCACCTATGGCTGCGACGTGTGGGATTACAAAGAAGTTAGTGAACTGCAGGTGTCTGAGAATAAATTTCTCTGTGGACTTTTAGCACCACCCACCTGTACACCTTCTTTTATAGTACATGACGAGCTTGGTCAGGGATACATTTTCAACCTCATCGCAATATCCCCTTTATTGTGGTGGTTGAAAATGTGGTCTAGCCCCACTCCTAACTTGAATCATCTTGTTCTAAAAGACTGCTTGGTGGTTGAGTGGGCTTTGAATTTTCCAAGGCCGGGTTACGTCCTAGAGCAGCTAAAGATTTTAGGGTATCCCAAGCTATTCATGCAGTTGTGCTCTATTGAGTTGAGGGATATTTAACTTTTGTTCCTTGCTTGGAGAATGTGGGAAAGGGAAAGTAAGGAACGAATCAATCCCACAGTAAGGCAATATATAATACTAAGTCCAGGGCCCTCAGGGCAACCCTGCTGGTCCTATATTAACAATCCCCACCACCGATTTCTCTTAACTAGATTTAGATTTAACTTTATTCATTAATATTTAGCTGTTCCCAGAGGTTTCTCAAAAGCCAGGTGCCCTAAAGCCTTGTTCCTGCAATCATCTTTCAGAACAAGATGCTTTACATTTTATTTTGTGATTTTTACAGTAGCGTTCAGAAAAAATACATCTTACTCTTTTAAGGAATTGTAATTTTTCACAAGTGAAGCCTGCCCTGATATACTTACCAAAGCTGTCTTCGCCTCTGATCTGTTTTGGAGTTGCTAGTTTCCTAACAGAAGCACTAAGATACTTTTTATTTCATTGCAATTTGTACTCTATACACCCATCTTATAGTTTAGATTCTACACTCTTTGTGCATTATAATTTCTGCCTTGTTCTATCTCTACTACCTAAGGTTTTAGAAGGTTTAGACACTATTAAATGGAAATTGTAAATGAATTACTGGCCTGACTTTAACCATCATGCACAGTTTCTAATTTTAGTATTTATTGTGTTCCCTATGTGCTTTTATGGTCTTGTTGGCCGAATGAAGATTTCTTTGACTAGAAGTATCTACTCCCAAGAAGGGCCTTATGTTCTATCAATCTCACTGTCATCGACAATCAGAAGGACAACATCCTAACACATGAACCCTTAATTTGCATCACAATGCCTGTGCCTGTGTGCAGGTTCTGCAAAGGAGCTAAGGTTCACAAACTATATTTGTCACTTACTGCCACTCAGCAAAACCAACAATTCCAAATGTGATTAAGAAAAAAACAGTTTGAAAACATATGAGACACACCTAGGTAGAAACAAATGAATTTAATTACAGTGTTAGACTTAGCTTTTCCAGCGGGTTCACCCACAGACGTTTTGCTTTTTGGCCACCTTTTTTCACCCTGTTCTTGTTGGTTTTAGGGCACTCGGTACTTAACCAATGCTATTCAGTGCTAAAGTGCATATGCTCTCCATGTAGATTGTGTTTATGGATTGGTGTCTCCCTGATTGTCATATTTGATTTACTGGTAAGTCCCTAGTAAAGTACACTGAGTGTACCAGGGCATGTAAACCAAATGCTACTAGTGGGCCTGCAGCACTGGTTGTGCCACCCACAAGAGTAGCCCTGAATAGATACTCAGACCTGCCACTGCAGTATCTGCGGGCAGTTTTAAACTGCCATGTCGACCTGGCAAGTGCACCCACTTGCCAGGCCCTAACCTTCCCTTTTCTTACATGTAAGGCACCCCTATGGTAGGCCCAATTTACCCCCATGGGCAGGGTGCAGTGTACCTGTACTGGTGTGTGTGACATGTCCTGATAGTGAAATACTGCAAATTTTATTTTTCACTATTGAAAGTCTATCTGTCCCATAGTATAGAATGGGAGATGCTTTGTAACATATTACAAGTATAAATTCCCATTGGGAAAGATAGAGAAATAAAGTTAATAATCTCTAAACTCAGAATTTAATAAAACATCTTTAAGTAAACATGTTTTTCAAATTGTGTGTCTGAAAATGGCACTTAGGCATTTTCTTGTTTAACCAGGCTCTGTGCCTCGCACCTGAATAGGGCTTGTCTCCCTTGCTTGTGTGTGCTGGCCTCCTGTTCTGAAGTCTCAGGGACACAAAAACTTCACCCCCAGCTCCCCTGAACTCTGCTGCTGAGAGTTCTGACCTGCCTGGAGGTGCCTGTTCCAGTGCTGGGCCTTTGGAGATTGTCTCTGCTGTTGGGAGCTGGAATACACCTGAAGAACTGAGAAAATTGACACATTGTTTGTCTTGCGGCTGTTTTTCCTGATGCAGCACAGCCGTGCGAGAAGAATCTCCACGCATTGGTACGCTGCTGCCAAGATGACGCAGCGCCAGTCACGGCTGAAAAAACTGGCGCGGCACCGCTTTTCTTTTGCCGCTACATTGGTCCATGTGTGGTGTTATCACTGTATTACTGTGTGTTTGAGTACAAATACTTTACACATTGCCTTTCAGATAAGTCTGTCTGTTTGTCCCAAGCTACCCAGTGGGTGAGCAGGGATTATCTAAAGTGTCTATCCCCGTTACCCTGACTAGAAGCAAGGGTCCCTATTTGGACAAAGGTACCTACCTCTGCCAAATAGAGACCCCAATTTCTAACATACAGTAACAAAAGTTTTTAGAAATCGAGTAGTCCTACGCAAAGGTAGAAGAGCTTTATCGCTCCAATTATTAACATTACATCAGAGATCCTGTTTCTGTACTCAGAACCTTATGAAATTACTCCTTACACATTACAGCCCGGTTATAAGTGCCTCAGTTAATTCCAACATGTTTGTAATCCCCTCTTTATACCCCGGTCGGAATCACAAGTTTAGTTTTGTTTAGTGCTTCCAATAATCATTGGATGAGTTCTATAACTCAACCTTTGTTAAATTTCTGGTAAATCAGATGCAGTATTAACTGCATCATGTGGATTTTGAATCTGCAGGTTAATCCCCAAAATCGTTTAACTCATGTTATTTACTGCACCCGATAAAAAACCCTATCCATGGTATAATTATTTATCAGGTGCGATAAATATCACCCAAACTCCTAATCAGGCATTTAGGCCCTGATTACAACTGCAGGGCTAAATTCCGATCCTTGTGAAAACACAGGGTTGTACAGAGGTTGAAATTAGGAGATGTGCGATAATTATCACACTCTCTAAGATTTCACATGACACAGACACATTGTATATGGTAAATGTAACCGGCCCAAGGTAGGTGACACACTACGTCGCTGGAGCACTAGAATATGTCAGGCAGGACACTACATCCCTCCCAAACTTTATTGAAAATAAACGAATGAGTACAACCTGTAGGAGTGTATAAACAACAAAACAAAACAACACTGAATCTCTTCAGGCAGTCCGCAGAACAGTACAAGAAATGTGAAGATTGCAGCTTGGAGAACCAGGCATCACAGCACACATTAGTAGTTTCATTAGATAACTCTGGGCATGATGTGGATAGTGTCTTGATCTCTGGATCACTTGTCTGTGGGGTTACAGTCCCTCTATGCCGTGTTGTTCGGTCCGGTCTTCTCTCATGATGTTGGAGTCATTGAAACAGTTCGAATTGGGGAATGCCTCAAAAGTGGTTATGGAGTCTGCTACCGAGATTTCTATGGAGACGCACTGGCCCTGTGAAACGCCAACCTGCAAAGACTGGGAGGACAGTGCGATGCTGAGCCGTCTTCCTTTGAGGCCTCAGTGCCTCCTGTAACCTGTCGTTGGAGCAGCTTCAGACTCATCTCTCGTGCCAAGATTCCTTCACAACAGAATTTCCGTTAGACTTGTCATCCTTGGTGTGGTTTCCCATGACTTTTTGCTTCTACTGCCTGTATTTTTGACTGTTTGATGGATTTCATTGTTGCTGACTTAGATGCTTTGGGTACTTTACCACTGCTAATCAGTGTCATAGTACAAGTGCTCTATGTAAATTGTTATTCTGATTGGTTATCCATGATTGGCATATTTGATTTACTGGGAAGTCCCTAGTAAAGTGCACTGAGTGTGCCAGGGCTTGTAAATCAAATACTACTACTGGACTTGCAGCACCGGCTGTGCCACCCACATGAGTAGCCCTGTGAACGTGTCTCAGACCTACCACTGTAGTGTCTGTTTTTGCAGTTTGTAACTGCCATGTTGACCTGGCCATTGCATCCACTTGCCAGGCCCTAATCCTCCCTTTTGTTAAATGTAAGGCACCCCTGAGGTAGGCCCAAGGTACTCCCATGGGCAGGGTTTGGTTTTTTTGGAAGTAGGATATGTATTAGTGTGTTTTACATGTCCTGATAGTGAAATACTGCCAATTTAGTTTTTCCCTATTGAAAGACTATCTGTCCCATAGGCTAACATTGGAGTTACTTTGAGACGTCTTACAAGTATAACTTTCTTTTAAGACAAGCTAGAGAAATGGATTTAGGCTCTCTGAATTCAGAATTTAATAACACATCTTTTTAGCAGTGGCGGCTACTCCGCTATGACTTAGGAGCATAGCCACCCTTAAAAGTTGAAAAATAAAATGATAATAAAATATGGTATCATTTTATTTTTCAACTTGTGTGTGCTTCATCCTGGGGGCAGGGCCATTGGACATTCAAAAGAGGGAGTGGTGGACAGCACTGCTGTCAGTGTGCATATATGTTTAGCCGTCCGTCTCAGGCCTGCCAAACACACATGCGCGCTCAGCTGTCTCCAACTCAGTTACTTTGCTGGGATCGAGGCAGCAAAGCAAAGGCTCCCAGTCTCCCTGGGAACTCAATTTCCCAGTGCTCAGGCCAATCCTGACACTGCTTTATAACATGAAAGGAGTGTCAGGATTGGCCGCAAGGGAGGCCGGGAGCCTGTGCTGGACAGGGTGGACATGGAGAAGAGCGCCGGGCAGCAGGCGATGGCAAGTTTCTTTTCTTTTCTTTTTTATGTTTATCATTTCCCCTCCCTCACCCACCTCTCTGTCATCCCCTCAAGCCCCCAGCCCGCCCCGCCACTAGCTTCCTGTTTCCGTCGGAATCTGCAGATGCCGGATTCGAGCCACGAATTAGTTTCGCCGCTCTTGGACTCACGACAGAAAACGCTGACATTTGCCCGTCGACCTCACATCAACTGTGGAATCACTTCTTTCCAACTCAGAACCTGGGCTTTACTGGACTCTGTGACCTTCCACGCGAAGACTTCAGTCCACGCTACTTTGCCATCCTTTCATCTCCTTGGTCCCATTCCACAACAAGTTTGTCCCCCCTGATTTAATTTGATTGGAAACTAGTCTTCCATTCCGTACCGGCACTATGGTCCTGATGAGAACCCCATCTTTAATTTAACGGGGTTTCGAAACGCGTAGACCTCTCTTTTTTTGTCTCCAGTCACTTGTATTTCAAGTCCGCCCTTGTTGTTTTGACTTTGTTCAGTTTTTTTCAAAACAATGTTTAACTTAACAAATTGAATAGGCCCACATGTACACCTTATATAGCGGATTACATCTCAATTTGTGTTGGACGGAGACACCTTTCGTGTTTGAAATTATAACCAAAAGGTTATTGTCTTGTATGTATGAGTTGTGTGTGTGATTGAGGAGTGGTGTAAGATTGCATAATGAAAAATACAATTCTCTGTCATTAGGTCAGTAGAAATTACACTTTGTTCGGATGTATGACGTTACAACGCACACTTTTACAACGCATTTTTTACAACGCATAATCCATTACAACGCACTACACTTACAACGCATGACACTACAACGCATTTTTAAAAACTACCATTACAACGCATACCATTACAACGCATAATATTTAATTGCATTTAAGGTAAGTATTAGATAGTATAGGGGTAAAAATTACTTTTCTAACTCCAGGGGGTGCAACAGTAGTGTAAGTGTTGGATAGTATAGAGGTAAAAATTACTATTCTAACTCCAGGGGGTGCAACAGTAGGGTAAGTGTTGGATAGTATAGGGGTAAAAATTGCTATTCTAACTCCAGGGGGTGCAACAGTAGGGTAAGTGTTGGATAGTATAGGGGTAAAAATTACTATTCTAACTCCAGGGGGTGCAACAGTAGGGTAAGTGTTGGATAGTATAGGGGTAAAAATTACTATTCTAACTCCAGGGGGTGCAACAGTAGGGTAAGTGTTGGATAGTATAGGGGTAAAAATTACTATTCTAACTCCAGGGGGTGCAACAGTAGGGTAAGTGTTGGATAGTATAGGGGTAAAAATTACTATTCTAACTCCAGGGGGTGCAACAGTAGGGTAAGTGTTGGATAGTATAGGGGTAAAAATTACTATTCTAACTCCAGGGGGTGCAACAGTAGGGTAAGTGTTGGATAGTATAGGGGTAAAAATTACTATTCTAACTCCAGGGGGTGCAACAGTAGGGTAAGTGTTGGATAGTATAGGGGTAAAAATTACTATTCTAACTCCAGGGGGTGCAACAGTAGGGTAAGTGTTGGATAGTGTAGTGTAATAGTATGCGTTGTAATGGTAGGCATTGTAATAGTATGCGTTGTAAAGGTATTTTTTAAAAATGCGTTGTAGTGTCATGCGTTGTAAGTGTAGTGCGTTGTAGTGGATTATGCGTTGTAAAAATGCGTTGTAAGTGTAGTGCGTTGTAACAGTTGCGTTGTAAAGGTTGTTCCCCACTTTGTTCGCACTAATTTTTGTTTCTTCCATTTTGTTTCAATGTATATTTGTCTTTATTACGTATGTGTGTCCAGAGTACACTTTTCTTATCAAATTCAATTATTGCTAAAAAATTGACATTTTGCAAATAAAATACTATTTAGTAGTATGTCCGTAGTTGTTTCTCCCTTTCTTCTACGGCCAAATCTTTAAACCTTTTGTCAGCATTGGCATTTCTGTTTGTTCCTACTACTCCCTCACAGCAGCTGCTACTGCTTTTTGGGAGATGGTTTTTAAATTGTGTAGAAAGTAGACAATTTCTTTTGTATCATTCTGGGTACCTCCGCTGTTTTGTGCATTGACTGTCTGGTTTTGGAGTGACATGAAATGGGGATGTTAATTCCCTGTAGATAGCCACAAGTGGGTTTGAGGTGTGTCCTGCCTTTCCTGGGTGACTCAAAGTTGGGCTGAATAGACCTTGGCTACATTCACAGTGGTGGGAGGAGTTTCACTTGCACCTGAATAGGCTGTGTCACCTTTACAAATTGATGTCTCCACCTCCTGTGATCACCCTGTACTAGAGAAGACAGAACAGGTTTGGACTGGGCTTAGAGACCCTTGGCACAAAGAGAATAAAGAGAAAATACAGTATAAGTATTGGACTTAGAACTCCAGAGAATTGGACTCAAGAGGAACATCTGCCAAGGAGCAGAGCTGGAGAGCTATAAGGAGGAGTACTGCCCCTTTTCAGTGCGTGCTTTGCTAGGTTGGCCTGCAGTTGCTGCTTTTGCCAAGGAGAGGACAAAGACTGGAATTTTGCAGTGAACCTACTTGAAGAAGAATCTCTTAGAGCCTGTGTGTGCTGGCCTCTTGTTCTGGAGTCTCAGGGCTACAAAGACTTCATCTGAAACCCACTGACAGCACCTGGACTCCTCTGTGGACTCCTGCATTCAAAAGGGTGCCAATTCCAGTTCCTGGGCCCTGAGAATTGTGCGGTTGGTACTGCAAAGCAAGAAAAACAACTCAGATGCCCTCACATTGGATTGATGCCTGTCACGACGTTGTAATAGCCACAGGTGGAGCTGTTCTAAAAGTGTTATCTTAATACCTGTATGTTGGATTTTTATCTTTTTGCTCTTATTTAGTTTATATAAAGATACTTTTTTTTCTAAACTAGTGTGGTGTCCATTTGTGGTGTCTTCCATGAGTTACTGTGTGTTTGGGTACAAATACCTTACACATTGCCTTAGGGATGAGTCTGTCTGCTTCTGTTAAGCTACCAAGAGGGAGAGCAGGGGTTATCTAAAGTTTGTAATCCTCTTACCCTGACTAGAAAGAAGGGTCCCTACTTGGACAAAGGTGCATACCCCTGCCTACTAGAGACCTCCATTTCTAACATTCCCTTGAGGCCATTTTCACTGGGTTGCCCCGGGACAGTGTGGGCAGTGCAGGGCCCCGCTTAGGCCGTGCAAAGGGGCTGCTGCAGCACTCCCAACAAGGCCAGGACCAGGTTGCTTGCGCAACTACAAGAGTTGGGGTTATAATGGTCATGTGTGCCCTCTTCAGCAGGACTCAGGTGCACGTGGGTTCTAACAGATGATCTCTGGGTGGTTAGTTTTCTATGGTTCCAGGAGTGCTTATTGGTCTCTGGATGTTTCACATGCATAAGTCTCCACTCTGGTGGTGCAATGCTCCTTAGTCAGTTGTAGTTATGCACATGGCAATGATTGCGATTTTACATTTTGACAACTAAAGGTAGCGATATCTTGCTTGGAGTGAGGATAAGTGGAAGGACTTCGTGTCAGCGTGCGGTTCTTCTTCTTGTTCTTTGTCATGTGCAATTTCTAGCAGGGACACTATCTCAAGCAGTCAGGTATCTGGAGAGACGCAATGTTAAACGTGGGGCAGAGACGCAGCTCATGCTTGCTGGTGACTTACAATTAGCCATCCCGCGGCGCTGTCTCCAGAGACATCACCACAACCCAGTGGCTAACACTTTTGATGAATGCACTTTCCGGTAGTGGCACGAGGTCTCAATCTTGTCGCTCTTCTTCCTTTCTCCTGCACACCTGTTGTTGTCAGAATCCTATGTGTGACGGGTCTGCCAACACACCTTTCTCTCCTCTTCTCTTCTCCTTTACACTGTGCTGTAGTGGTGTCGTGTCTCTCTCCTCTCCAGCTTTTTCAATGTGGTGTCATGCTACATTCTTCTCTCTTCTGACCAGGCCTTTCGCTCTGACGTTCACTTCACATGGACCTCCCTGTCATGTCCCGTTCATAGCACCGTTTTGCTTCTTTGCCACGGACCTCTCGCAGGTCCTGTCCGGTCGATAGGACAGGACTCTTCATTTGAATAAGACAATACCCAGGGATATTGGTTGTAAACAGCAATGTGGTTGATAAAACTATACAAAACTAAAGGTATGTATGTGGTTTTTGTTATTTATGTGTAATGTGATGTTTTGGTGTACTATTATTGTATTGTGTCACTCAGTGTGTTTATTGATTATTAATATTTTTTCATTGTGACTTCAGTGTATGTTTGAAATTTGTACTCCAATGTTGAACGTATCAAACAAAAATGAAAAAAAAATCAGTCTGTCTCCAATACATGTCTGAGGTGGGTGACAGCTACACTTCAAGCATTCCCTCTAGACAGCAACAAACACAGTAAGGGTGGATGTGACAGGTAACTTATTTGCATTTGGATAGCCTTCCTGGGCAGGAAGTGGGATAGGGAGCTGACACATCTGTATAGGCTTTGTCCGGTCCTCACAAAAAGGACTGCTTACCCCTCACAAATAGCCTGACATAAAGAACTGGGATGAAAGGGGATCTGTGCACTTCAAGGAGCTGCTTTGAAGGCACATTTGTGTATAAGTACTGTGGCTCTGACCCTACAAAGACAGTACACTACTGGACCTATGAAAATCTCTGCCAGGAGTAAGGACTGCTGTGCTACAGGGATTGCACTCTGCTTGACTGACTTTTCAAAGGAACTGCTTCACTGCTGTGCTGAGCTGCCCTGCTGCCTTCTGATCTCTTCCCTGCTGAGGACAAGGACTGGACCCATCTCACTTGAACTGAAGAACCAGAACCTTTTGGGTCTGGCGGCGCAGGGAATGCCCAAAGTCTCCGGAGTTCACCTGCTTCGCTACACAGAGACACGGGACACTCTGTCGGCGTTAGAAGATCAGATTTATTTAGCTGCAGCTAGTACAGTTATCCTAGAAGTACACAAAGTAGGTTCTCAGGAGACTGCCACTTCACTCTGTGGCGCATCAGATTAAATACTATACAATAATGTAATTATTAACGAGATACACTCCCAGAGCACATAAGAAATAGCCAATAAGGAAAGTTGGAAAACAAGGCGGAACCAATAGGAAAGGTTCGAAAACAGAAATATCAGATGACTCGAAGAGACTTCTCCTCCAACTGTGTTTGTCACCCCACCCTTAAGCTGACATATTAACAGATTCATAACTAACTTGCAGGTGGAGAGATACGTTTGTGTGTATTGGAGGACAGTCGTGAAACAAGAGAATGCTAGCAGGAGACAGTGAAGGCCAGTCGATAAGATAAAGTCAGGAAAGAATAGTGTGAGCCAACAGACAGTTGAAACAGGGATTAGGAAAGCCAGACAGGGATTAGTGTACTCGGCTAGGTCTAACACCAGCTTTGCAAACAGAGGGATAGAAGGCGTATTTCGACACCAGGCTACAGAAAAAGCAGAATAGACTTTGTTCGCCGTGCTGCCTGAGTGATGGCAACACAAAATGGCGGCGGGTCACAAAATGGCGGGTCTATTCGATCGTGATCGAAAATCGAAGTTCCTCAGACACTCCTTTTGCCAGAACTCAGGCAAGATAGACCCACGTTAATCTGAGTCCACGTCAATAGCCATGAGGTCATCGAGCTGTTGCTGTAACATCATTCTTATGTTTTCTGTTACTTGTGGTTTGGGTTTTGGGATGCACATTGTAGCACAAAGGTCACAGATAGCGGGACCACAGTGCATGCAAAGGCAACAGGAAAATATAATGGTCAGAATTATACCAAGGAATGTCAATGCTTTCCAACCCCATTTGGACAGTAGTCCCCAAAACCATTCCGTTAAAGACCAATCTCCTTCGTCCTGATGAATAGACTCAGAGATTATGTGCAACCTGGAGATAGCTTGGTATACTGTCGGAGCGTCATTAGGAATGAAAATACAGCAACTTGACCTGATCAATTTGCATACTCCACCACGATCGGCAAGAACAAAGTCTAAGGCAACTCGATTTTGCAAGGTCATAAGACGATCTGCCTGTAGTTCTGCCGTGATGTTACTTAAGGCTCCTACAGTGATGTCTATTGTAGTCTCTACGACACGGACCAATTGCCTTATATTTCTGCTGTTAGCCATTGGACCCCAGAAGGGAAGAAAACCTTTAAGGAAATCTCCTCCCTCTTGTCCTGCTGTGTCCTTTGAATCAATAATCCCTCTGCCATATCGGGTTCGGTGATGATTTGCGGAAGCAGTGTAAGTAGGGGGAAGTAGAAAGGCTATATAACAAGTACCAGAGAAACCCGTTGGTAACCAAGTATAAGCTCTGTTATAGCAGATGAAATAGGTGCCTTGAGAGGGCACTAGAGGAGGCGAGTTCTGAGAGGAATAAATGTACGTATAGGAGCAGTTATTATTTTGTGTAGTGTCAGAAGAGCAATCATTTATCTGTAAGCAGAAATTACCCTGGTGTGGTATAGTCCAGATTGGTGAGGACTTTCCTTTTCCAACCTTAGTACTGAGACTAGACATATATTGGGTGACGTTCCAATTAGTGTATGCTTTCATTTCGTCAACGGAAATTTTGCTGTTTTCCATGATTTCTGGTGTGCATCACTGAAGGGTGCGAATCGTGGAACTTTTTCACCTTCACAGTCACCAACACTTCTGCGAACCCACTGATCAAAAGGCAAAGGCAAAGGCACTTTCTTGCAATGCACACCGTGAATCCAATTTTTCTTTCCTTCGACTTTAACTGCTGTTCTTGTGGTCAGCAAGACCATCCGGGGCTCCCGCCATCTGGGCTCCAAATTGCTGGACCTCTGAAAATTCTTCACACATACCCAGTCACCTGGTCGGATGGAGTGACCTGGGTCTGTGGAAGCCTCCGGCAGAGCACTCTGAACCTGTTGATGAAGAACACGCAATTTAGTCGTAAGGTCATGCAGATAGTCAATCAACATTGGATATGGCAAATCTGAGTATTTCTTAGGGCGAGGTATTCCCCATACGTTGGCCGGACGGCCAAATACCACTTCGTAAGGGCTAAGTCCCAAACGAGAGTGTACTGCAGTTCTGGTGGATAGTAGAGCCAACGGCAAAGCATCGGCCAATTGAGTCCTGTACTTGCTTGAACCTTTGCTAACTTTAACTTCAAGGTTCCGTTGTAACATTCTACTAAACCCGCTGATTGTGGGTGATTTGCCGCGTGGAACTTTTGTTTGATACCAAGACCTGCACAAACTTTCTGCATGACTTGGCCAACAAATTTGCTCCCATTGTCACTCCAGACAATGCGCGGCAAACCAAACCTGGGAAAGAATTCTTTTAGTAGATTTTTAGCTGTGGATAAAGCTGTGTTGTCTTTTAGAGGATATGCTTCTATTCACCTTGAAAAGGCGCATACTACCACCAAAACATATTTGAGGTTGTTGCATCGCTCCATATGAATGTAATCGATTTGCAACACCTCAAATGGATATGTCGGAGGAGCAAAGTGACCTGCTGGAGTTGGGGGTTCCCTTTCCCGGATTGTACATTAAACAAACAATACAGTGCTTTACTACATTGTCTGCACATTTTGGGATATTCCCATTGTGCCACACTGGAGCCAGAAGTTTACAAATGCCTTTTGCACTTAAATGGGCTGGACCATGTGCCATAGTAACCACTGGGAGAACATAGGCATCTGGTAACAGCCAACGTTGATGTTCAGATAATTCCACCCAACAACCCATCTCATCTAACATTCCAGTGCTTTCTTTCCACTTGCTTATCTCGCTCTCTGAAGCCTCTTTCTGAATCGCTTTTACACTTTCCACTGTATTCTCATACATTCCTCTCTCTCTGACCCAATTCGCAGGACCTGCCACATACATTCGACTCGTTGAATCTCTCGCTGTCTTCTTTGCTATTTCGTCTGCAAACGCATTTCCTCGACCAACATCATCCGTAATCTTTTTGTGTGCGCTGCATTTCACAATCGCTATTTGGGTGGGTAAGGCAAGCGACTCAAGGAGATCAGTCACTAACTGGCCATGTTGTATATTGGTGCCATGTGAAGTGAGGAATCCCCTCTCCCTCCAGAGACGTCCAAAGTTGAACGCTACACCAAAAGCGTATTGGCTGTCAGTGTACACGTTCACTCTCTTCCCTTTTGATAGTATACAAGCTCTCGTCAATGCTATCAATTCTGCTGCTTGTGCTGAATTGTGTCTAATGCATGCAGTTTCCACAATAGTATGTAAAGTAGTTACAGCATAGGCTGAAACCGTATCTCCATTAGGCAATTTAAAACAAGAACCATTTACCCATAGGGTCCCATCCGGACTCTCTAACGGTGTATCTCTCAGGTCAATTCTCCCTTTTGTCTCTTCCTCAGTACGGAAGAATCAATCATGCTGATCCTCAACACTCTCCTCATTTGGAAGGGGCAACAAAGTAGCTGGATTCAAGGTATTACATCGTTTGATGTGTATGTGACTAGCCAACAGCATCAGCTCGTAACCAGTTAAACGAGCACTCGTAAGATGCTGTGTTATCATTCTGTTTAGCAAAGTATCCACTGCATGTGGCACCATAACAATGAGAGTGTTATCCAACACCACTCCAGCAGACTGTCGGATAGAAATTGCTGCTGCTGCTGTCGCTTTGAGACAACTGGGCAATGCTTTAGCTAAGGGATCCAGCGTAGCCGAAAAATAGGCACATGGCCGCTGTTTGTCTCCAAATTGTTGCGCTAAAACTGACAATGCACAACCTTCTCTCCCGTGAACATAGAGCGTAAAAGGCTTAGTGTAATCTGGGGTGCCTAGTACAGGAGCAGAACAGAGAGTGGTACGTAAATCAGTGAAACTCTTTTGGCACTCATCAGTCCATGGAAGGGGCTGAGGCGTATCTTTTAAAGTGTGTGCTAACAAGGGTTTGGCAATTAGAGAGAAGTTAGGGATCCACTGTCTGCAATAGGAAGTGATACTCAGAAAGGCACATACTTCCCATTGTGTGGATGGCACGGACATTCGCGCAATCGCCTGAATTCGTTCTGGTGTTAATATTCGTCCCTTCTTTGATAGGAGATGACCCAAGTAGGTAACCTCTCGACAAACATATTGTAGTTTGGAAGGTGAAACCTTGTGATTCAGTTTAAACAAGTGGCGTAACAATGCAACATTGACATCTTTGCAGATATCTTTTGAATCAGCGGCGACTAACAAGTCGTCCATATATTGAATAAGAGCAGCACCAGACGGCAAATGAAAAGTATCAAGATGACATTTTAAAGCTTGGCTATAAATGGAGGAACTGGACTTTCACAATAGCCTTGGGGTGCGCGCTTAAACCGGAAGCTTCGGCCTCCAAGATAGAAACCAAA
This sequence comes from Triturus cristatus, assembly GCF_964204655.1. Taxonomy (NCBI): domain Eukaryota; kingdom Metazoa; phylum Chordata; class Amphibia; order Caudata; family Salamandridae; genus Triturus; species Triturus cristatus. The sequence continues at coordinate 620,174,537 of NC_140582.1, forward strand.
AATGTCCCTACTCTCTTCTGCAATGGGAATACTGAAGAAAGCATTCTTGAGATCGATAGCGGAAAACCAAGTTGCTGTGGAAGGTATCATTGTCAACAAAGCAGTGATATCTGGAACAACAGGGAATTGTGGAATCACAATTTTGTTTACTTCCCGCAGATCAATTACAAAACGGTACACAGGAGGCTGAGAAGGATCAGTGCGTTTAAGAACAGGAAGAATAGGACTATTGCATGTATTACCTCTTGTTTCTTCAACCACATCTTTCTGAATTAAGTCATGGATGATTCCAAAAAGCGCTTTCTCACCTTCAGCAGAAATTCTATATTGTGGGATGCGTGGTAATTCAACATTGGGCTTGAGAGTGACAACTTAAGGTGGAATCTCAAGACAACCCACATCGTTCAGACCCGTAGCCCAAAGTGCTGTTGGAAGAGAAAGCAATTCAGGTGGAAACTGATCTTTGGACAAATACATTGGGGAGACCAATTTCGGTCCTAGAGTAAGATGTACACCAGAAGGAGAACAATATATCGTAGCATGCATTCTTTTCAATAAATCTAGACCCAACAGATTCTCACCGCATCCATTCGTTAACAGAAGTGGAGCTTCCAAATCATAAGGACCAACTGAAATAGGCAAAGGGCAAGAAACTGGATTGCGAACAGGGGCGCCAGAAAATCCTACGGAAACATTCGTTAAGCCAGACAAAGGTGCCCTAGGGAGTTTAGAATGAATGATAGAACTTTTCATTGCTCCAGTATCCAGAAGAAATGGCTCTGAAACACCCATTGTAGTAACGTTAACATAAGGTCCATTTTGATCTACTGGGATTAGCACTACTCCCTTACTTTGTCCATGGCTGTCCTAGTTGGCATGAAGACTTTCATTCTCGCCTTCGACATAATGGTCTTCATTGTAATACTGAGTAGACCTCACAGTTTGCTGATCAAAGTAGTTCGTGGAATTGGGAGAAGGAAGGGCACGCTGTTCTTGAGTCAACACACCTCGACCTCTACCTCTGTTTGCTCTGATAATGCTCCATTGCGCTGCAATAAAACCGGACAACTATTCTTAAAATGACCTTCCTCTCTACAATAGGCACATTGATTAGGACCTAACAAAGGTCGCGGATTGTATGGCTCTGGTTTTTGATACAACCTCTGAAACTGCGGGGGCTGTTGAATTTGGGGTTGAGCATAACGTGGCGGATAGGCTTGTTGCAAGAGAACCTTCGTCTTTAAATCTTTCGTCTTTTTCTCTTGCTTTTCTTTTTCTTTCTTATCTCTATTCTCGTAATATTGTGCAGTAGCCAATATCTGGGCAGAAGAGGAAACAGCCCATGAACTTTCTGAATCCTTTAATTTGTGTGACAGCTCGGGAAGCAAATTGAATACAAATTTGTCCACAAATAATCGCTGTCCACCCTGGGTAGTCATATCCTGACCACTGTGGTCGATAAATGTCTCCTCGAAATGAGTAAAGAAGTCAGAGACACTTTCATCTTTCTTTTGTTTGCATGCTGCTAGTTTATCCCAATTAACTCTGAGTACAGGCATCATAGTTTTCATTAACTTAATGATTCTACCAGGGAGTTCCGAGATCAAAGCGTCAGGCTTTGCGCCACCCACTTGATCTCTATCTGTATTAGTTATAACATCCCAGGTAGCACCTAGTTCCTGCACGTGATCCTCTCCAAGAATTTTAGCCCATATCGTGTGTGGGACTACATTACCCATTAGCATGTCAATATCTGCTAGGTTCATAATGCAGGCGTCAACTGTTTGTGATAATTCTTTGTAATAACCTGCAAGGTTCTTACGAGGATCTGGTAGAGTCTGCTTAAGAGCTAAAACTTCAGATCTCTTCCAAGGGACATGTACCCATATACGTTGGAAATGAGCAGGGATAGGTGCATTAGCACCTACTGCCGCAACTGCCTCCTTCCATACTGGAGGAACCTCTCTCATAGAGTAATTTTTCGACGTCAGTTTAATCGACGAATCTGAATCAAGGAAAATCTGAGAAAATAATAAGGATCTGTAAGAGATAAGCGTCCTTATAGCTTCCTCAACTTTAGAACCCACAATAAGTCCTTTTTTAAAGTCAGTCTGAACATTTAACAGATCTTGTGAGATTGGACTCGAACTCACATCATCCCATTCTTTAATGAGAATGTCGCACATTACATTGAAAACATATCTTTGCGTAGGCGCATTCCATTGCAAAAAGGTAGGCATAATATCAAGCACACTGTATTGTGGACCCTTCTTGATCCATCTTCGTGCAAGAGAGTCTAGCTTCTCTCATTCCTCAAAATCTGGGAACTGACTACGAGATTGTCTTCGAGCAAGAGCCGGTGACATATTTAAAGCTCCAAAGAAAGGAGATAGAATACTAGTGACAGAGTCTGTAAGACGCTTACTCACAGACGGTGAATTAGACATTAGAATTGGAGACAGAGTATTATGGGAGCTGACAGGAGAAGAACCGGTAATTGCAGGAGGAGCAGAAGGCAAAGGAGAGCTAAGATCAGGAGATGAAGGCAAAGAAGTTAAGACTAATGGTAAAACCGGCAAGGGCGGTAATACTGGAGGAGGCAAATGCTGAAGAGCCAGAACAGGCGGAAGTACCACTGGCGGCTGAACAGGCTGTAACGGCTGAGGTACATTGGCATTTTGAGCATAAGGCGGAGGCAACCTTAATAAATGGGACATTAGGGATCTTCTTCTATATCTTTCTTATTATCAGAAGGAGAAACAGGCAACACCGGATAGCATTTATCTATCGCCATACGATGTTGTCTTTCTGAAATTTCAGTCGCATTATCAATTTCATCGTCTTTGAACTTTTGGGCAGCCTGTATAATTGTCATACCCTGTGCTTTCCTATCTCGCTTTGCTTGTTTAATTTCTTTCTGTTTGGCATCCTTACGCCAAAGGCGGAAAGAGTCAAACATTGCCGGCTGGGCTTTTTTTAAAAATAAAACTGCTTCCAAATTATCTAGCACATCAGGATCAAAACTACCATTTTCTGGCCATTTGAGAACACCATCTGTCTTCGTGTATCGAGTCCATGTCTCGTTAAAGGCAATGGGGCCGATACCATGTTTCAAATAGAGCTCATATGTGGGAGTTCCAACCGAAGGAATCGGACAAGAGTCCTCAAGTCGGGAGTCCCTATTACAACCAAGACAACAAATTCTTCCAAACTTAGTCAGACTAAGGGTGGGCGTAGTTCGCGAAGTAGCACTTCGCGAAGCTACGCAAAGTGAAGTTCGCACTACGCGAGCTACGCGTAGCACTTCGCGAACTGCGAAGTAACATGTTCGCACTGTGCAAGATGTTGTTTTCAATGATTGCACAGTGCGGACAAGCAACCGGCACTGTGCAATCATTGAAAATGGCATCTTGCACAGTGCGAGCTGTAGTTTTCTGCTGCTCGAGTAGATTTTTATTCGAGCTGCAGCTTTCTCAACGCGAACTGGTAGTTTCTCATCGCGAGCGGTCGCGAGCATACGCGACCCCTCGCAATAAGAAACCTGACCTTCTCGCGTTGGGAATCTCGCCGGGAGGTTTATTTTCCATGCTCGCGATCGCGAACAAGGAAAAAGTCTCGCCAGGATGTCATTTTGCTTGCTCGCGGTCGCCAACTTGACGTTGAGGACCGCGAGCAAGCAAAAAATGACCGCAGCACTACGCAACACTACGCTACGCGTGTTCGCACTGTGCTACGTGCAGTTCGCGTAGCGCGAAGTAGCGCGAACTTCGCAAACTACGCGAGCGTAGCGTAGTGCTTCGCCCAGGCCTAAGTCAGACGAGGCATCTCGAGATGTCTCTTGTCTGTTCACAAACTTCAAGGGAGTAAAACTCAGTTTACGCAGCACAAATGCACTTACCCTCGGCTTTATCTTTTGCAAAGGATAAATCTAAGAAACCAAAGAAATTAATCAAAACAAACTTGTGGGCGCGACCCAAGAAGATACTTAACTAAGGACGTCTTCTTCCACCAACAGAGGCCCGTCTATCATCTCGCCTTACCATACATCATCAAAGGAAGGGCCAAAGCAGGGCGGCAGTCAGGGCAGCGGTCGTCAGTAGCCGTCAGGAAGGAGTAACCGCGCTGCAAAAGATCTTCAGACCACTTTCGACATACAGGGGTCGCCTAATGTGGCTCGCGAACCCTCTGGAATTTTCTTGCGGGGTTCCTCACGACCTTCGAGCAGAACCGGTACCACTGAAGCCGCCCCACGTTGGGCGCCAGTTGAAGAACCAGAACCTTTTGGGTCTGGCGGCGCAGGGTACGCCCAAAGTCTCCGGAGTTCTCCTGCTTCACTACACAGAGACACGGGACACTCTGTCGGCGTTAGAAGATCAGATTTATTTAGCTGCAGCTAGTACAGTTATCCTAGAAGTACACAAAGTAGGTTCTCAGGAGACTGCCACTTCACTCTGTGGCGCATCAGATTAAATACTATACAATAATGTAATTATTAACGAGATACACTCCCAGAGCACATAAGAAAGAGCCAATAAGGAAAGTTGGAAAACAAAGCGGAACCAATAGGAAAGGTTCGAAAACAGAAATATCAGATGACTCGAAGAGACTTCTCCTCCAACTGTGTTTGTCACCCCACCCTTAAGCTGACATATTAACAGATTCGTAACTAACTTGCAGGTGGAGAGATACGTTTGTGTGTATTGGAGGACAGTCGTGAAACAAGAGAATGCTAGCAGGAGACAGTGAAGGCCAGTCGATAAGATAAAGTCAGGAAAGAATAGTGTGAGCCAACAGATAGTTGAAACAGGGATTAGGAAAGCCAGACAGGGATCAGTGTACTCGGCTAGGTCTAACACCAGCTTTGCAAATAGAGGCAGAAGGCGTATTTCGACACCAGGCTACAGAAAAAGCAGAATAGACTTTGTTTGCCGTGCTGCCTGAGTGATGGTAACACAAAATGGTGGCGGGTCACAAAATGGCAGGTCTATTCGATTGTGATCGAAAATCGAAGTTCCTCAGAACCCAGAGTAACTTCAAGGGCTTTCTGGCTCGCCTCCTGTTTATCTGAATTTTCTTTTCCTGTTAAAAAATATTTTGGGGAGATTATTTATTTACCACCAATCTTTTTTGTCTTCATGTCTTATATCAGTATCTAGGGGCAAGACGAGAGCTGAGAAGGGTTAGAGAGCAGGAGGTACCGCCCGTGCTCCTCGGACGATGGCTCTGCTGGCACCAGTAAGTCCTCTTGTTGTTATATATTTACTTCCCTAACCTTTACCACTTCTTTTTGAAACATGTCTACCCATTTTATATTTTCTTTTCCAAACCCTCTTCGATCTATCCATTTCTAAATTCTTGTTATCCCTGCATTATCCTATTTACTTATTTTCTATATTCAATTTCTGTACTTTACTTCAAACTGTCTCTAGGCTGTAGTTACCAGTCTGTCTGTAGCTTCCTTTTCTCTGCTTTGTCAGTCAGCTTTCCTTCTCCCTTTATATGTTGCGGACTGCCTAGTGGTGGTGCTCTAAGACTCAGAGAACCCATTGGTCACATACTACTACTAATCTGCCATGCAGAATCCATGCCCAACGCTCAAGTAAGGCATTCTACGCATGTTTGTTGAGATGAGAAAGCTAAATCACTAAAACAAGAGAGTGGCTATGGTCTTTTATTTATTTATTTTAATTTTATTTTAAAGGTTTTATATAGCGCTAGCTAGAACCGGAGGTATCAGAGCGCTTTACATGAGTATAAGATCTTAGTTGCAGGTTACATCGTTAAGGTTACACAGTTATTAGAGCATGGCAACAAAGTTACTTGTAAGGTCGAGATAAACAATAAGCACATATACGTAAGGGAAAAAGCAGGCAAGGGGAGAGATTCAGGGGAGGGGGTAAGGAGCAGGGAAAGTAGACAGAGAATGGAGGAGGGAAAGAGGAGGGGAGGGGGAGAGACATAGCATGGAAAGAGGGGGGGGAGGGCGATGGGGACACAAACCGGAAGACGAGTCAAAGCTGCGTCCAAAGTCCAGTAAGCTGTGATCATAGGGGAAGTGGTATCATTTCCCCATCTCTGTTGCGAGAGGCTCCCTTTACGCAGTGGACTCTCTCAGAGGGGTCTCTGAGACTCCAAGGCCAACATACTGGATCCTTCCCCAAAAAGGGGAGAGGGAGTACTTTGGCAAGGGGGGCCATACCATACCTCAGTTGTGAGTGGCTCCCTTGGTGCTGTGGACTCTCACAGCGGGTTCGCTGAGACTCCAGAGTATAAATATTGGATATTTCCCCAACAAGGGGAGAAGGAGTGCTTAGTCAAAGGGCACAAAGGACAGGGGGCTAGGCGGTGTAGCAAGTAAGGGGAGAGATTCGGGGGAGAGGGGATAGGAGCGAGCGTTTTACATGAGGAACACTAATGGTACAATTTTACAACAGTGACAAGTTACATAAGTATCAAAGAAAATCATTTAAAGGACATAGGGGACAAGGTTAATGGAGCAAGGAAGGGCAGGGGGATAGGGTAAAGGGGTAGGAGTACAATATTAAACATACAGATATAAATTAAGATACTGAGCATGCACTGTCAGGGCAGGTCCCAATCAAAACCTGCAAATTGTCTTAAAGAGGTTTATCTTGCCAGGCACTGCAATGGCAGGCCTGCAACAAGTTTTAAGGGCTACATAAGTGAGTGCAACAATCAATGCTGCTGGTCCACTAGTATCATTTAATTTCCAGGGCCTGGGCAGAGGCAGTGCACATTACTAAGGATGAATAAGTAAACTAAATGGGCCAATTGGGTACAAGCCAATTCCACCATGTTTTCAGAAGAGAGCACAACAATTTAGCACTGATTGGCAGTGGCAAAGTTCACAGAGTCCCAAAGCCAACAAAAAACTAATTCAGCAAAAGAAAAGGGGAGGAGGGAGACAAAATGTTTGGGGGTGACCTTGCTGAAAGGGCCATTTACAACAGTCCCTAAATGGCTTGACTTACCCGTCCCCAAATTAGTCAAAAGCATTGCCGGGTAGGAGCCAGGAAAACAGTGGCATTTCATTGACTTCATAGAGAGCAGCAGAGGTAATAAATATCACCTCAGGAAAGTGGTTTCCCTGCCTGTGCACCTATTTGCGCTACTTGCCCTGGGATGAATCTGAGGGTTGGCAGCCTCCTGGTTTATGTGCCTGTAACAGCCTCGAATGAAGCATCCATCAGCATTATCACATAATAATGTTAAATGGCTACAAAATGTTCTGTTGTTAGCAGCTACGAAATGTGATTTGCCAATGTCTCACAAAAATTATACAAGTTAAATTGGTAAACTTAAAAGTTAACAGTGCTTATTGATAAAAATTGCAGTCATGGAGAAGTTAAAACACAAATATGTCTAACTGTGTTATATTAAAACAATATATTAAAACAGAAGGCTGAAGATTGCCAAAAAAGTTGCTGTAGGTAGTAGAGGAGGAACCAATGTGCTAATTGTGCTAATTTAAAAGAAGAAACTAACAAGTAGAACAGACATAGAGACTCCTTCCTAAAATCCGCACAAGCAAGGTAAAGTAAAATGTTTTCAGTCATAGCCAGTAGTTACGGATTTAGATTTGATTAAAAATTGTAGGCTAGTCAGTATGCGTTTTGCGTGTTCCGGACTATTATGGTTTTCTGCCTTGAGGTGCTTTGCCGCTGCTGTGCCGTGTTCTTTGCTCGTGGACCTTGCTCGACCTCCCTCTGTCACTGCAGTTGGCCTCTTTGCTGACCCTCCATGGTTGACTTACGTCCGCTGTTTACGCCACTGACTTGAATCTATTGTGTCCCACCCAACGCAGATTTGTTTTATTAGGGGTGGTCCTTTATGTGCATTTAATCTGTCTTGTAGCAGCCCAAGCTTTGTATATCCTTAATGATTCTTTGACTCTGGATTGTGGGTCTCGGTGACTTAGTCTCCTGGCTTATCTGCATGGCCCCTGCGTTCACCTCTCAGTCTTCGTTTGTGCCTTGTGGTCAGGTGATCGGTATGTTCTGGGTTTGCGCTATCTTCTTTTGCGCGTCTTCTTTGATTTCTCCAATATGATATGGTGGCCCCCGCTGGTCGGTTTCGGTTTCACTTCTTCTATTTGGCCCGACGAGTCTCGGAAGGGGGCCGTCTTCGGGATTTATCCTTAACAGAGGCAGCCTGGCCTCGTCTGATATTTTTCCCCTGTGTTCTCCAGACCCCCACACTTGTTCTTAGCAATATCTGCACCCTTTCTGTTATTCTAGCGGAGACGCGCTGGTTTTTGTTCCGCTCCTAAAAATGGCAGCCCCCACTAAGTGGTTGCAGTTTCACTTTCCTCTTCTTCCCGGGGGTAGGGTCGAATATTCTCTCTTCACTATGCGCCCGGGGGTGTCGCGAGGGGGTCGCGGCGGTTGAACTCCGCACTGACCTGTTTGTTAGTTGCAACCGGGCGGTCTGTGCGCTCCGGTGTTCCCACACACTTGCCGCACCCCCGCAGCAGTTTCCTCAGATCATGGGCGCCATCTTGGGGTTCCTCTACTCTCATAGTTTCCTTGGTCACGTTGGATACCACAAATTTGTGTCTTCTGAGCTAGGCCTAGTATTATTAGCAGCAGTTGGTGAACTGATGACTGTGCACCATTGCTGGGAGGAAGTACAAAGAGTGTGGCCACATTGCATTTGCCAACCAAGACCATATGCAATTTGTCTCAAAACATCAGATTCATCAAGAGTTGGTCATGAGGCTTTTTTTAAAATTGCCCACAACAAAATGCCCAACCTGATATTTTTGGTTGAAATTACTGTCTGTAATGTATCCAAATTCTAGTGACTGACATGTGTGGTGTATTTTGGTATAAAACAATTAATAGGCGTAGGAGTATCTGGCATCTAAGAAATGTGTAATCTTTTTTTTCTAGCCGCACCGACCACCAATGCCGGGCAGGCAGTGATGGCGCCAGCCAGTCTGCAGGTGCTGCAGCGGAAGGGGGTAAGCCAGGGACAGCAATGGGCAGTGGTAAGTCATATTGCTTGATTATTGACGATTAATTATATACTCATGGTAAGGGTGTAGTGTTGAATTATGAACAACATGTGAACACAGCAGGAGTTGAGCTGAGTAACTAATGGTCGCTCTTATCTTCAAGGAGGACCTGACTTGGCAGTTCGGGCTGGACTGTTACCATAAGGAACAGGGCCAAGACTGATTTGCATATGGCTTGGTCCAAACTGGGATGGTGTGGGGAGCAAGGAGGACCTGGCTTGGCAGTTCAGGCTGGACTGTTCCCATAAGCAACAGGGTCAAGACTGATTTGCATATGGTTGGGTCCAAACCGGGGTGGTGTGCTGAGCAAAAGAATGATGTATTAAAGCCAGATCCTTGTGACTGGTGGTGAATATTTGCATTGTCCAAAATTCAGTTCTTTTGTACTTATCTTCAACTCAGCAGAGAAAGTTTCATGAACAAGAAGACCTTTAACTATAAGCTGATGGAAAAGGGAAAGAAGGATGGAAGGAGAACGGACGGCTTAAGTGTAATATATATGACTGACAGACAAAGATGCGTGTGTGAAAGAGGATGCTTATACTATAGGTGGCTGATAGCTAGGATGCATGTGTGGGTAAAGGATGGATGAAAGGTATAAGGGAGGGAAGCCTGCCTGTCTGGCTGTTTGGAATCCTGTGGTGGTTTCTTTTGATTGAAACTTAAGGATGCATGGGTGGCTAAATTACAAATGTATGTTGCTGAAAGGTTTGTTGAGAGTGAGACAGAGAGCCATGTTTGGATGATAACTATATGGATGGATGGTTTCAATGGTGGAGACTGGATTGAGAGAAGGTAAAACTTAAATGGTGGTGAGTAGCAAAGCCATGGTTGAAAAATAAAAAAATAAAATAGTCGAAGAACAATGCAATAATGAATGGAAAAATCCTTGGGAATGAGGATAAACAAGGGACTAGGGTGGTCCTCTGTTGTGGTGTTCTTTTCACCTTAACTTGCTTGGAATATTTTTATTTTTTATTTTTTTAATTTAAAGGGTTGAGATGGTATTTGGCTCCTCCCTGGACTCACAGTAGTTTTAAAGCGCAACTGATTATGTATCCTTCCTACCCACTTGTCATCAATCACCTGCCTCCCTCCTTAACCATGCCATCATTTTATGTGTTTTGCTAAGAGCACTGTTTATAATTTATCTTTTTTCTTTCTTGATATATAGCTACTCCTGCTGGTCCAAAAGTACAACATAACAGGCAGGAGATTGCAGCCCGGACCCGGCAGTGGAAACTGGAGGCCATCAGGGCCGAGTAAAAGTAGCTGGTGGCCTTGAAGGATGGGGAGGCAGAAGCTGCTGCAGATGTCCCAGTCCTCAGTAAGGCCAAAACAATGCACCGTTGCCACGGGCCAATGCTAGGCGCCCACCACCATTCCACCAGCACTGCTGCTCCCCCTTATTTCCGCCGATGTGAGCGTCGCATCATGCTGAGGCTGGTGAATATTGACGCCAGGCAGGAAGGGTTGAACAGGCACCTAAAGAAGGTCCTAGCCCACTGTTTGTGCCCTATTCAGCCCCTTTTTTTTAATCTTTTTTTGGGTGGATGGGACGTGCTGCGTGGAGAGGGTGGGAATGCGGGAGTAGGGGCATTGTTTGGTTTTTCTTTATTAATGAACAATTTCGTTTTTGAACTCTTGGACACTACGTGGACATTGGTTGGGGATTAGGGAGAGCGGTGGGCCAGTTGTGGGTTTGGTAGTTTAGATTCGTTCAGGGAAAAAAGTCTTCCTAGTTTTACATTGTGAATGATTTTCTTTTTAAATGCGGGGTTATTGTTCTACTTCACATTGCTGCCCTTGACGCAGCCATTTTAAAAAATCTTCTGAGAGTGTAAACAACAAAATAGTTATGCGGTACTCTCCCTTGTCCTCCTACTCTCTCCTGCCGTTCAACAATGAATCAATCAACCACAGTTCACTTCTCTCACCTGATTAGATGAAGCGAGGGCTGCATGGTTTCCCAAGGTGCCATGGTGGTGGTAGTAGCAGCAGCATGCAGTGCTAGCTTTGTAATATTGAAGGCAAAGCCATCAGAACTGAAGAGATGTCCCACTCCCTCCGAGTTATAGGTGACCGCGAACTGTAGGATAAGGAGAATTTTCATTGTACAGAAGTGAACAATTTGAAATAAAAACGATGTTAATGCTGTTATTATATGCAAGCTTTGGGAAAAAATGACAGTCACCAGAGACTAGTCTACTAGAGCAGACTCAGACATCAGAAGAGAGACAATAGAAATATGAAAAGCAATGACAAATTGAATTAATCAGAACAATGTTGAGCTACTAAAAGTTACAAAATGAAGTTGACTCGAGCTACTACGAAGTGGACAAGCTGTGCCTGAGTGATGCTGCTGGCAATGAGAAGTTCCTCTGGAAAAAAAATCATACACTGTGCGGGGGTGGCTAGTATATTATATTGCCAATGTGGGCTTTATGAGCTGAAGAATAAGACCCTTCTCACCCTGCACTGAGTTGGTGTTGCTTTTACCACACCGCCCCAACAATTGTGTGATCAATTAATGGTGTAAATTGTTAAGTCACACCTCAATAAATCACATAGCCCGGGAGAAGAGGGTTAGGGGTTTGATGAATGGATGGGAAGGGGGATTTGGGAAAGGTCAGACAAAGGCAAACACCACACAAGGACAACATTCATCTTGGCAATGAGCAGATGACCAAATTTGAGCCAGACAGCACTGAGCAGCACACACACCTCCAGCAAATTAGCATTGTCCCAATGTAAAACAACAATGCAATGCTGCCGGTCACACCACTCACCAGCACCACTAAACATACTTGTGTAGGTCTGGTGTGTTGTTTACATTTAGGTCATCATCAGTCATCCATATTGGTTGGTTTCTGTGATTTTGAAAACATCCATCTTCGTCTGGTGGCAGTTCTCGAAGTAGTCATGCTCTCAGCCTTTAGTAGTACAATTTGGTATTGAACAACAAGAAGGGAAAGATTGAGCCACTTTTTGTGTAGACTAGATTTGTGTTTGCTCACATTGTTTTATCTAAGGGACTGGTAGGGTCTAAGTTTTTGAGGAGTATAATGCATAAAAAAATAAAAAACAAAGCAGTGTGGATTGTGTGGAGTAGACCAGTTGAAGAAATCTCACTAACCTATCTCTTAAAGGGGCAGGAAAAAAATAACCTTCAGGGGCAAATTATTGATCAGCCGTTGGTAATTGGGCCACCAACATAGTGAATCTCAAATCTCAATCATCACTAACACATTAAGCGTGACAAACAAACACCCTGTCTCACACTGCTTGCCACTACATGAATCATCTCTTCTCAATCTTAAGACACATGATGATGACATATCATCACAACAAGTTCACATTACAACAAACAACAATCAGTCAGCGTGCAATGAATGCCAGCATTTACCTGTTCTTCCGGTGTGCTCACCATGATAGATTGGTGGTACATTGCAGAATGTAGATCCTCCATTTAAATGATTTGTTCACTAAGCAGAGAATTGCCAGTGGAAATCAAATTACAATGATGCAACATGTGGGGCAGTCCCTCTAAGGTAGGAAAGGATAGATAGTCATGGTCATGCCCCAGGGTTGGAGGCAGCTACACATTTGTTTGTCTTCTCCGCTCAATGTGGCAATGTCTTGCTTGAGGGAAATGGCTTTGGAGGGCGAGTTGGGACTTCTTCACAGCACACAGTTGCGAGTCCAACTCCAATTCAGCAATAAATAAATGTGACTAAGAGTAAGACGATTGGTATTAATCGGTCAACCAGACACACACAAGTAATAAAGTAAATAATGTTCTCTAGCTATATATTTTTGGGGAGGGTCGTCAAAGAAAGAAAGTCTAGTAGTCTGGGAAGTAGAGCTCGTCATCAAACTCTGGTGGTTCGCCAAGAAGTAGGTCATGTTACACACTACTTCCATGACCTGAGTGTCCGTCATATTCCTCCTGTGGAACTTCAGCTATGGTGTAATCAGGTGGTATAAAGTGTTGATTTATTTTGATCATGGTTAATCTCACCATGCTTTGGGATGACAGACTGGTCCTTCTCACTGTGACAACGGCACCAGCAGCACTGAAAACACGCTCAGCAGAGAAACTGGCAACAGGGCAAGCCAGATGGTTTATTGCCAGACTGCTGACCACTGGCCATTGGTGCCTCTTTCCATACCAATACACTAATGGGTTTTGATCAAGGTAGACCTCTGTTGCATCATCCAGATAGGGCTGGACCATTCACTTAATTTTCATTGCTGGTGTTCCACTTTGCTTGACCTATTTTGCCTTTGCCTCTGCACTGGACATAAGACCTGCCAGTAGAAATAACTCAGTTGCAGATTTGGTGGCTGATGCTCCTGGTGTTGGTCTTGTTGATGGTGTTCCTGTCATTGGTTTTGGCTGCTGTAAGCCAACAGCACTGCCCTCAGGCCCTGAACTTGAAGGCTGCCCCACAAGACTTGTACCCTGGACCCGTGGGCCTCTAATTCCCTGCTGTTCATTTTCTAGCTCACTGCCTTGCTCAGCTATCCATGTTTTGTATTTTATAACATCTCCGTCTGAAAAAGGAATGAAAATGTACAGTAATGGTTTGTACCGTGGATCAAGAATTGTGGCACAGATGTCATGTTTGGAGGACATAATCTCTCTTTGCACCCTTGTATCAGCAGAAAAGCGAAGGATTAAGCTCTCCACCAAGTAATACACATTTTTTACCTTCACACCTGCATACATTGCAGACATCCCCTTTAGCTGCTCCTGTAGCACTTGCAACAATGGGATAGATTGGGCCATGGTACTGTCCCCTTGTCTGACTTCCTGTGTGAACACCTCAATAGGAAGTAGCATCTCTGTCAGGCATTTGACTAGGCCCCATTGGTCCATTTCAATGATCATGCCTTTTACAGTTGCATCTCCTTTTTGCTTAACATATTCATTGATAGGTCTGTACTGCTCAAAAAGGTGTTCAAGCATGTAATACCTGAGTTCCAGCGTGTTGACACCTCCTGTATGAGTGCTTTAACAGGCATTCTATTTTCACGCTGAATGGCCCTCGGCTGTTTCTGGGCTTTGAATAAATGGCTGAAATGAGTGCAGATTCTTCTGCAGGTGGATAGTAAGTTGATTACTTGTTTTTTGGAAAGTCCTGTTTAATGATGTTGACGGAGTGCACCAATCACAGGACCCTGAAATAACCACCATTGGCCATGGCCTTAACTATAATGCTGCCATTGTCCGTGGCAACAAATCCAATCTCAAGCCTTCTTGGTCGCAGCTATTCAAAGAACTCGTTGTTAAAGTCTTCTAAAATGTTTGCAGCTGTATGGGATTTCTCCATTGCGAACGTAGCTACTGTCACAATCTTCTGAGCAGCATTAAAACCCTCAGTAGTGGTAACACCTGCAGATATTTTTTCTCTAGCCCCCACAAAAGAGATCCAGTGTGCAGTGATACACATGTAATCCATCGCTTAGCAACTGGTCCAAATGTCTGTTGTCAGGTGGACATCACTCTGCTACAAAGCTTGTCCAAGCAATTCAAGCAGATCGTGATGTAGCACTGGAACAGCAACTCTGGCAAAATAGAACCCGTTGGGAACGTTCCATTTCGGGCAGATATCTGCCACAAATTCAAGAAAACCCACCCCTTCAACTAAAGTAAAATAAAGGAGGTCCAGCGCTTACATTTCAGCCAGCTTTGAGTTGTACAAAGGTGCTGTTGGCCGGTTGTGTTCAAACTGCCCCTCTGGCCTAATTATGGCAGGAATAGTAGCCTGAATTTTTTTCCTTCCTGATGTCACTGATGGTGGTGGCTTCTTGAGAGCAGATGGTGGTACGGTCAATGTGCCTTTCAGTGGGGCAGTCAATGTCCTCTGTTGCTTTGGTGTCTTGACCTGAGTCTTGTGCCATTGCGATGTTGCTGATGTGGGCAATAGTACTGAGCTGCTGGGCAGAGGGCAGCTTTGTGTAATGAAGATGTCTTCATCTTCTTCACTTTCCACTTCAATTGGATCGGAGTTGAATTCCCTGCTCAGCCGGCTTTCACCCTTTCACAAACAACACTTGCATTTTTTGGGCCACTAAGGTGTATCTCCCAACGGATCATATGGTGCTTTCTCAAATGGGTTGTTTGGCCCTCTGTACTGTAGTTTGTACCAATCTTACCCCGACTAACACTTGCTCTGCAAAGGGAGCATATGGCAATGTTCGCCTCCTCCTGGCTAACCGAAAAGAAATCCCAAACTGGGGAGCTAAACTATCTGACACTGGTGCCAATGTTGGATGAACTGGAGGTAGGTGGGTGTTTTGACGTTTGACTCCCTGCAGTACCTACTCCTACTGCGGTGGTTATGGATGTAGGTCGCTACTGGGATGTTGCAAATATGGCAGGTGGCAGTGGTTGACTCTGTGGTGCCACTGGCATATCCCTCATGGGAAGTTGGGATAGGATAACTTTAGCCTCCACTGGGGCTGAGCTAACATCCATGACGGCTGGCTTGTCATGATCCTCCTATTCTACATCTGCCTCCATAACTCTGAGGCTTCCTGGAACCTTCCTTTTCCCAAGCCTCGTCTGAGTCGTCCCGTGGCCTATCTCACTCTCAGACCAAGGCGGGATCCAAGAGGTGTCTAAGGGGAGGCTTGAAGAAGAAGATGATGCACCACTAACCCTCCTTTTTCCACCTGGTGATCTGGAAGACAATGGATCTTCTGGAGCAGATTGCTCTATGTCCTCAGCATGAAGATCAATCTCTTGAACTGTTCCTACATTGGGAGGAATTACTATTGGCGGTTGAGGCTGTTGTTCTTGTTGTTGGCTACTTATCTGAGTTTCCTGCAATGATTGGGTACTACTATGCAATAAGGATAAGTCAATGTCAACATCGCTGCTCGTCGGCGTTGTCATGATTAGACTGGCTGCCTTTGTGACAGACATGGGCTTGAGCCTAGATTGGGTTTTCCAAAAAACATCTGGGTCAATATAACAGTGGTGGTGGTGGTAAGCTCCTTCTTCTTCTCACTGGCCACTTTCTTGGTAGCAGTTTTAGCACTTTTCTTTGGTGCCATCTTGAAGTTGTCATTTAGCAGTGGCACTTAGCTGCACAAGTTGAAGAGATGTCTGATGTGTGGGTCACTCGCACGTCACACTCACACCGTGCACATGCCTTCTTTCTGTCAGTACTGTGCGTGATGTGTTGTTGGCTTTTGTTGTCTTGTCGTACACTTAAACGCAAAGAAGAAAGAAGGACATCAGTTAAACGTGACATTGTTGCTGTTCAATTAGTAGTACAAACAAAAACAATCTCATTTAGTGTGGACACTTTTGTTACTCCCTTAATTAAAAATACACTATATATCTACTCATACTTAAAACGGAAAAACACACCAAACTTTCATGATGACTGACTGACCACTCAGTAAGAATAAGAGAGAGCAAGATCAACAACAACAACGTACAGATGAAACTGTTTCCTTTATGTACTGCATGTGATATCTCGTCACTCAAGTGGGATGTGAGACTGAGGGAAGTGCACTTGACAAACGATGACAATTGAAGAAATAACCCCTAGACAATGAAGGCTGTTGTGCACCTATATCCGACATGGGGTTGATTGACACAATATGAAGTGGGAAATGGCATAAGCAAAAACAAAAAAAATTAAATTATACAAAAAAATGTAAAAATAAAAAAAAATGTTTTTACCATACTCCTCTTCTACATCTGCCTCCATAGCTCTAAGGCTTTCTGGAACCTTCCTTTTCCCAAGCCTCATCTGAGTCGTCTCGTGACGTGTCTCTCTTTCAAACAACTTTCATCCATTGCCTAAATGTTGTAAACACCACAGAAACTGTTGCTTCATGCACCCATGACAATCACTGGGCCAGAAGGCCAATTGCCAGACTAGGCCACATAGTGAATTCAATCAATATTTCAAATGTATTAAAAAAAACATGGAGAAAATGTAGTAAACTGTGAAAACATGTTTCTTTTACAAAAGAAGAAAAAAATGCAAAGACATCAATGATCACTAGGCCCCTGCTGAAACAACAGCCCACCGATCACAATGCATCTAAAAAAATCATCAACAGTATAAATAAATTCAGGTGCACGGCCCCAATCAAACAAACAACACCAGTTTTTCAACTTGTGGATTCTCAAATAGAAAGTCCTTAAATGAAATCTAATGGGATGTGCAGCAAAGCAGACACAAAGAATGATCCTTCCAGCTCCAAAGCCAAATGAAAAGTAACCAGTAGATGGAAAAAGCACTGGGAGGAGCCTGCTGGACAGGAACAGGAAGTTGGAGACTCTGTGGCACTTCCTTCCAGTTGAATAAAAGTAAAAAAAACAAAAGAAAGACTCCTCACACAAACAACCACTGCCAAATGTCAATTCAAGGAGGTTAATAACTCCAAATAGTCAGTTAGGGAAGATTTTGATGCTTCTGAAGGAGAGAATCTTTCCCAGATTGCAGCCGTGGTAGATTCTGCGCATTTGAGATCGCGTACAGCAGAAAACATCTGCTGGAAGCTGCTGGGAGCACCTGAATGACGTTTTGGTGACTACAAAATCACCCGGGAGCATGCCGCCGGCCAGCATATCTCATGGCGCCCGCAAACGGCCCTAAAATTCTCATGGGTGATCGCGAGTGCGCGAGATGAGGTTTTGAGCATGCAGACCACAAAAATACTTTGCTCCATTGCAGATTGAGGAGTTTAATGGTAACTCTGTGTTCTCTGTGGAACACAGAGTTGCCAATTCTGCAAACACTGCGACCGGAGCAGAGTTTTACGCCCAGTCTTAAAGCAAACCTATACCAACTAGAGACCCACTTTTTAACACCAGCTTACTAGTTAAGAGGGGTAAGAACCCCACTCAAATAATAAACACAATCCTTGTCATGGTGAACCACAAGAGTCATTAAATTAACCTGTACATAACCCTTTTGTAGCTTGGCACAAAAGCAGTCAGGCTTAAGTTAGAGGCAGTTTGAAAAGTATTTATGAAATACTCAAACAGCAAATGAAAACACAACACTGGAAAAATGCCAAACCAATAGAAAAATAGAGTGAATTTTAAAAACAACAGGACACCAAAAATTCAATCCATAGAACTGATTTTATGAAATGTTAAAACTTTAGGTAAAATAGTTCAAAATAGTACAAAGCATTACATGTGAATATCTGTACTCACTAGACTAGATCAAAGTCATAAGTTCAAACCGACTGCAGTAGAGCACGAGTCAGATACAGGGCCCAGGTTCATCCAATAGTTTACCTTTTCAAAGACCAAGTTCATTCAGGGAGCCTCATTTGGAGTTTTGAGTTTGGGGGGTTCACGATGAGGTCATTGTTTGCACGAGAAGCAGGTTGTGGCTGGAGATTGATGTTGGTGGGGAACGTCAGCAGTCACTGTTTGGAGCGAAGTCACAGTCAAAACTTTGCATTTGCAGGAGACTCGGCGATCATGACAGATGCGCGGAGTCCACTTATGATTGCAAAGAGCTCCAGACGTCTGGAGTTTCATCTTTACTTCAGTTTTGAAGCAGGATGAGTACATTCTGATGCCACCCAAAGGTCCAGGACCTGGGGGCACCTCCTGTGAACCAGGACTTTCTGCAGAAGAGGCCAGCAGCAGGGCTTAGGCAGGACCAGGTAGTGCTGGTTAGCTTGGAAGTTGCAGGGATGACCTGTGTAAACTTGTTTTGGCCCAGTACCCCAAACAGGAAGTCTGCTAAATGACCCCTTGGAGTCACTTCTGAGTATCCTTGGTTCACAGTAAGCAGGTGTAGTCTTCCTTGTTCAGACAGCAATGTAATCCTTCCTCTAAATATTTCACAAGTCCAGGGGTGTTCTTCTTGCACTGGCGCACACAGTGCAGCCTAGCACTAATGCTGGTACCCTTGCACAATGGTGTTAGGGTGCCTGTGATGCGGGTAGGATTGATTTTGTACAGGAAGTGGGAACTTCCTGCACAAAAAGCAATCTTTAGAGGCTTTTTCCTCTCTCTATGTGTGCTGCAAAATACAGTGCACATAGAAAGAGGAAAAAGTGAGGTGAAATAAGATAATTTCTCCTTGCTGCTCCTCCCCTGGCAAGGTGTACCTTTTTGACACATTCCCTGGTTTACTACTGGTAGTAAATCTGAGAGAGCACCAACATCTATGAATGTATACATGAGAACACCCACACTTCACCCATGGAACAGCTTTCCAGGGAAGATTGACACAAGGCAGCGACTAGCGCTGCATTGCATTATTCCAGATTTACTATGGCATGCAGAGCCACGCAAGTGAATCTTGGTGCTGTTATCTGTGAGTATCAATGAGCACCAAGTGGCTCCATGCAGAGGATGAAGATGATAGGCCAAAGTATGGAACCCTGTGCTCCACAAGTGATACGGTTCTTTTGGGACCTGTAGGTCTCTATGTAAATAAACTAATGTTGATTGGAATGGTAGTAGTAAAAACAATGAAAGACATTGCCAGTGGATCCTGTTTGAAATTCCACGGGGCACATGAGGGTTGACCTTTTTTCAAAGGCAACTGAGAAGTCTTCAATATGAGGAGGCAGGGGTCTTCTTCATCTATGGCCATGAAGGCATTGTTTGCAATGTGTAAGGGAGTGGTCTTTGTTCCGCAACCTGATTTGAAGCCACACTTGTAGTCCTGAGGAGGTGGCTTGCATGATGGGAACTTAGAGTTGACTACTTTCTTTCAGATGAATGGTAAGTGAGTGATGAGTCAGTAGTTGACGAGGTCATCAGTGTCTAGTGCACATTTCTTTAGGAGAAGGAGGATCTGGCTTGGCCTGAGAGCTTCTGGAAAGAACACTTGGTTCAGAGAGTGGGCTGTTCTTCCCCCAAATCATGTGCTTTCCTCCTCCATTTTTTTGTACACTGGGTGTACATACTTAAGTTATTTATCAGTCTCTAGTAAAGTGGTACCTCACATACTTGGGTCGGTATATTAAATGCTACTAGTTTGCCTGCATTACTTATTGTTCCACCCACTTAAGTAGTCCTTTAAACATGTCTCAGGCCTGCCATTGCAGCTTCTATGTGCAGTCTTAAACTTGCATTTTGATATGGCAAATTATACCTTTTGCAGGACCGAACCTTTGTTTCTAATACATATATGTTACCCCTAATGTAGGCCCTAAACAGCCCACAGGACGGGGTCCAGTTGAATTAAAAAGCAGGATATGTAATTTTGAGTTTTACATGTCCTGGAACTGAAAAACTATTACATCCGTTTTTCCCTATTGCAAGGCATGTTTCTCCCATAGGATAACATTGGAGTTACCTTATTACATTTAATAAACTAAAAGTTGCAAATGAGAACAGGTGACCAGTTCATGTTTGGTATCTTTTGAATTGTGATGAAAAATGCTCTTTTATGGTAAAGTCAGATTTTAAATTACAATTGTGAAAATGCCACTTTTAGAAAGTTGCAAAAACAAAAGTTGATGGACAGAATGCAGAACTATGTCATACAATCACCCCAGTACAGATATCTGGGCCTAAATCCATTGTTTTTTTGCTTACCATGCCGTTCCAATTTGAACCCAGCCATATGCAAATCAGTCTTGACCCTGTACCTCATGGGAACAGTCCAGCCCAAACTGCCAAGCCAGGTCCTCCCTGGACTGGAAACAACCATCCTAGGACCAGTTGAGGGGTTTCACCCCTCTTCAGCCAGGATAGCTTGATTCCAGTGGCATGGAGAGCACGGGACCCACGTCTGGGCATACCCTTCCCACTCGGGGTGACAAATGCAAAAACAAGAGTTGATGGACAGAATGCAGAACAATGTCATACATTCACCCCAGTACAGAGATCTGGGCCTAAATCAATTGCTTTTTTGCTCACCAATGCCGTTCCAGTTTGAACCCAGCCGTATGCGAATCCGTCTTGACCCTGTACCTCATGGGAACACCCCAGCCCGAAATGCCAAGCCAGGTCCTCCCTGGACTGGAAACAAGCATCCTAGGACCATTTTCGAGGTTTCACCCCTCTTCAGCCAGGATAGCTTGATTCCAGTGGCACAGGGTCAGACTGATTTGCTTATGGCCATGTCTGAACTGGGGTGGTGGAGTGAGCTAAAGAATGATGATGGATTAAACCCAGATCAGTTGACTGGGGGTGAGTGTTTGATTTGCTCAAACGCTCCATCCATCGTCCCAATTGGTATCGCTTTGTTCGCCCTAAGTTGGCAGAGTATGCCCAGACGTGGTTCCCTTGCTCACTTTGCCACTGGATTCAAGAAGCCTGGCTGATGAGGGTCATGAACCCGAAACTGGTCCCAGGATGCTTGTTTCTGGTCCAGGGAAGACATGGGTTGTCATTTCGGGCTGGACTGTTCCCATGAGGCACAGGGCAGACTGATTTGCATATGGCCATGTCTGAACTGGGGTGGTGGAGTGAGCTAAAGAATGATGATGGATTAAACCCAGATCAGTTGACTGGGGGTGAGTGTTTGATTTGCTCAAACGCTCCATCCATCGTCCCCTTTGGTATCGCTTTGTTCGCCCTAAGTTGGCAGGGTATACCCAGACGTGGGTCCCTTGCTCACTTTGCCACTGGATTCAAGATAGCCTGGCTGATGAGGGTTATGAAACCGAAACCGGTCCCAGGATGCTTGTTTCTGGTCCGGGGAAGACATGGCTTGCCAGTTCGGGCTGGACTGTTCCCATGACGCACAGGGTCAGACTGATTTGCATATGGCCATGTCTGAACTGGGTTGGTGTAGTGAGCTAAAGATTGATGATGGATTAAACCCAGATCAGTTTACTGGGGGTGAGTGTTTGATTTGCTGAAACGCTCCGTCCATCGTTCCCTTTGGTATCACTTTTAGAAAGTTGTCATTTTCTTGCCTTAGACATCTAGTGCCAGCAGCCTGTGTTTGGGTCACATGACTGGGTGTAGCTGACAGTTGGGCTTTGTGTATTACTCCAAGATAGCCATACACAATAGAAAGATTAGGTGTGGCTAGATGGGCCATCCCTGTTAGGGGTGGACATAATTTTTCATTTGGCCTGCGAAATTGGCAGAATTTGGCAACTCCGCATTACTCTTGTAATGTAGAGTTCCACCAAATTCTGCCAGCCTCCGCGTGGCAGAATTTATTTCTACATGCGTTCAGGAATGTGAAGACAAGCAAGATTTGGCATCCACTGGTGCCATTTTCTAATGCGGACAGTTGCAGTCAGACGGCTGCTTCTCAAGTAGATGTGATGCTGCTCAAGTAGATTTTTGACTTGAGCAGCAGCGAAATTAACTCAAATGGCTGTGCACTCTTGCACTCCGCAAGAACTGCTGCTAGCACTACTGGGACTAGATTGCAGTGCAAGCAAGCAACATGCATATTTCTGACCGTTGGCGTAACTCTGTTTGATCACAATGAGTTTGTATGTGGCTCCACAGAATTCCACGGAGTTAAACTCCATATGTTCTACCCACACCTAATCACTGGCAGGATAGGAGGATCGAACTGGGCACAGCCCTACTTACACTTGAAAAGGCTGTGTCCTGCCTCCACACAAAGGGCTGTGTACCCCTGTAGTTAGTTTTGAATCTGGGCAGGGGGATATGAAACCTGTATACTTCAAAGGGAAACCTCTAGAAGCTACTCTCACTCGAAAGGAGGCACCTGGTATAGATACTGGACCTCATATGCCAACTCTAAAGTATATTTCTGGACCTGTTGAGACTCTGCCAGGAAGAAGGACTGCTGTCTTGCTCCATTGCTGCCCTGCTGCCCCGTCTGCCTGAGTCAGACGGTTTTGACCTGCTCCTCAACACAGGACTCCCAGAGTGACTCTAAGGGCTAGTCTGCTGACCTCTTTTTCAGAGCCACAGCGACAAAACAGGCTCCCAGCACCCAGATCAAGCTCGAGCCAGCCCCTGACCCCCCAGTGTTGCCCCTCAGTTCCTGGACACTTGGTGTGGCCCCAGTGGAGCTACATTGAAGTTTTTCGTTCAGTTCTTCTCAACCTCAAACGCATCATTTGGTGACAAAACCTTGTCGCTCACACTGCCCGCAAATGCAAAGTTCTATCAACCGGACTCTTTGTTCTACAAATTTAGCCACTCGCGAAGGGTGCCATTTGCTGCAACAACGGGATCTTGTGCTACAGCCTGACTCACTTAAATCTTCAACATTTCATATCTCTAGTTGTACTAATTAGATGTTTTGCATTTTTGTGTCGAATTATTTATTGAACTTTGCTCTATTTTCCTAAATTGGTGTGGAATATTTCTTGTGTTGTGTTTTCCCTTTAGTACTGTAAGAAGTGGTTCATAAATACTTTTACGCATTACCTCTAAGTTGAGCCTAAAGGGTTGAGCACAGGTTACTTGGGCCTCACCCTGACAGGGATGTGGTTGCTGCTTGAGAGGGTTTCACCTCCCTCAAATAATAACCAAATTTCTTACAGAGAGAAATTGACTGTGGTGAATAGGGGTGAGAGTGTATCCCCAGTGAGATCTATGATGGAGAAGGAGGATGAGACTCCATCTTTATAAGAAGTGTCTTTGAGCAAGTTGAGTATTTTAGTGAGATCTGTAAGAGATAGGGCTTTGAAGGCTGAATACTGCAGAATTCTAAGGAATGGGTCAGAGTAGAAGATGAAACAGGCATGGTATTGTCAATGTGCTTTTGGATCGTCCGCATTTTTTAACGGAATACTAGGTTGATGGCCTTTCACTTTTCTGTAGACTGAGGAACAGGTGAGTCTGGAGAGGACTAATGCAGTGCTTGGTTGTTCTGAAAAGAATTATGCCTCTGTTGGTGGCTTCAATGATAGTGTTGGCATGGTACTTTGATTTTGGCTGATGTGATGAGCTGTCTGCAGGAGACATGGATGGGACTTCAGTATGATGAGGTGTGAGAAACTGGGTGTTGCATGGCTTTTGATGCAGCTTTGATTGAAGTGTACTTGGTCCCTGGTAACCACGTTCCTAGTACCAGTGTTCTTTCCCTAAAAATGTACCAAAATTGGCACCACTTCAGCTACCCCTGTAAGTCCCTAGTCAATGGTACCCCTGGTACTTTGGGCATGGGTACTGAAGATGGTCCTCTGGGGCTGCACCACTGGTTGTGCCACCCCAGGGTCCCCTCACTAAGGCTTTGCACACTGCCATTGCAGGCTGGTTTCCTTGGTGCTGGAAAATCAGAAGAGTCGAATTGGAACATAGCCCTGTGTACCATGCCGCCTATGCACTGCATAGGATAGAGGTAAGTCACCCCTACTTTTGTGATGTTCTAAGTGAACAGGGAAGCCATAAAGAGTACATGGGTTGCATACTTGTCAACACGAGTTTCCTAGCTCCATGATTGCTCCACTGATTTCTAGGATGTTTGTTACCAAACATATTGTTTTAAAAATCTCTCTGATGCCAGTGTTGAATGTATTCATATATTCTCACAGGAGACCCTTTTAGAGGGTCCCCTGAAATCTAACCAAGCACTAGATGGCTTTTACCAGCCTGCCACCATCATGTGGTGAGAGTCAGCAGTTTCAGAGGACGGAAACAATACCTGATTTCGGAAGGGGGGATTCACACCTCCTCCAGGACAGGATGGCGTTCCCTGGTGGAAAGCTTCAAAGGCAGTGCCACCTTTGAATTCCAACCCAGGAACCACCAGATAATAATGGAGGCCATGCCCCCTTTCCTGCCCCACTTTTGGTAGGGGGAAAGGCAGGAAAATTAGTTAGAAGAGGATGAGAGTCCCCCTTCAGCCTGCACCATCCTTATGGTGGGGCAGGCGAGGTGAACCCCTTTACTGAAATTCCACAATCTTGAGATGTAAGAAATCCTCCAATCAGGCCTAGGGTTATGTTATGTTATGTTATTTAAATTTATTGAGCGCACAGATACTCGGGAGTGTCCCGGCGCTAACAACAGAATACGGAAACCATCCCACGAAATTCATCAAAACAGCAAGGTCTTCAGGGATTTCCTGAACAAGAGAGGATCACTAATGGCCCTCAAAGACAGGGGAAGAGCGTTCCAGGCAAGGCAAGCTCTACGGGCGAAGGAATTGCCCCCCAGGCGGGCCCGCTCAAATTTAGGTGTCTGCATGAGCAGCAGTGAGGAAGACCTCAGCTGTCTCCTGGGGATGTAAAAGGAGAATCTGACCTGAAGATACTTGGGGCCAAGACCATAAAGGGCTTTTTGTACAATTGACAGCATTTTAAATTTAAGACAAGACTGAACGGGGAGCCAGTGAAGTGCCTGCAGTTGGTCCCGGGCACTTTGCCAGGAGGACAGTCCGCCCAGAAGTCTAGCTGCTGAATTCTGGACCACCTGTAATTTAGTTACAAGGTAACCAGGGCTCCCTACCAGGAGGGCATTGGCATAGTCTAAACGGGATAAAAGCAAAGCGCGCACTACCGTTTCTCTAGCCCTGTCTGGTAGCAAGGGGAGAAACTTCCTAAGACTCCGCAAGAGCCCAAAGCATGTGCCAGTAAGTTTTTTTATATGCGAGGCAAAGTTCAGGTTATCATCAAACCAAACACCGAGGTTTTTAACGGCTCCAATGATCACTGGGGGGCATGGAAAGCCCAAGGGCCAAAGTCTTGTTCTAAACTCAGAGGGAAAGGAGCCGAACGGCAGAACTTCTGACTTAGCCTCGTTGCATTTTAGCTGAGCATTGGCCAACCACTGAAATACCGAGGACAGACACTGATGAGGTTTAACCACCGAGTCATCTGCTTTGCTCCAGGTAAACAGCAGTTGGGTATCGTCGGCGTAGGCCATCACTTTAGCCCCAAGGGACTCCGCCAGGAAAACCAGTGGAGTCACATAGATATTGAAAAGCAGAGGGCTAAGTGACGAACCCTGTGGTACCCCCGTGGTGACATTCAGGGGAACCGAAGCGCACGGAGGGAGCCAGACCTGCTGAAGCCTACCCTCCAAAAAAGACCTGACCCAGTGCAACGCATTCCCAGACACTCCAATGTCCAAGATAGGGTCGAGGAGCTTGGCGTGGGGCACCGTGTTGCACGCCGCCGAGAGATCCAGCAGTATAAGTGCCGCTCTCCCGCCGGCGTCCAGACACTCGTGAATCGAGTCCGAGACCTCCAGCAGAGCGGATTCGGTACTGTAGGAGGCCCGGAATCCAGACTGCGCAGAATGAAGCACGCCAGCCACCTCAACATGGTTAGTCAGTTGAAACGTGACTGCCTTCTCACACACTTTGGCCAAACTAGGCAGGAGTGAAATAGGACGATAGTTCTCTGGGAGCAGAGGATCAAGGGAGGGCTTTTTAAGAAGTGGCAGAATTAGAGCATGTTTCCATGCCGAGGGAAAAAGAGCTTCCCTAAGCGATTGGTTGACCAAATAGTTGACCTCGGGGTTGATGGTATCTGCCAGATCGGAAAGTAATCGGGCGGCACATGGATCGTGCGGAGAGCCAGACTTGAGGGCTTTAAGGATTTTAAGAGAGTCGACTAACTCAATAGGACAAAAATCAGAGAAGCGGGAGAGTGGAGAGATCTTGGGCAGGGTGGAAACCAGCTCAGTGCTGGGCGACTTCATCAGAGGGCGAAATGTATCATGGATACTGATGATCTTGTCCTTGAAAAAAGAAGCCAGGGTGTTGCACCAGGTGTCCGATGTAGGGGCTACAGCTACCTGAGCACTCGGGGCAAGGAAAGACTGCACTATGGCAAAGATCTCCTTGGCGTTGTTATTGGCTCGTTCAATGCGCGTAGCGAAGTACAGGCCCTTGGCCTCCCCAATTGCTCTATAATAGTGTTTTTGCTTGGATCTAAGAAGCACTTTGTCGTGGAGCAGATAGCCACGGGAACGCCAGGTCCTTTCAGCAACTTTGCAGTTGTGTTTAAGACTCCGTAACAAAGGGGTAAATCAGGGTTTAGAAGGGGACTCTCCTCTCAGCCTGGGTTGGCCAGCCGCCGAGACTGAAGCGACAGCACCTGTGATCCACTCATTGAATTGGATAAGATTAGCCTCTAGGGCTGAGCAAAAAGTGGGTCGAGACGCAACAAGCGCGAGGCTAAGCTGGGTGGAAGCCATCTTCAATGAAAGAAGCGGCCGGTAACAACTGGTTGGTCTCCAAGCTTCGTGCAATGCCCAGGAGAAAAAGATGGGGAAATGATCTGACCATGACACAGGGCGCGGCTTCAAGACAGAAATGGGGAAATTAGTACAGATCATATCGAGCGTGTGACCACCCTGGTGAGTAGGGAATACGACCATTTGGGATAAGTTTGCAAGATGTAAAGAGTCAAGAAAAGCAACTGAATCTACCTCTTTACTGCAATCGAGGTGGATATTGACATCCCCAAGAAAAATATATTTCGAGAATCTCAGAGCTCGCTCAGCTAACGCCTCACTGCAAAGGGCTAGGGTAGTGCCCCTTTCCACAGGAAGCGGTCACTGGAGGGTATAGACACCCTAAAGGTGTGTAGCCCATTAGCTACTACCTGTCTCTCCTTGTAACACCCCTAATTTCAGTATTTAGGCGGTTCCCCTCAGATTCTACAAACCTAAGGAAGACCAAGGAATAAGACGTGCTGCTGACTCAGGGACTGAGCCCTGCTACAGGACAACCCGGCATCAAATCCTGCCAACTGCCTAAGTTCTCGACAACTGTGGCCTGCCATCCACACTTGAAACCTGTGCAGCCTCCAAAAACCCCAGAACCCTTTCAACCTTTGCCAGTTGTCTGGGACCTCCCTTTGGACAGTCGTACTAGTCCCTGACACGCCGCCGGTAAAGACCACCACGAGGAGATGACCAGCACGGATCGTGTTGATGCCAAAAGTTGCGGCAGCCAAGGCTTGTTGGTCACCAGTCTGGTAGCCTACCCCTTCAACACATCCACCATCCAGAGGAATCCACACAGTACCTGCGACCGATGCTGGAAACAGCCCTGCTCCTGTGAGCCTGTCCCACTTTCTGGTGGTGTTGACTGCATGAAAGCAGCAACTTGGGCACGACTGCCCCAACCACCAGGGACTGCCGTCACTGCACCTGTAGCTGAATGCAACTGGTAAAGAACAAATTCTGTATCCCAATACCTCTGGCACCTTCGACCCAGGTAACGCAGACCTGCCTGCTGTGCCCAAGACATGGTACTTCCAAAACTCCAACTCCCCTATAGTAAAACTTCCCCTGACTCCTAGGTGACCGCTGTGCCCTAAAAATTCTGTGGTTGAATGGTGCTTCCATCGACTGCAACAGTAAATGTGCTGGTGGTACTCCGCTATTTAACCCTGCGTTTTTCTTCTCCATGGCCGCAACGGTCTCTGCCTGATTGTAGCGACCGCTGTTCCTTGGAACCCATAAGCATTTGTGTCTTGAACTGTATTTGGCTAAAAATAAACATACAAATCATTTATTTACCGTTGAATAAAGTTCTTGGCTTCTAAAAATATATAAAGATACAGCTTTATTTTTTTCCCAATTGGTCTGGGATTTATTCTTGAGTGTCTCATTGTATCCTCTGTGTCTGACAACAAATGCTTAGCACTACCCTCTGATAAGCCTAACTGTATACCCACATTACCACAAAGAGAGCATTAAAATTATCTGATTTAACCTCTGCACATCTATCGGTGATCCACTTGACTCTCTATACAGTGCACTTCATTCTGGAACACTATATACAGAGCCAACTTCCTACATGAGGTCATCGTGCATTTGGTTTCTTCCATTTTCTTTTCGTTCTGCAGATTAACTGCTTATTGTCAGCAAGGTCTTTAGAGTACCTTGGTGCCAAATGCTCTGACATGCCCATGAGTGTCTTAATTGGAGATTGAAGATTTAGATAATTTTCTAAATAAGTGTTGAAGTTATTTGAAAGGATGACGGCATCAGACATGAAGTTGATAGGGTGACAGAGGAGTTCAAACATTATATATATTATATCACTGATGACATCATCCAGTGACTGTGTTTTTCTTTAAAATTTAAATATGTATTATATATATGTCCACGCTGAAAACTTTGAAGGTTCTCAAAGTTTGATCTTCTGTTTTGTGTTGATCTTGGTATGCTGTTAGGATACTGAGAGGGAAGATAGAGAGGGTAACATAGTCAGTCCACCCCAGGGGTAGGGGTGGTTTGCATTGGAGTGTTGGTGATGTTGAGAAAACAATGTTGAGGATGTGGCCTTTGGAAGCCTTCTCCACAGCAATGCTCAGATTAGAGTACCATGGATGTTACCTGTGGTCCGGGATGGGGGAAGACAACACACCTCTTCACTACAAAAATGCAGGAGTTAAGTCAAGCATTCTTGGGCTCAAAGCGCTTCCATTAGGTTTCGCTTTACAGCATGTTCATTTTTAAAAGGATTACGCTAGTTTTATCTTCCGGCATTGGAGTAAGAAGGAACGACACTCCAGAGATCACAGGGATGTTGCCGGCTCCAGCTTCTGCATTGTCATGTCTCCACCCTATTGGAAATAGCTCCAAGAGCAGCATGATAAGAGAACGTGAGACCGGAGACAACTGGAAAATTTCAGTTATGCTACGTAAAATATAATACAGAGAACCAGGAGTTGAAAATATTCCAAAAAGTACCGGAAAGGGGAAGTATCATTTTGAAATTATGAATGTGAAGATTATGTAACAGAATAAAACCCTTGGAAAGTCAGTACGTCTCGATTATGAAATTACCTCTTCATTCATTGGTAAATTTTGTTGTCTGGTATTGTGAATACAAGTATGGATCAACTGATGACGTTCATCCACTGGTCCATCCGCTCATGCACTTAGTCACATTTCATGCCTGCACTCATGAATACGTTTTCCACTCAACAACTCATTCCTCCATTCATCCACCTGCCCATGCACTTCTTGGCACACAAGAACAACATTTCCAAACAATGAATAGACAATGTCGGTTGTAAATGAGAACAATGCTTTAGAATGCTGGCTAAAAGTGCTTGTAATGTCCTTGATGTGCAAAGGTGCAAAGGAATTTGGCAGACAGCAGAATTTAGGGGCATTTTATCAAGCACGGCGTTAAAATTATCGCCACTTTAGCGGCAGAAAACTGACACTAAAGCGGCGATAATGGGCTTCATAATATGCCGCAGAGAATTCCAATAGAAGCCCATGTTGACACCAGAACATGGGCTTCTATGGGAATTCTTAAGGGCATATTATCAAGCCCATTATCGTCGCTTTAGCTGCAGTTTTCTGCCGCTAAAGCGGCGATAATTTTAACACCGTTTCTTGATAATATGTCCCTAAGACTTATTAAAAGTCACAATTTTCAGCACGGTAATGCTTATTAGTGTGTTATCTGTAAAAAAACAAAGTGTCCTTGGTCTACAGGGTGTTGTTTAGTCGTATGAGCCTAATTCTGATCTCGTTCTGTTTGGAGCGTTATGCATTTGATTGACTGGCAATTTGTTTGCTTCAAATGTCTCGGTCACACAATGGACGCACACATGTTGACTAGCCATTCGAATTATTTCGAATGTATTTATTCGACGTTATAAAAATACGCCGAAAAATCACAAGACAACTTCATTCGAAACTAGAGTAAATTCAAGATTTACAAAGTAAACAGCAGTTCCTTTATCTGCGTGCTAATTTAAATTTATGAGTATTTTCTGCTAGATGGGAGGATGAATGAAAAATTTGGGGCATATTATCAAGCACGCCGTTAAAATTATCGCTGCTTTAGTGGCAGAAAACTGCCGCTAAAGCGGCGATAATGAGCTTGATAATATGCCGCTGAGAATTCAAATAGAAGCCCATGTTGACACCAGAACATGGGCTTCTATGGGAATTCCCAAGGGCATATTATCAAGCCCATTATCGCCGCTTTAGTGGCAGTTTTCTGCCGCTAAAGCAGCGATAATTTTAATGCCGTTTCTTGATAATATGCACCGTCGTTGTTTGACATCTGTGACCGAAAATGTTCTTCCTTTATCTTTGAATGTTCTTGATCTCGAAGTAGCTAAAAGATCAAGGGGCATATTATCAAGAAACGGCGCTAAAATTATCGCAGCTTTAGTGGCACAAAACTGCCACTAATGCAGTGATAATGGGCTTGATAATATGCCCTTGAGAATTCCAATAGAAGCCCATGTTCTAGTGTCAACATGGGCTTCTATTGGAATTCTCTGTGGTACATATTATCAAGCCCATTATTGCCGCTTTAGCGGCAGTTTTCTGCCACTAAAGCGGCAATAATTTTAACGCCGTGCTTGATAATATGCCCCCAAAAACTGCAGGACTGAAAACTCGAGAGGGCATGAAGAGCGTAATGTTGTTGGACAGTATGCTTTGGCAACCACGACTGTGATTTGGTTTCATAGTCGAGCCTTGAAAGAATATCGGGGCATATTATCAAGAAATGGCGTTAAAATTATCGCTGCTTCAGCGGCAGAAAACTGCAGCTAAAGCGACGATAATGGGCTTGGTAATATGCCCTTGAGAATTCCCATAGAAGCCCATGTTCTGGTGTCGACATGGGCTTCTATAGGAATTCTCTGCGGCATATTATCAAGCCCATTATCGCTACTTTAGCAGCAGTTTTCTGCCGCTACAGCGGCGATAATTTTAACGCCGTGCTTGATAATATGCCCCATCTTTATTCAAGAAAACGTGAGTAAAAGCCTTTAGGAATCTGTCACTTCCTCCTGTTTTCTATTTATATTTTTCAACTCATAGCTGCAGCGAGCACAAGAACAGCGCTCTTGGAAAATATGTAGCTGCTTTTTGTAAATGCACTTTGCTTTATTAACCATTTTTTAAGAACAACTTTGGCAGCAGTTTCAATAAAATGTTTGTGTTTAAAGCGCATGGTGTAACCACAAAACCCAGGCGCTAGAATGTGTTGAACGATTGTGATTGTTTGCTTTTGCTTGTTGGATGTGGTTTACAGTCCTCCACGTTCTGGTCTGAGTATTGAAGTTGTGTGAGTGATTCCCATTAGAGAACAAAAAGGGTTTTTTTCACATGTTTACCGCATTTTTAGGTTTTTTCTTGCAATTAGCAAAGTGGATTTTAGAAAGAAAAGGGCAAAATGGTTTGGTATTTATTGAACAAACCATCGAAGTCCATATTCTTTCTAAGACATCCCTTGATAGACTGCACAATCTAGTGTTGGTCCCGAGTGCAGACAAGCAGGAAGAGCAAAGTACGCACATCTGGTCCGAACTGAACACTCCTCCATCAGACTTCATGTGTGCTTGAAGAATGCACTTGCATTGAAGCTGTTGGAATACCTGCCCATATCACGTAAGGAGTGCACTGGGAGTGCTAAGTTAAGACACAGTCTGTGCCACAATTTTGGGCTGACTGCTGTCTTAATTAGCTGAAGAGCTGGAGTAGATCGATACTACCATTTTAGACATCAGCAAATGATTACTTATCCGCTGGGATATTCAAGGCATGTGCTGTTTTTGCCTCAAAATGTAACAACATTTGATAACATTTCTAACTCAAATAACAAATGACAAAAAACACACAACAGCATACACAAAGTAACAACACAACTCCCTGCCATCCACTCTTGGGGTTCCTCAGGGATCTGCACTCTCTCCCACGCTCTTCAACTTGTTCATGGAGCCTCTCACAGATTTACTCAATTCATCCAACATTCAGTATCACATAACACCCAACTTTACCTCAAACCAGACAACATCAAATTGTTGCGGGGATTCTGCTCATGCACAGAACTATGCGCAGGAAACCAGGACCTCAGTGAATTGTGGTGTACCAAAAAACTCACCTCTTTACCCAGAACCCCTATCCAACTAGCATTAGTATCTCATTCGTTCTCCATATCATCTCGAAGCTACCAATGATTAGACAACCCAGAACAAGCGACTTAGAGTACTCTCAGGAATGGTGGGAATCAGAAACACCTTTTTGTTATTATTCTCGTATCAGTCCACAACAAGAGTAATCAGAGACACGGAAACGTTTAAAATGTTTATTTTTAACTACTTGCTCTAAGGTGAAGTACTTTAGCTAACATAAGCAGACAAATGATAGGAAATAAAACCATCAACATTGTTACAATTCCATAGAAAATGAAGGGATAAATCATATTTAATGATAGTGGAAACAGATCCTATAATACCTTGTGAACCACCCTTCCCTGGCTAGTAAGCTAGTTTTATATACTAATAGAAGGTCTCTGGGTTTGAATGGGGAACCCTATACCTCCAAGATCAGCTTAGGTGAATCACATCACAGGATTAGCTCTGCTCTCTGTGTCTGGAAAGGTTTTCTCCAAGTGCCTGGATCATGCGTGCAAATGCAATATTAAAGGCGCCCGAGTTTCAGATATTTGCAGCTGTGTGCTTGTTGTGTCTAGAGCGTGGGCCGATCAACCTGAATTCAACAGCATACATTGTTATTTGACCTTGACGGTTTCTGCACACAGTGTTCAGACTAAGGTCGCGGTGCACGTCTAGGGATGTTAACAACAGACCGTTCTCATGTGAACAAAAAGCAAGCAAGCAGTTTTACTTATAATAACAGCTATCTGTAGTGTTGTGTGCAAAAGCAGCAAAGTGGCAAGATGATGTTTAACTTCTAAAACACTTATGCTAACATAGCAATGTGTGCAGGCAAAATGAATGAATGAATGAATGAATGAGGAAGCATTTATAGAGCGCCTGGTTACCCGAAGGCATCCCCGCGCTAAAAAGACACTAGATCGTATTCATAACATATCAGGGGAAGAGAAAGGTTTTTAACTGTTTTTGAAAGTGACAGTGGTTAAGTTGAGAGCGAATATAGAGAGGAACCTGATTCCACAGCTTGGCAACACAATATGAAAACATACGGCCTCCACATCTAGTTCGTTTAACTTTTGGGACTATTAACAGGTATTTAGCCTCTGATCTTAGGACTCTTTTGGGTTGATAGGGGTGAACCATAGCCTGAATCTACTCAGATCCTTTTCCTGCCAATGATTTATGCACATATTCTTAAAGTGAATCCTTTCTTGGATTGGAAGCCAGTGTAATGAGGCAAAGGCAGATTTGGCTGAGGTACGTTTTGGAATGTTTAATAGAAGCCGTGCTGTACAGTTTTGAGAAGTCTGTAGTATTTAAGTAGTGGACAACGGAGCTCTGAGATATATAGCATACGCATAGTCCAACTTCGACAGGATTAGCGCTTGTACTAACAGTCTTCCCTTACTTCACTACACCCTCCCTTGATCAGACCACAAACAAAATAGGGAAGCAATGTAGGAACGCAGAGTTCAAGTTCGCGTGAGACAGAACCAAGTTCATATATTGCTAATCCGTATAATTGGTAGTGAAAGTTCGAAAACAAATTGGGGAAAAAGTAAAAAACAAAAGCATCACTCAGGGGGCGATACACAGCCCATATCGGAGTAAAAAATAAAAAGTAAAAATTTCAAGTTAGAACTTGCGGAAGATGGATAATAGCCAATCTAATCCATCAACGTGTAGGCACAGTATGTTGCAAAAGCCTCCAAGAGGAAGTCATTGTAATCTTCAGTAAATGAGTCAGCCATCCAGTCTAATAAAGTAAATGAACATACATGTTCTTCGAGAACCGGAGCTTCTAGCACCATCAGAGGACAACTTGCATGTTCTTCAAGATAACTTTGCGCCAGGAATTCATGGGCTGCAGCATATATATCCCAATTCCCTGGGACTCCTTGCGCAGCTCCACAGGCCATAATTCCGATACCAGAACAGTCCAACTCATGAGCCACTAAGGGACTCATTAGTCGATCATGATCCGGGGCAGGAGATGCCGTATTCGACAGGCACAAATCCAGAGCCCATTCCAATGGACAATCTAGGCAATGGAAAACAGGTTGCACGCAAGTGAAGTATGAGAACCGGAAGGATAATCCATAGGCCACGCTCAAAATGGCCAGTGGTAATGTTCCATAGTATTCAAGCATCCGGTTGCACATCTGAAGCAGCCGGGGCAGGTTGTCGTGTGGCACAGATTGTGCAGCCATTGCGGAGCAAACAAACCAACAGCAGCACACCAGCAATCAGGGCGAGAATTAACGGACGCCCGCCGAAAACACTGGAAAAAATAGAATGAAAAAATACCGGTATCACACCAAATATTGTTTGGAACGAGGTCACAAGGCCGGAGCCCACAACTTCGAAAAAATGCACCAAGCCAGTTGTTGACGAGGCATTGAATATAGTGTGAATCAGAGCACCGAAATGAAGTGGGAGATCAGTATTTGAAAGCGCATGCACCTCGGTGCGGGTGTTTGCTACGTGAAGGATAAATGTTTCACGAGAAGAAGTTATGGCAACTTCTTTTTGAGACAATAGAGCCCCATCTTGTTGAAGTCTGCTTTCAAGGTTGGTATGGAAAGCCAGATGGATACATATAGTCTCCCATGCGGGGGTGGGAAAAGCACATTTTTGCAACATACTACTCATTGTGAGACAGTTACAATGTACGGAATCCCTGCTAGCATCCCGCAGCATGCCTCATTATTTAAAAGCAAATAGCTACCGTTAGCTAATAACGTAAAAGTTGGTGTAATCGCTGGCACAGGATTTCCCTTCAAAATGTAAGCTAGATTTGGCGTGTGAACGTTACAAGCGCCATGCAATTGGATGTTGCTACAAACTACTGAGTGATCAGGTGTGGAAGTGCTTTCCTCTCCTTTTAAATAAACCTCTTTACCCTCTCTCAGGCACCTGTATGTAAATGGGAGTGACCAAACTTCATACATGAACTGAACTTAAACAAAGGAAATGGTAGTGTGATTAACCCACAGATAAGCCACACAGCTGAGTTTGATTCGGCCACAGAAAATGGTAAAGGTTCCAACTTTTCAATATACAATAGTGAATATTTCGCATCCTTCATGGACATGGACTGTTGTTTATCAGTCAGATTGAACGGCAAGAATAAAGATGAAGTATTCATGTAGTCCCAGGGAACTTTCCCAGCCTTCAATGTTTGTAAAGTCCATGCAAATTGCATTATCGAACGCAATTGATTTTTACCATGGTATAACACAGACATGTCATCTTGTACAATATCCACAACAGAAGAAACAATATTATCCAATGTGTAAATTCTGGAAGAAATGGTGTTCATGCTATTATCAATGACGGCAAGCACTTTTTCCAAATGTGCTTGATCAATAGCACTTAATTTAGAAGCAGCTTCAATTTGAGATAATTTCCAAACTTCGTTGTAAACAGCATACACCTATCTTTTGGACCTGCCACCCACAGGGCCCTTAACAAAATCATTAAAATCTACTTTGTCATTTAATTTGGATAAATGAAGTTTAAAAGATGCCAAGGTGGAATGTTGCAGCCAGTTTTGACATAACTTATTTACAGAATAGGTAGTAACAGAATAGGAAGATTCAAATCGGGGGTCTATTCTAACCTGTGTATAACCGGGGACCAGACCCAGAAAACGATGTTGAAAGGAATCTGAACTTTTCTGCCATAACAACCACCCTTCGGGATCCAAGTTGGCAATATTGAAGGATTTATCAATAATGAATGACTGCAATTCATCAAGGGACAGATCTATGTGATTATTCCATGTTGGATAAGCGCCCAGATCAGGAATAGAAGTGGAATTAATCTTTTTAGAAGTAGCCATTCCAAAGCAGGTGGTCTGAAAAATACTAGAATTAAAAAACAACAGGTGGTTAGGTATAAGGCATGCACGATACAGTGCTTCTGTGCCTTGTACCTGCCAAACTTTAGAACCTCAAACAGATTTAAGATCAATGGTATCTTTCCACAGCTTATAGCCCCCTACAGCTAATTCATCCATAAATGACTTCGAATACAATAATTTTGTGTGGGTCAGTCTAAATTTGGAAGCTGACTCAGCATCCATTTTAAAATAAAAGGCTTCCGGTTTAGATACACTGAAATCAGAAAAATATGTAAATTTTTTCACTAGAGTTTTGGAGCTGCCTTCAATTGGTGCTGGACAATGTTCCCATTGCGTATAATTAACGACATTTCTAAATGTGTTCGCCTTATGCAGGAAATGATTGCCATAGTGTTGGTAACAAAACAACTCTCCATAATTTGCTGTGTCTAAATACAAATTGTCAGCATCAAATGCAGCAAAATATTTCAAATCCGAAAAGAGAGCCTCAACGGCTTGGACATCCCAATCATCAGAGCGTATGTTTTGTTTCACAATATCCCCCATAGAAACACGAAGTACATTGGGGACATTAATCACCTGTGTGGGGCCATGAATTTGTAATTTTACAGAATCCCATACAATCCCATCTTACACAGGCCAGGCAGTAATTTTAATAAAAGTCTGATCTCTCTTCATGAAGTGTGACGAGGAGTGGGGTGCCAAAGTTCCATCAATTAATCTAACTGCAGATCTTTCGGTTAGATAGTGTCCATTTACTAGACGAAAAAATACAACCACAAATCCAATCGACATAAATAAAAAAAATAGATATGAGCACCAGCCAAATGTAAGTCCAAGGGGGAATTAAAAAATGTCTTTTAAACCAAACAGCAAAAATAGAAATTTTCGATGGGGCATTCGATGTTGTAGAGTTAGTGTCAAAAGAAAAACGTGACTGGTCAACTGCACTTGGTTGCACACCAGGCAACGACACATCTGTGGGATAGGTATACTCAGTATCTTCAACAGGACCACCAGCCGGTGGAATCAATAAAGGATTAGTAACTCTATGCATCTCGATGGCAATGTCAGGCCTGTTGGTAGTTGCCGGAGCCAAAACAGAATTTCTCATCATTGCTGGACAAGAGACCGCTGGGTCATACTAAGAAGAATTGGCCACTCGCTGTAGTTTGACATTCTCAATGGAGATGTAACTGTTATCCTTGCGACCAGGAAGTGGAGGTAAAATGACTGTTCTTGTACCCTACACGCCAAACACTGGAACCAGTGCACGATAAAAGGGGCCGAACTCCTTCTTGTTCTCCACCTTCTCGAGGACCAGGTCACCAACTCGAGGTAGCCAGCCAACTACCGGAATCTGAAGTGCAGCATCAGTTGTGGAGGGCAAGTGTTCTTTTGCAAGACTGTCTCGACTCTCTTGTAGATTCTGTAATACAGCAGAATGATCATCTACGTCAAAGGGTGCGGCCAAAGAGCATTTTGTATGGGGTCCGCTCACCCACAGACCTTCTAGAGAGATTATTAAGTGCACGTTGAATGCTATACAAATGGGCCAACCAGTTCCTGCCAGTACCTAAAACCCTAGCTGTCAAGGATTGCTTTAAGTCACGGTTCATTTGCTCCACAACATTATTGCCCTCAGGCCGGTATGGAGACGAAAATTTGAGTTGGACCCACAAAGATCTCTTGGCATCCTTGTACACCTTAGAGACGAATGCTGGACCCTGGTCCGAATGGAGAGTACCACATGCAAAAATTCCCACAAAGATACGCAAATCCCAGATGACAGTTCGAGCATCAGCACTCCTTTATGGCCAGTCCCATAGAAAACGTGTGCACGAATCCACTGCAACTAACATGTACTTTTATGCAGTATCAGAGGAGAAAGGACCGCAGTGATCCAAATAAACACACCCAAGTGGTTTATTAGATATGTACAACTGTGTTTGAGGTGGACGCGCAGCAGTCTAAGGTTTAATCTGCTGGCAAATGTCACAATTAAGGACATAATCACGAGTTTGTTTATACAATCCGCGTTACCAGTAATGTTGTTGTAAGATAGTGACAGTCAATGAAATGCCGGCATGGGCAGAAGCCATACCTTCGTGAGCGGCTGTTATCAAAGCAAGTCTGCGGTCCGCGTTGGGAATCAATCTGTCACCAACGTCGTTAATTCTCACATAGGGAACTTTGCCGGGACTTAAATGATAAGAGTATTTAGAAGGGAAACCTCGAGGGTAATTATCACCCTTCTCTGTTTCAGCAATTGCTGCCAAGATGTCATCATCAATCTTACTTTTGGATCTTGTAACTGCTGCTACTAGATATGTTGCCACTGCCATTTTCGTTGCTTCATCAGCTAAACTGTTGCCAACAGCGTGTACCCCGACACGCTGGTGACCAAGAGTGTGAATTACATTTACGAGCGGCAGACGTTGTTTAAGTTCTGCGACTCGAACCCAAAGCATTTTATGTTTGATTGTGCTACCTTTGGAATCTGGATACTCATTCTGAGACCAAAAGAATAAATTGTCGTTGAAAGACTGAACACAGTAAAAAGAGTCACTCAATATAAGAGTAGTCACTCGAGGATCAGCAAACTCCAGTGCAAGCACCAGAGCAAGAAGCTCTGCCAACTTAGCTTTACAATCACCCAATGTCTGCGTGTCTGCACTACATCAGACTTGAATTCACCATTCACAAAAGTACCAGCCACTATTACGCAGGCCGCTGAATATGCGTGCTTAGAATCCGTCGCCGGTTGCGCCGAACCATCAGTGTAAATGATACAATGGTAATCCTCAAGCGGGCGCAAGGGCAGAGGAGCTGGATGAACAAATTCATACTGTAAATACTCCTGAGTCTACAATGAGGCACCAAAGATGAAAGTGACATCCGGAGACGTCAAAGAAGTGGCCCATTGTATCCAACACGGATGCAAAGCTTTAGAATTAGGTACACTGGCTTTTGTCACTGCCTCTAGGGCAGGATACAGTGTGAGAACCAACATGCGTTTCCCTTGCGACTGCGCTCTCTCTTTTAGAATCGCCATCTGCACTGCAGTCAAAACCTTTCCGACAGTGGAAAAGAGCATTTCAGCCAAAGTGTACAAGTGTGACTTGTAAGCAATAGGGACTGTGTCTCCCTCATTGAACGTTAAGTATGTAAAACCCACTGCACCTGGCACAATTCTTATTACAAGGTTAGTGTGGTTATCACTAAGCCTGGGCAAAGCACTACGCTACGCTCGCGTAGTATGCGAAGTTTGCGCAACTTCACACAACGTGAATTGCACATAGCACAGTGCAAACACGTGTAGCGTAGCGTAGTGCACCGGTCATTTTTTGCTTGCTCGCGGTCCTCAACGTCAAGTTGGTGACCGCGAGCAAGCAAAATGACATCCCGGCGATACTTTTTCCTCGTTCGCGATCAGCAACATCAAGTTGCTGATCGCGAGCGTGGAAAATAAACCTCCCGGCGAGCTTCTCAATGCGGGGAAGTCAGGTTTCTCATTGCGAGTGGTCGCGTAGGCTCGCGACCGCTCGCGATGAGAAACTACCAGTCCGCGTTGAGAAAGCTGCAGCTCGAGTAGAAATCTACTCCAGTGGCAGAAAACGACCGCTTGCACTGTGCAAAATGCAGTTTGCACTGATTGCACAGTGCGGACAAGTATCCGGCACTGTGCAATCAGTGCGAACAGCATCTTGCACAGTGCACTATGCAGTTTGCGACGCTACTCGTAGCTCGCGTAGTGCGAAGTGCACTTCGCGTAGCAACGCGTAGCGCTACTTCGCAAACTACGCCAAGGGTTAGTTATCACGCGTCAATAAGTATTTAGAAGCAAGAAGATCAGCCTGCAAATATTGCAGGATAGCTGAATGGACTGGCAGCCAGCTCGATTTGGAAAAAGTAGGTTGTACCAAGGCATATAGCAGCTTGATACGCTGGGCAAATCGGGAATGTAAGTATGCCCGAAATTAAAAAAAAACAGCAAAGATTGTCTTTTTTCAGAGTTGTTGGAGCGCGCAAACATGCGCATTTCTCCAGGTAGTGAGGTACTAAACCTCGACCTTCGTTGTTGAGTTCATAGTCCAAAAACAACACTGTATACTCTGCAATGTGTGATTTTGCAAAGTTACATTTGTAACCAAAGTCCGCAAACATAACAATGATGCAGTCAACGCAACACAGATGCGGCCATAATTCGTCGTCTGTGATATCATCAACATACGAGTACGCATCAGGTTCAATGCTCTACAACAGAGAGACAACACGTGCGGCAAAGACACCAGGACTGTTTTTGTAGCCCATGGCTAATCTCTTAAACTGTTTCTTTTTTCCCCCAGAAGTAAAGCCTGTCCATTGACTACTAATAGAGGACAGGTTATGGCTATAAAAGCCATTTGAGATGTCAAGTGTGGTCTTAAACCTTTTTCTCACGAGACTATCAACGAGGGCAGAACTGTGGGTATTCTGTACCGTGCACGTCCAACAATGAGAGTTCAAATGCCGATAATCCAAAACTAGGCGGTACGACCCATCAGGTTTGGTTACAGTGAAAAGAGGATTATTCATGGGTGACACACATGTTTCAATGACACCTTGATATTCCAATTGTTCAAGGATTTCTGTGACGTGAGATCTAGCTTCTCAACGCATGGGATATTGGGGCTGTGGCATAGACCGTAACGGAATCTCATGGCTTGGCAATAATTTATCCCACCCAACCTGTGTACGGTAAAACGCCGGAGCAAGCACTTGTGCCCACTCTTCTGCAAAGTTCTGAGCCTGCTCCTTCGTCACAGTGTGCGCGAAAGATGGGAGGATTACCTCCTCCCCTCTGAGAGTGGCCAAAACGAAAGCTGGGGGCCAGTCCGCCTCTGCTAGCAAAATGTCATATGTAGAGGTCAGATTTTCCCTAAAAATCCCTTTTATGGTAGGTTGTATGTCACCTTCTATTAAAAGCACTATGTCATATAGTCTGTCAGGGGGAGCCACTCTAGTGTAAGCAGTTTCTACTGTAATATATGTGTTAGTTGCTGTCACCTTCAGATATGGACGTAGTGCTTGCCACACTATTGTAATCTCCGCTGCGCTGTCTAGCAGCGTTAGTGCCCATGTCAGGTTCCGAAGCTGTGTTCTCACTATCTGTGGCATACCTCGCTGTTAGTGCAGCAACTTTCTTTTTCTGAAACGGAGGTCGTTGACGTGCAAATTTGGCCTGCTTGCCTTTACCATCAGCCGGGCGGGGCTGCGCATGTCCTTGTGGGGCACCCCGACCTTTGCCACGTTCTCCTCCACCGAATAGTGAGACCGATGTTTCCTGTGAAAAACAAGGAGAACGTTGTTCAGGAACCTGAAATCAATCAGGAGACCTAATTCTAGTGCGATTGCGATATTCATATGTGCATTCAGTAGTCACTGGATCGGTGACGTGGGACGAGACCCCTGTTTCTGTTGCTGCTTCCCCTGTTTCTTAGTTTTCCAATTTTGTTTAGGAAAAGCTGGACGTCGCCTTTAGTAGACTTAACCGGCTGAGTTTGTGGTTGCACTGCTGTTTTAGCAAAAGGCTTAATGCCCAAACTATTGCGGCCAATGGTCTTATAAGCCTCCGCAATCATTTTTGGTAACTGCCAGGGTTTATCGACGTCATCGACGAGGCGCAGGGCATTCGACACTTGAAAGTTAACTGCATCTCCCTTGACGTTAACAAGGATGAGATCAGCTACTACATCGAACACGCTGACAAGCCTCATTCCTAACAGAGGGCAGTACAGTCATAGACGGTGTGCCGAAGCACTTCGTGTAGA
Source organism: Triturus cristatus (assembly GCF_964204655.1). Taxonomy (NCBI): domain Eukaryota; kingdom Metazoa; phylum Chordata; class Amphibia; order Caudata; family Salamandridae; genus Triturus; species Triturus cristatus. The sequence goes on from NC_140582.1 coordinate 620,216,988, forward strand.
CTGCTGCAAACACTTTACCCCACTTCTCACAATCTGTTACCTCTGGGACTAAGTCTTTCTGCAAACTAACTGTAAGGATCCTGTGTTTTTCCACAGGAGTAGAATTTGGAAATACCGCTTCCAGCTGGTCAAATTTCTCAGCAAGTCAATAACACATATCGTCCTTATTCTGGGGGCGCTTGCCCATTACAGAATTAACCATGATGGGACTAATAGTGATCCTGGCCGGTCCAAATGGTTGCATCGCAACCCAAAGTGCCCCCACCTGGACATTGCGAGAGACGTATGGCAGTAAAGCCCTATGCACCGCAATCAAGGCGGTATGGAGTTGACGTAAGTCATCCAGCGGGGCTAGCAAATATTGTGGATGTGGTGTGACCAAGACTGGTCAAGTGGCTCCGGAATAGACAAGGGACCTAACCGAACTGGCGTAACGGTGTGGGGGAGGATGCCATTGAACCAAATACGATGCTGCCAAGCAGAAATTGGAATTTCCTGTGTCCTATACGGCATGTAATTAGCTGGAACTGCCGTAGGAGTGTATGCATGAAACGTCTTATCCTCCGCATTTACCTCCGGAAAAGTAACCCAGGAGAAAAACAGCTCATAGGGGAACGATGCATCAGCACTCACTACAAAGATAATAGACATTCCATCGTCTGGTACCCCGAACTGCGTCAAATGACGCCAGAGAGGGGCGCGACTGTGTGTTGCAATAGCAACTTCAGCCATAAGGATGCAGAGAAGAAAAACAATCTATATTAACCCTTAGCAGAAAAGGGCCAGTAATTCAAAATGAAAACCTTTTTAATTGTCAAGCTTGAATGAACCTATAAATCAACTATATAGGTAGGTTTAAACTGTCACTCCCGTCAAACAGAAACAAGAGTGAGGGTGTTGGGGACAAATATAAGCACTACTAAGGCGTCTGGCGTCTCAATCATAAGACCAAAACATTAGGTGCGCCATGTTTTGGGGATTCTGCTCATGCACAGAACTATGCGCAGGAAACCAGGACCTCAGTGAATTGTGGTGTACCAAAAAACTCACCTCAGTACCCAGAACCCCTATCCGACTAGCATCAGTGTCTCATTCGTTCTCCGTATCATATTGAAGCTACCAATGATTAGACAACCCAGAACAAGTGACGTAGAGTACTCTCAGGAATGGTGGGATTCAGAAACACCTTTTCGTTATTATTCTCATATCAGTCCACAACAAGAGTAATCAGAGACATGGAAAGTTTAAAATGTTTCTTTTTAACTACATGCTCTAAGGAGCAGTACTTTGGCTAACATAAGCAGACAAATGATTAGAAATAAAACCATCAGCATTGTTACAATTCCATAGAAAATGAAGGGAGAAATCATATTATAATGATAGTGGAAACAGGTCCTATAATAGCTTGTGAACCACCCTCCCCTGGCTAGTAAACTAGTTTTATATACTAATAGAAGGCCTCTAGGTTTGAATGGGGAACCCCATACCTCAAAGATCAGCTTAGGTGAATCACATCACAGGATCAGCTCTGCTCTCTGTGTCTGGAAAGGTTTTCTCCAAGTTCCTGAATCATGCATGCAAATGCAATTTTAAAGGTACCCGAGTTTCAGATATTTGCAGCTGTGTGCTTGTTGTGTCTAGAGCATGGGCCAATCAATCTGAATTCAACAGCATACATTGTTATTTGACATTGACGGTTTCTGCACACAGTGTTCAGACTAATGTCACGGTGCACGTCAAGGGATGTGAACAACAGACCGCTCTCATGTGACGAAAAAGCAAGCAAGCAGTTTTACTTATAATAACAGCTACCTGTAGTGTCGTGTGCAAAAGCAGCAAAGTGGCAAGGTGGCGTTTAACTTCTAAAATGCTTATGCTAACATAGCAATGTGTGCAGGCAAAACCCTGACTCCACTACAAAATCACTCAACACAACCCTACTCAAAACTCAATACTGGGTGACTTCCCAGCATCTTAAGCTCAACTCCTCCAAAACGGAATTCCTCCTGATAGCCCCAATCAAACAGACTGCCATCATCGCTGAGTACTTGAACCACCTAACAGCTCTCAACTGTACCCCACACATCATTGACACTTGGAATTATACTTGACAAGTCATTGAGCATGAGGGAACAAATTAGCTCAGCCACCAAAGGTGCCAACTTCCACTTGTGTATTCTTAGAAAGATAAAATCCTTCCTCCCCCTGGACAACTTCAAGTCTGCTGTTCAAGTGCTAGTAATTTCCAGGCTAGATTATGGCTGTGCAACACTCTGTGGGCTACCTAGATACAAGTTGGCTCCGCTCAGGGCTAGGAATCATCTCAAGATTGCGTGCATGACTCACAAGGTCCTTCACTTTACCACCTCTCTGTACCTAGCCTAACAATTGGAGCTCTCTGGTGGGAGCCGATCTTCTAGGAGTTCCAGCACTCTGCTGCTGAAACCTCAAAAATTCCAGAAAAAGAAAACGTATAATTGGGCGTTCTCAGGTAGTGCCCCGAGAATCTGGAACTCTTTGCCTCCGTATATCAGACTGATTCCCTCTACGGCTTCTTTAAAAAAAGAACTGAAAGCTCTATGGATGAATGCCCTTGTTTGACGGCACCTACCATCAGTAGGGGGTCCTTTGGTTTTGACTATGTCTACGATGTTGGTTTGTGGTCAACCACTCTATTTGTATGTTGCACTTATATGCCACACTATTTCCTTTTGTTTTGGCATATTTTACTGCTCCTCTATCGTCTCCATTACTTTGCTTATCATTGTTGTTGTTCTTTACATGCAACTCTGTTTGTGCTTCTGTACATCTGTAAAGCGCTCTGATACTCGCTTGGGTCAAGTCTGCGCTATATAAAACTTTATATAAATAAATAAATACAAATAAAATGTATCAGAGCACATCACAACCAAAGCAGTAAAAGCAGAATGCAGCACAATACCTGCAGTACAACACAACCAAACTACATTTCAATAACGCAACCCAAATGCACAAGCAGTAAAACACATCACTATCACAACAAAATGCCACCCAATAAATGTGCGCATTATTTTCTTCATACACTAGTACCTCCAGAATCATGTCTTGGTAATATGGTACTAAAAGGGGTTTGAAGCAAGCACCGTTGTGAGAAATTGGGCTGTTGGTTCAGTAAGGTGGAAATCCTTCTCAAGCAACAGCCAAATCCCTGTCAGGGTGAACCACTAAAATCACTAAATTTACCTGTGCTTAACTCTCTGGCTAAACTTAGAGGCAATGTGTAAAGTATTTTTGCAGCACACAGTCAATCAATCAAGTAGTACTTGTGTAGCACAGCTAATCACCCCAGAGGATATCCAGGCGCTATGCTGCAGGTGTCATTTGAAGAGTCAGATCTTGAGAAACAGTAAGAAAGTGAAAACACAAGACAAAAAAAATCCCATACCTACCGATTTAGAAAAATAAAGTAAATGAATAAATTATTTGACACCAACACATCAAAAATCCATTCAGTAAAACTAAAGTTGTGAATTTTTTAAGTTTAAGGTAAATACTAGCTCCTAAACGATCAAAGCACCATCCAAGGACATCTAGTCGTGCAATACCGCGTCAAAGTAAAAAAAATATTGTCGACCACGATGGAGCGCGAGTCGCCAAAAAGTGGATTGGGCCCGGTCGGAGCTTATTTTTGGACTTAGAAGAAATTTTGTGGAAATATATCTGAGAAGGTAAAGTTCAGCTGGGCAAAATAAAGAAGTAATTTCACCAATATATAATTCGGTGTCTAGTGTATTAACTATTGAAGATATTCAAGATACTGTGACCTCACTCTCAATTACAGAGTTATAGGAGGATCCTGTGACAATTGGGAAGGTATTGAATGATTTAGATATTAGACCAGACCTAACAATATCTAGTGGACTCAAAACTAAGTCTCGTTGGTCTCCCAACCTGACAACTGGCAATAATGTAGAAATCTTTCACAGTTTAGTCTTTAATGACTTAGACAACAGTATGGTGAAAAAGGGACCCTCCTTTAGATATTCGAAAGATAATCTTTTAATACAAGAGTGGCAGGCTCTGAAGCTGTTGGCAGATGATACTGAGTTAATAATTAGAAAAGCTGACAAATGAGGGAATATAGTGATAATGAATAGGATTGATTATGAACAAGAGATTTATTCGCAGCTGAATGATGTGCACTGCTATGAAAAGGTTGCTCACAATCCTATGTTCTCACTACTGATCACCATCAATGGGTATCTGAAGAAATGGCATGATAGTTGTCTTTTATGATGATGATGAATTCTTGTACTTGAAGGTAAATTGCCCAAGATACCCTTGTTTGTGTACATTGCAGAAAATCCACAAGGACCTCCCATTTCCACCAGGGAGGCCCATTGTATCAGGGATGGGGGGCCCACTGAACGCATGTCACAGTTTGTAGGCATATTTTTACAACCTATAGTAGTAAATCTACCCTCTTATATTAAGGATACGAGACATATTTTAAATACATTGGGAGACATTACATGGGACCCTGACATGATATTGGTGACTTTTGATGTAGTATCACTTTACACCAGTATACGTAACGAACTAGGCATGAAGGCGATAAATCATTCTCTCTCTAAAAGACCAGCAAGCCATTGGGAACATACTCAAATGCTGTTGGTCATGACTGAGCTTATACTATGCAATACCTATTTTCTTTTTAAAGATGAGTGGTTTAAACAGATCCAAGGCATAGCCATGGGCTCCAGATTTTCACCGCCCTATGCCAATCTCTTTATGGGTTGGTTAGAAGAGGTTATGATCTGGGGCTCAGCGAGTAGTCATTTGAATGAACATATCCTGTACTGGGGGCGATTCACCGACAATTGCCTCATGATATGGACAGGACCTGAGCAGCTATTTACGGATTTCATTGACTATCTGAATGATAATGACATGAATGCTAGGTTCACCACCCATTCTAGCACTACTAGTGTAGTATTCCTTGATGTGGAGTAGTACATTAAAGATAATCAAATTCAAAGCAACATATATCATAAACCTTCATCCGGCAATGCTATCTTGCATGTGAAAAGTGTGCATCCCCGGCATCAGATAAAGGCAATTCCTTTTGGGCAGACGATTAAAGCAAGATGTAATTGTAGCGAAGACTTACATTTCAAAACGTGTATTAATGACATGGCAAAAAGGTTTATTCAGAGTGGTTACTCTATTCGCGACATACTAATAGCCAAGGAAAGGGCATTAAAGACAAAATGCATATCCACCTTAAAACCTATTAGAAAGAATGGTCAGTCCTCACCACCTATTAGAATGATCACTGACTATACGCCTATAAGTAATACTTTACACAAGAGCCTGAATATGCATTGGCATATTCTAAAGGCAGATAAAACACTGCAAGAATTTTTAACAGAAAGACCACAGATCACATTCCGCAGAGGAAGAACACTTGGCACTATATTGAGCCCTAGTTACCCAGTAAAAAAACAATCTGAACCGTGGTTGACACAATTCTCCAAGGGCTTCTTTAAATGTGGTCACTGCGGAATGTGCAGATGTGCAAAAGACAAGACCAAACAGTTTAGAGGCAGAAATGACAAGATATATGCTATACTTACAAATATAAACTGTAGTACAAAGTATGTTATTTACATCATTGTATGTAAATATGACAAAATTTACGTGCGGAGTTTCATAAGGGCATTGAAGGACAGTGTCAGTGAACACATGCGAGCAATTAAGCAGAATCACATGAGGTATCCCATTGCAGAACATGTACATAATTGCAGTGCCCAGGGTCCCAATAAAACGTTTCAGTTTTATGGCGTTAAACACGTAAACCATGACCCACGTGGTGGTAATAGAGATTTGAAACTACGCAGGCGTGAGGCAAGGTGGATCATGCATCTGAGGGCCATAGAGGACGGCCTAAACTTTGATCAGGAATTGCAATATTTCTTAGGTGACTAATCTGCCATTTTCATGTAGGCTGTGTGTTCTCTGATATATACCCACTATAGATGATTCTAGTTAAGATTATTAGGGACACAATATACACGGTTGGAACACTCACTTTGGCTGTTACACCCTCTAACTGGCATCTTAACATTTATTGAAGAATCAGGCCATAATATCAAAATTACTGACACCAATCGACTTTTACGCAAGTCTTGAGTTATTGTTTAATGTTAGTAACTTATTAAGAGAAATAAATAAAATTGAGACTTATTGACTTTCCCTTAGCTCTGGAGTGATTGCTTAATGATAGTACTTTTTGAAAGAAAAATTGGTCCAATGGAGAAAAAGGAGGCATAGGGTATCTGCTCTTAAGAGGATTTGTACTTTTCTTTATCCACCTTTCAAAGATAGCGTTGCATTTTCTGTTTAAAGGAAGAATTTCCCCTGTTCTGAATACGTGGGTATTCACATATTGATTGAATTTGTAAGAATATTCAGAATCTTTATTTATGTAGATTTACTTTTAGTCTCTTGGGTTATAAATTTTGCGTTTTACGAAGGCGCTTTTACTCGAATCTTTACTTTTCACCACTCTCAGATGGCGCTGATATTTCTTGTATAATAGTTACGCGAGCCTCAACGTAAGTGACCTCTACGCTTTCTGGCTAATAGTATTTGTACAACTGACCCGGAAGACATTGTGCCTTTACCTGTATCCGGGTGCGGCTGCTACTTCTACAGGTACATTTATCGAGAGAGCATTTGCTAAACTTTACTCAGAATCTATCGAATTAGCTGGCAATAATTAATGCCGATCGTCTTGTTGTAGGTGCCCCATACTTCAGGGACCTGGACTTTGTTCGGAGTGATTATCTCCGTGGTGAAGTAAATTTTATCGTATTCTCTGACAAAACCACCTTAATAATTTTGTGGTAAGACTTGGTGGATGTTGGAATCTAGTGGTTTAATTTCACTTGATGGACAGTTTATGATATGACGTTATTGCGCTCTATTACAGGGTCGGTTTTTGGCATTTAATCCATGGTTACTGAGAATTTGACATTATATAGTGGAATTGCGACAAAAGCTTTGGAAATTACCTTACATTAAGTTAATAGCTATTTAGTATAAATATTGCAATTTACAATTAATGACTGATGTATCGAGAGACCCATCCCCCATATATTTCAAACTCTGGTATTGATAGTTATTCTGTAAACCTTTAATTCTTACAGATATAAATTCAGACAAAATCATAAGGTACGTTTCCCGAATATTTAAAATCAGGAGAGCATGCAATTCACTTGGGTTTAGTACTACTTAAAAAGCACAATGGTCTGATCATTGGGATCAAAATCCTCACACTAACACAATAGCATTGAATATTGGATGATATTTCAATATGGTTATTTTATGTATCATATCAGGAATGTACCATTTAATAGGTTTCCTTCTATTAGGAATGTTTTTGAAAAGTATGGAATGTATGTTATTTACTTTAAAAATATGTGTCTATATTAGGAATATTATGCGATTAGTAATTAGATGTCTACTCACTTTAAAATCTCCTATTTTTCAACACGATAATGCTTTGACTAGCCCCTTTGCGCAGGGTTTGTTTGTGTTGGGCTTGTATGACGTAAATACTTCATTGTATATTTACTGTGCACTACAACCCTGATATTTGTATTACTTCCAGCCCTGAGGAAGTCGTAGGGTCATACCCTGTAACGATGAAACACGTTGGCTTAAGGGAGTGGAAGACCCGGATACATTAAAGAAGAAACAAAAGCCCAATCTGCTTCTTTTGAGTTCCTTTACATTATTGTATTCACTGAATTATAAAATGTGTGTGCTTCAAAAAATTGCAAACAGTTTTTTCAATCTTTAATTGAGTTTTGGGGAATAAGGTTGTTTTTTCCCCATTTTGGATGCACCATAGGATATTTGGAATTGCTTTATTTACTCAAGAAGTTGTGAATACTATATGAGCGCCTGATCACCCTCTACACCCGACAAATTTAAGGCTGCAGGAGGAGTCTGAGGAGGAGGCATCATTGTCAGGGAGCTGCTGGCTGAAGTTGTGGTTTAAGATTTCCCTGTTTGGAGTTAGTCTCTTTTTCAGAATTAAAAAACCTACAGCAGGACAAAGCTGCAAGCTGTTACAAATGAGGGTGCCACAATTCCAGACACCCCTTTAGTGAATGGCAGTTGAACTGGATTTGTTGCTGAGGATAAGAACATAGCGGGATCTGCCACAAAGTCAAGCTGACCGGCGATGCACCTTGGGCGAATCAGTGAGCAGGTAGGTCCCAGTCTCCTGTTTATTCTCAGAGCACTTTTTAACCAAAAATATTATAAGCCCAAAGCCTTGGATTTTGGCATTCTGGGCCCCTTCAGCACCACTTTGAAGGATCCAGAACTAGAGAGTCACCACTTGGAGGGTCACAACGCATTCAGGCTAGGTCCAGGTGCAGGTTCAAGATGGTTGAAGCCTTTTCTGTCCTTAAGGCTGTGCTCAGGAGACCAGCTAACTGGTCCTTGCATAAACTCTGATGGTCCTGGATTCAAGAATTGGGACAGGGTTCTGACTGACTGACTGAAGATATTTGTAGAGCGCACTATTGCCGAGGCATCTTGGCAGTGGGTAATGTGCAACTGGGACAGCCTAAAAAGATTATATTTGCGTGAAGAGCCAAGTTTTTATACTTTTCCTAAAATGCGTGCGGCAAGACTGGAGTCGCATTTGGATGGGGAGGGAGTTCCATAATTTGGCTGCTTGGAATGAAAAACATTTTCCTCCCCATCTGACTCTTTTTATCCTCGGAAGAAGTACTAGTCCAGTGTCCGTGGATCTCAGACGACGCAGTGGGACGTAACGGGGAAATAAAGATTGTATGTCTGTCGCCCCTCTTCCGTAGAGGGCTTCATGCACTAAGCAGAGGGCTTTAAACTCCACCCGCCATCTCACTGGAAGCCAGTGAAGTTGTTTTATACTGGCAGAAGTGGGATGATGTTTGGGTAAACCAAGCAGTACTCGCGCTGCTGCATTTTGCAGTGACTGAAGTTTAGTGAGCTGTTTTACTCCAGCGCCTAGATAGAGGGCATTCGAATAGTCTATTCTTGATAGAACTAAGGCTCCTACCACTGTTTTCCTCTGCGAGAATGGAATGAAAGGAAGAATCTTCCGTAAAACCCTCAATGTAAAAAAGCAGGCTGAGGCCACTTGGTTTATTTGAGAGGCAAGTGTTAGATCTTTGTCTAGCATCAGGAAGACCAAGGCAGGCTTCAAGCAGAAGATCAGTCCCTTCAGGTGTAGCAAAGCAGTCTTCTGAAGTATTCAGCAGGCCATAGTGTACCAATTTACTAGGGACTTAAAAGTAAATTAAATATGTCAATCAGATGTTAGCCAATTTTACCATTTTTTAGGGAGGAAACACTCTCTCTTTTGCACTAGTTAGCAGTGGTAAAGTGTGCAGAGTCCATGGGGCAGCATAAACAAATTGCGAAAAATAGGAGTGTTCAGGCAAAAGGTTTGGGGGTGACCCTTGAAAGAGGGCCACGTTCAACAGCTGCTTTAACTTACCAGCATGGACATGAAGTAGAACCTGTGTGTTATAAGTGCTGATATAAATCCATAATTTGTATTGTTTTATTAACTTTCATAATTATTTATACTGTTCCATATTGGTGAGCTTCCACAAGTGCTGGCACACATTGTGAATCTTCAGACATCATTGTGCTTTGATTTTAAACATGGGTTACTTCTACCTGCATCCTGCAAAAGGTTTTCTCCTGATATATCAGCAGTTACAGGTATTGATACAAATTAAACCAGCTTTGGATTAAAAAATGAACGATTGAGTAACCACAGATGCTTCTAACTCCACAAACAACTTTGAGAATTTTTATTCCTCATTTTATCAAAGAAAACACTGGTAAAACATGATCAAAATCCATCAGAACCATCCTAACCCTCCTTCAATTTATGAAGAGTTGAAGACCCACCTCTTTAGAGAATCTTAGGTCATTTTGTAGTAACAGTACACATCAGCTTAAAGAAGCAAGCTACCTCTTCAATCACTCATTGACTGTTTCCTTGCATTTAACCCTGAGCAGAGCTACTGTTATACCTGCTGCTCACTCAGTATGAGTGTGCTGCATGGAATATTTGTGCACCGTGATACGTTGGAATATTAGGGTGCATGTGAGGTGCTGAAGTGTCGATTGGAGTATGGGCTGAGCAGCAGAGAGGCTGCCCCTGGTGGGGCTTACATCAGAGCTTAATATTGGACCTATGGTGATGTGTTGGAATGTTAGGGTGCCTATGAGGTGTTACAATGTCAGTTGGAGTATGGGCTGAGAAGCAGGGAGACTGCTCCTGGTGGGGCTTATTTTAGAGTTTATTATTGGAGCTTATCACCTACCTGGAACTAAGAAAAATAAACCAGCATACAGAACCTACACCTTGGTTATGCATTACTTTTACATGCCATATCTTTACATCTAATTTGTTTTCATGCATATTTCTTTTGTCTCTTTTTGAAATTGCGATATGCTCGTCTGGTATTCACAGTATTGCTGTGCTCTGTAAAATGGGGAGATGTGTTATACCTGCTGCTCAGCTAGTATAAATGTGCTGTGTGGAACACTGGCGCATGGTGATGTGTTGGAATATAAGGGTGCCTGTGAGGTGCTGGAGTGTCAGTTGGAGTATGGGCTGAACAGCAGGGAAGCTGCTCCTTGTGGGGCTTACTTTAAAGCTTATTATTCAAGGTCATTTACTTACCTGCAACTAAGATAAATAAACCATCAGACAGAACCTACATCTTGGCTATCCAGACTTTGTTGATGTGCAACAGCTATGCTGTCTTTCGGATAGGTTTGCGGTATATAAACAGCACATCCATACATACTTGAGTCAAGATTTTTACAAGTGTGAGTACACATTTGAAGAAAGAAAACAATGGACAGCCAAAGCACAATGCAGATAAATGTCAAGTGCATCCATGCCTTCATAGATACAAAATTTGTCTCAATCTAAAAAAGGTGGAGGTAATCCCTTTGCTGCTACATTTTGTATTTTCATCCATATTTATAGTGGCATTACATGTAGCCCCTGAAATTGAAATCTGTAAAAGCAAAGAGATATGTAAGTTCATTGAAGTTTAATTTCATATGATTTAGGGACTGATGTACTAATTAATTCGCAAATTAGGGAAGTGTAATTTGCACACTAACTGGTTTTCAAATGGAAATGCAATTTGTGATGCGACCTATGTACTAATACGACACATTACAAATGATTCACTCATAGGGGCTGCAAAGTGACCTGGTTAATGAATATTAATTGGGTGAGACTGGCTATGGATTCAGGGATGATGGCCTGCAAGGACAGAAGACCTTTATTCCTGAATTTCACAAACTGGAAACATTTGATTAAAGCAGCCCATGTATAATAAAGGAACAGGTGCTTCTTTAAAAAATGCTTCCTCTCAGACCAACAACATACTTCTCGAAGGGCACTGTCTCACAGAGACAACATCTCAATTGTGACTCAACTTCCACCTCAAAATGGATAACGCCAGTATGAGGGGAATTTTTCAAATGAAAACTGTTAGAAATCGGGGTTCTGGTTGGCTAGGGTATGCACACGAGCCAGGCAGAACACACAACTCTAGTGAGGGTAAGGGAGTTACACACACAAGATAAACCCTGCTCACCCCCTTGGTAGCTTGGCAGAGCAGTTAGTATTATCCCAGAGGCAATGTGTAAAGTGTTTGCGCAACAAACACACACACCAGTGATACACTAGGCACACCACAAAAAGAGACTCCACACAAAGTTATATAAAAATGACCTTTGCATTGTTCATAAAACACAGGCCAGAATCACATAAATCAATGCCCCTAGGCCCTTATCATTACGTTACATGGACCATATCAATCACTTTGCCAACCAGGCAATTGTCATAACATTACAAGTTGTTGCAATCCACTAAATACTTATAGGTTGCACATGTTATAAATATATCGAATCAAAAAGGGAGAGGGGGACCAGGAGCTGGTTGTGGTCCAATGTCCGTGCTCCACCAATAACAGTTAAATCAATGAGGACATCGTTCCATGTTGGCGGTGAAACAAAATTAATGATCACCTGCTCAACAGAAAAAGCAGGGGTACGAGAAAGAGTGTAGAGGGGGAAGGGAGGTAGAGGGGAGGTGAAAAGAGGCAGAGAGAACTTTCCCCAGTGTCAAGGATCCAATCCCGAAGGGGAGGACTCAATGTAGCCTCTTGTTGGCCCTCACACACCCCGAAGGATGTCTTGCTTCATCATTGGGCTTGTTGTTGCTCCTCGTCGGGCCGGCGCTGCAATGCCCGACGGTCCCCCGAAGGGTCTCTTTATCGGAGGTTTTTAAAGAGAAAAGCCGATAGGTGAGTGCGAGTGTGTGGGCTTAAAAAATAGTGATGGATCCAAGAGGTAGGTGATTGCGTGCGTGCAAAGTGTGTGAATTAAAAAGCCTAGGGGTGTCCAAAAAGTGCTACTTTAATGTTATGGGGCCCCTGGCAAATTAAAAAGACCGATAGGTCAAGGAGTCACTGTTAAGCGCAAGGTGCTAGTGTGACTTATAAAAAGGTCGACATGTTTCACGCCTAATTACCCCGGGAGGGTCAGTGGCGTTTCTTCAGGACCTAGCTATGTGGGAGGATGTGCACGGTGAAGACGGGGGTTCCAGAGATTGGAAGGGTAACCTGCGTCTATGAAAGGTAATGAGAGGTACGGAGCTGCGGGGTACAGTGACGTATTCAGCAGATTCAGAGAAAGATTTCTGTAAAGCGTACCAAGCTTGTGTTACCCTCGTAAGTGTAAGCGAGGGCTTCCTAGGTGTTGCCGTGGCTGCCTGCGCCCTATTTGGGTTGCGTCGGGGGCCGGCTCATTCAGCACCTACCCTCTGCCTGTATATCACCATCAGTGTGCATATAAAGTACACTCTGAAATGATACTCATTATCATGTCATTGTAAGGCGTAAAATGGCATACTTCCTAAATAAGGACATAAATATGAAGCAGTTAGGTCAAGCATAACACACACATTGCCAAACATCACTCCATATAACTAGCGGGACATAAATCACATAAAGTCCTCACAATCATGTAGTCATCCCATAGATATTGCACACTTGCGCTTCTATTACATGTTAGATGGAATTGGCACCACATGGCGGTGGCAGGAACACCTGCACACCTACTTCATGTGTTACAGTAATCCAGGTGAGGGAAACGCTACAGTGAGTAGCGGAGAAAGTTTCTACATGATGGGCTAACAGAAAGGGAAATGTGAGCAAGTGACGGGCACTTAGGAGAACCACACAGATAAAGAAAAAAGTCATAGGAAAGACCATTGCTCCAGGGACTCCACACTAGGCAAAATTAATGGACACACGGTTGGGACACAAGATGTATGTGTCAAGCAAATATGCAGGACGGTGAGTGGAGGGGATAGACACAAAGGAAGGACACTACAAGGAGTTAAGTGGCGTGATCTGCTCATAAAAACAACAATGGACATAAGCGATTAGCTCATGGGAAAGAAAATGAGAGCCTGTGATAAGTGCACTGATGAGACAATTGGTAAGAATGAAAGAATTCAGGTAATGGATCGGCACAAGAGGAAATAATAGTAACTAATGAGTATTGACGTGGGAGGATGGATTAAAGTAATGGCTACTATTCACGAAATTGATCATTAGATGTTAAAAAACACATTTGTCAGCAGAAGATGTTTGCACAAAAACCCTAGCCGCCAAGTTTGGATGGGTACTAGATATGGTGGGGGGAAGGGGTCACTTGGTGGATAAACATTGACCCCTGATAAGGGGAAACCCACAAATAAGGTCAAATCTGTTCTGTAGTAGTAATATGTGTTAGCTACTGGATCATAGGAGCATTCATCTCATAGTGTGAACTAAATCTCACAAACCTTTAGGTATTTTTGATTGTTTAAAAGGACGTTTTGCGAGACCACCTTGAAGTGGTTTGATCAATAGGTTAAAATCACCTTCTGCTTTATTTAGATAATTATCAAAAGTAATCATTTCAAATAAATCTTTTGAAGTAGAACCATCAAATATATCAATTTTATTTCTTTCACGAAGATATACACCATTCCTTTTATTATGCACTGGACATATAGCAATTGCAAAACATTCAGATTTGTACACAGGCAAATATTGTAAGCTACATGTGTCTTGAACAAAATTGGTTTATCAAATGTCATTGTTTTAAGAGAATCATCGGTTTTCATTCTCCTCACCAGCCATCATTTTTGTCTACTTAAATGTTCCTATTTTAAAAGGAGAGAACTGTTAAGTGACTGAGAAAATAAGTTGACTGAGTAAACAGATATGTGCAAGAGGGTGTTGTATTTATACAGATGCAGGCATTTCAATGCACATTTTTCTGACCCTCAAAATCTGACATTCACTACAATGCATCTCAATGAGGACTATGTCTGTGAGTCCTGAAATGGCTGCCACATTGGCTGGTCACAACATATTGTCCATGTTGTGAACAGCCAGTTAAGGGGGCTCCCTTTGGGACCCCACACATGCCATACATATATAACTTACTGGAGGTAGTTATAGTTAGGACCTAGTTTTGATAATAAAATAATGTTTTGACTTGGCTATAACTTTGGTGTCATTTGACCAATGTTCATGAAATTTTCCCAAAAAAGTGTTGATGTGGGTTCTATTGTTATAGAAAATTTGGGGGTGATCCATGCAGTGGGGGCCAAGAATTTGGGGGGTGAAATAAGGTAGCTTTTGTAATGTTAATCCCCATAGGAACCATACAGCCCGAACCACTGAATGAACTTACACCAAATTTGGCAAGGAGGTAGATTTTAATTCAAGACAGTGCCTTTTGCCTATTTGGTGTAAATCCGTTCAGTAGTTGTTGAGAAATTTAAGTTTAAAATTATAGAGATATCTCTGGCAGCAGATATTTTGCAATGGTTTAATGATGAATCATGAATACACGCGCCACCGGGAATGCTCCGATTGGCTGGACAGAATTTTAACACCATTTTATTCGTCGGGAATGGGTCCTGGGGCTGAAAATTTCAGGAAAAGCGAGCATAAGCTGTCATAGTAGAGGTACACCGACACTATGTTTGAGAAACAGTGGTGTTAGTGACACAAGTTATGTGCCCAAAATTAATCTTTTTAATCGGACATGATATTCATTGTGACCCCCTCTGTACTATTGCAGGACATCGCCACTCTCAACGTTGGTGCAAATATTGGTGGAAATATAAAAATAATATCAGTGAAGCTTTAATACGCGATGTAATAAAGATATTGAGATTTTGATAAATGTTTTTATAGAGTTATTCATATAGCGATTTATCTACTGTGATGGTTAAAATTAATTATATAGTTATTATTTTTTAATGCGGTGGTAGCTACTGGATTCCTGCTTTTACTTTCCGCTTTCGTGACATAACCATGGGGTTCGCGATTACCGATGTCACCTCGAACTTTGGCCTCACTGCAAAAAACTAAAAATAATTTCTAGAAATACACTGGAAAAACATGAGTTTGAAGTGTACAGTAATAAACCCCTAGTGTGTAAAATGCTGTATTATGTGTGCATAAATGTGTTTTCACTTTATGGAAAAAGTGCGCCTGTTGCTGTTAACGGCGCCGTCACAACATCCCTAATAACCGCAAAAATAGAAAATAGCTCTGAAAGATGGTTTTTGAGGAAACTTGGTGCAAAAATAGAGTTTAAACATGCTTTGAAAGAAGTATGTATATAGTAATATGTGTAGTGCAATCTTCAGAATGGATTCCTTTACATATTATTTTTGGATGTGTTGGTGACCACTGAATGGCTTTTGTTTTCCGCTTTCGTGACGTCTACGTGGGGGTCTCAATTACCGACCCCATCATGACCCTGGAGTCACTGAGAAAAAACAAATTAAGTTTTGGGGTTGCTTTTTATTGAAATTCTCTACAAAAACATGACTTTAGAGAATACTGTAAGAAATGTGTAAAATACTGTAGTATGTATGGATATATGTGTTTTAAACTCCATGGAAACGGCGCGATCATCATGGTTAACAACATCATTGTGACTTCTTGTGTCTTCGCAAGAACGAAAAATCATGTTTGAATATGATTATTCTGGAAACTCGCTGCAAAAGTTTGAGTTTGAAAAGTACACTAATAAACCTCTACTGTTAAATATATTATAGAATATGTCTATATATATGTTACACTTTATACAAATCATGCGCTCTTCGTGTCTACTGACGTCACTCCGATGACGTTGGTAGGCTCAAATATAATTATTTTTGTAAAGCTGGCTTTCTTCTAAATTGATTACAGAAAGAAAAGTTAAAACAATATTTTACTATATATTTAGACTTAAACTTTATTTCAAAATTGTCTTGTGTATTTTTTAGTTGTGAAATACATTTACTGATTGCATATTCTCCTCAGTGAATGCGACAATTTTGTGCTGACTCACAAAATTGTTAAAAATAAAAACAGTTATTAATATATTTTGTGATAAGCACATACCAAATCAAAAAATGAGTGGTATATATATAAATATAATACAAAATACCCAATTATAGGGAGAAATTATGAAAATCTTAGAGTTTCACTTAAAAAAATGTATGTTATAATCAAGAAGTAGATTTTTAAAAACCTTAGAAGCTGAAAAAAACAAAGATTACAGGATGTTATAGTTTAGAATTAGCATTTAAAAAACCTTAAAAATTCACAGAAAAATCAAAGATTACAGGGACGTTACAGTTAGGCTAACATTTCACTCGTACAAAAGCCAGAGAAATTCGGCAGTTATAGTTAGCTGAGTATATAGGTGACTGTATGTGTGAGTGAGTGATTGTGAGAGTGGCTGTATGTATGAGTATGAGTGGGTGAGTGAGTAGATATGTGAGTAGCTCAATGGGCAAGTGAGAGTGTGTGAGTGGCTGTGTGGCTGTATGAGTAGATAGATCAGTGGCTTTATTAGTGAGTGAGTTGGTGTACTAGTGGCTCTATGGGCGACTGACAGGATGTGTGTTTAGTCCTATGAAACAGTGAGTGTGTATGTAAGTAATCTTATGGGTGTGTCAATGTTTTCGAGAATGGTAGTGTCAAATGAAGTACCTGAACTTGCCCCTCCACAGGAGCCGAATGGCCAAAGCCTACTCTTGCTGAATATTTCCCAACTCCCCTGCACTACTAGAACCAGAAGACTCTCTGACTCCAGAATCACGGGAAAAAGGGGAATGGGGATAATAGAGAGACTGCCACACTGGTGTTATCACTGGAATGCCTGCACCTGTAATCATAAGCAAATGGTTATAACAGTTCTGGACTTTCTAAGTCAACTTTGTACTCTCCCAAATAAACCCTAATTACCTTAGTGTGTGTGCGGAATTTGCCTCTCTCTAGCTGACCTTGTAGGTAGATAGTCAGGGTAAATTAATCCTTTTCTCTTCTTTAGTTGCAGTATGGAAAGAGCTCAACTGTGAAAAGGAGTTACCAACTAGACTCTGTCACTCTCAGCAGAATTGAAAATCCAGCTGGTAAAGATGGTAAGTAGAAAAATATATATATATTTGTATTTACTTGAAGAATTTATCGAAGGTTAATGTTGGCGAGATTACTGGGCAGGAGGGCCTTATAAGAGGAGTTAACTTGACAGAACTTTGAAATGTTTGATTGATTGACCAAGTAGGACCAGGTAGGAAAGGTCAGAAGCATCTTATTATATGAGTTCAAAGTCTAGCGCCTCTGTATTTGGAGTTCAAAGTCTTAGCGCTTAAAAAAAAAAAAAGGGCGTCACAGAAATAGCTAACTGACTGAAAATTAATAAGCTTCAAAATACTGCTGACGTGTTGCTAGGACTGAGTAAATTACCAAATGCGGCAATACAAGAATGACTACTGCCTCATGCTGCCGGAACAAACTGGAACCATAATAGAAAAAAGAGACAATACCTGAATGGCAGCAATAGCGAGTTAAATTCACTCGCAAAGTAAAAACCTGGAGATAGCGAGTGAGAGGGTACTCGCTAACTGAATTGCTGGAAAAAATGCTTGGAGCGCTGAGGGGAAAACTCGACTCTTCCCTGGAAAATGACCGTTGAAGTGCGCGGAGCACGGAGTGCGCGCGCGCTAAACTCCTGAACACTACACTACAGAAAACTGAGAGGAACACTAGAACGCTGACCTGAATTCAGCGACCTCCATGCTAAAAGTATCTTTTGGGGGGGCGAGCTCAAGCCTGAGCAATAGCAGCAAACCCTTTAGCTACCCTATGGCTCCAACAAAGGGGTGAGTACCAAAAGGTGTAACCCTGCCTAATATTGAAAGTGGGGACTGTATGTCTTGTATTAGAATCAGTGTGGCCTATCCTGACAGGTAGAGTGAAAGTTGGAGTGGGTGTATGAAAGGTTGCATGGGGAGTGAGTGGCTACGTCAGAGATTCTGTGGATGATGTCATCAGTGATGTCATTTGAGATGTCATCATTGATATCATCAGTGATGTTCCTGACCATGTCATGAGTGAGGTAATATGTAAGCTTATAAGCAGTGCATTGTGGGGTGTGAGTTATAGTTAGCTTACCTAACTATAACTGTTGAATTTCTCTGGTATTGTATGAGTGAAATTTCAGCCCGACTATAATGGATTTTAATTAGGGCTCCCGGTTTTATGGTATTTATTTTTTTGTAATTTCCGTCTGTATTTATCCATATTTATTTTTTGTCAACTTTATCTGTATTTGTTCATATTTATTATGGGTATTGTGAAAACAATAAAACTGAAACTGGTATATTTCCACATTTATTTCCCCAATAAATATGCGGTCATGCTTCAATGCCTGCAGTTTCAGTGATATGAACACTGGCAGAAGATAAATCAATGCACTTCAATGAAAATATGCACATTTCAGTATCAGTGTTGTGCATATCTGCTGTTTAAGCTTCTTAACTAAACTGTCTTTCATTTTTAACCCTTACCTATAAATCTACACAGTTATTGGCCTGGCAGTCATCACAAAGTGTATTTAGAATCACTCAAAAAGCACCCAATTTCCGTTTTTATCCACATTTAAAAATAAATACAGACAAGAAAAGAAATGGTTTTCTGTCTGTATTTATCTGTAAAAATCAGTAAAAACGGAAAACTGGGAGCCTTAATTATAATGTCCCTGCAGCCTTTGTTTTTTTCAGTGAATATATATATATTCACTTAAAAAACCATAGGTTTCACACACGTTATAGTTAGGAATTAGCATTTAAAAAACCTTGCAAATTCACTTAAAAAACCATAGGTTTCACACATGGTATAGTTAGCTGGACATTTCACTCGTAAAAAACCATTGAAATTCCCCCCTTATAGTTAGTTCAGATAACTATAACTTGCGCGCCCGCAATCCACTGCTGATGACGTCACATATTACATCACTCATGACATGGTCAGTGGCATCACTAATGACATCACTGATGACATCATCCTTGTGATAGAGTGGCGGTCGCGCGAGTTATAGTTATCTGAACTAACTATAATGGGGGAATTTCAATAGTTTTTTACGAGTGAAATGTCCAGCTAACTATAACATGGTTGAAACCTATAGTTTTTTAAGTGAATTTGCAAGGTTTTTTAAAAGCTAATTCCTAACTATAATATGTGTGAAACCTATGGTTTTTTAAGTGAATTTATAAGGTTTTTTAAATGCTAATTTATGTATGTTTTATTATATTTTTTATAATTTTTTTTTACAATAAGCTACCTATGTATATAGTTATAGATTGACTGTATCCTTTAACATGGAATGGCTAGTTTAAAATGTTTTTTTTAAAGGTTTTTCACCGTGGGCGCGCGGTGCGCGCACAGTGCGCGCACCTCGCGATTTTTTGAAAAAAAAAATAAAATGTTTTTTTCACCCTTCGGGCTAGGGGGTCAGGAACTCTCTACCCTGCCTCCTTTTCACGTTCTCCACCTTTCTTTTTTACTGTCACACACAAAACACACAAAATGGCGGCCGACACTTCCTGATTTCGACCGATTCGAATGTTGACTGACATGTAACCTCCAATCAGAATTACGCTCGCGCACGTTATGGTGCGCGCACGGTGCGCGCTTATAGATATTTATGTGCTATTAAATGCAATTTTGTCAGGAACTACTGAACAGATTGACACCATATTTGCAAAAGGCACATGCCTGACCTGAGGACTACCTCTTTGCCAAATTTCAAGTAATTCTGTTCAGCCGTTCGGGCTGTACCTTCGACTAAAGGTCCTATGGAAAAATGCATGGGGAAAAAATGTGTTTTGGGACCCCCCTTTTTTCTCAGCCCCCGCTTGACAAATCACCGTGAAAGTTTCAGGATAGGAGTGGACCAGAGCTGGCCAAAAGTTTGGAAAATTAACGAACAACTAGAGCGCTAAGAGTCTTATTTATGACAAAAGTATGGCACACCTGAAGCCATCTTGATTGGAATAAAGTGGTAACACTTAAAACATTTAATTTACAAAGGAACAAAATGAGGGGGTTCATTTTGCCATAGAAATTATGATTAGTGCTGCAAAAGAAAAATTAGGGCACATTTTGACTTCTCAAATCCTCTTCTATTTAAAAAAAAACTCTGACATGCAGACTGAAACATGCACTTTGAATACCAGCAGCAGACTTCCCTGGTGAGCAGAAGCTTTACTACAGTGATCTAATGAGCAACTAGAGTGCTAATATTCAGAATTTATGGCAAATGTGTGACACATCTGAATGCCTTCTTGATGGAACCAAAGTATAAAACTGAAAGTATATCCTACTGAGGAGACTGGAGTAAATGAGGAAATTAGGAAACTTCATAATAAATAAATCTCCCAAGATGGCCACCAGAGACAAAATAGCCCAAATGCAGCACAAATATCACCCAGATGTAGCCCACATGTAGCCCAATGACAGAAGTGTGCAAAACACTTATTTGTTTGTGTATTTGCAGTTTTATATAGTGTAGACTTGTCAGGTATTGGAGTGCTTTACATGAGCATTGGTTACATCACACAAGATCAAAATCATTGTAGTTGTAGACATGATGAGATTAAGTGATTTGACTGGAATCACAGAATGTTGAGCTGAAGCAGAAACTCCAACCTGGTTCCCCAGTTGCAAAGTCTGCAGCTCTGTAACACCACCTCCTCTCCAATAAGTGTAACATTTAATCAAGTGGCCAACTGGATAAAAAACATAAAGATTACAAATAATTTAAAAGTTCTTTGTCGCTATTTGAAAATATGTCCTCATTTTAGTTTTTTAGAGCACTAACCATAATTTTGATGCAAATAAGACCCTCTCATATATGTAATTTCTGAAGGTATTAGAGTTTTGATTACATCAAGATGACGTCAGGCGTTCCACACTTTTGTAATAAATATAGAATGTTAGCAATCTAGTTGTTCATTGGGATACTGTTGAGAGGCAGAAGCCAGGGGCACAGACTCTGAAAATTGAAGGCAGGTAGGAGAGTGCAGAGGCAACAATTTGACCACACTGGGCAGGCAGGAAGGGCAGTGGCAGCACAACAGACTATGGAGGGCAGTGGAAAGGGGGGCAGGGGCAACAAACCAACAATACAGGACTGGCAAGAGAGGCTGTGGCAATAAAATAGAGCATTGTGGGCAGAAGGAAGAGGCAGTGGTAGTACAACCATACATGCCAACAGACCCGTTTCAGCCAGGAAACGTCCAATGTTTTTATTCTCAAATGGTCTTTATTTAATCTGTCTCCTGTCTACAATCTCCTCTTTTTCAATGTAACTCAAAGGGGAAAATCAATACCCCAGTTTTTTTTCAAAATCTCCCTCTTACCAAGTTCGAAATGTTCGCAAGTATGGTACATTGGATCATGGTAGGCAGGAGGAATTGGGATAGGGACATGGACTCGGATAACAGAGGACAGGAGGGACATGGAGAGGTGTTCCAAACTGACCCTACAGGGCAGGCATCAGGGTTTGCAGCAGCACAATACACCACACAGGCCAAGCGGGACGGGAGTGCAGCACAACAATCCATAGAAAGCAATAGGGAGGGGACAGGACCATGCACATGGACAACAGATAACAGAGGGGAAAGAGGCAATGGTAGCTAGCTGACCATAATGGACAGACAGGAGAGAAAGCTGCAACATAACAGACCATAATGGGCAGGAGTGATGGATCAGGGGCATTACAATGGAACAGACAAGCCAGGAGGGAGGGAATAGGGATCTGCACATGCAAACAGAGGGCTGGGGGCAAGGGGGCAGGAGCAGCAAGATGACCATGGAGGTAAGGCAGGATGGGCACTAGAAACAAGACACACCATGAAGAGCAACAGTGAGACTATGATGGCATACACACAGACCATGGAGGGAAGGTGGGAGGGGGTCAGGGGCAGCCAGCTGACCACACAGGGAAGGTGGGAGGGGCTATGGCAGCACAGAAGACCATGTATGGCAAGCGGGAGGGTTAGTGGCAGCACAATGGCTATGATGAGCAAGAAGGAGGGTGCAGGGGCATGCACAAAGGACCATGGAGGATAGAAGGGAGGGTCAGGACTTGGGCACAGACAAGAAAGTTCAGGGGAAGGGGCTTCACAACAGACCGCGCGGGGCAGGCAGGAGGAGCAGTTGCAGCACAACAGACCAGGGAGGGCAGAAGGGTGTGGCAGTAAAATGGACCATGGAGGACAGGAGGAAGGGGATAGGGGCATGGCATGTGGACAGGCAGGGTGGAGGTGGCAGGGACAGGTTACAGTCATCTTACAATGCTAGGCAGGTGGGAGGGGAGTGGCAGCTCAACAGAACACTCAGAGTAGATAG
Organism: Triturus cristatus; assembly: GCF_964204655.1. Classification (NCBI taxonomy): domain Eukaryota; kingdom Metazoa; phylum Chordata; class Amphibia; order Caudata; family Salamandridae; genus Triturus; species Triturus cristatus. Next base: position 620,239,829 of record NC_140582.1, read on the forward strand.
GAGTGGCAGGTCCATGGAACATGGTGGGCAAAAAGGATGGAGCAGGGGCATGCACAAAGACACTGGAGGGCAGGGGGAAGGAGAATAGGGGCAGCAAGCTAAGTACAGAGGCTAAGCAGGAGGTCAATGATGGGCCATAGAATTATTGGGCAATGGAGGGCAGGAGGAGTGGACTGGTACATCATGCTAAATGGAGGGCAGTGGCAGCACATCAGACCATGCATGGCAAGAGGGAGGAGGCTAGTCCATGGATTCAGACAACAGAGGATAGAGAGGAGGTGGATGGGGCAGCAAGCTAACTGTTCAGAGAAGGTGAGTATTAGGATCTTTATTGTTTTTAAAATGTGTGTCTGTGCAAACTACTTAAAATATGAACAAGTATGCAGCATAATCTCACTTTTATTCAGGAAGAAGAGGACGTTTGTGACTGTGACTCCGGGCTCACTTGGCAGAAACACCCCCTGACCCTCCACCCCCCATCGCAAAACGTAATGCCCGTGAAAAGGGTAGGTGGACGCAGTATTATATAGAACATAGTCCTGAGAGTACGATTAAAAATGAAAACTAGATATAGTATATGGTATAAACTATGCACCAAAACGTGTGATATAAGATGAACTGGGGCGTGAAATATAATATGCAATACATTGTGCGCAATGACAGATTCATTGGAGAGCGTGAGATAGCACAGGCATAGCGCATGCTATGCGATATGCGCCTTGAAATATAACCTAACTAGTCTCTAAAGTTGTAATATAAAATATTTGCTAGGGAGTGTAACGTTGCATATGCACTTGCACATGGGCTAGAGAGTGTCATAGCATACGCACTAGCTGGTGGAATGCAACACAGAGGTGTGTGACACTCGGCGGGCACTGGTGGGTGTAACACAGCATTGGGCTCAGCCAGGAGCACGCTGTGACTCTCAAGTGAGGTTCGTCTCCTTTCCAGAGAGTAAAATAAAAAGTATTACACAAACGGTGGTGGATGTGTGTTTTATTAACCGTGAGGGGGGTTTCTTGCATCGTTTGGTCGAATTTTTGTCGAATCCCCTTTGAATGACTTGGTGTGCGTGTGTATTAAATGTGCCCGTGAATAGCTACCCATGTTTGTATAAATAAACGACAAAGGTGTCTACTTGGAGAGTACCCACCGGCGGGGGCGCCGGGATTAGGCACGGTAGGGCGTCAGACACATCAGAGCTTCACTAGCGGTGTAAATACATTCCACGTGGATTCATTGTATGCATAGTCGCCTTTTAATGAATATCACACAAATCGTCATGGTAATAGGTACATACGGTTTGTCCAGCATGTCCTAGGTGTTTCTATAAATATATATTTTTTTTAAATAATAAAAAACAAAGGCCGGCCCCGGGGGATGGGGTCCCCGGGGCCATAAGTGGCCTGAGGAAGGGGGCAACACAGCCCCCTCCTAAAGAATAAAAAACAAAAAAAGCCCATGACCCAGGGGGTTGGGGTCCCCTGGGCCGATTAAGGCCTTGGGAGGGGGGCCGCGCGGCCCACTTCCAAGTGAATTTTTTTCAACAAAAAAAATTAGGGTGGAAGCCCTGGGGGATGGGGTCCCGAAGGCCAATTAAAAAAAAAGGGGGCCACACAGCCCTCCTTCTTCCAAAAATTAAATAAATAAAAGACCAGCATCGCGCCGGAGGCCAACCCCTCCTTGCAGCACTCTGCAAACGCGCCCCCTGGCCAGTTGTAAGTTGGGGAATTAATTCCCCTTCAATACTGAGGGTCCCTGAGGGCCAACTAGCCCAACAGGTATCTCCAGTATGCACCAGGGAGCTGCGTTGCAGACAAGTGTTCTGAGGCCACGCCCCTTTTTACACCTCTCTGCAACACAGCTCTGTGGCACTTACTGGAGGTACCTAGTGGGCTAGTTGGACCCTAGGGACCCTCAGGATTCAAATGAACTTAATCTCCCAACTAAAAACTCCACAGGGCGTGTTTGCACAGTGGTGAAGGGAGGAGACGGGGCGTGATTTAACATGTGCAAACATGCCCTGTGGCGCGTTTTAAATTTGGGAAATAATTCCCCATCAATCCTGAGGGACCCTGGGGGCCAAATAGCTCACCAGGTGCTTCCAGTAAGCGCCACTGCGCTGCATTGCAGAGAGGTGGTCTAGGCTGTGCCCCTTTTAACATCTCTCTGCAACGCAGCTTGTAGAGCTTACTGGAGGTACCTTGTGGTCTAGTTGGACCCTAGGGATCCTCAGGATTCAAGGGGACTTAATCTCCCAACTTAAAACGGCCACAGGGCGTGTGTACACAGTGGGGAAGGGAGGGGACGGGGCCTGAAGTGACGTGTGCAAACACGCCCTGTGGCGCATTTTAAGAGGTAGTTTTAATCCCCTGCCCTATTATATACTAGGGGCTTACAGAGGAGGTCATGCTAATCACAGGGGGACCCCAACGCATAGTGTTCCCTAGTGTATGTAGATGTTTTCACTGTATTCTGAGTGTCTTTTAACATAGCACTGGCTCTAGGACTGGTTAGTCAGACTCAGTTACCACCAGCATCCATCTGAAAAAGTTGAGGGTACAGGATGATTTTGCAACAAGGCTTCTTTCTACTCTTCTGTTTGTTCTTTCTGCACGTTATCCTTCTTCCTGCACTTTTCTTCGTCTTTGAGGACTTCTGTTGCTTCTTTCTGCAATTCTTTTTTTTCTTTCTGTGCGTTTTTTCTTCTTTCTTCATATGTCCTTTCTCTGTAGGCATAGTTAGAAATTAGCATTTAAAAAACCTTAGAAATTAACTGAAAAAACCACAGGTTTCAGGGGCGTTATAGTTAGCTGGACTTTTCACTCGAACAAAACCATTGAAATTCCCCCGTTATAGTTAGTTCAGCTAACTATAACTCGTGCCCCCGCAATGCACTGCTGATGACGTCACATATTACATCACTCATGACATGGTCAGTGACATCACTCATGACATCACTGATGACATCTCAAATGACATCACTGATGACATCACTGATGACATCATCCTTGTGATAGAGTGGCAGACCTCCTCTCCCCCTAATATAACCTTTGATACACACATTCAAAAATAGAAACTAAAATTTTCAAAACAATGGACATACCAATACCAGTTACAACAACCTATTCAGTAATTCTAAGATCCACATACACATCCACTCATTCACCAACAGTCCTATACAGTCACTCATACATGTACTCACTCATCATATGTACTCATACACCTATACATCCTGTTACACAATGCCACTCATCCATACACACACAGTCACTCATGCTAATAAAGAATCAAACATCCATTTACTTGCATATACAGTTATACACACAGCACCACACTTACTTCTACAGAAACTTACACATACTTAGTCTTTTAAACAATCACTTATAGAAACACATACTTATTCATACAGGAACTCTTTCAATCTCTCACTCTCACATATACTCACTTATATACACCAATAGTCACATATACTAGTTTAAAACATATGTAGTTACTCATAAAGACACTAACACACCCATGCACACACTCATCCATCCATACAGTCCTGCACACATGCTGTATTCAACACATACAAACAGTGAGTCACTCATTCATGCACCTATGCACTACGTAATACCCTCCCACTGAACCATACAGACACTCAGACACTCATACTGATACTCAAAAAACCAACTAATAACTCATGTAGCTACTCACCAACCCATGCAGCCACTTATACACAAAGTGAGAGACTGATTCAGATATTTACATATTTAAACATTACTCACTAAGCCATGTATTCACTAAGATACACTTAATCAGTCAGTTATACAATCAATTTTTCAAAAACAAATCATCCATTTAGACACTTATATACCCATTTATTCTTCTATCGACCTTGAGGTATACATATATAAAACATATGTAATTTTCTGAAAAACACACATTCACTGGATGATGTCATCAGTGATGTCATTTGAGATGTCATCAGTGATGTCATGAGTGATGTCACTGACCATGTCATGAGTGAAAAGTCCAGCTAACTATAACGCCCCTGAAACCTATGGTTTCGAGGGGTGACGCGATGCCGGCGGAGAAAACCGGTAATGTCAATGCCATAAAGAACGGATGTTCCGATCGAGCACTCAGGTCCAGTATTAACAACCAGAATCCAAGGTTATACCAACATAAGGAGGTTTATTAATATCATAAACCTGCCGTGACGCGTTTCGCCCCCGAAAAGGCTTGTTCACACAACACAGTACAGAGTAATCATTCATTATAAGTTACTACAAAATAAAAATAGACATAGGACTGTCAAACCTGCAAATAGTGCAATTACTTGAACGCCATCTTGTAATAGATTTTGGAGTTGCCATCGAATGTCACAAGTACAAAAAACTCAAAGCAAATGTCAAATGCATACTAGGTGTGAGTTACGTATGTACAACTTCTAAACTTAGTGAAATGATATTATTGCCTGATGGTATTTTATAAAACTGTAAAATACATAAACAGGTGTACCCGAGCGCTGGGTTACAAGTCTCTAGTACCTAGAGAGTCACCGATTGATATCTTGGAAATTGTCCCGAGCGCGGAATCCATAGTTCTACTCTAGTTCCAAGTGGTGTCTACTGGGAAAAGTAAGGTTGCGTCTCGGGTAGGTGTCAGCGTATGTTGAACATGAGGGTGCCATATAGATCTAACTGCGGGAGTCTGCACATGGCAGACGTGATGTTCCCATGAAAGACACTAAGCTTGCATGTGTGTGTATGAAGAATATGTAAATTAGCAAGATTCCTATGCAAGATTACTACTCCTAATGGAGCATGCATTTGCAGACACGTGTGTCCCTTGTTAGTGGGTATGCACCGATGGACTGCAAGGAAAGGAGGAATGTTCCTATAATTCCATCTCAGAGTGCATGCATCCGTTAATGTGTATGTCCCTTGTTAGTGGGTTTTCTATTGTTCCATGATCAAGACGAAGATCCCTGGTTAATGTAAGGGACTAGAACACAGTTCTTCGAAAGGAAAGAAATTATAAAATATGTGTGCTGTGAGATAAACAAGTGTGGAACTAGCAACCTGTCACAATTGTGTGTGGCCAAAGCAATTAATCTTGACAAAATGTAGAAGAAGGGATCCTTGATGACATCCATATGTCAAATAACAAATGATAAACTCTGTTCACCCACTGCTGCCCTCGTATGTATGTGCAGACTCAATCTAATAAATACAAAACACGATGAAAAGATTCTTGTACAAAAAAACTAATTCTTATCTGCATTCTGGAGGATGGATGGAAGAATTACAAAGAAAAGGGTTGGGAACCCAATGTCGCAAGCCTGAGACATCGCCCCTTCCTTTCCTCCCGTAAAATAGAGAGAGGGTATAAAGTCCACATTAGAAAAGATAAAAAACCAAAGGAGAATCATATGTACAACAAACTGGTACACAAACGTCAGATCTGAGGTATAAACTGACAACATTGTGAGACACACTAGGTCAGATACTCATAGTCAGATTTCAGAATGTAACTGACCATGAGTATGAAAGTGAGCATGGAGACACCTGATTGTGCAATATTGTTATATACTGGCTAAACTTGCTAGTATAGATATTAGAGAAGGGGCCTATTCTTGTAGATGGATGGACATTTCTTCATCCAAATTATGTCCATTGGGATATAGGGTACACATGCCGATGATGTGTCTCGATTCTCTTTGTCTTAATTTTAATAGTCGATTGCCTCCTCTGTGTCTTATAGTCACTTGTTCAATGATGTAATAGGAGAGCTTGGTATAGTCTGAGAAGTGAAGAGATTCAAAATGGTGGTCTATAGGATATTGCTTTTCTTTGTTATTTATAGCCCTGATGTGTTCCAAAATGCGTGTATTTGCCATGTGGGTGGTACTTCCCACCTATCTTAAATTGCATGGGCATAGTAATACATCAATGACAAACGTACTGTTGAATGTCAGGAACTGTTTGATCTTTATCATACTATTGGTGCTCGTGTTCCAAAACTCTTTGACCATGCAACTGTTGCCACAGGCTTTGCAATGTCTGCAGGGGAAGAAACCTTGTAGGTCTATTCCCCTGTTGACATCTGTGGTGTTGAGATCATTGTGTATGAGCAAATCTTTCAAATTGCGCCCTCTTCTGTATGTAATGCTCAGTCTATCAGGGAGGGTGGCACCTATGATCGGATCACCCTTAAGGATGTTCCAATTCTGTACAATGCTTTTACGGATTTGATTGGAATTACCATTAAAGGTGAGTATGATACATGTCTGGTGCTCGTCATTGATCTCACTTTGGTTGATGGTGTTGTCACCAGGTATGGTAGCTCTTGCCACCTGTTTTACTTTTTCAACTGCCCTTTTCAAAACCCAAACCGGGTAACCCCTGTCTAGAAATCTTTGAACCATGATGGCTTCTTCACTGAGGTAACCTGTTTCTTCACTGCAGTTCCTTTTAGCTCTGAGCAGCTCCCCATACGGAATACTCCACTTGAGATTATCTGGGTGGCTGCTCAGAGCATGTAGTAGAGTATTGCCTGCTGTGCTTTTCTAGTGGAGAATGGTATGTATCTTATTCTCAATTATCTGAACTTTTTTGTTCAGATATTTCACCTCAGTATTACTAATGTTGCTGGTGAGGGTGAAGTTCAGATTGTTCTGGTTAAGTTTGTTAATGAACTCAAGAGCATCTTGTTCATTACCTTGCCAAAAATGTGGTCTATATACCTCAGCCAAACAATAACATTTGCAAAAGCATCTTGTAAGTTGGTGTTGTTTCTGATGTCTTCCTCCCATGCACCCATGAACAAATTTGTGAATCTTGGCGTAAAACATGTGCCCATCGCGGTACCATGAACTTGTACATAAATGTCATCATTGAACATGAAAAAATTGTTGTCAAGGCAAAACTTAATCATGTCCAAAATCATGGAAGTGTGCCCAAACTATCTGACATTTCTCTCTGAGGAGTCTGGCACAGGATTAAGTCCCTTGTTCGTGATCAATCACAGTATAGAGAGAATTTACATCCATTATTATCAGGATGAAATCATTCTGCCATGCTAATTTGTCAATTTTTTCTAAGAAGTCCTTAGTGTCCCTCACATAAGAGGGTAATGTCACTACATATTCTCTCAAAAAATGGTCCACATAGCGTGATATATTTTCCAGAACGCTGCCCCTGGAAGAGATTATAGGTCTGCCAGAGGGATTGTTTCTGCACTTGTGGATTTTAGGTAAGAGGTATAGGATGGGGAGAATGGGAATGTCCCGCTTTAGAAAACAGAATTCCTCCCATTCTATCCATCCCTTGTCCTTCCATTCTGTGAGTTTTTCTCCAATACAAATCACACTCTTGTTATATTCAGTACGATTGGAAATTCTGTAAGTAGTATTTTCATTCAATTGGTGACTGGCTTCATTGATATACATTTCTTTTGGTAGGATAACAATATTGCCCCCTTTATCAGCGGGTTGCACCACAATGCTTTTATCTGCGGCTAAATCACACATAGCTTTTTTCAGAGTTAAATTATGTTTAAACTTCTTCAGCTTTTTTGACCAGCTATTACATCTTAACTCTAGTAGATCTCTTCCCACCTGATCATGGAGAGTGTCAATATTGTCGCGATTCATTTTAGGGAAAAGGTGGATTTAGGTTTAAAATTAGTGCATGCAGCCTTATCGTATCTGAGCTCCATTTAATCTAAAATTAGAAGTGCATCAGTACTGAGATTCATACCCTCTGGATCATTTTCAAGTTCATGCAATGCCACTATAGTGTCAATATCACCAATTGTCAACTCCTCATTGTGCATAGGACGTTCACAATGTTGTAATTCCCTGCTTCTGGCCGGTTTTAATTTGTGCCACTTTTTTATTTCAATTTTCTGCAAAATTTGAAAATGTCAATCTTGTCATCTATATAATTCATGGGCATCGATGAGCAGAACGAGAGACCTAGGCAGAGAGTTCTTTTGTCTTTATTGCTAATTTCTCTTGTGGATAGATTAACAATTGTTTGATTTACCGTTCCATCATCCATAGTTAATTCTTCCTGGGGCGAGCCTGCTTGTTTCCCACGTGCTCCAATCCATTCTCTTTTCTGTCTCCTCCTCCATGTCATGAGTGATATAATATGTGACGTCATCAGCAGTGCATTGCGGGGGCACGAGTTATAGTTAGCTCAACTAACTATAACAGCCGAATTTCTCTGGTTTTGTATGAGTGAAATGTCCAAATAACTATAACGTCCCTGAAACCTGTGGTTTTTTCAGTGAATTTCTAAGGTTTTTTAAATGCTAATTTCTAACCATAACGTCCCTGAAACCTGTGTTTTTTCAGTGAATTTCAAAGGTTTTTTAAATGCTAATTTCTAACTATAACGTCCCTGAAACCTGTGTTTTTTTCAGTGAATTTCAAAGGTTTTTTAAATGCTAATATCTAACTATAACGTCCCTGAAGCCTGTGATTTTTTCAGTGAATTTCAAAGGTTGTTTTAAATACTAATTTCTAACTTTGCCCACAGAGGTAGGACATGTGCAGAAAGAGGAAGAAAAGCACAGAAAGAAGCAAGAGAAATTTAGAAAGAGGCAACAGCAACCCAAAAAGACGAAGAAGGTGCAGAAAGAAGGAAGAGATATGCAGAAAGAACCAACAGAGGGGCAGAAAGAGGCCTTGTTGCAAATTCATCCTGTGCCCCCAACTTTGTGCTGAATGGTACTGGTGGTAAACGACTGACTAACCAGGTCTGGAGCCAGTGCTATGCTGAAAGACACTTAGAATACAGGCAAAACACCTACATACACTAGGGTACACTATGGGTTGGGGTACCCCTGTGATTGGCATGACATCACTTGTAAGGCCTTAGTACATAAAAGGGTAGGGGTATTAAAACTACCTCCAAGTCAGATGTGCAGAAAGAGGCAAGAGAAGTACAGAAAGAAGCAACAGGTGTGCAAAAAGAGGCAAGAGCGGTGCAAAAAGAGGGAAGAGGGGTACAGAAAGGCTCGAGGGGTGCAGAAAGAGGTAAGAGGGATACAGAAATTTGCAAGAGGTACAGAAAGAAGCAAGAGAAGTGCAGAAAGAAGCAAGAGAGGTGGAGAAATAGTGAAGAGGATGCAGAAAGAGGCAAGATGGATACAGAAAGAAACAAAAGAAGTGAAGAAACAAGCAACAGAGCTGCAGAAAGAGGCAAGAGAGGTGCACAAAGAAGCAAGTGAGATGCAGAAAGAGGCAACAGAGGTACAGAAAGAAGCAAGAGAAGTGAAGAAAGAAGCATCAGGGGTGCAGAAAGAGGCAAGAGGGGTACAGAAAGAGGCAAGAAATGTGAAGAAAGAAACAAAAGAGGTGCAGAAAGAGGCAAGAGAACTGCAGAAAAAGGCAAGAGATTTGCAGGAAGAGGCAGGACAGGTGCACAATGAGGCAAAAGAGGTACAGAAAGAGGAAAGAGGGGTGCACAAAGAAGCAAGAGATGTGCAGAAAGAAGCAACAGAGGTGCTGAAAGAGGAAAGAGGAGTGTAGCAAGAGGGAAGAGGGGTTTAGAAAGAGGCACAAGGGGTACAAAAAGAAGCAACAGAGGTGCAGAAAGAAGCAAGAGAAGTGCATAAAGAATCAACAGAGATGCAGAAAGGGGGAAGTGGGGTAGAGAAAGAGGCAAGAGGGACACAGAAATAAGCAAAAGAAGTACAGAAATAAGCAACAGGGGTGCTGAAAGAGGCAAGAGGAATGCAGAAAGAGGGTGAGGGGTGCAGAAAGAGGCACAAGGGGTGCAAAAAGAAGCAACAGTGGTGCAAAAAGAATCAAGAGAAGTTCATAAAGAAGCAACAGAGATGCAGAAAGGTGGAAGTGGGGTGGAGAAAGAAGCAAGAGGGATACAGAAAGAAACAAGAGAGGTGCAGAAAGAAGGAACAGAGGTGCAGAAAGAAGCAGCAGGGGTGCAAAAAGAAGGAACAGGTGTGCAGAAGGAGGCAAGAGGGGTGAAAAAAGAGGGAAGAGGGGTGCAGAAGGAGCCACAAGGGGTACAGAAAAAAGTAGGAAGGGTGCAGAAAGAAGAGAGGTACAGAAAGAGGCAGGATGGGTGCAGAAAGAAGGAAGAGAAGTGCAGAAAGAAGTAACAGAGCTGCTGAAAGAGGCGCGAAGGGTGCAGAAAGAGCAAGAGAAGTGCAGAAAGAGGCAACAGAGGTACAGAAAGAGGCAAGAGAGGTGCAGAAAGAGGCAGGAAAGGTGCAGAAAGAGGGAACGGGGTGCTGAAAGAGGCAAGAGAAGTGCAGAAAGAGAAAAGATGAAAGAAAGAAAGGAGCGTGAGAAAAAACAGAAAGAGAAAATGAACAGAAGGATAATTCAATAAACGATGATAATTGAGGCGTTGGTATTCTTTATTTTTGCACAAATGAGAAGCAAACCTCCACCCTTAGTTTGTGTAATTTTTTTCGATTCAGTAGGTCTTACCAATATTTTAGACCACCACGGCGGCATTGGGTTTGAAATGGCTGTATACATTGTTTGAAAAGTTTCAACTGTCTTTTTTTTTTAGCATTACAGCAAACTTTAATGAGCCCATAGACCACCTGCCAGTCAGGGCAGTGCCTGTGCTAATCCTCCCAGGCATGTACACAAAATGGTAAAGTCCTCTGCTACAGTCCATACATCACTAACCGCTGTAACACACACAACAAGATAATATATATTAAAGCGCATGTGACCCACAACCACAATATTGATGAGCCACCTCCAACTGCTAGAAATATGAGGAGTCTGGCCTGGCATTGAATCCTGAAGTACAATAACAAAATGAGAACGGGTCTTTTTCAGGTATCAGCAATATACCTTCTAGGAGGTTCATCTAGGTAAACATACTGCCTAGGAACCCATAAGGTTTTGTAAAAGAACCCTCACTCCCCCACCTGGTAGGTGACATGCTGAATCCTGAAGGCCTGGTGTCAAACTCAAACAGGCTGCATGTCCATGTTAATGGCATCACGCATGTTCTCTATAACATGAAATTACGTCACATAACTAAAAGAGTTTGAAGTGTTCAGTCTGACTGGGAATAAATAAGACTGTTTGGTAACTCAGACGTACATGGTAAGATGCTGGCTCTTAAAACATTTATGCTTTTACACCTAATCAATACGTGTGCGCTAAATAATGGGATAGGTTTTGTAAACATGCTTTCTGTCCACTTTGTGCTCAGGATTACCACTAATACAACATTTTGTATGTGCAGGGCCTGGTGGCATGTGCCGAGCCCTTGCTAGGGACTGAGTGCGGACTTTGGCTTCGGACTTGAGGGCATTCCTAAAGCGGCCGGTAAAGGCTCTATTTGTCTATCCTGCATGGGGTCTCTCCAATCCCTCTGTCGGTGCATGTCTCCGGAATCGAGCAATTACTTTTTCTAAGCCCTAGGGTGAGAGGAACGCTGTGAAATGCGCTCCAAATCCACACAGTGCACCCCGCTGCCAGCCACATAGCTGCCAAGGTTTAAAATTGCTATGTGTGACATTTTCATAATGTCAGTGTAATTATGAGTGACATTTCAACGACTATAAGTGACACTTTTTCGCGAGCAAAATCAAGTCACAATCCAAGGTGAACAAGACCGGGTGAAGTTTGACTTTTATGCAAATGGGAAATCTGGTAGCCTGTAAGCGGTATGACATAGCTGCCACGTTTTCAGACTGCTTATGTGTGAGATTTCCATGGTATGTGTACTTATGAATGACATTGTACTGTCCAATGAGCGACAAAATGTGTGACACTTTCTCACCAATAGAAATAAGTAATGTAGTCCATATTGAGAGCTTAATATCACAAATTACCATGTTTTGGGCAATGAGTAGCAGTAACATGAGAATATTTTAACAGCAGTAAAAGCCAATCAGAAGTAGCCTGACCCATTCAGTGCATCATAACACCATCAACAGGATCAGAAACTGTGACAAAATCAGACTCAGCCAGGGCCGCCCAGTGTGTTGGATTTCTGCACACTTCCAGCAGATCTACTCCTGCTCAATGCACTCTAACCCATCAGAGCCATCCCAGGCAGCTGAATTCCATTTTAGCTCCATTCATATCCACCATAACTCGTGTTGCCCTGCCCAGTCCATTCTAGAACATTTAACCCTCAACAGAACCATCCTGGCACTGCCCAGTATGACCCAGTCAGCCGTGCCCAGTGCATGCAAACACCATATCCATCCAACCTAGTCAGTAAGTGTTTCTGGCCCCATACAGCAACAAGAACCAGCCAGTAGCATTGCTACCTGATTGTTCTTTTTTATGTGGCTGACTAGTACTATAATGTCCCAGCACAAAAATCAACCAGCTGGTATTTTTTCCTCTATTCAGTGCACATTTAAAACAGGAAACATAATGTGTTGCAGAGCTGCTTGTGTGGTCAGTGACTAATAAAGTAAAGTAGTAAAAGGCAGAAAAGCAGTGATAAAAATGAAAATTGACTATTTGTAGAGTCCTGTTTATCACATCTAGACTTTTGCAGAATCTTCAAACATAACAAAGTGCTGGTAAAAATCAAAGTAGTCAGTTATCCTGCCAGGGGGCACTTCGCCGGTGGAGGTGTAAATAGTAGCATAAAATCTAAGCATTGTCTAGGCAATATCTTCTGAGGAATAGCAAGATTCCTCAGCGGTGCTCAGTAGTTCTGTGATATACATTCAAACTACAACTCCATTATTTATTGAGCAGTGTTGCAAGAGTCTTGCCAGCTCAATCTGCCTCTCAGAATGGATTGCGGTTGCCTCCCTCTGCAGGAAGCGCTCTACGCTTTCCATGCTGTCTTCAGATTTGGAAGTTTATCGCAGAACTGCGCTAGATGTTGCCTGTTTGCTGTGTCAAAGTAGTAAGTTTAAGCTTATAATACAGCTCACGCTCTAGTGTGTGCAGGTGCGGTCCAGCCAAGTCACGGACTTTTTAGATATACATATACATATTACTCAAATGAACTCCTTACAGGTGTTACAGAGCACTCAACAGTGTTGCCATTATGTGTGAAGAAATCACTCAGCACTGGTGCTGCATAGCTTGGTATTAAATGGAGGATATCGGGGTGCATTTTGGGGGAGTCTTGACTACATGAAGCTGTGATCAAGTGTGCCAAATGCAGACAGAGTTAAGATAATCGGCTTGTGAACCGACAGCCTTCGGACTAAGTGATCGACATTTGTAGTGCACATGCAAACATCCCTGTAGTATGCCAGTAGTTTGTTCATGCCCATCCTTCATGAAAAGATATCATGCAGGTGCCCTCTCTGCCGCTTTGGGGTGCCTAAGTCGACTAAGTCATGGTCAGTTAGGAGGGAGTGCAGTTGCACTGCGGCGCTGGGTGTGTGCTCTCAAGTTAGACTGTGATCTGTCAGCATAGAGATCTAAAATAACATATAAGTCACTCACCTATGACACTGTCAAGTGACCACGGGGGAGACTATTGTTTGCCATATTGCAGCAAAGAAGTCTAGGGAGTTAACATTTGGGCCGTTATACACATACAGTGGTGACCCACTGACATAGGAGGAAGTGGAAAACATACAGAATCACACATGTACCTGCCCTTCTTGTCAGACAGGATTAAGGGAATGTACTGCTGGTTCTCTGGCTGTGCCTTGCCCCAATGCTTCCCCCAAACCAAAGGCGGACCTCTAAGAAGGTCAAGTTTGTAGGTAGTTTGTGGCATGGCGAGGCAGCAATCACCAGTCCAGGCCACGCAGCAGCAAAGTACACGTGGTGGACCCGTCGCACCACAGGTCCTCGAGGGGCACGAGCAGGTCACCGTGCAGCAGAGCATCAGCAGACCCCACACGATACCGTTCCCTTAAATGGCGTGCAGGGTGGTCAAACAGCAACAGCCAGGTAAAAGCAGGTTGCACAGGCCTCGGTCCGCAGACCTTACTCCTGCCAGCAATTGTCAGCGACGACGAGGGATCAGCTTTAAGGTGTCCGCTCCACTGAGGAGCATCTCTGGTAAGTGGCCACTGTTCCACTCCCCTGCACATTGGGCTCCAGTCTGGTGCGCGGTGTCGGGTCCACACACGGCTGCACCAACAGCGAAATCGTGGAGCAGGTCAGTGTCACTGCCCATGCCGCCTGCTGGCATGAGGGCCGCTAACCACTCTCAGTCGATGGTGACACACAGCACAGCAACCCTGGAACTCTGGATCAAGGCTTCTGTAAAACTGCATGGCCTTGGCCGGCCACCTTAGTTCACCCTCCAGTGAGTCCCGGGCTGCCGCAAACTTTGTTCTGGGGGCCGCTAAAGCACGGATCACTCACTCCTCTCCGACTTCCTCAGGCCCGGCAGTATTGAAATTGGGGTCGGCCCGGGGAAGGTAAAGAAAATGGCTAATAGTGCACGCATCAGCCCCGGCAAGGCCGGTACGAGCTGCCTACAGCACCCAGCGTGTAACAGTTTCACCCACCTTTGCAAATTCAATTACTTTGGTGCCAAAGCCTGTTTAATCCGTTGCAGACAGCTGCCTGCCCTCGCTCCCTGCCGCCCTCTGCCACCTGCTATAATTAAATAGCCCTGGGAAGGTGGCAGTCCCCGGGCCCCGCTATACATTTTTTGCATGCCCCCAGGACTTGGCCACGCGTGGGCTTAATAATAATGAAGCTTTTTTTATTGTCCGAAGTCAAACACCCAGCGCAAATTTAGCTGATTTAAAAAAAAAATGCTTTTTTTGGCCCTGGAGATCCTTGTGGGACCCCCTGAGCAGGCCTAGGGGGTCAGGGTGTTTTTACCCTGCCCCCTTTTCTTGTTTTTCATGCTTAATTCTCTGTTTTCTTGTGACTCGGTTCTACTGAGTCACAAGATGGCTGCCAACATTTTCTGGTTTGGAGTGTTGACAGCCAATTAAAATAAAGTTTGTGGTCGGGAGGGTTCGTGAACCCTCCTCGGCCATAGATATCTATATTTTTATTTTCTGATTTTCTCAGCTACTACTAAATGGATTTGCACCATTTTACCAAAGGTCGCTTTTGGAACCACGCACTACCTTTTTGCCAAATTTGGGGTAATTCCGTTCAGCAGTTAGGGCTGTTGCCTTGCCTAAAGTTTCCTATGGGAAATTGATTTTTTGACTCTTATTTTATAAATTTCTCAGCAACTACTTAACAGATTTACACCATTTTAAAAAAAGGTCGCTTTCTGAACAACGCACTACCTTTTCGCTAAATTTGCGTTTTGTGACCCCCCTTTTTTCTCAGCTCCCGCTTGACGAATCAACCCCAAACTTTCAGGATAGGAGCTGACCTGGATAGACTTTTGTTTGGGAGAATTTTCGCGAAGATTTGTCAAACGACACCAAAGTTATTAGCAAACCAAAAATGCTTTCCCAATGGATACTAGGTTCTAACTATAACTACCTACCGCCAGTAGGTAATATGTATATATATATATATATCCAAAGAACGCCCACTCGTGAAGAACAGGTAGAGGCCACTCGGGGGAGAACGTTAGAAGATCTTTAATAAATAACAGCGAGTGCATAATGCATTTCAGCCCTACGGCCTTCCTCAGATGCTGCTGTTGTTTGCAAGGGGTAACTCCACCCCCACCTTTGAATGTCCAGAAGCACTACCATTGGCGGAAGTCCGCTAAAACAAGGTCACGTGTTGGCAACTCCACTGCAGTTGTGCCACAACTACAGCTCCCAGAATGCTGTAGAACCGGGTGAGTGTTGCTAGGTAGTGATTAAATATAACAACCCCTATAAGTATAGGGAATAGTACTGGAACGGCGCGGAGTGTTAAAATTATGAGTCCTTGCTAGGAAAATATCACCGGTCTTCCTCCTATATATATTCACTGAAAAAACCATAGGTTTCAGGCGTGTTATAGTTAGCTGGACTTTTCACTTGTACAAAACCATTGAAATTCCCCCGTTATAGTTAGTTCAGCTAACTATAACTCACGCGCCCGCAATGCACTGCTGATGACGTCACATATTACATCACTCATGACATGGTCAGTGACATCACTCATGACATCACTGATGACATCTCAAGTGAATTTCTGAGGTTTTTTAAATGCTAATTTCTAACTATAACGTGCCTGAAACCTATGTTTTTTTCTGTGAATTTCAAAGGTTTTTTAAATGCTAATTTCTAACTATGCCTACAGAGATAGGACATGTGAAGAAAGAAGAAAAAATGCACGGAAAGAAACAAAAGAAGTGCAGAAAGAAGCAACAGAAGTCCTCAAATGCAAAGATAAGTGCAGGAAGAAGGATAACGTGCAGAAAGAACAAAAAGAAGAGCAGAAAGAAGCCTTGTTGCAAAATCATCCTGTACCCTCAACTTTTTCAGATGGATACTGGAGGTAACTGAGTCTGACTAACCAGTCCTAGAGCCAATGCTATGTTAAAAGACACTTAGGATACAGTGAAAACACCTACATACACTAGGGAACATTATGCGTTGGGGTCCCCCTGTGATTAACATGACCTCCTCTGTAAGCCCCTAGTATATAATAGGGCATGGGGATTAAAACTACCTCTTAAAACAGGCCACAGGGCGTTTTTGCACACGTTAACTCAGGCCCCGTCCCCTCCCTTCACCACTGTGTAAACACGCCCTGTGTCCGTTTTTAGCTGGGAGATTAAGTTCATTTGAATCCTGAGCGTCCCTAGGGTCCAACTAGCCCACTAGGTACCTCCAGTAAGTGCCACAGAGCTGCGTTGCAGAGAGGTGTAAAAAGTGGCACGGCCTGGACCACCTCTCTGCAATGCAGCTCAGTGGCGCTTACTGAAAGCACTTGGTGGGCTAGTTAGCCCCCAGGGGCCCTCAGTATTGAAGGGAAATTATATCCCCAATTTAAAACGTGCCATAGTGCGTGTTTGCACACGTCACCTCAGGCCCCGTCCCCTCCCTTCACTACTGTGTAAACGCACCCTGTGGCTGTTCTAAGTTGAGAGATTAAGTCCCCTTGAATCCTAAGGGTCCCTAGGGTCAAACTAGACCACTAGGTACCTCCAGTAAGCGCCACAGAGCTGCGTTGCAGAGAGGTGTAAAAAGGGGCTTGGCCTCAGAACACCTGTCTGCAGCGCAGCTCCCTGGCGCATACTGGAGATGCCTGTTGGGGGCGCGTTTGCAGAGTGCTGCACGGAGGGGGCATGGCCTCCGGCACGATGCCAGTCTTTTATTTATTTTAATTTTTTAAGAAGGGGGCTGTGTGGTTCCCCTTCTTATTCTAATTTATTGGCCCTGATGACCCCATCCCCCAGGGCCTGTCTCCTAATTATATTTTTTTGACCCCAATCCCCAGGGCCGGCCACTGTTTTTTATTATTTTTAAAAAATATATATTTATAGACACACCTAGGACATGCTGGACAAACCGTACGTACCTATCACCATGACGATTTGCGTGATATTCATTAAAAGGCGACTATGCATGCAATGAATCCACATGGAATATATTTACACCACTAGTGAAGCTCTGACATGTCTGATGCCCTACCGTGCCTAATCCCGGTAGACACCCTTGTCGTTTATTTATACAAACATGGGTAGCTATTGACGGGCACATTTAATACACATGCACACCAAGCCATTCAAAGGGGATTCGACAAAAATTTGACCAAAACTATGCAAGAAACCCCCCTCACGGTTAATAAAACACACATCCACTGCCGGATGTGTAATACTTTTTATTTTACTCTCTGGAAAGGGGACGAACATCACTTGAGAGTCACAGCGCGCTCCTGACAGAGCTCAATGCTGTGTTACACCCACCATTGCCTGCCGAGTGCCACACACCTCTGTGTTGTATTCCACTAGCTAGTGCGTATGCTATGACACTCTCTAGCCCATGTGCACTGTAACACCACCCCGTGAATATGTCATGCCACACTTGTCTTCGCACAGGTTATATTGCCCCACCTAACGTGCCTTCCTCGGTGCCTATGTTATAACGCACAGTGCTATGCCATACATATTACAATCTGGGATCCATATCTTTGTCACAGTGCATATGCAACGTTACACTCCCCAGCACATATTTTATATTACAACTTTAGAGACTAGTTAGGTTACACAACACTGCCCTGTGCATATTACACTCCAAGGCGCATATCGCATAGCACGCGCTAGTGCCTGTGCTATCTCGTGCTCTCCAATGAATCTGTCATTGCGAACAATGTATTGCATATTATATTTCACGCCCGGATCATCTTATATCACACTTTTTGGTGCATAGCTTATACCATACACTATATCTTGTTTTCATTTTCAATCGTGCTCTCAGGACTATGTTCTATATAACACTGTGTTCACCTACCCTTTTCACGGGCATTACATTTTGCGATAGGGGGTGGAGGGTCAGGGGGTGTTTCTGCCAATTGAGCCCGGAGTCACAGTCACAAACGTCCTCTTCTTCCTGAATAAAAGTGAGATTATGCTGCATACTTGTTCATATTTTAAGTAGTTCGCACAGAAACAATGTTTTAAAAACAATAAAGTTCCTAATACCCGCCTTCTCTGAACAGTTAGCTTGCTGCCCCATCCCCCTCCTCCCTATCCTCTGTTGTGTGAATCCATGGACTAGCCTCCTCCCTCCTGCCATGCATGGTCTGATGTGCTGCCACTGCCCTCAATTTAGTATGATGTACCAGTCCACTCCTCCTGCCCTCCATTGCCCAATTCTATGCCCCATCATTGACCTCCTGCTTAAACTCTGTTGCTGCCCCTATTTTCCTTCCCCCTGCCCTCCGATGTCTTTGTGCATGCCCCTGCTCCATCCTTTTGCCCACCATGTCTTATGGACCTGCCACTCCTATCTACTCTGAGTGTTCTGTTGAGCTGCCACTCCCCTCCCACCTGCCTAGCATTGTCAGATGACTGTAACCTGTCCCTGCCACCTCCACTCTGCCTGTCCACATGCCATGCCCCTATCCTCTTCCTCCTGTCCTACATGGTCCATTGTACTGCCACACCCTTCTGCCCTCCCTGGTCTGTTGTGCTGCAACTGCTCCTCCTGCCTGCCCCATGTGGTCTGTTGTGAGGCCCCTTCCCCTGAACTTTCTTGTCTGTGCACAGGTCCTGACCCTCCCTTCTATCCTCCATCGTCCTTTGTGCATGCCCCTGCACCCTCCTTCTTGCCCATCATAGCCATTGTGCTGCCACTAACCCTCCCACTTGCCATGCATGGTCTTCTGTGCTGCCATGGCCCCTCCCACCTTCCCTGTGTGGTCAGTTAGCTGCCCCTGACCCCCTCCCACCTTCCCTCCATGGTCTGTGTGTATGCCATCACAGTCTCACTGTTGCTCTTCATGGTGTGTCTTGCTTCTAGTGCCCATCCTGCCTGACCTCCATGGCTATCTTGCTGCTCCTGCCCTGTCCCCTTGCCCCCAGCCCTCTGTTTACATATGCAGACCCCTACTCCCTCCCTCCTGGCTTGTCTGTTCCATTGTAATGCCCCTGATCCGTCCCTCCTGCCCTTTATGGTCTGTTATGCTGCAGCGTTCTCTCCTGTCTGTCCATTATGGTCAGCTAGCTACCATTGCCTCTTTCCCATCTGTTCTCTGTTGTACATGTGCATGGTCCTGTCCCCTCCCTCTTGCTTTCTATGGATTGTTGTGCTGCACTCCCGTCCCGCATGCGCTGTGTGGTGTATTGTGCTGCTGCAAACCCTGATGCCTGCCCTGTAGGGTCAGTTTGGTGCACCTCTCCATGTCCCTCCTGTCCTCTCTTATCCGAGTCCATGTCCCTATCCCATTTCCTTCCATGATCCAATGTACCATACTTGCGAACACTTTGAACTTGGTAAGAGGGAGATTTTGAAAAAAAACTGGGGTATTGATTTTCCCCTTTGAGTTACATTGAAAAAGAGGAGATTGTAGACAGGAGACAGATCAAATAAAGCCCATTTGAGCTTAAAAACATTGGACGTTTCCTGGCTGAAACGGGTCTGTTGGCATGTATGGTTGTACTACCACTGCCTCTTCCTTCTGCCCACAATGGTCTATTATATTGCCACAGCCTCTCTTGCCAGTCCTGTATTGTTGGTGTGTTGCCCCTGCCCCCCTTTCCACTGCCCTCCATCGTCTGTTGTGCTGCCACTGCCCTTCCTGCCTGCCCAGTGTGGTCAAATTGTTGCCTCTGCACTCTCTCCTACTTGCCTTCAATTTTCAGAGTCCGTGCCCCTGGCCTCTGCCTCTCAATAGTATCCCAATGAACAACTAGATCGCTAACATTCTATATTTATTACAAAAGTGTGGAACGCCTGACGTCATCTTGATGTAATCAAAACTGTAATACCTAGAGTATTTCCTTTCGAAATTACATATATGAGGGTCTTATTTGCATCAAAATTATGGTTAGTGCTCTAAAAAACTAAAATGAGGACATATTTTCTGAGTTTTCAAATAGCGACAAAGAACTTTTAAATTATTTGTAATCTTTATGTTTTTGTATCCAGTTGACCACTTGATTAAATGTTGCACCTTGGCGAGAGGATGTGGTGTTACTTCCAGAGCTGCAGACTTTGCAACTGGGGAACCAGGTTGGAGTTTCTGCTTCAGCTCAACATTCTGTGATTGTGGTCAAATCACTTAATCTCCCCATGTCTACAACCAAAATGAATTTGATCTTGTGTGATGTAACCAATGCTCATGTAAAGCATTCCAATACCTGACAAGTCTGCACTATATAAAACTGCAAATACACAAAAAATAAGTGTTTTGCACACTTCTGTCATTGGGCTACATGTGGGCTACATATTTGTGCTGCATTTAGGCTCTTTTGTGTCTGGTGGCCATCTTGGGAGATTTATTTGTTATGAAGTTTCCTAATTTCCTCATTTACTGCAGTCTCCTCAGTAGGAAATGCTTTCAGTTTTTTACTTTGATTCCATCAAGAAGGTATTCAGATATGTCACACATGTGCCATGAATTCTGAATGTTAGCACTCTAGTTGCTCATTAGATCACTGTAGTAAAGCTACTGCTCACCACGGAAGTCAGCTGCTGGTATTAAAAGTGCATGTTTCAGTCTGCATATCAGAATGTTTTAATGAAATAGAAGAGTATTTGAGAAGTCACTCAAAATGTGCCCTAATTTTTCTTTCTTCAGCACTAATCATAATTTCTATGGCATAATGAACCCCCTCATTGTGTCCCTTTTTAAATTAAATGTTTTAAGTGTTACCAGTTTATTCCAATCAAGATGGCTTCAGGTGTGCCATACTTTTGTCATAAGTAAGACAGTAAGCGCTCTAGTTGTTCTTAAGAACACTCTGGGACATTCTGTCATTAGGCTATACTTGGGCTACATCTGGGTGATATTTGGGCTACATTTGGGCTCTTTTGTCTCTGGTGGCCATCTTGGGAGATTTATTTGTTATGAAGTTTCCTAATTTCCTCATTTACTGCAGTCTCCTCAGTGGGAATACTTTCAGTTTTTTATTTTGGTTCCATCAAGAAGGCATTCAGATGTGTCACACATTTGCCATAAATTCTGAATGTTAGCACTCTAGTTGCTCATTAGATCACTGTAGTAAAACTACTGCTCACCAGGGAAGTCTGCTGCTGGTATTCAAAGTGCATGTTTCAGTCTGCATGTCAGAATTTGTTTATGAAATAGAAGAGGATTTGAGAAGTCAAAATGTGCCCTAATTTTTCTTTCTGCAGAACTAATCATAATTTCTATGGCAAAATGAACCCCCTCATTTTTTTCCTTTGTACATTAAATGTTTTAAGTGTTACCACGTTATTCCAATCAAGATGGCTTCAGGTGTGCCATACTTTTGTCGTAAGTAAGACTGTTAGCGCTCTAGTTGTTCGTTAGAACGGATGTATGTCGTTACAACGCACACTTTTACAACGCATGCACTTACAACGCAGTAGGAAATACTTTAAGTTTTTTACTTTGATTCCATCAAGAAGGCATTCAGATGTGTCACAAATTTGCCATTAATTCAGAATGTTAGCACTCTAGTTGTTTATTAGATCACTGTAGTAAAGCTACTGTTCACCAGGGAAGTCTGCTGCTGGTATTGAAAGTGCATGTTTCAGTCTGCATGTCAGAATTTTTTTAATGAAATAGAAGAGGATTTGAGAAGTCACTCAAAATGTGCCTTAATTTTTCTTTCTGCAGCACTAATCATACTTTCTATGGCAAAATGAACCCCCTCATTTTGTTCCTTTTTAAATTAAATGTTTTAAGAATTACCACTTTATTCCAACCAAGATGGCTTCAGGTGTGCCATACGTTTGTCATAAGTAGGACTGTTAGCGCTCTAGTTGTTCTTTAGAACACTCTGGGAAGCTGCAGTAGAACACAAAGGAATCAACTGACAGTCTCTGTCCTTGTTGGATGTACATGTTTTACTGAGAATGTCAGACTTCATTCTCACATGACTGAGAAAGATAATGTGAATTTACAGAAAATATGCTCTCAGTTAGCTTATAGATCACCTTCCAATCCTCTGTGGGAAAAGCATGAGAAAATAGTTTTCTCTCAAACATGATTCATGATATCACAGCAGAAGGCTTTTTCACATGGTAAAATCACCTTAGAACAACCACAATTCCTAAAATGAGTATGGTACCATCAACAAATGATTTATAATGTAACTAAAGTCTTAAAACCTTCTATTAACTGCAATGCTTTTTAATGAGGTGCTATCATGTATATTGGTCCCAAGATGGCTGCCAACACTTCTTGGATGAAGTGCTGACAGCCAATCAGATCTCACGATGAGATGTGTGGTTAGGCTCCGCCCAGCTATATATATGTGATTTTACTTTTGATTTTCTCAGGAACTACTGAACGGGATTTACACCATTTAAGCAAAAGGCACATGCCTGACCTGAGGACTACCTCTTTGCCAAATTTCAAGTAATTCTGTTTAGCCGTTCGGGCTGTACCTTCGACTAAAGGTCCTATGGGAAAATGCATGGGGAAAACGCGTTTTGGGACCCCCCTTTTTTCTCAGCCCCCGCTTGACGAATCACCCCGAGACTTTCAGGGTAGGAGCTGAGCGGAGCGCCCCATCAGTTTTGAAAATTTCACGAAGATAAGTCAACCGGCGCCAAAGTTATTCAAAATAGAATTTTCAGATTTCCTATGGGAACTCGGTCCTAACTATAACTATCTACTGGCGACCGCCAGTAGATAATATATATATATATATATATATCTATGTTTTTTTTTGTTTTATATAGCGTGAAGTCGACTAACCCAGGGCATAATGGGCATAGTGGGGCTACGCGGAGGTCCACGGAGCTCAAACAAACTAGAACTCCGCCACGCCACCCGCCTCCACCCCTCACTATAACAAGTAAGTAAACATTAATTAAAAATAGATTTAAAACCACTTACCTCTGTACTGCGGCATCCCCGGGCAGCAGTCCTCATCTTCCTTGCTGTATCAGTAATCCTGGTGACAACTGCGCATTCGCACATGCGCATTTCTTGCTGGCTGGCCAACTCTGGTCCGCTGCGGAGCATGCAGAGATCTGCCTTCTCCGCGTTCTTCGAGGAACACGGAGAAGGCAAATCTCCGCACACTCCGCGGGTGGAGCGGAGATCTCTGCCCGGGGTTAAAGTAGACCCAAAGATATCAGGAATAAGAGTGCTTTAGATGAGAACTAGTTTTGTTACACATGGACACATTCATGTTTTGTGACTTTTTATTATTATCTTATTCAATTTTGTATATATTTGTGTTATTGTGTAAGGGTATCGTCTTTCATGTGATGTAGTAATCATTTTTCTTGTTTGAATTGTTAAGTTTGTGTATTGTGTAATGCAGTACTTGAACCCTAGTTAGGATTCTAGGGGCAGATTTACAAGCCCCCTGCGCCACCAATGTGTCACTTTTCGTGACGTACTGAAGGTGCAGGGGGCTCCTCCATATTTACAAGAACAGGAAAAGCCACCCTGCGTGACAGTTCCCCTCCTTGTAAATACGGCCACTTCACACGCAGCACTTTGCGTTGAAGGGGCGTTCCATGGGTGTTGCTGTGGGTGTTCCCACGCAACACCCATGGAACAAGACACATCTCCAGATTTACGAGAAATCGAAAATCTGGAGATGCGTGTGAATGCTACACCACCCTAGAGGTGGTGTAGCGAGGCGCAACGAGGAGAAATATTTATTTCTCCTCGTTTTGTCCTCTTTCAATACGTGCTGCATTCTACAGCACGCTTTGAAAGAGGAAAAAGCCTTTAGTGATTGTTTTTGTTCAGGAAGGTGCCCCTTCCTGCACAAAAACAATCTCCCCATGGCGCAGGCATCCTTGCACCACGGTGCAAGGGTGTCTGCACCGGCGCTTGGCAGCTGTTTGTGTGCCAGCGCAAGGGAGAGCACAGGAATGCAACACATTCTTTTAATATGTCGCTTTCCTGTGCTCTGAAAGTGCCGCAGTGTGGTGCAGCCAAACGGCTTGAGAATCCACGCTGCAGCACTTTCTTGTAGATCTGCCACCTAGTCTTTACTTTGCCCCAGGTTCGGGTAATAGGGCTGCCACTGTTTGTTGAAACTGTGATGAAGCATGACACCCAACCAGGTGTGTGAAGGCCCCACTTCCCAAATTGGGAGACACCCTGTCTCCGCCTCAGGATAAGGGAGTTGACCTACCCAGCCTCCTCCTCTTCTCCCCCCACAGGAACTGCATACTTCTTTTCTCACCCTCGCTTGTTCACCTTTAAAAGAGACTGAAACATTAGGGACCATTTGGATTAATCGGCAGGCCCAATAGAATCAAAGATTAATACTTTGGACAAAATGTGGGGCAGCCTGTCTTTAAGGGGTCAAAATAAGTGCCGGTAATGATTTGTCTGTAGGTATTCCTTTAACAATAAAGTGTTTGAACAAAAATATATCAACATAATTTTGAAGGCGTTTTCCAATTGTAGCTCTGCTAATGTGATCTACTGCATATTGTGTCCTTTTCACTTAATTCACACTGGACAGAGACCTCAGCAAATGAAGGTCTGGATTGTGCAACACCGAAGCAGGATCCAATGCAGTATAACTACAGGTCCATTGATGTTGGAAGTAGTGAAGTGCCCTTGCGTCATCTTACAGACACTTGAATGCAAATGGATCAAAATGTGTTGCTCTACCAAGGAAGGACTGAAATCTATGGAAAAGTGGAGGAACTTTGTCTCCCACCTTCAGGAATTATAATGGCATTGTATTTTTTATTCAACAGCTATATCCTCAACGTTGTTCCCTCCTCACCCAAATTAAAGCTTGCAATATGAGCCTAAGGTTGTCTTACTTTGCCATATAATTGCTTGTCGTACTTGTTTAGCCATCAGATATCTTGTTCTTCACTTATGTTATATGATATTGTATAAGGGTCTTTTTTGTATGCCTATACTAATTGCTCTTGTATACCCTTCTTTAAACAGGATACACTTTTGTGACCAGGTTTCTGTTTACCCATGTACTATTGCTTACTAAGAGAGCGTTTCTCCTACTTTCGATAGAGTTTTCAGCATTAGTCAAATGACAAAATCAGGTCCATGAATATTTATGCATATTTTGTGCTTTTCATCAAATGAGTATTAACTCCTCTTTAATTTCTTTTGTCCATCTGTTTTAATTTTGCCCACAAAGAGTTCTGGAACCCATTGCATTCCTAGCCTAGCTTTCATGCTATCCCTGAAAGCACACTATTAGCACACTATTAGCATGTGCCTGCTCAAAATGGTGATGGTGAGCTACGCACTCATACACATCATAGGAGGATTCTCTCCCTAGCGCCTCTTCTATTAAGCTTCTGTTTCTGATCATGACTTTATATAGTGCGCAATACCTTTGCCTATTTGTCTAATAATGAACAAGTGATTTGCATTTTGTAGGCTCACTTACTCAGGGTTAAGTCCAACTACTAAGGGACCTTTAAGCAATTCTTTATATTGATTGTTGGTAATTTCTAATAAAGTTTATTGTTTACCTATACTGCAGGTATGGGTGAAAAATTATCTCTGAGTTACTTATTATTATTTATCTTTTCACCAAGGTGTGCATGCTTACCAATCTGCCCACTGCCCAATAGCTTGATTACTTGTATGCTTTGAGCACCTTCTAGGTACCACATGACACTATAGCATTGTAAAAAGGAGGCCACAACTTCAGAGCATATTTCTCATTTTCTTTTTCCTAATTTTCTGTTTAGGCTATCCCCTCATCTTCTTAGTCCTGATGAAACCCTAATATCCTAGCTAAGGGTTGAAACGTTGCCAACATGGTTTGTAGAAGACAAACAGGAAACATGTCTGTTTTATTTTATTGTAGGACATTTTGTTTACTTTACTAGTTGTCTGTGATCCTGGTGATTCTGAAATTCGGACTTTGACACTGGGGGCACATTGCTGTGTTTCTTTGTTATTGTAATGTTTTTGTGAAATTCAGTTCAATACTTAAATAATCCAAATACATTTCACCTTTTTCTTCCATCAAAGGTGTTTGGCACTGTCCTTATTTGGAAGTTTCATATATGTCATTGAATGTATAAGACTACTTGTAGGAAGACTACTTGTAGGAAGTTGAAATGTTCATATCGTATTCATTTGTGGTTTCTGCCTGTGTCCTGGGTCACATGACTGGGAAGGGCTCTGCTGTTGGACTTTGTGCATTCTTTCCAGACAGTGAGATGGAAATCACCCCTCTTTAAAGTCTGGCAACAGGTATAAGACACTCTTCAGTAAAATCCTGTTCCTGCGGACACTACAAGAAGGACTGTCTTCCTACTTGAGGCCTTCCTTGTCCCCAAGATGACTGCTTTGCTCCCCAGATGACTGCTCAGAAGCTTGAGGTTTGCATTTTTCCCCTGAGGACTGCCCTGCTACTTGAGATCTGAAATGTCCCCCAGAGGACTGCCCTGCAATTTGACGCCTGCCCTGATCTCTGAGAAGGAAGACTGGACCTGTTCCCTTCATCCCACGCTACCAAAGTGACTCCAAGGGTCCATTGGTTGACCTCTTGTTCTGAGCTAAAGGGACACAACAAGCTCCGGAGGCCTCTCTGCAACCGCCCAGCAGACCTGTCAACTGGACCTGTAACTGGACATACCTGAACCCAGCTGACATCTGCTAGAGTGAGTCCCCGATCCTCAAGAGGTGCCTGCCCAAGTCCTGGACTCTTGGCTGGCATCAGAGTGAACTCTTCTAAAAGAAAAGGAGAAATCCTGAAGTTTTGTGCTTCTTCCCACCTAGATTTTGCTGTCCATGATGGCCGCAAAGTGAAGCTCCAGTGAACCTGATTCTTTGTGCACAAGCGACGACCGGCTACAAAAACAATAGCTTGTGGTGACCACCAACGCTAACCTCCAGCAAAAACCATCCACAATGCCTGACTAGATCTTCATACTACAGCAAAAACCATCCACGACCCTAGGCCTGCCCCTTGTGCTACAGCGATGACGATTTGTGACAGTCACTCTGCTCCTAGCACCCTTCTCCACTGGACTCTTCACGCCAAACTTGAAAAGGTAACTTTTTCAGTGGGGCTAATGGTCCCTGTATCTGGCATGTGCCCCATCGTGATTGGCCTGAGCTTGTGACTTTCTCCTGGTCTAGCATTACCAGATGACCGCAAGTGTAGCTTGGTGCTTTTAGGCGCTGTTCTCACCTAAAACTTTGTAATGCAAATCTCCGGTCCATCTTTTTGGATTTTGTTAGTTTGGTCTCATTTTAGTTTGTAAAATGTACTCTATTTATCTAAATTGGCTTGAGATTTTTTCTTGCGTTGTGTTTTCACTTTAATACTGTTTGTGTGCTACATACATAGGGGGTCATTATGATGGCGGAAGGCCCGCCACCGAACGCGATTCTCCCCGCCACATTAAGATGGTGGGGGGATCCAGACTGCAACCGTGGCAGATGCAAAGACCATCCGCCATGGAACCGCCGTTTGCCTGGCGGAGTGGTCTGCATCCTTAAAATGGTAGTGGTGCCTAGCATTCACCGTCTGCCAAATTAGGACGCTGGCTTCAGCCAGCCTTTCCGTGGCGGGTAAATCGCCATTGAAAGGCTGGAAGGGATTGGTTTTGGGGCCCCTTGTGGCCCCCTTTGTGTTTGGAGGTGATATTTGTGCACTGGGGGGTTCCCATGGTACCCCCCTACATTTCACTACACCGTG
The DNA here is from genome assembly GCF_964204655.1 of Triturus cristatus. NCBI lineage: Eukaryota > Metazoa > Chordata > Amphibia > Caudata > Salamandridae > Triturus > Triturus cristatus. The sequence goes on from NC_140582.1 coordinate 620,267,941, forward strand.
TAGTGCCTGCCAGGTAGTGCAGTGAAATGCAGGACATGCATTTTTAACATCGCGGTGGGTGCTGCCTTCAGCAGCACCCACCGAAATGTTAAATTGCAAAATGCGACTGCGATGGTGGCAGTCGCATCCTAATTGCGTGTGCGGGATCGCTGCATGCATGGCAGGCAGTCCCGATCCTCACCAAGATGGTGAATGTACTCAGGTCCGTCTGCCATCGTAATGACCCCCATAGTTTACACTTCGCATCTAAATTAACCTGACTGCTTTGCCCTGACAAGGAGTGTGGTTGTTGCCTGAGTGGGGCTTCCACACCCCACCCCTCCAACCAATAAACCAGTTTCTTACGGAAAACATCTAAACTACAAGGAGTGATTCCAATTTTAATGTTTTAAAAACTTAATGTTCTTTAAAGTCAGTAGAAAGCACATTTTTACCTTTCTTAGAAAGCCTGTGTATAGATAATATTGCGAATTAAACAGAAATGTCTGCATAGTTATCATTCGTTACTCAAAGTACAGTCCCTACTCATGATAAATAGATATTCTCTTTATTGTATAGGTCATGTATATTGAGACTATGGATCGATGTTTTCAATGCGCCTTACTCAACTTCCCATACTCAAATATGGATGGAATCAGGACTTTTAGTGTCCTTTTAGATGCCTCCTTTATGAAATATGATCTTGTGGAATAATTAACCAAATTCACGAAAAGGTTAATTTTGCATGCTATGTGCAAAGATATCTGATTTTCACCTTGTTACTCGTACAGGTAATTTAGGTTCATATTGCCGCCTGGCCCTTCACCATGCCACGGGTGGCTTTGCGTGCTTACATACATGTGGTAATGTAGGCATTGATGCAGACAACGCTATTTTGGAATTTGGCTACCATGAATGTGAAGACGTTTAACACAGGTATGTTTTGCTTTGTTTTGTATAAATTATGATCCTATAGCAATCACGTTTGCAACGCATCTGTATGAAGACTTGTTCTACGAGACCACTCATGGCCTGCACCAGTTTGCGAGGCGCGGGCACACAGTGAAAAGCATCATTCAAGTCCTGTTTTTCCTTGAAGGCCAAGCACAGCTGAGCAGTGCTAAGTGGTCTATAATAAATTGCTGATGGCAAAGGGGTGACACTGTAATTGCTACATTCACTTGTAACTAAAATGACAAGGAAATATCACTAAGTAAATTGTGTGCCCTCCTATACTCAGGGTTGCCATGCATAAATCGAGTTTTCCAGTAGAATCATAACAGAATCAAACAGAGGCAAAACATATAAAGCAGTGCATGCATCATGTTGAAGTTTATGAAGAAAAATCCAGCAATAAAAATATAATAAACAGATGTAATATGCAGCCCCGTTATACGAAAGGTTTGCGGTAGGAAATGTTGCCTTCTGTGACAGCCAACAAAATAGTATATAGTCAAAATCTGGAGTTGCACAGTAATGTGGTGTCGGTACAGACATGACTACCATAAGTCAACCAAATCTTCCCAAACATGACAATAGTCCATACAACTTACCAGGAATAACATTTTAAAAGTTAGCAGTTTGTCGTTGGTATTAGAAATTTTCAGATGCAATTTCTGTATCACTAAGCTGATTTGCGTTTGTATTATTTGAACGTGTTGGTTATAACAGCTTCGGTGGCATTGTAATATTTCAGCTTTAAAATACACAAAATATAATGTTAACACCAAATTGCTTTTCATTGTTGCCAGTGATGTTTCAAAGTAAAACTTTCTACACAGCACATATATATACCACCAATGAACAATATAGCCAAGGATACCAACAAATTCAGGGCCTCATTTATGAGCACAAAAAAGTGACGTTCCCATGGCACAATGTGCGCGGCATACTTACAAGGCCAAGTAAAGCTACTTTAGGTGGCTTTTCATGCCCATGTAAATATGTGCCCATTTCATGCAGAACACTGAGTGAAAGGGGCGTTCCATGGGTGTTGCTGTGGGTGATACCAAGCAACACCTTTGTAATCTGAAGCATTTCCAGAGTTAACCTGGAATGTGGCAAAAATTAGCGCCGGAGGCGCAAAGGGAAGGAATGTTTTAATATCTCCCTGTTTTTTCCTTTTTCTATCCGTGCTGCATTCTTCATCATGAAGAGCAAAGACTGAGGAGGTAGATAGGGAGGGAAAGTAGCACTGGCACAACCACATGACCTTCTTATTTTACAATGAAAAACCTTCACATGAGTGTAAAAATGCATTATGGGTCTATGGTTTTGTAAGTTGTTCGCTGGAAAAAGATACTTGTATAGTTTAGAGATTAACTTGACCAACTGTGTCCTATTTCTAGTTTCCAAATTTATACATGCTATTTAATAATTAGCAAATCACCTTACCTCCATTTGCCTAATTTCCTGTAGCTACAAAATATACAGTGCTTAGAAACATGTTGTTACTAAGGGGCTGATTACGATGCGGCCAGTAGAGGCTCCGACTGATGATCGGAGCGTTCAGGGCTGCATCGTAATGGGCCACTAGGTTTACTTTCCGACCGCCTAATTATGATCTCGGCTTTCAGAAAGTAAACTGCCCGTCATTCCTTCTGGCTTCTGGTGGGCTCCAGGGGTCCATTGGCCAGTAGGAAGACAGACAGTAATCTCAAGGGCAGGCTTTTCTGCCCTTGAGATTATGATGCACGGTTTCCAGCATGGTTTCCATGTCAGCCTGTGAGACATGGCAACCATGTCAGAAAGCGTGTTTGGGGGCCAACAGCAGGGCCTTTTTGGGCTTGCAGCTTCTGGTTGGAGGCCGAGGAGGCACCCATGGTGCCCCCATGTTGATTCCTGCACCCTGTGGCAGTCACCTTGAGGTGCCTTCTACGGGGTGCAGTTCATTTCCCAATAGTAGCATGTATTACGGCCAGTTTGTAGGGAAATGCAGGAATGTGACCGAACAGTGTCCGGTCGCATCCTAATGAGGCGGTTGAGACCACCGACTAGAGGTCGGCCGGTCCCAGGACCGAGACGCTGTCGGGAGGAAGCATTGCCGCCCAACATCAAAATCGCCCCTAAGTGTCATATATAAGTACTTTCTTGTAATCTCAGTCATAGAGGACCAGCGTTGAATGATTGTCGTACTTCAACCACCCTCCATCCTACTATTTACCTTCCACATTCATGGAAAGCGAAGGAAGCTAGCAGCATCTCAAGGGGACCTGAGCAGCAATTCTCAAGTGCACTGTTACAGTTTTAATGGGGTGATAGGTATTCAGACCAAATATTGAATAAAAAATATTGGTTTGCAGAAATAACAAACTTTTAATAGCGTGACAGAAATATTGCTTGCAAAGATATTGTTGACAAAAATATCGATTTTTTAAGGTGAGAAATATCGTTATTTAATTTTCTTTATGTTTAAATTATATTTTAATTGTATATATTTTATATTGTTTGTGTAATTGTTAATTTTTTAAAATATGGCTTGTAATATGAAGTTAATTATATTTTTTAATTTAATTGTAAAATATGAATGTATTGTGATGTAGCAGTTTATGAGGTTTGTAGGGGTACACCATGGAAAGTTAATTAAGTATAAATAATGTATAAGTTTTTTAAATTAATAACAATTATTGAATTGATTATTAAGTATGCAAATGATGTCAATAATATTAAGGTATATTTTAGGTGCAGGTTGTTGGGTTTGTAAGGGTGTAGGGTGGGAAGTTAGTAATATTCATAATTGATTAATTTTTGATCAAATTATTAATTCACTAATTGTTATTTCATTATGTAAATTGTGTAATTATTATGTTTTTTTATTTATATTTTAGGTGTCGGATGTTGGGTTTGTGGGGTATTGCGTGGAAAGTTAATTAAATAATAATCATTTACTTATGACTTATTGATACATTATTACTCAATTGTTAATTATGTAAATTGTGTAATTATTATATTGCTATATAGTAATCAATTAATTATACAATATATATCATTAACTAATTGTTAATTAATTATGTAAATTGAGTAAATTGTGTGAATATTATAATATTAATTTAGAAATGTGTTATGTGTGCGTTGCTAAGTTTGTGGGAATTTAATGATATAATTGTTTTTTAATGTATATATCTAATTCTAAGTTAATAGTTTATCAGTTTTATGAAATTAATGCTTGTATTAAAATAAGGAATGTGTTTGAAGTAAAGTACTTTCCCTACTGTTGCACCTAACAGAGTGGGAAAACTCAATTTGACCCCTCCTAAGTCCAATGCTTTCTCTGCTGTTGCACATACTGGAGTTGGAATAGTAAATTTTACCTCCCCTGACTCCAGCACTTTCCTTACTGTTGCACTGACTGGAATGGGAATAGTAAATTTGATCTCCCCTGAGTTCAACGCTTTCCCTACTGTTGCGCATACTGGATTAGGAATAGTGAAGTTTACCTCTCCCGAGTCCAACGCTTTCCCTACGGTTGCACATACTGGAGTGGGAATAGTAAATGTTCCCCCTTCTGAGTCCAATGCTTTCCCTACTGTTGCACAGACTGGAGTGGGAACAGTACATTTTACCCCTCCTGTGTCCAATGCTTTCCCTACTGTTGCAACGACTGGAATTGAAATTATATATGTAATAATCCTAGAATTGTGTAATTTTGTTTATATTGTTTAAAATTAATTATTATTATTTTTCTGTGTATTTAAACATTTGTAATATATAGTATATGTTTAGTAAAATGTATTCCTTTATATTGCTTTGTTTTTATGAGTAATTGTTTTCTTAAACTTCATTTCAGCAGGAGGCCATAAAAGTACAAGATAAGAAATATATACAACAATAAAAACAGATAAAAATCACTTAATGGTACTAATTCTAATAGACACAGGCTCCATATTTAGAAACACATGAAAGGTGTCATCGGATAACATTCAAATGGGTATGTGTAATTAAATTGGTATATACCATTTTTTTAATGGCAGTTTATTTGTTTAAATTATTGTGTATATATATATATATATATATTCACTGAAAAAACCATAGGTTTCACACATGTTATAGTTAGCGGAAATTTTACTGATAAAAAACCAGTGAAATTCCCCCGTTATAGTTAGCGCAGGCAACTATAACTCACGCGACTGCAATCCTCTGCTGATGCTAATACTGTATTTAGACACTTATTTGCCCATGTCTTCTTCCATACATTTTTAGCTATACATATATTACAAATATTTTGTTTTCATAAAGACACATATGTCATCAGCAGAAGATTGCAGTCGCGTGAGTTATAGTTGCCTGCGCTAACTATAACGGGGGAATTTCACTGGTTTTTTATCAGTAAAATTTCCGCTAACTATAACATGTGTGAAACCTATGGTTTTTTCAGTGAATTTGCAAGGTTTTTTAAATGCTAATTCCTAACTATAACGTGTGTGAAACCTATGGTTTTTTCAGTGAATTAGTACGGTTTTTTAAATGCTAAGTTTTTTTCCCTTATAATAAGCCCTGTACATTTGGTGGCCTTCGGCCACCAAAAGCACAGGGGGTGGGGTAAGTGTGGATAGTGTTTTTTGCCCTTAACATAAGCCCTGTACATTTGGTGGCCTTCGGCCACCAAAAGCACAGGGGGTGGGGTAAGTGTGGATAGTGTTTTTTTAATTTTTATTTTTTTACCGTACGCTTACGGTAAGCGTACGGTAAGCGTACCCCGCGAAATTGCCGAAAAAAAAATAAAACCGTTTTTGCACTTGGGGGATGTTTGGGGACTCCCTCAACATGACTATGTGGGAGGGAGTTGTCAAAACAGCCCCTTTACATGTTTTTGGGCTTGATATTTTAAAAATCACTCTCAGTGCGAGAGACAAAATGGCGGCCGCCGCTTCCTGGTTTCGGCCGATTCGAATGTTTACTAAGATCTAAGAGCCAATCAGAATCGCGCTCGCGCACGCCACCGTACGCTTACCGTAAGCGTACGGTAAGCGTACCGTAAGCTGGCTCAGATATATATATTGATTTAAAGGCTATTTTCTCAGAATCTACTGAACAGATTTACACCAAACCTACAAAAGGCACTTCCTTGACCTAGGGACTACCTCTCTGCCAAATTTTGAGTAATTCTGTTCAGCCGTTCGGGCTGTAGCTCGTTCTAAAGGTCCTATGGAAAAATGCATGGGAAAAACGCGTTTTGGGACCCCCCTTTTATCTCAGCCCCCGCTTGACGGATCCCCCCGAGACTTTCAGGGTAGGAGCGGAGCGTAGCGCCCCACCTATTTTGAAAAATTTGCGAGGATTCGTCGACCGGCGCCAAAGTTATTCAAAATAGAATGTTGAGGTTTTCCTATGGAAACGTGGTCCTAACTATAACTACCTACTGGCTATCGCCAGTAGGTAATATATATATATATATATATATATATATATATATATATATATATATATTTATATATATATATATATATATATATATATATATATATATATATATATATGCATGCTACTTATTAAAGTAACATTTAAATTGGTAAATTATAATGAAAAATAAAAAATAATTTAGTAATAGTTTTACATTTGATATGTCTAAATAAACATACACACATACATATATATGTCTGTGGCACAGGCTCCATATTTAGAAACACATGAAAGGTGTCATCGGATAACATTCAAATGGGTATGTGTAATTAAATTGGTATATACCATTTTTTTAATGGCAGTTTATTTGTTTAAATTATTGTGTATATATATATATATATATATATATATATATATATATATATATATTTATATATATATATATATATATATATATGCATGCTACTTATTAAAGTAACATTTAAATTGGTAAATTATAATGAAAAATAAAAAATAATTTAGTAATAGTTTTACATTTGATATGTCTAAATAAACATACACACATACATATATATGTCTGTGTTTGTTTAAATAAGTAGATATTTCTTTATTTTTTATATTGTAAAATATATTTAATTTATATCATATTACTGTTATTTGTTAAAATATTTAATATTTACTATTTTAAACTATAGTTAACCAGCACAGTGTATGCGGATTAAAACAAACCGGCGCCTCATCCAAAGACCTACTAAAGGTATGAAGCACTGCTGAAATAAATGCGGGGAAGAACAGAACCCACTTAGGGAAAATATGCAAGCTCCAATTTAAACTGGACTACAAATCCCAGCAAGCACATAACTTTATTTGCACTCAGCAAAGCCCACTGGGGGCGCATAAATTGACATCATGCTTGTAAATAGTTAATTGGAGCCTCTCTGCTCACTCGCTGTTAAGCTGCCTATGAATAAGAGGCTTTTGGCCTCGAAACGCGTCAGGCTCATGATTGTGGAAGATGGATTGAAGACGCTGGTTTTCTCCTTTAAATAAACCGGATGGTTGCATACATCATGAGTGCGTCCTTGAATGCTTTGGGCACTTTGTTTGAACACTTTTCTACACGGCAGCCCTGCCGTGAAGGACTGCACCACCTCGAGATTACTAAGAGGGGATGTGTGGCAGGAACTGAATCCACGCCTGTTTCCAGCACAGTGTATGCGGATTAAAACAAACCGGCGCCTCATCCAAAGACCTACTAAAGGTATGAAGCACTGCTGAAATAAATGCGGGGAAGAACAGAACCCACTTAGGGAAAATATGCAAGCTCCAATTTAAACTGGACTACAAATCCCAGCAAGCACGTAACTTTATTTGCACTCAGCAAAGCCCACTGGGGGCGCATAAATTGACATCATGCTTGTAAATAGTTAATTGGAGCTTCTCTGCTCACTCGCTGTTAAGCTGCCTATGAATAAGAGGCTTTTGGCCTCGAAACGTGTCAGGCTCATGATTGGGGAAGATGGATTGAAGACGCTGGTTTTCTCCTTTAAATAAACCGGATGGTTGCATACATCATGAGTGCGTCCTTGAATGCTTTAGGCACTTTGTTTGAACACTTTTCTAAACGGCAGCCCTGCCGTGAAGGACTGCACCACCTCGAGATTACTAAGAGGGGCTGTGTGGCAGGAACTGAATCCACGCCTGTTTCCAGCACAGTGTATGCGGATTAAAACAAACCAGCGCCTCATCCAAAGACCTACTAAAGGTATGAAGCACTGCTGAAATAAATGCGGGGAAGAACAGTACCCACTTAGGGAAAATATGCAAACTCCAATTTAAACTGGACTACAAATCCCAGCAAGCACGTAACTTTATTTGCACTCAGCAAAGCCCACTGGGGGCGCATAAATTGACATCATGCTTGTAAATAGTTAATTGGAGCCTCTCTGCTCACTCGCTGTTCAGCTGCCTATGAATAAGAGGCTTTTGGCCTCGAAACGAGTCAGGCTCATGATTGTGGAAGATGGATTGAAGACGCTGGTTTTCTCCTTTAAATAAACCGGATGGTTGCATACATCGTATGTGCGTCCTTGAATGCTTTGGGCACTTTGTTTGAACACTTTTCTACACAACAGCCCTGCCGTGAAGGACTGCACCACCTCGAGATTACTAAGAGGGGCTGTGTGGCAGGAACTGAATCCACGCCTGTTTCCAGCACAGTGTATGCGGATTAAAACAAACCGGCGCCTCATCCAAAGACCTACTAAAGGTATGAAGCACTGCTGAAATAAATGCGGGGAAGAACAGAACCCACTTAGGGAAAATATGCAAGCTCCAATTTAAACTGGACTACAAATCCCAGCAAGCACGTAACTTTATTTGCACTCAGCAAAGCCCACTGGGGGAGCATAAATTGACATCATGCTTGTAAATAGTTAATTGGAGTCTCTCTGCTCACTCGCTGTTAAGCTGCCTATGAATAAGAGGCTTTTGGCCTCAAAACGCGTCAGGCTCATGATTGTGGAAGATGGATTGAAGACGCTGGTTTTCTCCTTTAAATAAACCGGATGGTTGCATACATCGTATGTGCGTCCTTGAATGCTTTGGGCACTTTGTTTGAACACTTTTCTACATGACAGCCCTGCCGTGAAGGACTGCACCACCTCGAGATTACTAAGAGGGGCTGTGTGGCAGGAACTGAATCCACGCCTGTTTCCAGCACAGTGTATGCGGATTAAAACAAACCGGCGCCTCATCCAAAGACCTACTAAAGGTATGAAGCACTGCTGAAATAAATGCGGGGAAGAACAGAACCCACTTAGGGAAAATATGCAAGCTCCAATTTAAACTGGACTACAAATCCCAGCAAGCACGTAACTTTATTTGCACTCAGCAAAGCCCACTGGGGGAGCATCAATTGACATCATGCTTGTAAATGGTTAATTGGAGTCTCTCTACTCACTCGCTGTTAAGCTGCCTATGAATAAGAGGCTTTTGGCCTCAAAACGCGTCAGGCTCATGATTGTGGAAGATGGATTGAAGACGCTGGTTTTCTCCTTTAAATAAACCGGATGGTTGCATACATCGTGAGTGCATCCTTGAATGCTTTGGGCCCTTTGTTTGAACACTTTTCTACAAGGCAGCCATGCCGTGAAGGACTGCACCACCTCGAGATTACTAAGTGGTGCTGTGTGGCAGGAACTGAATCCATGCCTGTTTCCAGCACAGTGTATGTGGATTAAAACAAACCGGCGCCTCATCCAAAGACCTACTAAAGGTATGAAGCACTTCTGAAATAAATGCGGGGAAGAACAGAACCCACTTAGGGGAAATATGCAAGCTCCAATTTAAACTGTACTACAAATCCCAGCAAGCACCTAACTTTATTTGCACTCAGCAAAGCCCAATGGGGGCGCATAAATTGACATGCTTGCATATAGTTAATTGGAGCCTCTCTGCTCACTCGCTGTTAAGCTGCCTATGAATAGGAGGCTTTTGGCCTCGAAACGCGTCAGGCTCATGATTGGGGAAGATGGATTGAAGACGCTGGTTTTCTCCTTTAAATAAACCGGATGGTTGCATACATCGTGAGTGCGTCCTTGAATGCTTTGGGCACTTTGTTTGAACACTTTTCTACACGGCAGCCCTGCCGTGAAGGACTGCACCACCTCGAGATTACTAAGAGGGGCTGTGTGGCAGGAACTGAATCCACGCCTGTTTCCAGCACAGTGTATGCGGATTAAAACAAACCGGCGCCTCATCCAAAGACCTACTAAAGGTATGAAGCACTGCTGAAATAAATGCGGGGAAGAACAGAACCCACTTAGGGAAAATATGCAAGCTCCAATTTAAACTGGACTACAAATCCCAGCAAGCACGTAACTTTATTTGCACTCAGCAAAGCCCACTGGGGGCGCATAAATTGACATCATGCTTGTAAATAGTTAATTGGAGCCTCTCTGCTCACTCGCTGTTAAGCTGCCTATGAATAAGAGGCTTTTGGCCTCGAAACGCGTCAGGCTCATGATTGGGGAAGATGGATTGAAGACGCTGGTTTTCTCCTTTAAATAAACCGGATGGTTGCATACATCATGAGTGCGTCCTTGAATGCTTTGGGCACTTTGTTTGAACACTTTTCTACACGGCAGCCCTGCCGTGAAGGACTGCACCACCTCGAGATTACTAAGAGGTTCTGTGTGGCAGGAACTGAATCCACGCCTGTTTCCAGCACAGTGTATGCGGATTAAAACAAACCGGCGCCTCATCCAAAGACCTACTAAATGTATGAAGCACTGCTGAAATAAATGCGGGGAAGAACAGAATCCACTTAGGGAAAATATGCAAGCTCCAATTTAAACTGGACTACAAATCCCAGCAAGCACGTAACTTTATTTGCACTCAGCATAGCCCGCTGGGGGCGCATAAATTGACATCATGCTTGTAAATAGTTAATTGGAGCCTCTCTGCTCACTCGTTGTTAAGCTGCCTATGAATAAGAGGCTTTTGGCCTCGAAACGCGTCAGGTTCATGATTGTGGAAGATGGATTGAAGACGCTGGTTTTCTCCTTTAAATAAACCGGATGGTTGCATACATCGTGAGTGCGTCCTTGAATGCTTTGGGCACTTTGTTTGAACACTTTTCTACACGGCAGCCCTGCCGTGAAGGACTGCACCACCTCGAGATTACTAAGAGGTTCTGTGTGGCAGGAACTGAATCCACGCCTGTTTCCAGCACAGTGTATGCGGATTAAAACAAACCGGCGCCTCATCCAAAGACCTACTAAATGTATGAAGCACTGCTGAAATAAATGCGGGGAAGAACAGAATCCACTTAGGGAAAATATGCAAGCTCCAATTTAAACTGGACTACAAATCCCAGCAAGCACGTAACTTTATTTGCACTCAGCATAGCCCGCTGGGGGCGCATAAATTGACATCATGCTTGTAAATAGTTAATTGGAGCCTCTCTGCTCACTCGTTGTTAAGCTGCCTATGAATAAGAGGCTTTTGGCCTCGAAACGCGTCAGGTTCATGATTGTGGAAGATGGATTGAAGACGCTGGTTTTCTCCTTTAAATAAACCGGATGGTTGCATACATCGTGAGTGCGTCCTTGAATGCTTTGGGCACTTTGTTTGAACATATATATATATATATATATATATATATCTTCCAAAAATGCCCTGCATTAGAGACGCACTCCTCCAGCCAGCGAATTTTCACAATTCATTTATTCAGGAACAGGCATTTTCATTCTGCTTCTATACATCCTCCTGCCTGACGCGTTTCAGAGCATTCAAGCTCTTTCTTCAGAGGCAAAATCAACTGCACACAATGTTTTGGCTCCCACAGTTCCCTGCATTTTCACGTTTTATAGGCCTCCGGTGTGCCTTACTTGAATGCTTTAATCCTGGTGTATGCTGGAACTTGTGGTTAGGCGCCCTTAATTTATATCCTCCAGTGGATTTTGTGCATATATAAAAGTTCACGATCCCGAAATGCTTGGTTCCAGCAACAAACAGGTACAGACCACAGCGTGCTCAATGAATTTAAAGTGCAGTTTTATTTAATAGATTTCGGCTTCATTTGGTACAGCAAGTGCCCAGCATGACGCGTTTCAACAGCAGAACACTGTCTTGATCACATGACGCCCAAGGTGCCAATCAGCAATAAATAGTCATGAAAGTTAAAAAAACTGGTGAAACATGCCCGTTTTTTCTAAAAGCATAAAGCTAGAAGAAACACTATAGTAATCCAAATACATTCGTGAAATGAAGTAAATTTGATTGCTGAAAAGGGCAAAGTAATATACTCAAATACGGTGAAGAAAAAGTGCTAGTGCAATGACTCATAAATAACAAATCAATTTCTCATTTAAAACCAGTTCTTAAAATTATAACTACTAATTCATTCTGAGAAATACCGTTTAGATGCTATTATAATCATAAATATATAAGTGCAAATGCATTATTGAATTTGATCATACCGAACAAAAGATATACTGAGTGCAAATGAATCCTGATCATCCCCAATCATTATAAATGGTTTCATTATAGTCAAGATTGACTGCAATTATTTTTATAATAATAAGAAAAGTCAATATAAAGTGCAAGTGCATAAATATGACATTAAAATATTACAGTCAATAAATAAATGGCAGGAAAGGGAAAAATCCAGTTGATTTAAGATGGCTTGATACATAAAAAGGGACTCTAAAATTGCCCATAAAAGACCCCAACTCCAGCCCCACAAAAGCCAAGTGAAACCACAGGAGAAAGCTGGGGAATACATATTTTATGTTATTTTTTAGTTTTTTCCCACTAAAACATTGAGGTTGAAGAGATGTTAGAGTTGGGTAAAATCATGCCGTCTTAAACAACCAAAACCATTGAAATTCACTAGTTATAGTTATCTCAAGTAATTATGCCTCGTGCCCTACAGTAACTGTTGGTAATTAGGTTACTGGAGGAGGGTTAGACCCTACACAGGCAGCAACTACAATCTCTGTCAGAGTGAAACACAAGAAAACCCTAAATTAACCTATGCTTATCCCTAAGGTGGCTTGGCACAAAACAGTAAGGCTTAACATAAAGGCAATGTGTAAAGTATTTATGCAGCACTTCAAACAATAATAAAGTGAAAACACAACACAAGAAAAATGCCACACTAATTTAGAAACAAAGAGTAGAATTTAATACATTATTTGACACTAAAACAATAAAAATCCAATCAGTAGACCAGGAGAAATACAATTTAAAAGTTCTAAGAAAAAATAGCGCCTAGAAGCATAAAGTGCCATCTGTGGTCTATTGTTCGTGCACAACCAAGAGAAAAATCACAGTTTCAGTGTAGGCCAGATACAGGGACCCAGTTAGATCCGCTGAATAAAGTACCTTGAAATACTGGATTGCTGAGCATTGGCAGATCCCATGTGAAGGTTGCATCACACATAAGAAGTTACGAAGAAGCTGTGTGTCGTACTTTAATATTCGGGACCGCGTAGGGGACAGGGCCCTACCCCTGTCTATGTTGGTATTAGCGAACCGCAAATGGTAAATGCGGCATGTACGAGTGCTTTATATATCGTTCTAGCTATGAATGCACTGTGTACACGTTATTCTGCTCAACTACGCGGGTTCCATTTTGGAAGCAGTGGCCATCTTGTCATTGCCCTCACATAGGCTATGATGGAGTTAATACGGGCCTCATAGTACATGGGCTTTCCCTCTGACTTCTCTGTGACCTGGGCAGCTGGCTGTGCTGCCCCGGGTCAAACCGGTCTCACGAGCTCCCCTTCCTCCGTCCACCTGTGATTAGCATCAGGGTTTGACCCGTCATAAAATCCTTTCATTCTACACAATCCCCCGGCTAATCTCTTCCACACCTGCTTGTTCTTGCTTTATGACTTGTTTCCCAAAACAGGAGATGCTCATGTTTATTGGGGGGTCTATTTACTTCAAACATGGGATCTGAACCTTACTGTGTAAATCATTGTGGGCTGGCCGAACTGGAATGTGGGATGGTCATCATGACTCTGCTTTTTCGTTTGTAATGTATGCCTTTATATGACCATATCGTAAACCAAGGAATGTGTGCCTGGAGCATGATATTTTGTACTTAAGGAGAAGTCCGTTCCTATGATTTTCAGCAGTCTCCTGAGAACATACACGCTGTTGTACTTCTAGGATACCTGTCATTGGTCTGCAGCCAATAAACGATTCTTTGACTTCACCCAGAAGACTCTGTGTTTCTGTAGGTCCGGAACAGGGTGAAACCCAGAAGTCATAGGGTGTGTGCCCCTGCACCGCTGGGTCTAAAATACCCAGTACTTCAGTTTGGCGCCCAACTCGGGCCGATTTCAGCGGTACCAGTCCAAGCCAGAGGTTCGTGAGGAGCTTCGTGTGGAAATTCCGGAGGAAGGCCGCCACTTCATCGACCCCTGCATGTCGACGTGGTCCGAAAGTCTTTTCTGCGAGGTTCTCCGCGTCCCGACGGCTACGAAGGACTGCTGCCCTGATTAATCGACCTGTTTTGGACCCTTGACGAGTTTGAGAGAGCAAAACAATCGAGAGAGTCTTCTGGTGACGCCATCGATCAGCAATATTCAGTTAAGTATAAGTGGAGCGTCTCCCATTTGTTTTGGTATCCCTCGGGATCGTTTGGTTTGATTTGGTAATTGGTGATTTGGTGTTTGCAAACCCCAAAGCCAGAGGATTCGTGTATTCACGAGAATATCGTATTCGATAATCCTTTGACGTTTGGATCTAGACTAGTGAGCGAAGATGCCTGGTTCTGGACTATTTGGTAGATTATTCTGTTTGGGTTGTGGAAAAGATTTCCAGCTCGAGGAATCATGTCCGGTTCCTCCGGTTGGAACTCCAACTTATGAGCTCTATGTGAAACATGGCGTAGGCCCCATTGCATATAACGAAGTGTGGATCCACTACACCAGGAAAGATGGTGTTTTAAAATGGCCCCAAAATGGTAGTTTTGATACCGATATTTTGGATAATCTGGAAATTAAATTGTTTAAGAAGAAAGCCCGGCCGGCGATGTTTGACTCTTTCCGCTTATGGCGAAAGGAAGCCAAACAGAAGGAAATTAAGTTAGCGAAGAAGAATAAAAGAGAGAGAGGTATGTCAGTAATGCAAGCAGCTGTACAATTTAAAGACAATGAAGAGGAGCAAATGAATGAGCAATTGCACAGGCAGCGTAAGTTAGGGATTGACAAATGTTACCCAGCTTTGCCACATTCTAAGCAGGATGAGTCAGAAGAAAAGGAGAAAGATCCCTTGATGTCACATTTGTTGAGTTCGCCACCCCCGTATGCTCAAACTGCCACGGCGCCTCCCCAGCTTGTAAATATGCCACCTCCAGTGCATATACTGCAAGCCTTGCCGCAACCGCCAGTTGCTTTGCAGCCAGTTCCTATTCCTGTAGCGCAGCCCTCTCAAGCGCCGCCAGTGGTGCTTCCAACTGCCCCCGCATTTCCTGCGACTTTGCCTAATCCAGTAACTGCCTCCCCTAACACTCTTCCTTCCATCACTCCAGTACCTGTCTCTACATCCTCTTTTCTTCCCTCTGTTTTTCCCCCTGTTCTCGCCTCAGCTTCTCCTTCGGCGCGACAGCGCTTAGCTAATGTGGTTACTACATTAATGTCTCCTCTCTTTGGGTCATCTGGTGCAACTCCTGGTTTACAGCGTAAGCAGCTGCGCAGCCAATTGCCTAACCCCGATGAGAAAAAGGTAATAGATCACATGGCGCGTAGATGGATCGTTTTTCCTTCACTTTATGATGTGGAATCAGTTGTCAATACTTTCCATCAATGGGATGCCCCTAAACAGAGATATGTGTTCGAGAAAATGTGCGAAATTCTCTGTGAAGAATTGGAGGATAGTGGTAAAAATCCGAGTCCGCAGGAATTGTGTAGAGTGAGGTTCGATTTTGGAACTGGTATAATTGTGGACCGCGAAGTAGATAAAGCAGTTGCGGTTGTATTGTCACTTAGGAATGACGATTGCCAACAGTCATTGTTTGAACAAGAGGTCCTTGTGGGGAAAAAGGCAAAAGCGCGACAATACCCCATGAGAGAAGTTCCCCCGGTATGGAAGGAAGCGGTTGCAGCTGTCGGTGGTAACCCCGCTGTGGCAGCGCATTTCCAGAGTGTTTGGGTGCATGTTCCGTGGAAGCGCTCTGAAGTATTAGCGCTTAAGCAGTCCTTACCTGATCCCCGTAAGAACCCAGCAGGTTATTATAAAGAGTTGTCACAGACGGCAGGGTCATGCATTATGAATCTGGCCGATATAGACATGTTGTTTGGCAATGTTGTTCCACAGCCTCTATGGGGATCAATTCGTAATGTAGATCACAATGCAGAACTAGGGGATACATGGGCCAACATTGTTGCTGCTGATGCTAGACAAACGGGTGGTGCGAAACCAGAACCTTTAGTAGCTGAACTCCCTGGTAGAATCATCACGTATATGAAGACACTAATGCCTGCAATGCGCGTAAATTGGGACAAGTTATCTGCATGCAAGCAGAAGAAAGATGAGACAGTGTCAGACTTCTTTACTAGGTTTGAAGAAACGTTTATTGACCACAGTGGGCAAGATATGAGTACTGAGGGTGGCCAACGGCTGTTTGTGGATAAGTTTGTGCAGAATTTACTTCCAGACCTGTGTAAAAAGTTAAAAGATTCAGAAAGTTCTTGGGCTGTTTCTTCTTCAGCGCAAATAATGGCTACTGCACAGTATTATGAAAATAGAGATAAAGACGAGAAAGATAGAACGGAGAAGAAAACGAAGGAACTGAAGACAAAGGTCCTTTTACAGCAGGCCTATCCGCCACGTGGAGGTCAGAATAATTATAGGCAACCCCAAGGTGTCTATCACCAACCCCAACAGTTTCAGGACAATCAGCAAATGAACGGGTATTACCAACCACGTGTCCCTGTAGGTCCCAACCAATGTTCATACTGCAAAGAGGAAGGTCATTTTAAATATAGTTGCCCTAAATTAATGCAGCGGAACGGTAATATGTATGGCGCAAGAGGTAGAGGTGGTCAGCAAGCTCCTAGAGGTAGAGGGCGTGGAAGTGTTCCCCAGAACGCGCGTCCTCTGCCGCTTCAAAGTACAATCAATAGCTTTGATCAGCAAGCTAACGCGATTAGCAATACGGCCCAGTATTATAATAATGATTATTATGCAGAGGACGGTGATGCAGAGAATAATGATTACTAGGACAGCCATAGACAGAGAGAGGGAGTTGTTTCAGTGCCAGTGGATCAGAGTGGACCGTATGTTGAGGTGACTACAGCCAATGTAACGGAGCCTTTTCTGCTAGACACTGGTGCTGCAAAGAGTTCAATCATGCATTCAAAACTCCCTGGCGCACCTTTGTCTGGCGATATAAATGTTTCAGTAGGTTTTTCTGGCGCCCCAGTTAGGAACCCGATTTCTAGTCCCATGTCACTTTCTGTTGGACCTTGTGAGCTGAAAGCACCCCTGATCCTGACAACAGGTTGTGGTGAGAATTTACTGGGATTAGATTTGTTGAAAAGATTGCACGCTACACTGTATTGTTCTCCTTCGGGAGTACAACTTACAATAGGTAGGACAGTGATTTCCCCAATGTACTTGTCTAAAAACACGATGCCACCTGAATTGTCATCCCTTCCGGATGCCTTTTGGGCTACTGGTCCCAATGATGTGGGCCTCTTGGAGATACCGCCATATGTGGTGACTTTAAAGGCTAATGTCAGACTGCCACGTATTCCCCAGTACAAGATCTCTAATGAAGGGCAGAAAGCATTGTTAGACATTGTCAGCGACTTGATTCATAAGGGTGTGATAGAAGAGACAAGAGGCAACGTTTGCAATAGTCCGATCTTACCTGTCTTAAAACGAACGGATCCTTCACAGCCACCTGTTTACAGGTTTGTGATTGATCTTAGAGAGGTTAATAAGATTGTTGTGCCACAGTTTCCGGTTGTCCCCGATATAACTGCCTTGTTAACGATGATTCCAGCCTCTGCTGCATGGTTTTCAGTGATCGATTTAAAGAATGCTTTCTTTAGTATCCCAATTGCAGAAGAGAGTAGAGATATTTTTGGGTTTAGTCTGGGAGGCCGAAGCTTCCGCTTCAAACGCGCTCCCCAGGGCTACTGTGAGAGTCCATCCATATACAGTCAGGCTTTGAAAGCGCAGCTTGATGCACTTGTTTTACCTAATGGCGCTATCCTGATTCAGTACGTGGACGATTTACTGATCGCCGCGAATACTGAGAAGATCTGTAAAGAAGCCACATTGTCACTGTTGCGCCATTTATCCGCATTCCATCACAAAGTGTCTCTCTCTAAGCTGCAATATTGTCGACAAGAAGTCACCTACTTAGGTCATCTCTTATCGAAGGAGGGAAGGAAACTGACCCCAGAAAGAATTCAAGCCATTGCACAGTTGAGTGTGCCAAAAACACAGAGAGAAGTGCGTGCTTTCTTGGGCATCACTTCATACTGTAGGCATTGGATCCCTAGTTTTTCTTTATTGGCAAAGCCTTTGTTAGCCTTAACATGCAAATACACGCCGAATCCTATCTCATGGTCTGAAGAGTGCCAGAAAAGTTTTGTGGAATTGCGTAATGCGTTATGTTCAGCTCCTGTGTTGGGTACTCCTGACTACAGTAAGCCTTTTACATTGTATGTTCACGAGAAAGATGGATGTGCGTTGTCAGTGTTAACACAGCCTTTTGGCGACAGACCGCGCCCATGCGCATATTTTTCATCTACCTTGGACCCTGTAGCGAGGGCATTGCCAAGCTGTCTGAGAGCGACAGCTGCTGCGGCGATGTCTATCCGACAATCGGCTGGTTTGGTAATGGACAACACATTGATTGTCATGGTTCCACATGCTGTAGATACATTATTAAATAGAACTAAGACACAACACTTGACTAGTGCACGATTATCGGGCTACGAACTTACACTGTTAGCTAATCACATACACATAAAAAGATGTAATACGCTGAATCCAGCTACATTGTTGCCAATTCCAGCAGACTCAGATGAGATTGAGCAACATGACTGTCTGTTCAGAACAGAAGAAGAGACGAAAGGGAGAGTAGATCTCAAAGATACTCCCCTGACTGAGTGTGATGGCACTTTATGGGTAGATGGGTCCTGTTTCAAGCTCCCTAATGGTGACACGACTGCTGCATATGCTATCACGACTCTACACACGGTTGTGGAAACTGCACGAGTGCCACATAATTCGGCCCAAGCAGCAGAATTAATCGCCCTCACGAGAGCATGTGTGTTGTCTGAAGGAATGAGAGTGAACATATACACAGATAGCCAGTACGCCTTTGGCGTGGCTCATAATTTTGGGCGTTTGTGGAAGGAGCGTGGGTTCCTGACGTCGCATGGAGCTAAGATTCAGAATGGCAAGTTGGTGAATGATCTCCTTGAGTCACTGACCCTACCGTTGCAAGTTGCGATCATGAGATGCAGTGCGCACAGGAAAGTCACAGATGATGTTGGACGTGGGAATGCGTTTGCTGATGAGACCGCGAGAGAAACGGCACAGAATGTGAAGACTAGAATGTATGTTGCAGGTCCCGCAAGATGGGTTAATGATGTTGGAATGTGTGAGAACACAATAGAGAGTGTGAAGTCGCTTCAGGCTGAAGCCACAGAGGAAGAGTTAAGCAAGTGGAGAGAAAGTATGGGTAAGTTGGATGAGAATGGTTGTTGGATTGATCTGACAGAACATAGGCGATGGTTGTTGCCTGATGCATATGTGCTTCCAGTGGTTACTATGGCACATGGAATGGCACATATCAGTACGAAAGGTATATGCAAGTTGTTGGCTCCAGTATGGCAGAATGCTGGGATTCCCAAGTGTGCAGAGAATGTGGTCAAGAATTGCATAGTATGCTTGAAGTACAACCCTGGTAGGGGAACCCCAACTCCGGCTGGTCACTTTGCACCCCCATCATGTCCGTTTGAAGTTTTGCAGCTGGATTTTATTCACATGGAAAGATGCAACAACCTGAAATATGTACTGGTGGTTGTTTGTGCTTTCTCAAAATGGATTGAGGCTTATCCTCTGAAAGATAACACTGCCCTATCCACAGCCAAAGCCCTTGTGAAGGAGTTTTTTCCTAGGTTTGGGATGCCAAGAATGGTGTGGTGTGATAACGGAAGTGAGTTTGTGGGTAAAGTGATGAAGAATGTATGTGAAGGGCTAGGGATAAAGCAGAAGTTCCACGCTGCAAACCACCCCCAATCAGCTGGATTAGTAGAACGCTACAATGGAGCCTTAAAACTCAAGCTGGCCAAAATCCAGGCGAGCACCGGTCTTAAATGGCCTGACGCTCTGCCTTTAGCACTCTTGTCTACTAGAATGACCATACACTCACGAGTGGGACTTAGTCCTTACGAGGTCGTTTTTGGCCGTCCCGCCAACGTATGGGGTGTACCGAGACCTACGAAGTTCAGTGAGATTGAGCATCCAGTACTGCTCGATTACCTGTATGATTTGACTGTTAAACTGCGTGTTTTGCACCAACAGGTACATGATACTCTTCCCCAAGCCTCTGAACCTCCTGGACACCCTATCAACCCTGGCTCGTGGGTCCTGGTCCGGAACTTCCAGCGCAAGAGCAACGACGAGCCTCGCTGGATCGGCCCTCATCTTGTTCTTCTTTCGACAAGATCAGCAGTGCGAGTGAAAGGGAAGAAGCACTGGATTCATGGTACCCACTGCAAAGTAGTCCCCTTGCCTCTGCCATATGACCAGTGGGTCAAGGAGGGTATCGCCGACTCAGAGACAAACATTGTACCTCGCTTTGTACCATTCAGTGACGCACGCTTAAGAGACACAGTTTCAGACCAAGAGAGTGACAATATTCTGCAGGAAGCTGTGCCACCATCGAGTCGACTGGACACCACTGAGCCTGAACTTTTGTTTCAAGACCAAACAGCACCTGGCCGTCTCCGCTATAATTTGAGACCTAGGCCCATGGACAAATAAAGATTTCCTCATTATTTCCCTTTTGACATTTTTGCTCTCCCATCTGAAGGACTTTCTTGATTTTTGTTTTTCGAACCACCATCCGGGTTCTGCCGCAGGGTCGCGGTGCCAAGACTTTGGGGTACAGGCCGAAGACGCTAGGTCGACGGTTCTGGTTAGTCTAGGGCGTTTCCCTGGACTGACAGGCGTACTCCTTAGCAGAAGAAACTCATCCGCCGCGAGCGGCCCGAGTAGAGGATGGAGTTTTTTAAGATGGAGAGACCGATTGAGGAAATGACCTTTAACGCAAGGATGTGTAGAATTGTAAAAAGTAAATGTTTTGTCTTTTTGTGCTTTTTTACACTGTGTAGTATCATAATGTTTATTGTAGGATTTGTGTTTTTCTCCGCTCAAAAGCCCATTGCACCCACTCAACAGCCTATATCTCCTTCTACTGCCTCCTCTCACTCTTTTCACCCTTTGCCTGAGCACGAACAGACCAGACGATCAGAGTTCGTAAATAACTCGTTTATCCAACTCTTGCACCAGCACCAACTGGTAATGAATACGACCAATTGCTGGGTCTGTGGGTTAATGCCCCATACCATTAACAAGGGTATTCCCTACCTGGTGCTACCGTACAGTTACAATGGATCGTCATGGGCATTCCAAACCATGTTTCTCTATGCTCTAGATACATACTCCCCTCGCCAACCGCGTTCCATCAGACCCATCACCAATAATAAGGCTTTGATGAAAGGAGTTGCCGATATGAGTAGGGATATTAATGCATACTCCTCTATTCCCAAAGAAGAGTTGAGACCTTATGTAAGATGGAACGCGACGGGGTATAGTATTAGTCTGGGTGAAAGACAGCGAAAAATCTCATCTCCAATCTGGGTCGTACCCCACATGGGTCGGTTCTGCTTACAGGGTAATGGTCAGAATCCTAGGGCTCAACTGGGAAGAAGTGACTGTACTGAAACGTACACTTTCCCGTCACAGTTTTCCCCTGCGTTTTTGGCTGCTAAGGGCACATATTTCATCTGCAATGACCGAGCATATACATGGCTGCCCCCTGATTTCTCGGGCACATGTTATATTGCGAATTTGCTACCGCCGACATTTACTGCTGCCTCTGACTATCACAAGACCAGAGTTGTGAGAGGTGTGATTAGTAAGGAGGATACTGCCGGTCAGGAAGCAGGAGACTTCTTCTTGGGTTTCCTGCCGTTTTGGGGACCTATGGTCAATAGCAGGAACCTGAGACAGCTGACTCGTGTGGTTGAATCCACTGTCAATGTAACGGCTGGTGCCCTTAGTAATCTGACAGCTGAGCTCCAAGCGGATCGCCTTATGACTCTGCAGAACCGCATGGTTCTAGACGTTATTCTTGCAGACCACGGTGGGGTATGCAAGGTCATCCAATCCAGTTGCTGCATTTTCATACCAGATAATGCTCCAACAGTGTATCAAGCCATCTCCAAACTCCATAAAATATCTGAAGCCATACACGTGGATAAGGGAGATTGGTCACTGATGGGGTGGTTCTGGGAATTGATATCTGCCTGGGGTTGGAAAGTTCTGATGGTCATTGGAATGATCTTAGCCATTCTTTTCCTGTTCTGTCTGTGCATACAGTGTGCTCCTGCGATATGTGGTCTCTGCGCTACCTTATGTGTAAGGAAACCTGTATCGAGGGACGAGCTAAGTAACAGGATGATGCTACAGCAACATCTCCATGACTTCGTGAACATTGACCTAGACTCGGATTAAGATGAGTATAGTGATTGCCTATGTAAGGGCAAAAGGAGGGTCTGTCGTACTTTAATATTCGGGACCGCGTAGGGGACAGGGCCCTACCCCTGTCTATGTTGGTATTAGCGAACCGCAAATGGTAAATGCGGCATGTCCGAGTGCTTTATATATCGTTCTAGCTATGAATGCACTGTGTACACGTTATTCTGCTCAACTACGCGGGTTCCATTTTGGAAGCAGTGGCCATCTTGTCATTGCCCTCACATAGGCTATGATGGAGTTAATACGGGCCTCATAGTACATGGGCTTTCCCTCTGACTTCTCTGTGACCTGGGCAGCTGGCTCTGCTGCCCCGGGTCAAACCGGTCTCACGAGCTCCCCTTCCTCCGTCCACCTGTGATTAGCATCAGGGTTTGACCCGTCATAAAATCCTTTCATTCTACACAATCCCCCGGCTAATCTCTTCCACACCTGCTTGTTCTTGCTTTATGACTTGTTTCCCAAAACAGGAGATGCTCATGTTTATTGGGGGGTCTATTTACTTCAAACATGGGATCTGAACCTTACTGTGTAAATCATTGTGGGCTGGCCGAACTGGAATGTGGGATGGTCATCATGACTCTGCTTTTTCGTTTGTAATGTATGCCTTTATATGACCATATCGTAAACCAAGGAATGTGTGCCTGGAGCATGATATTTTGTACTTAAGGAGAAGTCCGTTCCTATGATTTTCAGCAGTCTCCTGAGAACATACACGCTGTTGTACTTCTAGGATACCTGTCATTGGTCTGCAGCCAATAAACGATTCTTTGACTTCACCCAGAAGACTCTGTGTTTCTGTAGGTCCGGAACAGGGTGAAACCCAGAAGTCATAGGGTGTGTGCCCCTGCACCGCTGGGTCTAAAATACCCAGTACTTCATGTGGGGCTGCGATATGGAGTCCTGTGTCATTGTTGAGGATGCTGTCAATGAGGAACTTACATTGTGAAGGCCTGCGTCAAGGATGCATCGCACAACAGTGGTTCTGAGGAGACTGCGGGCTGAGATGCAAGTTTCACTATCTGGAATGCCTTGCGTTGCAGCCATTCAAAACCGGCAGTGAAGTGACGCATCACGCTGCACTGCTTCTGCTCACAGAACGACAGCTGAGCTGGCAGAGCACCTTCAGGACAACTTTCAAGAGTCCCAGACTGGGGTGGCACCACTCGGAGGGGTAGACCTCTCTGCAGACAGAGTCCAAATTGGTGGTTCAAGGTAGTTTGAGCCTTTTCTGTCCCTGAAGCACTGATCATGAAGCCAACCAACTAGCCCTTGGAATTGCTCTGTTGGTCCTTGGTTCAATATACAAGTCCAGTCCTTAACTCAGGCAGCAGTCATCAGGAAAACAGAGTAGCAGTCCTTCCTGCAGAGCAGCACAGCAGTCCTTCTGAGTCTTCCACAGGTCCAGAGGTGTACTGAAGAGTTGGGTCTCGGGGTCTAATATTTATACCTGATGCCCACCTTGAAGTAGGAAAAGGTTCAGGAGGTTTATACCCCAATAGGTGCTTGAAAATTCCTGCTGCCCTGCCTTGGTGCAGATTGTCTGGGGTCATGATAGACTAGTGTCAAACCTTTTGTAAGTGTGCTCAAGCAGAGCCTTTTTGCAAGCTTGACAGGTGACAACTCCTCCCCCTCATCAAGTCAGAGATGGCCCATCCTGCCAACACCTGTGCTCCTTTGTCTCACTGTCTGGGAGAAATATACAGAGGCCAACCGCCAGCTACACCTATTCATGTGACCACGGAAGCAGGCTTCAGGCACCAAATGCTTAGGGCAGGAAAATGCCTGAGTAGATGCAATGTTTCACATAAGTAATTGTAAAACATGTTTAATAAAGCTTCATCAAAAAGGGGGAAAATAACAACATTTCTCTGATTCTTTTTATCAGCATTTTTCAGCACACAAAATGCAGTCATAAAAACATCATTAAGTAGGCTTGAACTCCAGCTGAAGAGCATAGAGCTGCAGCTAGGAGTCCTTTAGAAGAATACAGCAAGCTCTCCTGGGGTAATGGTGTTAATGACCTAGTAGACTTACTGTATTTTTTTTTATCTTGCTGCTGGACTGTTACACTTTCTGAAATCCCCCACAACATGAAACAAGATATTTGGTGTTACCCATGCCTCTTCTGGGGCACCACCAGCAAGAAAATACGTTATTTTTAAAATGCCTTTGGACATTAAGATTAAGGGGTGTTTCTTGCTAAGAGCAATGAATATTAAGTGAACAACCTTGGCCACTCATTTATTATTCACTTTTTGCTTTTCCTTAAAATATTTTTTGTAGGTGTCCTACTGCCATCTGGGACACCAACAGATTCATTTGTCGTTGGGTGCTGCAGAGGAACCAATAGCCTGAGCTGACTCCCTAGTGGTGCCGGCTGAAGCCTGCATTTTATTGTTAAGTAGGTGCCCATGTACCCATCTAGGGCACCCGCGGTGCCATTTTTATTGAGTGCCACAGGAGGGGGTCAGGACCCCCATTACCCCAGCCAGCCCCCTTGGAAGGAGCTGGCTATTTTTTTACATCTATTGTGGGTGGTCCTGTGCCCACCTGGGGTACCCACAAGTAATCTTTTGTTGGGCTGTGGAGGCCCCAAGTGGCCCCAGCTGGCTCCCCTGGTGGAAGCCGTCACTTTTAAATGTTGAAATGGGTTCCTATCTGGTACTCACAATGCAGGGCATATTGGAGGCTGCAGGGGGAACCCCAAGGTCCCCACAGTCCCAGCCAGCTCCCTACCCAGCAAACTTCTATTATCTGCATGGGACAATGTAGGCAGGGTATGTAGCACTCTCCCAGGAAGAGAACCACTGCATCCTGGAGGTCTCCGCCCTGGGACACCGCAGAGTACTAGGCCCAGGGAGATGGGGTCCATAGGGCCTGAAGAGGCTCGTGCAGGGGGCAGCGTGTCCACCTTAATAGAAAAATCTGCCTGGGGATGGAATTCCCACAGCCTCATTTAGGCTTTGAAAAGGGGGCCATATGAGATTGAGTCCTGATCCCTAAAGTGGCTGCTGCCACATCGTTGTTGATGTGGAAGTGGCCAATCAGATCTAATTTTGAGATCATTCAGCTCTGCGGCTCCTCAGTGGCATGAAATATACAAGGTTTTGAGTCTTAATATCTCAAAAACTACTCAATGGATTTACACCAAAATCACAAAAAGCATGATTTCAGAGAAAAAGGGGGAGTCCAAAACACATTTTTCCCATTCAGTTTTCCACAAGAGCTTAAGACACAGCGGCAGCCCAGACTGCTGAACAATAGCAGTATGCTAGATCTTGGTCCAAGAAAAGTGCTTTTTGTGTCTTTAGTGTAAATTTATTCAGTAGTTTTTGAACAGGTAATGCTTAAAAAAAGGTCGTTCTGGGGACAATGAGACTTTGTGGATGAGATAGTTCTCCTGCTGAGATCAGATTGTCTGCGACCATCTCAAACAGGAAGTGGTGGCATCCATCTTAGGACTCGGGACACAAAAAGAGACATAAGGGGGCAGGGTTCAGATACTCTGGCACCCAAGGCATGGTATAGGGGTCCTTATTTTATTTAGTTTAATTTTGCCGCAAACGTGCAGAGGATCTGTGGATCCACTGAAATTGCTTTTATAGTGCAAACTCACACTTTAAAAAACTAGCCCCTCCGCTTGGGTGGGCCAAGGCCACCGGGAAAGTGCAGGATTTATTTAAGGGGAAGGTGGGGCTGCGCTGGCCAGGAGAGGCACCAGGTACCCCATTCTCCGCAGCTGATATTTCACTGAAGGGAAGAGAGCAGCGGCCTCGCCATGAGCTGCTAATTACCCCTCATATTGCATCACTCATGACATCTTCCATGACATCATTGATAAAATGACTGCAACATTTCAATGAAATTAATGATGAGAAAACTGTGCACGGTGGGGTGAGAATTATAGTTACCTTAGTACACGAGTTATAGTTGAAAACATTACACTGTTACTGAATATTTCACCTTGTTTTCTTCTTTCATAAGTTTATGTATATATATATGTGTGTGTATATATATATTTATTATATATATATAATATATATTATATATATATATATATATAAATATATATATATATATATATATATATATATATATATTCGTTCATTTCATGGTGTTTTTATTCTTGATTCTTTTTAGAAGTCACCAGTTCACAAAGAAGAGTCACAGAACTTGCCCAAAACTTGCCAACACGTGTTTCACGCCAGTTGCGCTTCTTCAGGGCTGTCATAAACAAAATATTTGATACATTTAGAATTAAACTCATCCATCTTATTAGTACATCAATGTCTCTATAATTTTTAACAATACGAGCGGAATATAGTCATTAATAAGGTGAGATCACGTTTTTGGATAAATCTTTAGTCCTGTGAATATTACCAAACCATAATACTAGGATTTTAAATCTGCTAAACTTTAACTTTGGATTAAATCTATTCTTAGGAGAACGAATGAAAATATAGGAAAATCGCATCAAGTGTGAAGATTTATTGTTAATGTTCTTGAAAAGATCCATATAATGGAAGATGAGGTAAACTTTGCTCCTGTGTTTAAAATGTTAACAAATGTTAAAAATGTTAAAAAATTAATAACTTTAGAATTGGACAACAATTTAGGTGGGAACTTTTGATGTATTTGTCAAATGAATGTATGACAAATGACTTTATGACTAAAATACAGGCCCTATGCTCCTAATTTTCCCTATTTCTTCCCGTTTTTTTTTTTATCTCTTTGGGGTTTTCTGTATTCACCTGTATATACAAAATGTATATTTCTTTGTTTGGCTCAAGATGAAATTATTGAAGGCCAAAACATCGCCATGTATCATTATTTAAAAATGTAGAGACATTGATGTACTAATAAGATGGATGAGTTTAATTCTAAATGTATCAAATATTTGTTTATGACAGCCCTGAAGAAGCGCAACTGGCGCGAAACACGTGTTGGCAAGTTTTGGGCAAGTTCTGTGACTCTTCTTTGTGAACTGGTGACTTCTAAAAAGAAACAAGAATAAAAACACCATGAAATGAACGAATGAGAAGATTTATCAACTGTTTATTATTGAGAATACTGACAATTATTGTTCTCAGAGTTTGTTATGTTTAATATTTGGACAACACTGGTGGGGACCAGTGTCTGAGATTGCAGCGCTGTTTTCAATTTACCTGCAACCTAACCTTTTTGTTATATATATATATATATATATATATATATATATATATATATATATATATATATATATATATATATATATATATATACACTGAAAAAACCATAGGTTTCACACATGTTATAGTTAGCTGGACATTTCACTCGTGAAAAACCAATGAAATTCCCCCGTTATAGTTAGTTCAGCTAACTATAACTCGCGCCCCCGCAATGCACTGCTGATGACGTCACATATTACATCACTCATGACATGGTCAGTGACATCACTCATGACATCACTGATGATATCTCAAATGACATCACTGATGACATCATCAAGTGAATGTGTGTTTTTCTGAAAATTAAATATGTTTTATATATGTATATCTCACGGACGATGGAAGAATAAATGGGTATATAAGTGTCTAAATGGATGATTTCTTTTTGAAAAATTGATTGTATAACTGACTGATTAAGTGTATCTTAGTGAATACATGGCTTACTGAGTAATGTTTAAATATGTAAATATCTTTATCAGTCTCTCACTTTGTGTATAAGTAGCTGCATGGGTTGGTGAGTAGCTACATGGGTGTTTATATATGTTATTAGTTGTTTTTTTTAGTATTAGTGTGAGTGTGTGTATGGTTCGGTGGGGGGTATTACGTACTGCATAGGTACATGAATGAGTGACTCACTGTTTGTATGTGTTGAAGACAGCATGTCTGCAGGACTGTATGGGTGGATGAGTGTGTGCATGGGTGTGTTAGTGAGTGAATGACTGTCTCAATAGTGTCTCTATGAGTAACTACATATGTTTTAAACTAGTATATGTGACTATTGGTGTATATAACTGAGTATATGTGAGAGTGAGAGATTGAAAGAGTTCCTGTATGAATAAGTATGTGTTTCAATAAGTGATTGTTTAAAAGACTAAGAATGTGTAAGTTCCCGTAGAAGTAAGTGTGGTGGTGTGTGTATAAATGTATATGCAAGTAAATGTATGTTTCTTTCCTTATTTTCATGAGTGACTATGTGTGTCAGTAACTCTGTGGATGAGTGGCATTGTGTAACAGGATGTATAGGTGTATGAGTACATATGATGAGTGAGTACATGTATGAGTGACTGTATAGGACTGTTGGTGAATGAGTGGATGTGGATGTGGATCTTAGAATTACTCAAGAGGTTGTTGTAACTGTAATTGGTATGTCCATTGTTTTGAAAATTTTAGTCTCTATTTTTGAATGTGTGTATCAAAGGTTATATTAGGGTGAGAGGAGGTCTGCCACTCTGTCACAAGGATGATGTCATCAGTGATGTCATTTGAGATGTCATCAGTGATGTCATGAGTGATGTCACTGACCATGTCATGAGTGATGTAATATGTGACGTCATCAGCAGTGTATTGCAGGGGCGCGAGTTATAGTTAGCTGAACTAACTATAACGGGGGAATTTCATTGGTTTTTCACGAGTGAAATGTCCAGCTAACTATAACATGTGTGAAACCTATGTTTTTTTCAGTGAATTTGCAAGGTTTTTAAAATGCTAATTCCTAACTATAACGTGTGTGAAACCTTTGGTTTTTTCAGTGAATTTGTACGGTTTTTTAAATGCAAATTGTTTTATTATTTAATTAAAAAAAAAAAAATTTATATTAAAAATAAAATTCCTATGTATTCATTTATATATTATCTGTATCTTTTTATTTGTTTTTGCTTTTTAAAAAAATTTCTATTAGGATAAAGTTGAACAGTTTTTTTAATTTTTGCAATTAATTTTTCTCCATTTTTTTTTTTTATATATAAATTCTTGGAGTGCGCGCTCTGAGCGCGCTCCTAGTACAATTTCGTAAGTTTTTTATGAATACCGCCGTACGTTATTTACGTACGCAAATATACGTTATAGTGCGCGCTGGGAGCGCGCACCCAGTACGTATGCGTACGTACGTACGCATGCGTGCGTGCGTCCTACGCACTCCACTCGGTTTACTTCCGCATACGCTAAAATTACGCGCAATAACGGTCGCGTATACGCGTGTTCAACGTATGCGCGCTACGTACGCGCATATGACGTATGCACATGCGCTCCTACGCGTTCGCGCATACGTAATCACGAGGTGCGCGCTCGGAGCTTGCGCAGTGCGCGCACCTCGGGTATATGCATAATAAAACAGCACTTCTTATTGGTTATCATTACTTTCAGTTTCTGATTGTTTCAACACCACACCCAATCCCCTCATGGCAAGTCATGTGATCAAGAATCATCACTTTTGATTGGTTTGAAGTACTTTCAGTTCCAGATTCTTCCCAAACCACACCTACTCCCCTCATTATTAGTTCTGATTCCTTTGGAGAAGGAGCTATTCTGTTGTTGAGAGACAATGGCTGAACAGCAACCATCTTCAGACAGTGACCAGGACACTCTTGAGAGGCAGAGGATCAGGAAGCAGAAAGACAGCTTTATATGGCAGTTTTTCACTTTTCCAGAGGGACAAAAAAAGGTAAATGCACCTAAAGTTACATGTGTACTTTGTCAAAAAGTCTTGTCACGTGGGAATCCTAACAAGAAATATTCTTTTAGCATTCACACTATGTTGAGGCATGTTGACAAAATGCATCCAGTGACTTTTCGTCGAGCTTCTGGAGCAAACCCTCTACCTGCTCTACCGACGACATCTGCAGCAGCTCAGCCGAGCACATCTTCGGCAGCTCAGCCGAGCACTTCTTCTGCAGTGGTGCCTTTGCCTTCTTCCACACCTCTTTTTGGACCACCTTGTTTGGCTAGGTTGTCCACACGCTGCACTGATTGCGGTAAACTTATTTCTGTGGGTGAGACCAGTCTTGATCTCATTCAGAGAAAATTTGATGCCCATGAGTGCAAGTAGGCCATAGATGTTTTTTCTTTTTTTCAATTTTCTCTTCCTGTTTCCCTCCATTAACTCAAGGGCTCTTTTAAGAGCCACTTATAAACTAAACCCCCAACATTTTTTTTGAGGGTTTTTTAAAAAAAATTTAAAAAAAAAAAAAAAATGTAATGTTTATAAAGAGGTGAAGAAATGGAAGCATGAAAAGGGAGGATTGAGTAATACTAATATTTTTCACTTATTTTTGAAAAAAAATACTTTTTTTCCAAAAAAAAAAATTTAAAAGTATTTTGCAAGGGAACAGAATTTTTTTTTTATTTTTTCTTTCCAGTTCTGAAAAAAAAGAAAAAAAGTATTAATATTCAATCATACATTACAAAAAGCATTACATGTCTTTACATATTTTACTAAGCAATTTTTTGCCCTTTTTTTGCTGTTTTCAGAATTTTTTATTTTTCACTTAAAATAGTGAAAACAATTGTATTCATCATTTAACAGCGGGCAAAAAAAAACCAATCTGAAAGATTGCTTAAAAAAAGCCCTAAAACTTTCCTCACTAAAATATACCTTGTTAGAAATATTACATATATATTACAAGTACTTCTCTAGATGAATAAAAATGTTCTAGACAAACCGTCTTTAAACCTTGTCGCAAAAGCACACATGCCAAAATAATTTCTGTCAAAGGAGTCCACAATTGTTTTTATTACTTTTCCTTTAGGCCAAATAGTAATTTCAAAATCCTTTTTAAGTGATATCTTCAATTATAATCCTTTAAAAATACAAAAAATGCTTTCTTCAGATGCAGTTTTTAGTTTTCAAAATTTAGGTTTCAGAAAAATTAAGTAAGAATTGGGTAAATCATAAGGCAAACGTTGCTTGAAAATCAATTGGGAATCATTATACAGTGTCCAGCCTTTTTCACATTTAAGATAAACTGTGTAATGTCCCGAAGTTACAGTAGGTCCTTCATGAAAAATTATTGCAACTGTAACAAAAGTTTTTCCAGAAATTGATAATTGCTGTCCTGTAAACTTCTTTATTAAAGTGTCCAATTTTGAACCATCAGTTCTACAACGTTGCATCATTAAAATTACATACTGACCATATTTCTGTAAAAATAATGTAGAAAACATGTCTGATTTACATTCAGAACATTCCATGTTGTGATTGGCATCTTTAACTAATTTACTAAAAGTCACTGATTTACTTTGTGGTAATGGTAAAAATATGAACCTTTCTGAATCAACATTACTACTACATGTGTTCATACAGTTTTCACAGCAATGTTCCCATTTGTAAGAGACACCAAATAAGTTTTCTACTTCTACTCCTTCATCTTCTAGTACACTCAAAATATATATTAAGAATTCCTGAGCATCTTGCTGGACATTTTCTTTAAACTTTGTAGAACCACAACATACATCTAAAAGATTTCTAACATCAGTAGCACTTTCTATTTCAGTTTTATCATTACTCAGCTTCTCATAAAGGAGACTCAGCAGAGAACACAATCTTTTTCCATGATTTACTATTATCTGTTCTAGCAACTTTTCAAGATAAAATACAACATTCAGCACTACATTTGCATAGCAGTTGACACCAGAGCTATTTTCAAAATGGCAACCAACAACCTCTTCAACACTGTGCCAAGAGTGTGTTTCTGAACTCTGTGTATTGTCTGGTGCAAGACATATGAGCAAAGAGACTTCCAGAACTGCATGAAGACTGCAGGGATGTATGTAACAGTGCATGTGTGCTAAGGGATAATTTGTGTAAACACAACAGGCTGCCCCTTTCCTGGGACTGCATTTCTTACTGAACAACATCTTCACAAATTAAATCTCTGCCCACAATTCCTGTGCGCACACAGACTCATGCTATCATTTTACGCACATAACACAGGCTGCCCCTTTCCTGGGACTGCATTTCTTACTGAACAACAACTTCATAAATTAAATCTCTGCCCACATTTCCTGTGTGCACACAGAGTCATGCCATCATTTTAGGCACATAACACAGGCTGCCCCTTTCCTGGGACTGCATTTCTTACTGAACAACAACTTCATAAATTAAATCTCTGCCCACATTTCCTGTGTGCACACAGAGTCATGCCATCATTTTAGGCACATAACACAGGCTGCCCCTTTCCTGGAACTGCATTTCTTACTGAACAACATCTTCACAAATTAAATCTCTAGCCACAATTCTTGTGTGCACAAAGACTCATGCCATCATTTTAAGCACATAACACAGGCTGCCCCTTTCCTAGGACTGCATTTCTTACTGAACAACAACTTCACAAATTAAATCTCAGACTACAATTCCTATATACACACAGACTCATGCTGTGTTGGTAGGCACAAAACACAGGCTGCCCCTTTCCTGAGTTATCAATTCTTACAGAACTAATGCTTTTTTCAAATGTGCTGCCATTTTCCTCTCTTTTCTTTCAAAGTGATTTCTGCTAAATGCTAACCATCACAATTAAAAAGAAGCTGTCCTTTTCTTTCAACTGCAAGTCTTACTTTTCAACAGCAACACAAATTAAATCTCTGTCAACAATTCTTCTCTGCACACAGACTCATGGTTTGATGGTAGGCACAAAACAGTATTCCTCATTGTTACCAGTACACATTAACTTATGGTGAGAACATACTCCATAATATTTTACTTATTCAAAACAGTTAAATATCTCCCAAAACAGAAAATGTAAATCACAACTTTAAACAAATAATCACAATTCTTTTTTTTATATCTAAATTAACCACAAACACCCCCTCTCAAACTCATAACTCACCTTTAAAATTAGTTAGTTGTGAAAGAAATGTGGCAGTCACACAGCAGTTTATCAGACCAGAATCTCTGAGCTGAACACCTCTCTCCTCTCAGCAGAACCAGTTAATGGCACAGTTTCCCTCTCTTTTTTCACACAGATACATGTTAATTTCAAATCTCAGTGCTTCCCACATTTTTTCAAATGAAATCACACATTTCTATTGGTTGAAAACTTCAACCCCTTTCCAAATGTACCCTTCCCCCAACTTGACTTCTGCCTGCTACCATAGCAACAGGTCATGGAACACAGGTGTGAGCAGAGAGGTCAGAAGTTCAGCAGACAATGTTTCATTTCCAAAGAGCAAGAGTGCTTGACTTTTCAAACCTAACAGCAAATCCAAACTAATGTTCTTTGTTCACACATTTTTCTGAACCAATACAAAACATGCTTTTTAAAATTTAAACATACAGCCTAGTTTTTAGTGTAGAATGGTTTGAAACACCCAATGAGTTCTTTTTATAAAAAAAAGTATGTGTGCCCCCATTTTTCAACTGTCTTTCATTTATTTTTGCCTTTCTACTGAAAGACACCTTCTGAGTGCATCCAGATCTCCTTTGAAGATGTTCACAGTGTGGATTGTAGGTCACAGCTATGTCTTCTGGAGTGAAAAATTTGCAGAAAAAAGAGGTATGGTGAGAGGCCTTGCTTTGCCAAATGTAGACATTAAATGGATTGGTCAGAGAGGGTTAAAGTGGCACCAATTAATGCCTTTGGTGAAAACCTTTCTACATCTCCCACAGCCTAACCTTATTATTGTGCACTGTGGTGAAAATGACCTAGGCGCTTTAACTGGAGTAGGTCTGGAAATGCTTATTAAGGACACCTTTGTGCAATTGATGTCGCTTTTTCCACAAACTGCCTTTGTATATTCTAACATATGCCAAAGGCAAAAGTGGAAGTGGTCCAACCAATTTTGTCCACAGATTGACAAAGCAAGGAAGCACGTCAACAAATCTATTTCTGCTTTCCTCAGAGACTATGGTATGGGTTCTATATACCACAACAACTTGCGTTACAACATGCAAGACATTTATAGAGGAGATGGTGTACACTTCAATGATGAAGGGAACAGAGTCTTCCTCTTGAACTTTAGACTCTGCATCGGTACTTACTTGTAGGTACCAAAAAACACACAATAAACACAAGGGCTCTTTTTAGAGCCACCTTATATCTTTTTACTTAATTGCGATTATTTTTTTATTTTTTTGTTTTTAAAAAATTTTCGGGTGCGCGCTAGGTGCGCGCACTCGGCGATATTTTTTTTCAAAATATAAATCTTTTTTTTGCCCTACAAGGTCCTACTGTGACCCCCTTACAATGCCTAGTGGGTCAATATCTCCCCACTCTGCCCCCTTTTCAAGTTCTCCCCCTTTGTTTTTCACCCCCTCTTTATGCGAGAGACAAAATGGCGGCCGCCGCTTCCTGATTTCCACCGATTCGAATGTTTACTGACATCTAACAACCAATCAGAAGTGCGTTCGCGATCGGCAAGGTGCGCGCACAGGACTTGCTCAGTGCGCGCACGCTGCGCGCTAAAAGATATATATATTGATTTAAATGCTAATTTCTCAGGAAATACTGAACAGATTTACACCAAACCTGCAAAAGGCACTTCATGGACCTTATGGCTACCTCTCTGCCAAATTTCACATAATTCTGTTCAGCCGTTCGGGCTGTAGCTGCGACTAAAGTCCCTATGGAAAAATGCATGGGGAAAACGCGTTTTGGGACCCCCCTTTTTTCTCGGCCCCCGCTTTACGAATCACCCCGAGACTTTCAGGGTAGGAGCTGAATGGAGCGCCCCATTAGTTTTGAAAATTTCGCGAGGATTCGTCAACCGGCGCCAAAGTTATTCAAAATAGAATTTTCAGATTTCCTATGGAAACACGGTCCTAACTATAACTACCTACTGGCGACCGCAGTAGGTAATATATATATATATATATATATACATATATATATATGTACATATGAAAGAAAAAAACAAGGTGAATTATTCAGTAACAGTGTAATGTTTTAAATTCTAAAAGCAATTCACAGGTTATAGTCAATAATTTATGTGTCACTCCATGCCGGAAACGGTATTGTTATGTGTTTTGCAGAGATGAGAGGAGTAGAGTGGAAAAGCAAACAGTGGAATGATGTAGAGCTCAGAGTTGAGTGGTATGCAGTGAAATAGCGTACACTGAATGGGCACACAGTGGAGTGGCGCACAGTCAAGTGGCATACAGGGGAGTGGCGTGGAATGGAATAGTGCACTGGGGAATAGCATACAGTGGAGTGGTGTACAGTGGAGTGTCATAGAGTGGGGTGGCACAGAGTTGAGTGGCTAGAGTAAAGTGGCATACAGTGAAATACCATAGAGCAGAGTGGTGTAGAGTGGTGTGGCATAGATTGGAGTGGCATAGAGTAGAGTGATCTACAGTACTATATATATATATATATATATATATATATATATATATATATATATATATTCACTGAAAAAACATAGGTTTCAGGGACGTTATAGTTAGAAATTAGCATTTAAAAAACCTTAGAAATTAAGTGAAAAAACTATAGATTTTAGGGACGTTATAGTTAGTTGCACATTTAACTCGTACAGAGAAATTTGTCTGTTATAGTTAGTAGAGCTAACTATAACTCGTGCCCCCGCAATACACTGCTGATGACATCACATATTACATCACTCATGACATGGTCAATGACATCACTGATGACATCTCAAATGACATCAATGATGGCATCACTGATGACATCATCCAGTGACTGTGTGTTTCTTTAAAGTTTAAATATGTTTTATATATATGCAAAGGTGTATTGAAGAATGAGTGGGTGTATAAGTTAGTGGAGGATTTAATAGATGTGTGACTAACTGTATAAGTGAGTGATTAATTGTGTCTTACTGAATGCATGAGTTAGTGACTAAACTGTGTGAACGTATGTTTCAGTCAGTCTATTGTTGTGTAAGCAGTTGCATGGGTTGGTGAGTAGCTACATGAGTGTCTATATGGGTTAATGATTGGTTGCGTGAGTATCTGTATGGGTGCCTGAGTGTTTGTGTTGGTGGGTGGGGGTGTGTGAGTTTGTGCATAGATGTGTGAGTGGGTGATTCACTGGGTATATGTGTTCAAGAGTGCATGTGGAAATAGATGTATGGGTGGGTGAGTGTGTGTATGGGTGTGTTGTGAGTGAATGGATATCTCAGTGGTATATGTGTGAGTAACTACATATGTGAAAGGCAGTATATGTGATTGTTGGAGTATATAAATGACTATATGTGAGAGTGAGTGATTGTGAGAGTGGCTGTGGGAATGAGTGTGCACTTGTGTCAGTGATTGTACAAGAGAGTAAGAATATCTTAGTATCTGTATGTATAGGTGAGGTAGTAAATGTATAACTGTATAGGTGAGTAAATGGGATGCTGTGCAGCAGCCTGGGTGCGCAGGGGTGTGCAACAGCCTTGGTGTGCAGGGGCAGGCAGACACCTCTGGGCGGCGGGAGTGGATGGGGTGCAGCAGCCTGGGTGCAGAGGGGCGGGACTGCATTAAAGGCATGTGCTGTTGTATGTACTCTGCCATTACTGATTCTATACTATGTTTCAGCTGAGTGAGTTTGAGGGCTGCAGTATGTCCCGGCACGTGGTTGGAGACACACCAGTGGCTGAAAGGAGAGCTGTGAGGGTTTTGTCAGCAGTGTCAGAACTCCCTCTCCCTCTCCCTCTCTTTATTTCCCTCTCTAACACTCTTTCTCTCTTTCTCTCTCTCTCTTCCTCTCTCTCATACTCTTTCTCTCTCTCTTCCTCTCTCTCTCACTCTTTCTATCTTTCTCTCTCTCTCTCTCCTTTGATGACGCACAATGTTATCTTGCTTTTTGTCTTGCAGGCTGTGATTCACAGATTGTCGAGGGATGACACGCTATGGCTGTACCTACTTTTATATTGTTGTTTTGTCTAAATAAAATGTTTTATATGTAAATCCATAGGTTACTGTGATTCCCTTTTGTCCAATCTCACATGCATCTTGATTATTATAATTGTGCAACATCAGCCAATTTGTTACGTTCCACTTTGCGGAAGGTTGCTGTCAATTTTGTTTGTCGGTGGGGGGGTCAAGGGGGAATGCAGGACAAGGGGGTGGTGGCGGTGAGTGTCGGAGAACTCTTGGATGTCCGAGCTGCATAATCGTTGGCTCCATGGCATCTGTTGTCATTCAGGTGTGGCTGTGGACTGGGCTCCCTTTCATGTTGCAGATTGTAGTCCGACTTTAAACAGGGACAACCGCATCAGTTGATTCCTAATACAGCCCAGGACGGAACCACGCCCAGAGCTTCGGATTCATTGTTGACAGCCTCATGCAGGACTGGCATACAACACGCCAGCCCACTCCACTTACGCTTACAAGGAGGAACGACAATGCTACATGGACCAGGTTTTCATTGCAGTGATCTGCTAGTCAGAGGTCTAGTTGTCAGTATGCCACAGCCACTCCCTCATGGCTGTTTACACCCATACCACACCCATCAAACACAGGCATCACAGGACACATGACCCTGCCAATAAAAAGGCCCGGACACACGTGCAGGAAGCCATTTCCACTCTCTGTCTGGGTGTGTCCCTGTGCATTACATATATGCATTTGGGCCTAGGGCACTACCACTTCACAGTCCCCAGGACTGGAGCTTACATGATGGCTGCAGCACCACAATAGACAATCAAAGAGGCACCATGATTGGTGGGTGTAAGACTTGGTGGCACCGGGCACACTCTGTCCGGCACAGGCACCCCGTCACGGGTCAGTGACTTTCGGTGCACTGAGGTAGGGGCACAATCAGTGCTGAGCGGGTGTGCAGCCTGCGATGATGCCCCACCCTGGTGGTCCAGACTGGTAAGGCTTTGTCTGAGCCCTGCTGGACCACAGTGTGGTGGGCAGCGTGCGCCTACCGCCACGTGGCGTTGGCTCGTGGGTCACAGGGTTAGCGGCACCTTAAGGGCTGAGCGGGTGTGCAGCCTGCGATGATGCCCTGTGCATTGATATGTTCTCAGCCATTGTAATATAAAGACCCAGGATCAAATGTGCACCTTCTGGCTGCAAAGGACGCGGGCTGTAGCCTTGGAGCTCGCTTCAGCATGTAGTGGGCCCATCTTCGACACACGCCGGTGGCGGAAGGTGAGCAGCGAGGCTTGTTTGCGCAGCGGCTAACAGTCAGCTCTGGGCGGTGTGAGTGGATGGTGTGCAGCAGCCTGGATACGCAAGGGTGGGCAGACACCTCTGAGTGGCAGGAGTGGATGGTGTGCAGCAGCCTGGGTTTGCAGGGGCGGGAAGACACCTCTGGGCAGTGGGAGTGGATGGGGTGCAGCAGCCTGGGTGCGTAGGGGCGGGACAGCGATAACTTGTGCAGTTGTATGTACTCTGCCATTACTCATTCTATACTATGTTTGAGATGCTTGAGGGCTGCAGTATGTCCCGGCATGTGGTTGGAGACACACCGGTGACGTAAAGGTGAGCTGTGACGGTTTTGTCCGCAGTGTCGGCACTTACTCTCCCTCTCAATCTCTTCCTTTCTCTCTCTCACACTCCTTTTCTCTTTCTCTCTGGCTTCCTCTCTCTCTCACTCTTTCTCTCTTTCTCTCTCTTCCTCTCTCTTACACTCTTTCTCTCTTTCTATCTCTCTCTCACTTGTTCCCTGTTTCTCTCTCTCTCACTCCTTTGATGGGCGCATAACACAAAATCTTATCTTTCTTTTTGTTTTGTAGGCTGTGATTCACAGATTATCGAGGGATGACACACCATGGCTGTACCTACTTTTATTTTGTTGTTTTGTCTAAATAAAATGTTTTAGGAATCAATCGTTTTTATTACATTGAAGTCAGGGCAATTAACACAGCCTCCTGTCTACATTCATTGGCTTGTTTCCGGTCCAGGGAGGACCTGGCTTGGCAGTTCGGGCTGGACTGTTCCCATGAGGCACAGGGTCAAGACTGATTTGCATATGGCCAGGTCTAAACTGGGGTAGCATGGTGAGCAAAAGAATGATGGATTTGGCCCAGATCTCTTGACTGGGGGTGAATGTTTTGATTTGTTCTGCATTCCGTCCATCAATTGTGTGTCTTTTGCTTTCTCGTCCTAAGTGCGCCAGGTATGCCCAGATGTGGGCCCTGGGCTCACTGTGCCACTGGATTCAAGCTATCCTGGCTGAAGAGGGATGAAACCCCGAAACCGGTCCAAGGATGCTTGTTTCCGGTCCTGGGAGGACCTGGCTTGGCAGTTCGGGCTGCACTGTTCCCATTAGGCACAGGCTCAAGACTGATTTGCATATGGCCAGGTCTAAACTGGGGGGCATGTTGAGCAAAAGAATGATGGATTTAACCCAGATCTCTTGACTGGGGTGAATGTTTTGCTTTGTTCTGCATTCCGTCCATCAATTGTGTGTCTTTTGCTACATCCATTGGCTAGCAGAGCGAGTCAGAGAGAGCAGAACACAGCGTTGAAGCCAACAACCCGGAGGCCGGCCGCGTAATAAGCAAGCTTGCTGTATAATGAATCGCATCTTCCAAGTTTGTGGAGATAAGAGAAAGCAACAAGGAAAGACAGAACAAAGGTCAATCCATATCAAAATAAAATCCCATCCAAACCCTTACATTCCACCCCCAACCCCTCTGCACCAGTTATTGCCTCGCTAGTTGGATCGAAGCCTATTTTTCATAGGTTTCAGAAAGCATCACTCTCCTGCCACCGGAGCCTGATCTGTAGCTAGTCTCTCCAGCAGGAGCAGCTTGAGGATCTGCAGATATTTAGAACAGGTCACTTCCCTCCTACCTTTTGTCAACAAATGTAAAAAGGGCGCCCACAATTTGGCATATTCCCTCCCTTTACCTTCCACCCCAAGTGACATGCGCTCCATAGCTAAAAGATGCCAAAGGCGATGAATCCAGGACAGCGTGTCCGGTGGAGATGCCGGACCCCAGTGAGCTAAAATGACCTGTTGAGCTGCTAGCAGCGCCAATGCTATTTGCTTGCCCCGAATGGATTTCAATTGGAAGACCTTAGGGGTAGAGAGACCAAGGAGGGTGTACTCCGGGGAGCGAGGCAGGGAAATACTAAACACCTCATCAACGTTATCTAGGTCCTCCGTCCAGTAACGTTGGAGCTTCAGGCAGTGCCACAGCTAGTGGGCTAATGTGCAAGACATCCCACATGCTCTCAAACAAAGGTCTGTTTTGCTTTTGTCCCAACTGTGGATATGTACAGGGGTGTAGTACCAATATGAAAAGACTTTAAAAGCGGACTCCACCCCGGCAGTGTTGTGCGCAGTGTGGTGTGTTCTGTAGAGAATGTGCTCCCATTCCTTAGAGGAAAGTGTTCTACCCAATTCTGTTTCCCAGTAAACCTGTGCCCTAGTGTGCTGCTCAGAGGGGCCCGCAGTGAGCATGGCGTACAATTCAGATATGAGACAATGATCGTCGCGGTTAGGGATTTGGACATTTGGGGATAAGTAAAAGGCGCTGTGATCCAGTGATAGATTTGCCGAAAGGGGTACTCGTTAGTCACTAGGAGCCCATAATCTCGCCTGAGCTGTTCAAACAAGGCCAGCCCTTCCATGTCAAAGAGGGACCCTACGCTTTTACAACCCTCCTCCCGCCAACACTGGAACACCGCCGGTGACGCCTGTCCCGGTAGGAAATCAGGGTTATCCACAATGGGGGTCATCAGCGAGGGAAAAGAAGTCCAGCCCTTCCTAATAGCCACCCTGTCCCAAACCCTGATCATCAGAAAGGTAACCGGGAAGGAGTAGAAACCCCGGCCCCGTGTTTACGAGGCAACCACAATTCCCTCTAAATGTTAATACCAGCGACGGACTGGTCCATGAAGTTCCAGTGTTTACTGGGCAATGGCATGTTCCATTCCACTAAGTAGCGGAGCCACGCTGCCTGATAATAGCATCCGATCAAGGGCAGGCCCAGTCCGCCCTGAGCCTTCGGGCCTGCCATCTGTTTGAGTGAAAGCCACAGTTTCTTCCCACCCCATACAAACTTTTTAATGAGAGTCTGCAATTGGCCAATTCCAGTGATTTGACCAAATTTATGCCACCTTTAGCCAGTTTCCTCTCCCAACGAGCACATTGCGATATTAAATCGTCGGGAGATTCTGTCAACAAGGTCTGATATATTACCCTAATACGTGGTTGTCGTAGCAGCGTTTCAATTATGCTAATTGGGCCTAGATTCCCCTGCCCAGCTTGCAATTTAGAACCAAGAAAACTCCGAATTTGTAGAAATTTGATTAAATCACAATTGGGGAGGCCAAACTCCTTTTGTAAGAATGTGAATGGTTTCAGGTTACCATCTTGACTTAGATCACCATTAATCGTTATCCCCAAATCCGCCCACCTAAATGTGATACTATCCTGGAATATTGACGGTAATAGACCATACGCTGAAAGGGGGGTATACAGATTAATATTTGATATATTAAATCGTTTCTTAATTTTCTTCCAAACAAAATATGCGGATTTGATTATTTAAAATCTAGTTTTCTTGTAGTAGCTGGGTTCAAGAGTTTTAACTAATCTTTGTCGAGCATGTTCACCTAAGAGCATCTCATAAATTGTTGGGTTAGTAGCATCAGATCTAACTGTTTTGGCGGTAACAAGTATCTCCATATGCTGCAATAAAGCAGCCAGATGGTATAATAGGAAATCCAGCATGCCCCAGCCTCCCCTTAATCTTGGAAGAATCATCCGTTTTTCTGCCCTTCTAGGCTTTCGGTAGCTCCATAAGAATCGAAAACAGATCTGTTCAATTTTAGACTAAAGAGAGGGTGGAAA
Source organism: Triturus cristatus (assembly GCF_964204655.1). Lineage (NCBI taxonomy): Eukaryota > Metazoa > Chordata > Amphibia > Caudata > Salamandridae > Triturus > Triturus cristatus. Next base: position 620,310,242 of record NC_140582.1, read on the forward strand.
AATTAATGGGATTGTTCGGAAGAAATATAGGATTTTGGGAAAAATAGACATTTTAATAACATTGCATCGGCCATGTAATGACAGATGTAAATGATCTAGCCTCTCCAGAGAAGTATTAATAGTATTAACGATAGGTAATAAATTAAGTTCGGGAATGCGTTCTACATCCGGCATAATTCTGACCCCCAGATAGGTAGCCTCTGAGGTTAAAATATTTAGGGGGCAGGATTTATGCGAATGCAGACATTGTGTTTTATCCACGTTCAATTTATAACCGGACAGATAACCAAACTGTTTGGCGCAGATATCCAAAGTGGGGAGAGCAAGTCGTAAATTGCTGGTAAAAATCGCTATATCGTCCGCATAGGCCATAGTTTTATACAGAGTATTATTCACAATTACGGGATCAATATTCGTTTCCCTTTCAAGTTTTTCTAAAAAAAGGATCAATATAGAGCGAGAATAATAGTGGAGAACATGGGCAGCCCTGTCGGGTACCTCTGGTGATGTTAAATGTTTGTGAATTGTGTCCGGATATAAAAATAACTGCTTCTGGAGATGTATGTAAATCTTGAATGGCTAGAATAAATTGAGGGGAAAATCCTTTCCAGTACAATACAGACCACAGGATCCGCCAGGAGACCCTGTCAAACGCTTTTTCTGCGTCCAACAGGATCATCCCAAGCGGATATCCTGTGGCCTGCGCCCAGTCGAAAAGGGCTATTGCTCTATTGATATGATCTGTGGTATCTCTTCCAGGGATAAACCTGTGTTGTCTAAGAGATACTAAGGGAGTTATAACAGTACAAAGCCTAGAAGCAAATATTTGTACATATATCTTGCTGTCGGCCGTAATAAGTGTGATTGGTCTATAGGAGCCTGGATTAAGCTCAGGTTTTCCCTTTTTCTTGAATACAATGATCGTGGTCTTTTGTCCCCGCTGAGCTAACTGAAACAGCGAAATTAAGATAGGTTTTAGCGTTTGCTGAAATTTCCTGAAGAACTCTAGGGGGATTCCGTCTGGCCCAACTGCTTTACCAGTTGCTAAGGATAAGATTGCGGCCTCAAATTGATCCCAAGTAATTGGGGAATTGAGAATCTCATTTTGTTCCATAGTTACTTTCTTCGTAATTATTCCATCTAAAAATCCCATAATGCTATCGGTAGTAGCTTCTTCTTCGGCCTTATAAAGTTGACTATAAAAGTTGTGAAATACCTTTAGTATTCCTTGCGGGGTATCCACAATTTGATCCTGTTAATCATTTATTCTATTGATACCATTATTCGCAGCTCTTTGTTTTATACGTTTAGCCAGAAGTTTCCCTGTTTGCTCTCCAAATTCAAAAATGTCTGATCGATATTGTATATACTTAGAAGCAAGTTCTTCGGCATAATGAGAGTGTATTTTGGTTTTAGTAACAGAAATTAAATTTAAACATCCATCAATAGATTGACCTGCGCTAATCTTTTTAATAAGCTCTAGCTCTGCTATTGTTAATTCGTCTATCCAAGATTTTATCCTATCTTTAGTCTTCCTCTGAAGAAATAGTGAAAAGCTAAGTGTTTCCCCGCGTAGAGCAGCTTTAAATGCATTCCATACAGTGGTTTCAGGAGAGGAGCCATTATTGATATTAAAAAATTCAGAGATCCATTTGGCTATGTGTTGGCAATAAGCCCCTTCCAGTAAGAGTTTTTTGTCAAATGTCCACGTATTTATATTCCTAGGGAGCCCGTGTAGTGGCATCTCAATAATTAATGGGTTGTGGTCAGAAATAAGTCTCGGATATAGGTTAATATTAACTTTACCTGCTAACTGTTGTGAGAAAAAAAAAAAATCAAGACAGACAAGTTTTTTATGTGGTGCTGAAAAAAAAGTATATCCGGGCTCTCTGGAGTTGTGTCGATACCATATGTCCACTAAATCATACTCCTTGACCAGGCCCTGTAGAGCCTTAAATGTTTTATTCTTGTGGCCAGAATATGGCACACCACCGGTAAGATCAAAGTTATGTTCTAAGTGAATATTAAAATCGCCACAAATAACCAGAGGCGATGGCCAAGTGGCAAGTTCAATATTGATATTGTTCAAAATTTCTGGGTCATCTGAATTAGAGCCATATATAGAGCAAATGGTAAAAAGAGAGCCACTAATATCTGCCACAAGGGTCACCCAGCGTCCTAGTTGATCCTCTTTCTTACGCCTGCAAATAATAGTTCCATATTTCGCTAAGATTGCTACCCCACGGGTGGTAGTGTCCTGACGTGTACAGGCTAAGAGATCAAGGCCCAGATCTCTAAGTAGGTTGCGGTTGCCCCAAGAGACATGTGTTTCTTGTACACAAAGTATTTCTATTTGTAGCTGCTTAATTACTTTAGTGAATAATTTCCTTTTTTTATAATCGTTAAGTCCACAAATATTGATGGTACAAATAGACAATTTGTCTCTAGCCATTCTCAATATGTAGTAATTGAATATGCGTTTGGCCTGGCCCTAAATTTCCAATAGATTTTTTGGATATTGCTGAATTCATCATTATAGATGTTTTTTCTCCATTCGAATAAAGATGTACATAGAAATAAAATAAATTAAGCATTTCATTTGCCCCGCTTCCCTCACCCCGCCCAACCAAGGTGCCCCCCCAGGAACTCCCACCCCCATCCCAGGGTTTAGAAGAAAAACCTGAGCCCTTTTGGCTTGAAAAGCAGGTATCAATTGGCGCAAGAGCCATCTTTTCCCTACGCTAGCCTGACAAAAGTCAGGTCGAACAAAAATGTCGCACCCCTTGGCTTTGCGCTTTTTATCAGGTCTGGCAAGATCATATATAGCTTCCCTAGCTAGAAAGTTATTAAATGGAATAAGGATCGCGCGGGGTCTTTGCACAGTTAATACATCAGTTTTCTTGCGAATATTAAAGTGAAAGCGATGAGCCCTTTGGATTTGTGTTTGCCATATCCAGTGTTGGAGCTCAGGAAATGCTTCGGCAAAGAGTTCTACCACAAATTGTCGGGCATCACCCCCTTCTTTCCCCTCGGGAATACCAAGAATGCGGAGATTGTTCCGTCTTGCGCGATTTTCAATACCCGTTAGTTTCCACACGGTATCATCCTTAATGGTCTTAATAGTTTCTGTGAGGGTTTTTTGGGCAACTAACTCATCCTCTAATTGAGAGATCCTCGTTTCAGCTTCCCCCATTCGAGTAGAGAAATAAGAGCAGGACTTGGCAACTCTTCTGATAGAGTTTTGTAGTTTCCGGTAAGCACCCTGTGTTCTTAAGCTCTCGGATTTGGTTTCCTCTCTGAGGGCCATGATAGTTTGGTATATTATAGGGAGTGTTATTTCATCTTGAGCCAAAACCTTGTTATTACCCGTCGTTTGAATCTGTACTTGGATCTCTTTACTGTTCAAACTTGGCGAAAAGGAATAATCCCATGTCATAGGACGAGTTGCCCCCTTAGATTGATTTGCTGATGCCTTAGAATTATGTGAAGTGGCAGTTTGCGCCTTGGCCCAGCAATGTTCTATCATTCTCCTCCTCCCAATGAAGGCTATTACAATCGCTTTCACCCGCTGCAGTGTCGTTTGCTGAGTGTTCATTGCCGGAGGAATGAGAATAGTCTGTGAGGGAATAAAATTTATCAGGCGCCTCCTCATCTTTGTGGGTTAAAGACACATCCTTACCCAAGCTTGATGAAAGCGCGGACATGGGATTAATCAGTGAGTTTTCTAAAGAGACTACAGGGCCCATAATGCATTTGGTTTGATGACCTAGAATGCTTGTACCATTTTTATCGTCCTGGAAAGCATTGCAAGCAGGCTCTGGCGCAGGCTCAGGCGTTCCTGTGCCCCCAACAGCAGTTAGTTTATCAATGGCAAGTTTCGAGGGTTCCAAAGTCACCTCAGATGCTGGTGGGTCATCTGCTAGAATTGCAGGATTTTGCGGCGTCAGCTGAGGCGAAGTCTGTGCTGCAGTGTTAGATATTGTAAATAGTATATTAGTAGATGCTATCGCCGGATTGACAGAGTTCGCTTTCCCTATCCCTTTCCCTTCGCATTTGGGAAGTGTCTCTCTGTGCTTATCTCCATGGGCTTTAAACAGGGCGGGTACAGTTTTGGAATAGTTCTTATTTAATCCCCCGGCCCCCGAGAGGCCCCCGGCGGGAGTACTTACGGAGCAGCATTTGTTGTTTTCAATATTCGATTTGATGTCAGGAACCGAAGCAGAGGGCGGTTGTTGACCGCTCGTAGAATTCCCTGAAGGGCCGCGGTTCTTTGCTCCTTTCGTCCCGACTTTCGGCGGCATCTTTTCGGGCAGGTACGTGCTGCGCGCAAACACGGAGACGGCACTGAGGGCTTTCCAGGGCACCAGCTGGCACGGCAACGGCACCTCCCAGATCATGAAGTTCAGATGGGCTTAAAGGTGAGGAGAGGGGTTTTTCACAACCGGTGGAGTTAGTGAGTCAGCTCGCACAGCCACAGCAGCGGCCACCATCTTACCTTGTCTGGCAGTTTGAAATCGCAACATTTTTCGTCGGCCTTTGATCTGTATTACTCCCCTGCCAACATTTCCAAATGGACTCATTCCCAGGGGAACTCATATAATACCTGTAATCGGTGTGGGTTATATGGGGCTGATTCAATTCATATGTTTTTTTATGTCCAGGTTTAGGAACTTTTCTGCAAGACATTAATCACTTTTTAAACCTAATTCTATTAATGCCTGTTATATTGACCCCAGAGTTGGTAATTTTGGGGGTGGAGAGTGAGACGGAAGGAATATCCTGTGAAAGTGCCGAAACTAGTTTACTCTTTACTACCATGTCTATTACGAGACTATGCATAACCACACACTGGATCAATGCCGATGCTCCTACTTTTTGCAATTGGAGATTAAGGATACTCTGGGTATATAATTTAGAACTATCTGTTTACAAATGATGTGGCCTTAAGAAACGAATACGGGGCCATAAAGTCTGGTCCCCGATCACTAAATGGCTAGAAACGATTGTATAGATTTGACCTCTTTATTTGTTATATTTCTTATATATATCTTTGTCAAATGCATTTTGGATTATATAATGTTTATTTGTTGTCTTCCAAACTTTATTATGTATTGCTGATGTATTTGGCACTCTCTTTATTTCATGTTCTTTTTTTTTCTCTTTTTTTTCTCTCTTTGTTTGATTATTAGAGATGTACAGATTGTTCGAACTCTGTTTCTAATAAAAAGCATTCAAAATTTAATTAAAAAATAAATTTAAAAAAAAAGAGAGTCTGCAATTGTTTTATCGCCCGAGGTGGGGGAGACATAGGAATCATCTGATAAGTATAAAGAATGCGTGGAGGTCTGTCATTTTCACCGCCGCAGTCCTCCCGAACCATGCTAGGCGTAATCATGACCAGGCGTCCAGCCCCTTGGCCGTCTGCTCCAGTAAAGTCGAATACTTGAGCGTGACCGTTCGGGCGATGGCCGGGGCGAGTCTAATACCTAAGTACAATATGTCACTATGTGTCCATTGGAACGGAAACTGCAGCTGTAAGCTGTCCACTAGGTCAGAGGGGAGTGTCAGGTTCAGAACCTTGGATTTACCCAGGTTGACCTTAAACCCTGACATGTCTCCAAAAGTGGAGAGTTCGGCCAGCAGGGCGGGAAAGGTTGTTTGCGGCTGCGTAAGGGAGAGGATGACATCATCAGCGTAGAGACTGATCTTGTTCATGTCTGCTCCAAACTTCAAGCCCACTAGTCGTTCATTCACTGTTATACATTGCTCTAAAGGCTCCATATAGAGCGCAATTAAAAGTGGGGATAGGGGGCAACCCTGCGGGGTTCCTCGAGAGATTGAAAAGGTCGCTGACCTGCTACCATTGACCCTCACGAATGCAATGGGTGCATAGTAGATGCACTGAATCCATTTGATGAAATTCTCTCCAAACCCGTAACGGCGCAGGGCCTCGAATAAATAAGTCCACCCCACCCTATCAAATGCCTTCTCGGCATCAATAAGGTAGAAAAGCCATTTCGTGTTGTCCCCTCCTTGCCGTGTAGGAATAAAACCGGATTGGTCCGGGTCTATCAAGTCTGCCATGAGAGGATTCAGTCTTGACGCCAAGATACCCGCGAAAGGTTTTGCATCTATATTAAGAAGGGAGATAGGTCTATATGACCCACAGTCCCGGGAATCCTTTCCGGGTTTGAGGATGACGGAGATCGCGGCTTCTGACATAGAGGGTGTTACCTGTCCTGTTTCCAGAAAGGAGTTAAACAGTTTGGTTTAAAAGGGCGCCTGCTCCACACAAAAGGACTTATAGAAGAGGGCCGAGTACCCGTCGGGGCCAGGTGATTTGGCCAATTTCAATCTGCAGATAGCCGAGATCACATCTTCTATTTGAATCGTGGAATCAAGCACCTCCGCCGCGGTCTTGGGGAGAGGAGATATTTCACAGGTGTTCAGGTAAGTACACGGATTCTGCGCCGGCGGGTCCTGCCCAGAGTATAGAGTGCTATAGAACTTGTGAAAGGCATCTACTATCTGTTCATCTGCAATTCGCTCTTCTCCAGTGTGGTCCCTTATCATTCGATCTGGGTCGCTGGCGTCCTGGCTCGTAGCCTGTGGGCCAGCATCTTACCACATTTATCGCTACTAAGGCAGAATTTGTGACAGAGGCGCAGAAGGACATATTCTGCCCAGAGACGTTTTAATGCATGAGCAAAGTGGGCTCTGGCCCAGGGCCCCAGCCTTTCAGGGTGCCCCCTGACAGAGTCAGCTCCATTCTCCAGAGTTTTGCCCTAATGACCTTGAATATTTCTTAAACAGATTGTTTTAAATACTGTTTTACTTCAATTTATTTTTTATGTACCTAATGTGTGAGAGTCTAGTACAGCCGTTTTGCAGAGAAATGTTGTGTTTATGTTTCATGCAATATGCATTAAAAAAGTTTCTTTTAGATCAAAAAAAGGCCTAACATATAAGAAACGGGAGGGCGTCAGAGAGATTATTTGCAGTAATATTGGTGAGCTGCTGCTGTGTTACAATATTGAAAACACACATAACTATCCATGGATATTAGATGTAAACACATTCAGGGCCTTATTTATGAGAAGTGATGCATCGCTGTGTGAAAACAGGGATGCGTCACTTCTTAGTGCTCCCTCCTTGCGACATGATGGATGCATCATATTTACTGTATGACGCATCATGCCGCAAGGAGATACAGATATGCCAGTATTTCTGATGTATCTGTAGGCACAAAATTGATGCATTGCTGGGATGTGTCTGAAAAGAGACGCAACTCCAGCAATGTGTTCTTTCACATGGGGCAAGCCCCATATGAAAGGGCCTGCATCAGACTTACGCCTGCTGTGAGGCAGGTGTAAGATATTGACGCATTGGCATCCTAGAAGTGGTGCACTGAGTTCTCATAGATTTCAATGTGCCTCTTCTACGAGGTTTTTGCGGGGGAACACCCGCCCCGCATACATTATACCTGGCAGGTATAATGTGGTGCAGGGGTTTACAAAGGTGCGTCACTTTGTAAATAGGGCGCAACATGGAACATTTTTTACGCTGCTGGTGCGTCACAAAAAGTGACACACCCGCGGCATAAAAGTGAAGCAAGACCTCATAAATAAGGCCCTTAGAATTTGGACGAGTGTTCCTTTGCACTGTCAGGGACCTAATGAAATGAAATGAAATGAAATAGTGTATTTAATAAAGCACGTAGCTACTCAGACTAGAGTGTCCTGGCGCGTTACAGTGGGAGGAAAACGTGTGTAAAAGACCTATCAGGTATTAAAAGCCAGGTTTTTAAGTTCTTCCTGAAAGAGAGTAGGTCTGTGGCTAGTGTCACAGACTCAGGGAGTCTATTCCACAATTTTGCACCTAGAAAGCCGAGGGATCTGCCTCCAGGGTGGATACAGCATATTTTAGGCACGGTGGCTAGGTTGCCATTGGAAGATCTTAGGGGTCTAGATGTTGTGTAGCGAATAATGCGCTTATTTAGGTAGCCGGCTCCTAAACCGTGGAAAGTTTTAAAGAAGATGGTCATCGCTTGAAGTCGATCCGTTCTTTTATGCGGAGCCAGTGTAGAGACTTAAGAATAGGGGTCATACTAGATCTGGGTTTAGGTCTCAGGATGGCTCTGGCCGCCGCATTTTGTACCACTTGTAGGCGCTGGATAAGGGATTTGGGAAGACCGAGGTACAAGCTGTTGACATAGTCAAGCTTTGATGTCACCAGAGCCTGCACCACGATCTGGCAGGAATTGTTTTTGCATCCGGAGTATGCCAAAGCAAGCGCCAGTTAGATTTTGGATTTGAAAGCGCATGGAGAGTGTCTTGTCTATGACAATTCCTAAGTTTTTTACTTTCTCCTTTTCCGCGGGTGGGGACAGCAGATCTTTTGTCTACCAAGAGCTTCATCAGGCGTTTCTGGATTACCAAAGAAAACAACTTCAGTTTTGTCAGGATTGCACTTCAGCTGACTGATCTTAAGCCACTTAAAAACCTGTGTGAGGCAAGACATAATCATTGCCCCGTGAAAGTCGGTTTCTTTTTCACATGTAAAAATCAGCTGAGTGTCCTCAGCATAGGAAACCATTTTGGTGCTTTCTTCCTCTACCAGAAATTCAAGGGGGATAGATATATATTAAAAAGGGTAGGACTGAGAATGGAGCCCTGAGGGACACCTTCATTCATTGCCGAAACCGGGGATGAGAAAGGGGAGAGCCAGATGTCCTGAAATCTATTTGCCAAGAAGGATGACATCCATGTTAAGGTGGTCCCCCCAGGCCGATGTTAGCAAGTCTCTCCAGGAGCCTCTCATGTGGGACCGTATTGAAGGCCGCCGACAGATTGAGGAGTATCAGAACAGCCTTTCCTCCCTGGTCCAGATTACCTTGGTGAAATTCAGTCACTTCCAGCAGAGCAGACTGCGTACTGTAGCCCTGAAACCGGATTGGGACTCATGAAGGAGCTTCCCATCTTCAATGTGTTTTTGGAGGGCCTTGTGAACATGCTTCTCTAATACACTGGAGAGGGCCGGAAGACGGGAGATTGGCCTGTAGTTGGCAGGGTCAGTCGGTTTGGCATTAGCCTTATTTATCAGTGGAAGAATCTTAGCATTCTTCCATAATTTTGGCATGTTGCCTGAGGAGAGGGAAGCATTAAAGAGCTGGTTTACTGTGGGGTTTATGGTGGGAACTAATAGGTTCAGGATATTCGCTAGACATGGGTCAGTAGGAGAGCCAGACTTAATGCTTTGGAGAAGGGTCTGTGACTCTTCAACCTGAAACTCAAGGAAAGCTTGTAAAGATGGAGGATCCAATAGATGAAATTTGCTATTAGAACTAAGGTAGAAGGTCAGTTCTTCCTCTGATAGTGAAGACTTGTTGGATCACGGAGATATTTTTGTGGAAGAATTGAACTATTTGCTTAGACCATTCTTCGGTGCATGGCCCTTCCTTTGGGCTGGCTTTTGGGTGGTAAAGGATTTAACTATGCTAAAGATTTCCTAACTCTTATTTTGGGCATTTTCTAACTTGGTTTGAAAGAAGTTTTTCTTGGCTGCCTTCATGAGAATGTAATGAGCTTTTAAAGTGTCTTTATACACCTTCCTGTCCTCAGGTAGATAGGATTTACACCATTTCCGTTCCATTTTTCTACAATTTCTTTTGCTAGATCTGAGGGAATCGTTAAATCATGGAGCTGGTGAGGCCAACCTCTTTGAGGAGCAGGAAACAACCGGTACTGCTGCACCAATGTTGGTTTGGAGCCATGAATCTATTGAGAGGGCGTCCGAGTCGGTGCAGCCAGACAGTTCTGGTGAGGAACGACTGAGGGCATCTGCTAACATCAGGATGGATATTTTATGGAAAGTTCTGTAATTAGGGACCCTCTGCCCTGTGTTAGCCCGAGGGGCTGTGGCATAGTTGGGAATGACGAATTTTAATAGGAGGTGGTCAGACCAGGTAATGGGAAGAGGTAGGCTTACTGATATGTCAAAGTTGTGGAAGATTTGGTCTAGGGTATGGCCCTTCTCATGGTTGGCTGAAGAAATAGATGGAAACATGTTGCAGGCCTGCAGTGTCTCCAACAAGGAAATTGTTTGAGGGTCTTTTCCTTTGTCCATATGTATATTGAAATCTCCGAGAATAAGGCAGTTGTATTTTAAGGCCAGGGAGGTGGTGGCTGTATTAAGCGTAGTAAGAAAATTTCCAGTTGCACCGGGAGGTCTGTAAATCAGAAAACCAGCTATGCTATGATGGGTGGATAAGGTACGGCGGAACCCTAAGGACTCTGCGCTCTCGATTTTTTCCATCAGGATGGGAGAGCAGTCTAGGTTTTGATTGTAAATGATGGCAACACCACCCCCTTCCCACTCGGTTGGTCCCTCCTAAGGATTTTATAACCCGTAGGGTTAGAGGCTTCAGACAGCCAGGTCTCAGTATGAAATAAAAGATCAGGCTGTTCGTCTAAAAGTAGGTCATAAATGTGTGGTTCATGCTTTTGCATAGAGCAACAATTTAAAAGGGTGGACTTTAAGTCCTCTGTTTTCTTATTGTTTTTACACTTATTTTGGCATGGGAGGATCTTGGGTGCGAGATTCCTGGGCTGGAGGAGAGACCAGTTGCACTTATTGCATCAAAAGTCTACCTCCAAGCTCGGATCAACCGCTGTACACTGACATAATGGTAGCCACCTAAAGCTAAGCAGTTTTTCCCTATTCTAACATAGTGGAAGAAACTCACCGGAGGGCAACTAGGCAGGATGGCCGGCGCCGGACACCTCCGGGATGCTGACAGGCGCAAACGGGCTTGCCTTTGACGTTCCCGCTGCTCGCATCCATTTGCATCAACAATTTATAGGCTAATGCCTATGATGCAAACTGGATCGCTTACGCAGCTAAGGAAGCGGAAACTGCGAGGACTGAAGTGAGAAGCCTGATAGTAGCCCCAGCCCTCTGCACAATCGGTGTATCAGCTGCGGCGGACCAGGACTGGAGGAAAAGCGAGATGAGAATCGGAGCAGCTAAGGAGGTGTAGGCAAGCAGAATAAAGTAAAGCGCAAGTGCGCGTAGGTAGGAGAAATTGTAATTCAGCCACACATTTACAATTTAAAAAGTATTAAAAACCTAGTAGCAGGGCAGGATACACTAAATCCTACCACTGTCAGCTGCGCGCGTCGATTTACATCGGGAATATGGAGGCTAATGCCTATGATGCAAGCGGGATCGCTAACGCAGCTGAGGAAGCGGAAACGGCGTGGGAAATAGGGTCTCAAATTGGATCATTAATTCAAAGCTGTTCTGAACAGGGGCCCCCGAAATATGTTTGGCCCAGGGCCCCCAAAATCCTTAAGATGTCCCTGATTCTGCCCTATCAAGGTCGAGGTGGTTCAACAGGCGCCTGCAGTTCTCTAGTTCCCTCCACACCCTCGGGCCCCCGTGCGTTTGTGGATCAATTCGAGTTCCCCTACCTCTTTCTCGAGTTCACTGCGTTTCTCTTTTCGAAGGATGTTATATGTCGCGGAAATAGCAATAAATGCCTTCCTTATTATTAGTTTCAGGGCTTCCCATACGGCTGATAAGGGTGAAGAACCCACATCAGTGAACAGTAAGTAGTCTTTTATCACCTGCTTAATTTGGTGTACTGTATCCTCCGAGTGTAGAAGACACTCCCGCAGGCGCCATCCGAGGTGGAATTGCCGCGATCGCTGTGCAGGAACGTGAACCGTGATAAGGGCATGATCAGAGAGGGAGCGGGGCTCTATCGTGGCCGTGTGCAGGCAACATAGTAGGGAAGTAGAGGCCAGAAAGTGATTGAGCCGCGCATAAATCTTATGGGACGTGGAGTAATATGTGTAATCCCGCTTCGCGTTGTGTTGCGTGCGCCAGACGTCGTGTAGCCCATTGACCCCCAACCACTCCTGTCCCTTTGGAGAGAGTGCTCCTGAGTGATGTGTGCGGTGTCCAGTCCTGTGCTGCTCTGTGTCCATTACAAGATTAAGCCCCCCCACCAAAATTGTCACATCTGGAGAAGTGAGAACTTCTGTGAGGGCTCAAGTAGGGTTCCTGGTGTGTATTTGGAGTGTAGAGTGATGCTATTGTGTGATGGGTCCCGCCCCATTGCACTCTAATTGCCAATAAGCGCCCCTTTATTTCTGCGACAATTGCTATGACCTTTCACAGGAAATGGGTCCCTAGCAGGATTGCTACTCCATTCTTTTTAGATGGGCCTGGTGACCAGAACTGTTCTGGGAAGCGCCTGTCGCGCATACGCATGGTGTCTTTGGAAAAGAGATGCGTCTCTTGGAGGAGACATATATCGCCCCCGGCATTTTACAGCAGAGATAAGACTGCTGCCCTCTACACTGGGTTGTTGAGGCCCCGCACTGAGTGTGGTGTAATACCTACTCGGGTCTCTAACTTTCGGCCACCAGGCCAGTGCAAAATTAAGTGCTCCCATGCCATCCCACCCAGGGAAATTGTACGTGCTAACTGGTGTGGAGAACCCCTATAAGAAACCCCAACAGACCCAACCCCAAAAAAGAAACTCATTGTCACAACAAGTAGCAAAGGGCAAACATGACTAAAGTCTATCAAGGTAGCAAAGATCCAGTGGATCGTGGCTCGAGCAGCTGCCCAGCCCATAGTGGTCTGATTCATACCCACCCGTCCGCAGAGGGATCATCAACGATCTTCCATGGACTATCCACACTGTCCCCCCAACACCCATCTAGGTGCCCATCTTGGAGAAGTCAGTTGTATACCTCACGGGGTGTCCGGACGGTCCGATGTTAGCGACAGTTAGGCGATCACGGCTTCTCTTTCTTTTTCCCATTGTGGCCTGATCAGACTTTAGGACAGATGATGTCTTTCCCACCTGCTGCCATCGTGCTGCGTGGCGGGCTCCCCACTCTCCAGGCTGATCCACCTGTTCCGCTGGTATTGCATTCTCCAGACCGAGGACATCCAGAGCCTCGGCCAGAGAGCGGATCTGCACAACTTCCCTTGGTGTTTAAAAACAATGCAAAAGGGATGGCCCCACGTGTAGGGGATGCCCTTCTCACAGAGGAGCGTGGTTACCACTTTGAAATCTCACCGCTTGAGTAGCATGGAGGACGCCTGGTCTAGGAAGAGGGCCGGTGTTTGGGCCAAAACTGTAAGGGCTGGATCTCCCTCGCCCTCCGTAGGATGCGTTCCTTCAATTGAAAGCCGTGCACGCATACGAGGATGTCCGGTGGTGGAGCTTTGTTACCCCGAGGGAGACCCACTCAATTAACTCAGTCCATTCTGATGTCTATTGCCTCAGACTCTCCCAACACCTGCCGGAACAGCGCCTCAACAAAGGCTCTGAGGTTGTCTCCTTCTTTCCATTGCACGCCTCTAACCCGCAGGTTGTTTCGCCAGGAGCGGTTTTCCAAGTCTTCAGCGTGGGCCTGAAGATCAAGGTGCTGCTCCCGAAGGCGCAACATATCTTGCTGCAGTTGGTGGAGTTCGTCTTCCCGGTTGACATCATGCCCCTCAAGCGTGGCCACACGTTCTCCAATCTCGTCCACATCCCTCTACACCTCTCTGAGATCTGCCGCGAACTGACCCCCAAGCTCTTGAATGTCTTCCTTTATGGCAGCAAAGAGTTCCAGCATGAAAGCTTTGGTGGCAGGAGAGTCATTGCCATCTGTCGTGTCTGGCTTTTTCTCGCCAACCACGTTGGCCGATCCCGTCTGTTTCGTGAGAAGCTCCTTCAATGACTTCTCTCTCCTGCCACGTGCAGCCGATATGTTGTAGAAGCCCGGGTGCTAAGCCTGTGGGATCCGTAGCTTCTCTCGGCTTGCAGTGGAACAGTGTGCTCGCCTTCCGCTTACGTGCTGGTAAAGATGCCCCAGGGGCTCATGGCAGGTAAAGCCGCAGACCTCCGCAGCTCATAGCTCCAAGTGGGGGACTCCACCATGCACAGCTGGCCAAATTCACTATTCAGGCGGGCGAGGAGCGTGGCTGACTCCGAGCGACCCATCGAGGCATTGTGCCAGCGGCGCACACACAGTGGTGGAACCACTGGCTCCGGTCCCCAGTCCGACACACCAACAGCGGCTGCAGCCTCGACCGCTCCGATGCTCCAGTTGCACAACCAGTCAGCTTAGCTGGGAGCACCACCCCCACAGTGCACTCTGTCCGCTGACCCACGGACCGTGGAGTGCCGCCACCAGGCCACACCCCCCAGCACCCAGTGCTCGCTCACGTCTCCCACTCACCAAGCAGGGGTGCTGCACCTCTCATGCTCCCGGCCTGGGAATGTGACACATGGGGTTTGTCAGTTCGCTGATCTGCGTCAGAGGCTCATCGAGGGTCTCCAGCCTCTCGGCACTGCTCGTCCTCCAGATTTCCCACCACCGCGGTTAGATCTGACTGTTTGCCGAGGCCGTACCCCCGTTGGAGGTACGCGGCAGGAAGGAGCTCAAAACGGCATCCTCTCGGCAGTCTCTGCGTCAGCAGCAGCACCGGTCTTCTCTACTACCACTCACCACCGGTCAACTTTCAGGTAGGCACCTCTCTCATCACAGCCTCTGTCCGTTACTCTCTGAGCTGCAGAGCACCCCTATCAGGCCACGCCATCTCCCAATCGGCACACACTCACAGTTCTGTTAGGCCGCCGCCCTGCACCGGCGCGGAGGACCGCAAACACAAAGCTTCTGATGGGGAAACTCGGTCAGCTGGTGCAGCACGGTGTGCCAGAGTCGCTCAGCCCCTGTATGTGGGCCGAATGCCCCGGAGATAGGTGATTTAACAATGCTGAAATTTGGCGGTGTCGGAGGGACAGGATCCTGCATTCTATCTCGCCGCCATCTTGGCCACGCCCCATAAATAATTTTTTTATATGTAAATCCATAGATGACTGTGATTCTCATTTGTCCAAACTCACATGCATCTTGATTGTTATAATTGTGCGACATCAGCCAATTTGTTACAACAGGAGCTGCTAACATGCAGCTTCCCTTGCCCAAAAGCAATTCTCCTTTCTTTCCTTTATTGTGGCGAGAGGAGGTTTTCCTCTTCTCGCTTCAATGAATGAAACCAGGGTTTGCTATCACTGAGTGCAAGCCATGCTCCCACCCTGTCATAGCAAATGGCAATGTCCCGGGGGTGCACACCCCGGGACATTGCAGGAGCCGGCCCTGGGGGGTGGCGGTCCCCAGGGCCATCATGCACTTCACGAGGGGGACCGCGTGACCTCCCTCCCTCTATTTTCAAAGCCTCGGGGAGGAGGTGGTCCCCGGGGCTTCGGGGAGCCCGCGAGGCCCACCCTGCATATTTAATTAAAGCCCCCGGGGTTGGCGATCCCTGGGACTTGGGGTGGCCTTGGAGGCCCCACCAACAATTACAAAACAAACCCCGGGGAGGGGGCGATCCCCGGGGTTGCGGGAGGGCTGTGTGCCATCCCGCACCTAATTTTCATGGGAGGTGTCGGTCCCCGGGGCTGCGGAGGCTCCGCAGGCCCTCGCAATATAAATATAGGATTGCCCCCGGAACCTGGCCCACCTGGGGGCTCATTTAAAAGAAGTGGGGGAGCCCCCGCTTCATTTTTTTATCTGGACTCGTGCACCCAGCGCACATTCTGACATTTTGTTTTTCAAATAAAAAAAATGTTTAGTCCTGGTGGTCCTTGTGGGCCCCCGTGAGCAGGACTAAGGGGTCAGGGTGTTTCTACCCTGCCCCCTTTTGGGTCAGGGTGTTTCTACCCTGCCCCCTTTTCTTCTCTTTTAATCTATGTTCGACTGTTTTCTTGTAACTCGGTTCTACCAAGTCACAAGATGGCTGCCAACACTTCCTGGTTTGGAGTGTTGGCAACCATTCACAGTGAAGCTTGTGGTCGTGACACCCAATCACAGTGAAGCGCATGGTTGGGAGGGTGCGTGAACCCACCGCTGCCCCAGATATCAAAACTTTTATTTTTTAAATTTCTGAGCAACTACTAAAAAAAAGTCGCTTTCTGAATCAAGCACTACCTTTTTGTCTAACTTGGTGCAATTCCGTTCAGCAGTTCGGGATGTAGCCTTGCCTAAAATTTCCTATGGGAAAATTATTTTTTTACTTTTATTTTTTGAATTTTTCAACAACTACTGAACTGATTTACACCATTTAAAAAGAAAGTTTGCTTTCTGAACAAAGCTCTACCTTTTTGCCAAATTTGGTATAATTCCGTTCAGCAGTTCGGGCTGTAGCCCTTAATAAAACTTCCTATGGAAATTAATATGGAGAAAACACTTTTTGGGACCCTTCTTTTTTCTCAGCCCCCGCTTGACAAATCATCCCCAAACTTTCAGGATAGGAGCTGACCTAGATAGTCCTTTTTTTTTGGAGAATTTTGAAAATATTCGTCAAACGACGCCAAAGTTATTAGCAAATCAAAAAATGCTTTTCCTATGGAAACTAGGTTCTAAATATTCTACCTACCGGAGACCAGCCGCGGTCGGTAGTATGAGTAACTGCAGGGCGGTGACGTGGGGAGGGGGAGGGGCAGGGTGGGGGGCAGTAAACTATGGATTACGGAGGTTTACAGGTAAGTTAACATAAAAATTAATAAAAAGAATTTTGTTGCGTGCACTGCATCGCATTTGGGGATGCAGCACACGCAACGAAATAGTGTAGATTGGAGTGGCATACATTGGAGTGGTGTAGCTGAACTGGCACAAATGTCTGACCCCAGCCTACAAAGTCCTTCACAATCTAGGACCTGCATACATGAACCACAGCCTGAACTTCCCCCAACCTTCCTGGAGCCTCCACTCTGCCCACCTCACCGTCGCACAGACACCGTGCATCCACCGCTGCCACACTGAAGGATGTTCCTTCTCCCATCTCATGGCCATGTCCTGGAAAGCTTTCGCACTACACCACTCAACACCACTCTCACTGATAGACGTCAGGAAGAAGCTCAAGACCTGGCTCTTTGGCTAAAAACCACTGCCCGGCACCTGGATACCCTCACCAGTAATAAGTTGCACTCTACAAATCTAGCAAGATAGATTGATTGAATTTTTGTGAACATTTTAAAGACATCACCTCTGATAGGCCGAATGATGTCTAAAACGCTAATGATCCACGCAGAAAAAACACTGTACATTACTTTCTTTCCAGAAATACCCTTTAGAACTTTGGTTGAAGTAACAAAAGGTAAGAATTTTGAAGTTTGAAAGGCAGTTTTGGTTAGAATATTATGTTGCTGTCATTGCATTTCGTCCACCCAGTTTCTCCCTTAAAATAGATAGTGTATTGTCCAGATGTTCTGTTAACTCGTTTATGAAAGATACTAGTTATAGTAGTATAGGTTCTTCCAGAAATTGATATTGGTCCAGCTTTGAAGTTTGTAATTTTGGTTTCCAATTTACATCCATCTGCTCTGCATCATTGTAGCGTTAATATAATGCATTTTCAAGTACAGATAAAATGTAGAAATAACATCTGATCTATCATTTGGGCAGGACATATTTTGGTTAGCTGTTTTGATCAATCTGTCAAATCTGGTAGTGTTAAGTACAGAAATTGTTCAGAATTTATGTTAACGGTAGACGTAATAGAGCAGTCTGCACACTCATTGTTTCATTTGTAACTCAGTCCAAATAAGTAATCTATACTTATTTCTTCTTCTTCTAGAACTCCAAAGAGGACCATTATGAACTCATACGTTTCTTGTTGAGTGTTCTGAGTAATTAGTACTGATCCGCTACTTTTATCTACTAGACCTTGAATGCCTGAAGAACAACGGATTACAATCCTATCACTAAATAAATGGTGTAGCAAACCAAACAATGCAGAACATAATCTCTTCTGTGGTGTCTGTTCAATTGTACAAGTACAAGTACAAGTACAAATGACTTTATTCGATTGTAAACCTTAAAATCATAAAAGCGCAATTCATAAACATACAGTTAAAATCAAACCATCCATTTCATTTGTGAGACAAAAATTTACATAAACAATATAAAACAAGAGTAACAGGCAGCATAAACATGTTAAGAATATAAATAATTATAACAAGGTAAAAAAGTTAAAAATACCTAACAGCAATAGCAGCATAATTATCCCTCCATACTTTTCCTGAAAGTAATTGCTAATTTCAGAAAACTGCATACAAATAAGGTGCAGTCACATTTCAGGAGTTGAAGGTAGTAAAGTGCTGGTTTGATCTGTGCAAATTTCAGTTCTTTCAGGCATGGTTTTAGATATAGCCTCCGAGGTACTATGTAATAAGGACAAATAAATAAAAAGTGTGCCAGATCTTGCGGAGACTTCCCGTCGCAGCCGCAAGCTGGCAACACTTGACCTCAATGGGCCCCACTCGGTACCGCCAGTAAGAGATGAAACAGGTCAAAACGGAACCTTGTTAATAGGTAATGTTCGTAGCCAATCATAGGCCATGATAGATATGGTTCCATTTGAAGACAGGTTTTAAGTAGAACATGTTTCCTAACACTGTCTTTCTGGAGCTCAACCTCCTCCTGGGCAAAATACCTGGTTGTCATGAATGTATTTTTCACAAAAGTGACATCTGATTTAGTAATGAAATTTGGGGTTAAAAACATGTCAGGCCGTCCTATTTCAATAAGACGATCGTTAATATACTTCAGCCACGGGACCTTGAACCTACCATCCCATGTTAAAGCTTCTTTTAGTATATCATGGGTAAGAGGTATGTCGTTATTTAGCCAACAGTTCATCCAACACAATAGGGGATTTGCTGCTATTCTAGCACTAAGGTAGGGCACACCTAGCTCCTCGTGTACCGAGAAGTTTCCGGTTCCCCTTGGCAGCCTCAGTATCTTCTTCAGAAAGTTATTTTCTACAACCTCCAGGTCCCGCGTCTGGCTGTAGCCCCAGAGCTCGCTTCCGTAGCAAGCAACGGCAACGCTCTTGGCCTGGTATAATTTAAGCAAGGCAGCCACCGGGCTATTGCCCATTTTTCTCGCAAAGCCAAGTATGGCTGCGTTAACGCCGGTTACCTCGCCCTTCTTCTTAAGAACAGCGGGGCCCCAAGATAATTGATGATCAAGAAGGACCCCGAGGTATGAAAAGGTTTTGGTGGTTGGAATTTTTTCCCCATTTATGTTAAAAAGATTAGATTTTCGTGACCCTAGGCCTGTCTTCATAACATAGGACTTAGAGTTGTTAATACTTAGGCCTCGAGACTCCATGAAGTCAAAGAAGGAGTTTAAAAGTGTCTGAAGGCCGATTGCTGTCCTTGAAATAAGGACAGCGTCGTCCGCGTAGAGCAGAACTGGAACGCCTTTTCGGCCTACATAGGGGTAATCCGCTCCAGTTCTTAGCAAGTATTCCTCCAACTCGTTGATATACAAGTTGAAGAGGAATGGAGCCAGGATACACCTCTGTCGAACACCCCGGTTAATTCTGATATCCCCCGTCACTTTCAGGTCTTGGGTATATCGAGATGTGGTAAATGAAACAGTACATTGAAAACGACATTTGCATAGCAGCTGACACCAGAAGTGTTTGACAACTGGTAACTTACAAAGTATCCCATATTCTCCAGATTTTTCTTCTTTCTACCTTCCTTGTTCTCCTTCATTTCCTTCTTTTTAGCACATTTTGTGAGCTTCTGCTTTGGACAGATTATCCATTTTCATAAATGGGTTACTGTCCTAAATGAGGAGCTTTTACACTTCTTAACCGATTGTACTCTCTGACACAACTTGCATCAGCACTAATTTTCCTATCATCAAATTCAACAAAAAACCGTACTATGCTCTAACTTGGGATAATGCGACACACAACATACCGTCTTTAAATACTGTACTTCCAATATTAATAAAAGCTGTGTTCACACTTAAAGCATGCGATTTGTGGATAGCTGCAGCATACACTAGAGACTCTGGAAACTGTTGCCACCGCACACATAATTCCTTTGCAAGCTAAAAATGCACAGTACATCTGCTAATCTGCTTCACATCATCTATCTGATCAAACTTTTTAGCCAAATATTCAACCTCATACCTATTTGGAAAAATTATGAAATCAATTACTTTACACATAGCACCATTTACTAACCCTTTCTCAACATTTGAATTACCCTGCAAAATTACTCAACAGTCTTTGCACATGCGTAAGCACTTTTCTAATCCTCAATACAAACTTCTCCAAAATCCAATTTTTCCTGTAGTTTTTCAGTTAGTAGTATTGTTACTCCTTGGTGTTCCATTTTATCGATAGCTGTAATTTCCAAAATATCTTCTGTCTCCAGTTTCAGTGATTGTTCATTTAAATTGGAGCACTGTTGAAGTGAAAGCACTAAACAGATTATGGATTTGTCTTCTTCAATTAAATTGTGCGTTAGTTGTGCTGCTATGTTGTTAGGTGAAAATAGTTTCTTGATATGTTGACTTTCCAAAGCACGTTTCCACTCTTTTGTCAGAAAACCTACTTTAGTGTCCTTCGAGATAACTCCATATTTCACATCAGATGCTTGACGCATATTCTTCACTAGTTCCTTGTATTCCAGTTTAACCAAATATTTACATTGCCAATGCTTCCCAAAGAATGTCTTGTTTCATTATGGAGAAACGTCTTGAAAACAGGCTGTCCTTTCACGGGGTAAGTTGCAGTGGGTCACCGAAGACAATTAAATGCTTTCTTTGAAACAGCACGTCATACTCTGTTTTTTAAATCTGCTGCATTCTTAAGTTTACGAAGGCAAGCAATAAGTTTGAAATCATGCTCACCTCATCAATAATTGAAAGCTTCAGTTTCTTTAATACTCTTGACACCTCATGACAAGCTTCACCAGATAACTTTTGGTATTCTAGTTTACTGTCATGTTCAACAAGTAACATAAGTCATCAATGTAAAGTAGTTCCTTTAATGTTGCGTGCTGTTAGTACATATGATACATTTGATTCTTTAGTCCTCTGTAGATAAGCGGTGAGAACTTTAATTAGAAAGCTTTTCCCAGTGCCATCTTGACCACTCATGTATAGTAGTATTGGCTTGAACAACGAACATGTTCGTAACAACAAAGTCAGTGTGATGTAAACAAGGCACTTTGCATCAAAAGAGCATGGGTCTACAGGCTCAGAACAAACATGTATGTTGTTAAGAGGAACACAGACCTACAAAGATAATACAAGTTATGTATAAAGCCCTCACTCGCCAACCTGGTTGGTGACATGCTTCATCATCGGGCTCCACTGGGTATGGCCGAATGCCATCCCAGTGTGCTGCAACGCCAGGTTACTGCGGAGCGGGGTTCATGTGAGGTGACAGTGAATTTAAAAACTTCCAATTGAGTCAAAAAAGTTAATTTATTAGTTTTGCTAATCGGAAATATTAAAAATGAGTGAAGGTCAAAAAATAGAAGACCTGTTTCACTCAATGGCGGTCAACATGTTTCTGCCTAAATGAATGTTCAACAGGCTTTCGTCAGGACCAGAGTGGGGGTGCAGAGTCCCGTTGGTGTGAGCGCGCTAAGGTTCACCCTACCGTGGACTACTGTGTGAAAAATATAAACAGTGAAAAAGTCTGCCAAATATTATCGTGGTGGAGAGAAACAAGTTTATTCTGGAGTTAGGAAGACACACAAACAAAAGACAAAACATGAAAGAGTTGTAAATGTTGATGGTCAACTCGTAATCAAACACTGTAGAGTCAGGCGAAAGACTTTGTGCTCAAATGAAGAAGTGCCAATAACATATACCTCAGGTGCAGAAAATGGTGAAAACAGTGCACCTAAGACTATCCGGATATCGGTGTCAGGTAAGTGAATTACAACTTATCCTGAATAGCGTGTCTAATAATGTATATCGGAACACACGTGGAATTTAAACTCTGTGTGAGATTCTCAATTCACATATGGGCTGAGGCACGACAAAGCGTGCCCCTGTGAAAGTCATCGTAGACTTATAATGCAAGGAGAAACCATCTTACTAAGAGGCATATCCATTTGAAGCCTCAGGGATCCCGGGAGGGGGGTGGGAGCAATATGGCACACCCTGCAGGAGAAAAAAAAGAAGAGGATGATGACCTCAAGCAGAGAAACTCTAGGACCGCTTACCGTAGAAAACGGGAAAGAAATAGAGGAGGTTTCTCACGCCCTCGCTGCTCGGCACCCGTTCAGAACCTAGAGCGCCTCTTGCAACCGGGTCCAGGGTGTGAGAGTCCATGGCGAGGGGCTCGTATAAGAGAAGGTGTCCCGTGAACCGAGGAGGCAATGAAAAAGAAAGAGTCACGGGGATTGGGCAGACTCTGCCACCGCTTTGCTGTGATTGGTTAGAATGGCAGCTGTAAAGCCAATAGTATCTTGGGTAAAGAAGAAGTCGTCCAAAATAATGAGCGACGTTTTTAAAGAAAAAAACTTTATTAAGCGTGGGAGTCAGACTCAGGGATCGCAGATATCGCCAGGACAGGGAACCAGCAAAGGAAACATGGAAAGGGAAAGGGGGCCCTCGCCAAAAGCGAATACGCTGTGTATTAATGTGTAGTTAAGAGGCCAGAAGCAAAATAAAGAAAACGAGCAAATAGATATCTCGTAAATGTGGGGTCTGATGAAAAAGGTAATGGGGACTTCCATATGTGGGGTTAGGCACATATGGTACATCAGACACGCAGGTGTATGAAATGTATACAATGTAGAGCCAGTCCATGTATACAATGTAGAGCCAGTCCTGGCTCATGAAGAGTCAGATGAATCACAAGTAGTAAATACTCTGTATGGCTAACAAGCTAACACCCAGGAGTCATAGTATGGTGGTCCAGGGTATATTATCATTCAGGCCACGAAGATTGGTTCCCAAGCGGTAAACCCATCTTTGTTCCTTTTCAAAAAGGATTTTAGCAATGTTTTTTCGTGCTGTGATCTCCTCAATTACAGTCCATTTCAAGTCATTTGTGGTATGCTTGACAGACAGGAAATGCTCACTCAATTTGGTAGTGACCCGCTTGCACCTAATATTACTCCGGTGTTCACATATTCGGAGTTTGACTTTCCTAGTGGTCATCCCTACGTATCGTAGACCACACGGGCAAGTGATTAGGTAGATTACATTGGGCGTATTACAGTTGGTATGCCCTCTTTGGGTCCAGATCCTGCCTGGTTCGAGATTCAGAGTGTTTGTATGTGAGATCAGATGACATATGCTGCAATCGGAGCAAGGAAAATGCCCAGTAATCTTTGGTAGGCCCCAAGCTTCTGTGATAGACCTTTGGATTGTGTCAGGTTGTGCGGTGGGGCGTGTATGTACCAGGCTGTTGCGCAAGCTCTGAGCTCGTTTGAAGGAGAACAAAGGTTTCTCCCATTTGCGATTATTGGTATTGATGATACACCAGTGTTTTTTGATGGCTTTCTTCATTTTATTGGATAGGGTGCTGTAAGTGGTGACACATGTTAGTGGTATGGGCGTGGCCTCTTTTACATGATCCACCAACAGCACTTCCCTGGGTTGGTTTCTGGCACGTTTGTAGCTTCTAGAGAGTAGAGGAAGGGGATACCCTCTGGCTGTCAGTTTGGAAGTTAAATCATCGGATTGGTTTTTGAAATCACCCAGAGAGGTACAGTTCCGCCGGAGACGGAGAAATTGCCATATGGTAAATTTTCCCTCAGTGTACGAGGATGAAAGCTCGTAAACTCCAGAAGATTATTTCTGGAAGTGGGTTTGTAGTACGTCTTGGTGTGAAGTGCTCCTTGTTTCTTTGTAATTACGACCTCAAGGAATACTACTTCAGAGCGGTCGTAAGTATGGGTGAATCTCAAGTTGGGATCCAAGGTGTTAACCCAAACGAAGAAAGTATGGAGGGCGTTAATGTTGCCTTGCCAAATTAGCAGCACATCATCTATATATCGCCTCCATAAGCCTATGGAGGATCGATGTGGATTAGTTTCAGGGAGGATGAATTTTTGTTAGAAATCGTACACATACAATCCTGCCACACTGGGAGCGAAGGTACTCCCCATGGAAGTACCTGTAGATTGTAGATATAGATGTCCCTGGTATTCGAAAAAGTTCTTTTTCAAGGCCAGAGTGGCACATTGAATGATGAAATCCTTAGTAGTTCTGTATTCCCATGGGTGGGAGTTAAGGGACTCCTCTAGGACCCTGATAGTCTCATCCTGGGGGATGCTCGTGTATAGGCTTTCGATGTCCATCGTGACCAGGATGGTGTCCTCTGAGCATGTAATGTTGTTTAATAGCTTCAAAAGGTCCTTTGTATCTTTAAGATATGTAGATGATTGTTGGACCAGTGGCTTCAGGAAATGATCACAAGACCTTTTGAAGCTATTAAACAACATTACATGCTCAGAGGACACCATCCTGGTCACGATGGACATCGAAAGCCTATACACGAGCTATCCCCAGGATGAGACTATCAGGGTCCTAGAGGAGTACCTTAACTCCCACCCATGGGAATACAGAACTACTAAGGATTTCATCATTCAATGTGCCACTCTGGCCTTGAAAAAGAACTTTTTCGAATACCAGGGACATCTATATCTACAATCTACAGGTACTTCCATGGGGAGTACCTTCGCTCCCAGTGTGGCAGGATTATATGTGTACGATTTCTAACAAAAATTCATCCTCCCTGAAACTAATCCACATCGATCCTCCATAGGCTTATGGAGGCGATATATAGATGATGTGCTGCTAATTTGGCAAGGCAACATTAACGCCCTCCATACTTTCTTCGTTTGGGTTAACACCTTGGATCCCAACTTGAGATTCACCCATACTTACGACCGTTCTGAAGTAGTATTCCTTGACATCGTAATTACAAAGAAACAAGGAGCACTTCACACCAAGACGTACTACAAACCCACTTCCAGAAATAATCTTCTGGAGTTTACGAGCTTTCATCCTCGTACACTGAGGGAGAATTTACCATATGGGCAATTTCTCCGTCTCCGGCGGAACTGTACCTCTCTGGGTGATTTCAAAAACCAATCCGATGATTTAACTTCCAAACTGACAGCCAGAGGGTATCCCCTTCCTCTACTCTCTAGAAGCTACAAACGTGCCAGAAACCAACCCAGGGAAGTGCTGTTGGTGGATTATGTAAAAGAGGCCACGCCCATACTACTAACATGTGTCACCACTTACAGCACCCCATCCAATAAAATGAAGAAAGCCATCAAAAAACACTGGTGTATCATCAATACCAATAATCGCAAATGGGAGAAACCTTTGTTCTCCTTCAAACGAGCTCAGAGCTTGCGCAACAGCCTGGTACATACACGCCCCACCGCACAACCAGACACAATCCAAAGGTCTATCACAGAAGCTTGGGGCCTACCAAAGATTACTGGGCATTTTCCTTGCTCCGATTGCAGCATATGTCATCTGACCTCACATACAAACACTCTGAATCTCGAACCAGGCAGGATCTGGACCCAAAGAGGGCATACCAACTGTAATACGCCCAATGTAATCTACCTAATCACTTGCCCGTGTGGTCTACGATACGTAGGGATGACCACTTGGAAAGTCAAACTCCGAATATGTGAACACCGGAGTAATATTAGGTGCAAGCGCGTCACTACCAAATTGAGTGAGCATTTCCTGTCTGTCAAGCATACCACAAATGACTTGAAATGGACTGTAATTGAGGAGATCACAGCACGAAAAAAATTGCTAAAATCCTTTTTGAAAAGGAACAAAGAAGGGTTTACCGCTTGGGAACCAATCTTCGTGGCCTGAATGATAATGTACCCTGGACCACCATACTATGACTCCTGGATGTTAGCTTGTTAGCCATACAGAGTATTTACTACTTGTGATTCATCTGACTCTTCATGAGCCAGGACTGGCTCTACATTGTATACATGGACTGGCTCTACATTGTATACATTTCATACACCTGTGTGTCTGATGTACCATATGTGCCTAACCCCACATATGGAAGTCCCCATTACCTTTTTCATCAGACCCCACATTTACGAGATATCTATTTGCTCGTTTTCTTTATTTTGCTTCTGGCCTCTTAACTACACATTAATACACAGCGTATTCGCTTTTGGCGAGGGCCCCCTTTCCCTTTCCATGTTTCCTTTGCTGGTTCCCTGTCCTGGCGATATCTGCGATCCCTGAGTCTGACTCCCACGCTTAATAAAGTTTTTCTCTTTAAAAACGTCGCTCATTATTTTGGACGACTTCTTCTTTACCCAAGATACTATTGGCTTTACAGCTGCCATTCTAACCAATCACAGCAAAGCGGTGGCAGAGTCTGCCCAATCCCCGTGACTCTTTCTTTTTCATTGCCTCCTCAGTTCACGGGACACCTTCTCTTATACGAGCCCCTCGCCATGGACTCTCACACCCTGGACCCGGTTGCAAGAGGCGCTCTAGGTTCTGAACGGGTGCCGAGCAGCGAGGGCGTGAGTAACCTCCTCTGTTTCTTTCCCGTTTTCTACGGTAAACGGTCCTAGAGTTTTTCTGCTTGAGGTCGTCATCCTCTTCTTTTTTTTCTCCTGCAGGGTGTGCCATATTGCTCCCACCCCCCTCCCGGGATCCCTGAGGCTTCAAATGGATATGCCTCTTAGTAAGATGGTTTCTCCTTGCATTATAAGTCTACGATGACTTTCACAGGGGCACGCTTTGTCGTGCCTCAGCCCATATGTGAATTGAGAATCTCACACAGAGTTTAAATTCCACGTGTGTTCCGATATACATTATTAGACACGCTATTCAGGATAAGTTGTAATTCACTTACCCGACACCGATATCCGGATAGTCTTAGGTGCACTGTTTTCACCATTTTCTGCACCTGAGGTATATGTTATTGGCACTTCTTCATTTGAGCACAAAGTCTTTTGCCTGACTCTACAGCGTTTGATTACGAGTTGACCATCAACATTTACAACTCTTTCATGTTTTGTCTTTTGTTTGTTTGTCTTCCTAACTCCAGAATAAACTCGTTTCTCTCCACCACGATAATATTTGGCAGACTTTTTCACTGTTTATATTTTTCACACAGTAGTCCACGGTAGGGTGAACCTTAGCGCGGTCACACCACCGGGACTCTGCAACCCCACTCTGGTCCTGACGAAAGCCTGTTGAACATTCATTTAGGCAGAAACATGTTGACCGCCATTGAGTGAAACAGGTCTTCTATTTTTTGACCTTCACTCATTTTTAATATTTCCGATCAGCAAAACTAATAAATTAACTTTTTTGACTCAATTGGAAGTTTTTAAATTCACTGTCACCTCACATGAACCCCGCTCCGCAGTAACCTGGCGTTGCAGCACACTGGGATGGCATTCGGCCATACCCAGTGGAGCCCGATGATGAAGCATGTCACCAACCAGGTTGGCGAGTGAGGGCTTTATACATAACTTGTATTATCTTTGTAGGTCTGTGTTCCTCTTAACAACATACATGTTTGTTCTGAGCCTGTAGACCCATGCTCTTCTGATGCAAAGTGCCTTGTTTACATCACACTGACTTTGTTGTTACGAATATATTCCCTTGAGGGGAGTAGTCGTGTTGTTCCCTTCCTCTCTTGTTGTTTACATGTAGTTTCAGCAGCGCACAGCTGTGAGAGCCTACCTGCCCTTCCTTATCCCAATGGGGTTTTCTTTCCACTTCTTTCCTCCCGGTGACTTTCAATATGACCACTCTCGGACTCACTTTCTCAGACTCTGAGGTCGATGCTATCCTAGCACGTCCCTCATTATTCGCAGACCCCACTATATCGCAGATGGTTACATATGCCAGTGAATGGGAACAACTTTCAGAATTGAAGAAAAATCGTATACGTACGATACTCCACGGAACAATCCTAACTGAATATCTAAGGACCAATACAGCCCCTAGGGGCCTATTACTTACCAACGCTCCCCGTATCTTCCTGGAGGATGCCACCTTCAGAAAAGAATGGGCAATGATTGCATGGCATTGCACCCGAGACTGGCTAGTCTTGATCATAAAAACAACCGTCCGACTGTCAGAAGCAATCATGATAGAAATCACCCAAACAGAGACACAATTCAAGACCACTCTAACGGGTTTCAAGAAGCGGCTTGATGAACTTAACAAAGATATTAATGAATACAAAGAAAATCTAACTCAAAGTAAGGTGAACCAATTTCAGAAAGACCTTAAGAAGTTTGAGTTCAACAAAATCTATCCTTACGCAGACCCTACCTTTGTTGCTTCACGCAGAGCTGAGACTAATACATATGGCAAAGACGATGACTCATCCAACAGCAGTGGCTCTAGCAACAATAGCTTCAGACAGGCAAGGAGAGGGAAACAAAGGGGAAGAACACGCCCCCCTTTCAACCAACCATCATGGTTCAATTTCCCTCCACAACAGGGTGGTTTGGGCACTCATCCGATACAGTTCCATTACCCATCCAACCCACCAATGGGCTGGAATCCTGGCTACGCGGCCCCAATGTGCCCACCTAATCATTTCACACAGAACTCTTTTTTAGAGAGAGGCCAAAGGGGCAAAGGTCGGAGGAGAGGGCCCCACCAAAGAGTCCAGTGGGCACAAGACGATCCAGTGGGCAACCACACTCGGAGCAAACAATAACAGGACCAAATGACCGCAAGGACAAGCACTTCGACAGTTTGATAGTCAATTTATCAAATAAGACATTAACAACCCATGAGACGACAATACTAGAAAAGGGATTGGGCTTTGTCCCTTCAGCGCATCCTGACAAATTCCGTCTTCACTGTGAACTCTCTGCATTTTTCAGAAAGTTGAAACTCAAGGCTTTCTTTGAAGAACGCACCTTAGAACAAGCAGAATCTGACGAAGGGGACACATCTCTACGACCGAAATCTACGTTCACCCCTCCTCCACATACTATACCAGTGGAAATTACGACTTTTGAACGTGCAGTTTTTGCAGAGATAGAGAATTTGGACATCCCCTCCAATTTTAAAAATCTCAGTGCTGAGGAATTCAGAGCCATTAATTCCCTGCGCCAGGATTCCAAGCTCACCATAAAACCAGCAGACAAAGGGGGTGCAGTGGTATTACTGAATACTGTCGATTACGATCAGGAGTGCCTCAGACTTCTCAGTGATCGTAAGAATTATACGCCACTCCCCAGCGATCCCTCGAATGATCTGAGAAATCAGATCAAGAGCATAGTTGAAGAAGCACTGACACAAGGCATTATATCCAGCCCAGAAGCACGATTTCTAACCGAAAGTCAGGGAACCATCCCGTACTTTTATACACTCCCAAAAATTCATAAGGATAGACTTCCTCCCCCTGGGCGCCCGATAGTCTCGGGGATTGGCTCTCTTTTGGAACCCCTATCACGGTTCTGTGATCATTTCCTGAAGCCACTGGTCCAACAATCATCTACATATCTTAAAGATACAAAGGACCTTTTGAAGCTAATAAACAACATTACATGCTCAGAGGACACCATCCTGGTCACGATGGACATCGAAAGCCTATACACGAGCATCCCCCAGGATGAGACTATCAGGGTCCTAGAGGAGTCCCTTAACTCCCACCCATGGGAATACAGAACTACTAAGGATTTCATCATTCAATGTGCCACTCTGGCCTTGAAAAAGAACTTTTTCGAATACCAGGGACATCTATATCTACAATCTACAGGTACTTCCATGGGGAGTACCTTTGCTCCCAGTGTGGCAGGATTGTATGTGTACGATTTCTAACAAAAATTCATCCTTCCTGAAACTAATCCACATCGATCCTCCATAGGCTTATGGAGGCGATATATAGATGATGTGCTGCTAATTTGGCAAGGCAACATTAACGCCCTCCATACTTTCTTCGTTTGGGTTAACACCTTGGATCCCAACTTGAGATTCACCCATACTTACGACCGTTCTGAAGTAGTATTCCTTGACGTCGTAATTACAAAGAAACAAGGAGCACTTCACACCAAGACGTACTACAAACCCACTTCCAGAAATAATCTTCTGGAGTTTACGAGCTTTCATCCTCGTACACTGAGGGAGAATTTACCATATGGGCAATTTCTCCATCTCCGGCGGAACTGTACCTCTCTGGGTGATTTCAAAAACCACTCCGATGATTTAACTTCCAAACTGACAGCCAGAGGGTATCCCCTTCCTCTACTCTCTAGAAGCTACAAACGTGCCAGAAACCAACCCAGGGAAGTGCTGTTGGTGGATTATGTAAAAGAGGCCACGCCCATACCACTAACATGTGTCACCACTTACAGCACCCTATCCAATAAAATGAAGAATGCCATCAAAAAACACTGGTGTATCATCAATACCAATAATCGCAAATGGGAGAAACCTTTGTTCTCCTTCAAACGAGCTAAGAGCTTGCGCAACAGCCTGGTACATACACGTCCCACCGCACAACCTGACACAATCCAAAGGTCTATCACAGAAGCTTGGGGCCTACCAAAGATTACTGGGCATTTTCCTTGCTCCGATTGCAGCATATGTCATCTGACCTCACATACAAACACTCTGAATCTCGAACCAGGCAGGATCTGGACCCAAAGAGGGCATACCAACTGTAATACGCCCAATGTAATCTACCTAATCACTTGCCCGTGTGGTCTACGATACGTAGGGATGACCACTAGGAAAGTCAAACTCCGAATATGTGAACACCGGAGTAATATTAGGTCCAAGCGCGTCACTACCAAATTGAGTGAGCATTTCCTGTCTGTCAAGCATACCACAAATGAATTGAAATGGACTGTAATTGAGGAGATCACAGCACGAAAAAACATTGCTAAAATCCTTTTTGAAAAGGAACAAAGATGGGTTTACCGCTTGGGAACCAATCTTCGTGGCCTGAATGATAATATACCCTGGACCACCATACTATGACTCCTGGGTGTTAGCTTGTTAGCCATACAGAGTATTTACTACTTGTGATTCATCTGACTCTTCATGAGCCAGGACTGGCTCTATATTGTATACATGGACTGGCTCTACATTGTATACATTTCATACACCTGCGTGTCTGATGTACCATATGTGCCTAACCCCACATATGGAAGTCCCCATTACCTTTTTCATCAGACCCCACATTTACGAGATATCTATTTGCTCGTTTTCTTTATTTTGCTTCTGGCCTCTTAACTACACATTAATACACAGCGTATTCGCTTTTGGCGAGGGCCCCCTTTCCCTTTCCATGTTTCCTTTGCTGGTTCCCTGTCCTGGCGATATCTGCGATCCCTGAGTCTGACTCCCACGCTTAATAAAGTTTTTCTCTTTAAAAACGTCGCTCATTATTTTGGATGACTTCTTCTTTACCAGAGATACTATTGGGTTTACAGCTTTCATTCTAACCAATCACACCAAAGCGGTGGCAGAGTCTGCCCAATCCCCGTGACTCTTTCTTTTTCATTGCCTCCTCGGTTCACGGGACACCTTCTCTTATACGAGCCCCTCGCCATGGACTCTCACACCCTGGACCCGGTTGCAAGAGGCGCTCTAGGTTCTGAACGGGTGCCGAGCAGCAAGGGCGTGAGTAACCTCCTCTGTTTCTTTCCCGTTTTCTACGGTAAGCGGTCCTAGAGTTTCTCTGCTCAAGGTCGTCATCCTCTTCTTTTTTTTCTCCTGCAGGGTGTGCCATATTGCTCCCACCCCCCTCCCGAGATCCCTGAGGCTTCAAATGGATATGCCTCTTAGTAAGATGGTTTCTCCTTGCATTATAAGTCTACGATGACTTTCACAGAGGCACGCTTTGTCGTGCCTCAGCCCATATGTGAATTGAGAATCTCACACAGAGTTTAAATTCCACGTGTGTTCCGATATACATTATTAGACACGCTATTCAGGATAAGTTGTAATTCACTTACCTGACACCGATATCTAGATAGTCTTAGGTGCACTGTTTTCACCATTTTCTGCACCTGAGGTATATGTTATTGGCACTTCTTCATTTGAGCACAAAGTCTTTCGCCTGACTCTACAGCGTTTGATTACGAGTTGACCATCAACATTTACAACTCTTTCATGTTTTGTCTTTTGTTTGTGTGTCTTCCTAACTCCAGAATAAACTCGTTTCTCTCCACCACGATAATATTTGGCGGACTTTTTCACTGTTTATATTTTTCACACAGTAGTCCACGGTAGGGTGAACCTTAGCGCGCTCACACCACCGGGACTCTACACCCCCACTCTGGTCCTGACGAAAGCCTGTTGAACATTCATTTAGGCAGAAACATGTTGACCGCCATTGAGTGAAACAGGTCTTCTATTTTTTGACCTTCACTCATTTTTAATATTTCCGATTAGCAAAACTAATAAATTAACTTTTTTGACTCAATTGGAAGTTTTTAAATTCACTGTCACCTCACATGAACCCCGCTCCGCAGTAACCTGGCGTTGCAGCACACTGGGATGGCATTCGGCCATACCCAGTGGAGCCCGATGATGAAGCATGTCACCAACCAGGTTGGCGAGTGAGGGCTTTATACATAACTTGTATTATCTTTGTAGGTCTGTGTTCCTCTTAACAACATACATGTTTGTTCTGAGCCTGTAGACCCATGCTCTTTTGATGCAAAGTGCCTTGTTTACATCACACTGACTTTGTTGTTACGAATATATTCCCTTGAGGGGAGTAGTCGTGTTGTTCCCTTCCTCTCTTGTTGTTTACATGTTGAACAACGAACATTCACATTCTTTCTTCCCATGCAGAAATCCATGTTATATTTTATCTTTTACTTGGATCTACATTTCTTT
This sequence comes from Triturus cristatus, assembly GCF_964204655.1. Lineage (NCBI taxonomy): Eukaryota > Metazoa > Chordata > Amphibia > Caudata > Salamandridae > Triturus > Triturus cristatus. The sequence goes on from NC_140582.1 coordinate 620,342,917, forward strand.
CTGTTAGTCAATCAGTTGTGCTACCAAGAGGCCGATTACGATGCTGTTAGGAAAGCCTTCCCATCGAATTCGGTTAAGAATGCTTTCCTAACAAATCATAGCGTGGGAGTCCTACCGACCGATTATTCTGTGTCCGGATGCTTAAAACTCAGTACGATCAGACTCCCATATACTGCAATGGGAGCCTGTGTCCCTAACGAGAACACAGGCTCCCATTGCAAAAAGGGGTAGTTGGGGAAAACCTTGCACCCTGTGGTGGGCACCCACCGGTGCCTACCACATTGTTCATGGTTGGGAAGAGTAGTCCCTTGGGTACCCCCACGGGCCACATTCGGTCACCTCTGAGTGAAGGGGGGCTCTCAACGGGCCCCCAAAGACCGATTCCGGCAGCCGTTTTGTCTCGAAGCGGCTGTCCGAATCAATCATCGTACTTGCTCGCTCGTAAACCGTCTCCATTGGGCTGTACGAATTAGATCCACATGAGGCGGGCTGCCTGAATCCCATTCGGAACCTATTCAGACAGCCTGAACGGCTTCCTTGCATCGTACTCGGTCATCAGTAAAGGTGACCGATTTGGTCAGAAACAGGGGTTCCGAATCAGATCCGACAATACCGAATCCCATCCAGAGCCCTTCCTAACAACATCATAATCGGCCCCTAATAGTTCAAAATCAACACTTTCCTCTCTTACTTGCTGCATTACAGTCTCCACCTCATTCATGGCTATGGCTGCTTGATTTTGAATAACTGGTTGTCCAAGAGGATCTTGACTCTGTGGTCAAGAACTTTGGCTGCTTTGTGAAATCTCCTTAGCTGTCTCAGCAGCAATGGTTTCCTCCTGTTTAATCTCATATTTCAACATATGCAAGTAGTTTGAAAATACTGGCTACTGAATTCTGTCTTTTACAGCTTTGAAAGAATCTTTATAGCAGTCAAAGGGCCTGATTATGTTTTTTGGAGTAGCGGCGACGGCGCAATTTCGCCTCTGCCTTGCCAAAGCCCCGCAAGCACTGCCATTGGTGTCACGAGTTGCAAATGTACAACTCGTAATATAGTTGGTGGTTCTTTGGCCTTTCCCATGACGGTGCCCTGAAAACAGGCACCGAAAAGAGAGCAGCCAAAATGTCCCAGCACAACATGGACGGTGACTTCCATGCTGTGCTGGAACTGGGGGGAACACAGACAGGGAGGCAAATGTTGTGCAGTCCCTGCTCAGCATATTGTGTTGTGGTGCTCCTGCACCACCACCAGGGAAGGACTGCTCGTCTTCGTTATCGTAATCGGTGATACAGTAGATCGCCACTCCTGCAGCACCATGATTCTGACCGTCAGAAGACTGCCAGACTTGTACTCAGGACCATAGTCTCCAAGTAGTTCTGAGTTAGCACACCAAGGCTTGAACAGTTGTAGAAGTGCCAAATAGAAAAACTCTCTTTGCCTGGAGTTTGACAACTCTATTTTCTGTGGTTAATTCCATTTCCTTTGCTATAGCTCACCAAACAACTGTCACATCAAACTATCGCAAATTTCCTTTCTTCTCTGTTTTCCATTACATTGCAGCTATAGCTGTATTGTTGAAGGATTTCATAAAGGCACATGTTTTCTAGGTGTGGACTCCTTCTTGGATAGTATTTGACCAATGTATTTGATTTCACAATATCTGTGCTTTCTGGATCAAACTCAGCTAGATATTGAATTTCAGGTAAAGACTTCAATACTCTATTTTGTGTGCTTGCATGGCTTAGACTTACCAAACAATTCTCCTTGACTTTGAGAACAAACTAGCCAAGCTCAACTGATCCAAGCACTCATAGGACCCTATGTCTCTGTGGGAAAGCATTTTCAAGCTGCAGCTATACCATTTCTTCGTAAGACTCTTTTCTGCACAAATCTCCTCCCACATCTCCTTCATCTCCGTCTTCTCTGATTTTGTAATACATCTTCAAAACATAACATAAAACGAAGACTTTAAAACAGTCACATTCCAGAATGGATGTGAAACACCCCTAATAAAAATCGCGGTAAGTGACAACGAACATTGATGCTCTGTAAGAATTGCAAATAATGTAATGCTGGTATTGCTTGTTTAAAATTTAAATGTAAAAGGTGAGGATGTATATACTTATGTCATAATCTGGGGCACAAAAAACTGGTGTGTAGAGTTTCTTGTGCAGCTATCCTATAACGTGTACAGGTCGGAGGGTCAGTAGACTTATACCACCCCACTAAAAGGTGTGGGAACAAATTCAAATGAAAACAAGTTAATAGTCTTCTATGCTGAGTCAGCATGTCCAATGTTAAATATACGTCAAACTGGCACATGCATCAAGCAAAAACCCAGACGGTAAAATACCGTATAGGTAAAATCAGCCATTAGCGAGTATCGAAAACCGAATCCCAATGCATCAACACAACTCCTTAAAAAATAAAGAATCGCAAAATAAATACCGGAAAAATAACTAATCGCAAATAACCAACCCGCAAAAATACAGAATCGCTAAATACCGAACTCGCAATCACCGAAATCACAATTAGCTCCCGGCAAGTGCCAATGGCTAATAACGAATCGCTACGCAATGCAACAAAAATCGCAAATACCGAAAATCCCAAAATTCGCTATTTAGCATGAGCAGAATAAGGGGAATCAGAACCTGGAGGTAAAGTTACCCAAAAAAAAAAACAAGTTAAAAAAAATATAAATGTGCCACAGATGGTACCAATCAGTAAACCCTTAAATGTGGGCCAGAAGACCCTGTTGGCTTGCACAAAATGGCAGCCCTCTACGTGCTTGCAAGGAGGATGCCAATCAATGCAGCAGGACAGCGCTGGAGAGGGGTCCAGGAGAGAGTATTTAGAGTGCGCATCACCTTGCTAGGACAGAATGAGGATGAGGTGTACGACAAGTATCGACTGAATCGTGCCATGATCATGCGCCTAATTGCAGACCTCGAACCACTACTGCAGCACCAGACACATCGGACCAATGCAATCCCTGCGCACGTCCAGGTCCTATGCAGCCTGCACCTACTGGCCTCTGGTAGTTTTCAGGGGGTAATCGCCGTAGCCGGAGGTGTATCGCAAAGCGCACTCTCACGCTTCTTCCACAAATTCATTGAGGCCATGCTGACAATGATACACACCCACATTAGTTTCCCCACAACCCCACAGCAGTTGGACCGCAACAAACAGGCATTCTACCAGGTGGCCCATTTCCACCATGTCATTGGATGCATCAACTGTACGCATGTCCCCATCCGTCTACCCTCTGCCAATGAGTACAAATTCCGCAACCGCAAGTCCTACCACTCAATCAACGTGCAGGTGGTGTGCGATGCCAAGCACATCATCACGGACCTAGTGGCACAATTTCCGGGGCGCACACACGACTCCTACATATTCAGACACAGTGGCATCCACAGGCGCCTACTCAACGGAGAATTCGGAGAGGGACTCCTGCTTGGTACGTACACATACCTCTTTCACACATGAGCACCACACATGTATATACATCACCGTTGCTAAGCCTTTGCTCCTATCTTGTAGGTGACAGTGCATACGCCCTGCGGGAATATATACTCACCCCCTATATCAATCCAGCAACCCCACAGGAGCAACGATACAACGCGGCCCACATAAGCACAAGGAATGTCATAGAGAGGACCTTTGGGATTCTGAAGAGTTGCTTTAGAATCCTACATAAGACTGGCGGTGCCTTGCAATACAAACCTGATACTTGCTGCAGGATTGTAGCTGTATGTGCCATGCTGCACAACATTGCGACCAGGAGGGGATACCCATAGAGGTGGACAGGAATGACGACTACCGGGATGACCAACCACCCACGCAACACCGACAGGCACATGTCCCTAACACAGCTGAGGGCCATAGGAGGCGGACATACATCACGCAACATCATTTCTGATCCAGGTAAGAATGAAACATGACGATTTCATTAGTGGTGCTACTGTTTAATGCACAGGAGCACTGAGGTATGTGCGGCCAAACAAGAAATAAAATAATATATCCCCAATACAAGTGTAACAACAAATGGCCGTTGTAGTCACGGCTGTGCAGCGTCCAATAGGGGAGGACCCTGGTTACCCCACCATGGTCATGTTTGGCTGTCAGTTTGTCTAGTGGCGCTTGCCACAAACGCCCAGCCTCCTCTCAGGTGTCTCCTCCACCTCACCACGGCTTGTCCCTGTGGCTGTGGAGCACCGCAAACTGCGCCTCCTGGTGATGGCCTCCGCAACCGAAACACTGCTCACACTGGAGGCAGCCTCACTGCCGTCCTCCCCTCCCAATGCGCTAGCACTGAATGTGCCGCTCTGCAGGTGTTCAACTGCAGCGGTCACCTGGCCTAGGGCCTTGGCAACATCACCGCAGAAATGATCCAGGTCCACCTGCAGTGACACCGAGCGGCGTGACAGAACTGCAGTGCTATTGCTCAGCCTGGTGATGGCCTTCGTAGAGGCTGCGGACCGGAGCGAGTTCTGCCGGTGCCTCCTTCTCTCACTGTCATGCCCTTCTCTCATGGCACGGGTGAGTTCCTGTATGTCCTCCCTCAGGTACCCATTGCCCTCTGCCACCACAGTGGTCATGTCCCTCACTGCCGCAGTCATGGAACGCATTTCTCTTGCAAGGCGCGCTATGTTAGTGCTGATTGTAGCCATGTGTCTCCCCTGCAGACGCTGGACACGCAGCATTCGTTCCTCAATGCCACCATTTGGGGAGCTGCGCTTTGTGTACTGCGCAGAGACCTGCGGCGTAGTGGGAGTCGGACACGTGCTGGTGGTGCTGCAGGCGGTGGGACGATTCTCAGACTTTGGCCCGATGGTGTTGCAGGTGTCTGACAAGCATCCATCACCTGCATGGGTGGGACCTGTGTCCTGCGTCTCCACTCTTTTGTTGCAGTTGGTGCGCCAGCAGGTGTTGCTGGTGCTGGTGGTGGTGGTGGTGGTGGTGGTGGTGGTGTGGTTGCTGGTGGAGGTGGTGATTGCGCCTCTTGCGGCGTATCCACGTCCGAATCGGCTGGTGTCTCCAAAATGATCAGCCGGCCGCTGTCGTCGTAATCGCCACAAGATGCATCTGTGTGTGAAACAGTGCATGGTTAGTGGCATAGTTACAACTAAGTAGTATTTTAAACATACATGTCCCTCTATGCTTCCCTTAATAAACTGTCTATTTCTAGCTTCTACTGATGTAGTTTAATATACTGTTATTTCTTCCTGTGCATGCACTCCGGGCTGACATGACTACAACTCCCATGATGCACTACTGTTATGAGTGAAGTTGTGTGGGGCAAATCTGCATGCACACTGTGATTGTGCTTGGGGGCTGGGAATGGTTTTACGCAATGCTGGGTATGGGCACAGGCATGCATCTTACCTTGGGCACTTGTGGCTGCGCCGGAGGTGTCCATCTGTGTGACTCCCACGACGGCCTCAGGCTCGATGGTCCCTTCCACCAGCTCCTCCAGGGCAGTGTTGGCTTGCACTGTTGATGGGCCGCCTCCTGTTCTGTTTGCCTCCCGGAGCCTCTCAGCAATCCTCTCCTTGGCCCGCTTCCTGAGGTCGTACCACCGTTTTTTTAGATCGTCAATGCTGCGGGGCATCACTCCCACCGCATTGATGCGCTCTCGGATGCGCAGCCATATGCGCCGCTTCTCTGCCTCTGGCACCTTTAGGGTCAGCTTCCCAAACAGCCGATCATGTTTGCTGCTTACCCCCTCGATCAGGTGCTCCAGCTCCCGGTCGGAGAACTTGCGCTTTCTCTTGCATGCAGCTTCAGCGCTGGATGGTGCTTCTTTCTCCATCCTGGGTGTGTAGGGTGGTAGTCCTGTCAGTATTGCTTCACTGGGCTCAGGCAGTCTCCAGTACCTGCTCCTGTCAGCTCCTCTGGCGAGGGAATGAGGGTGGGGCTGCAGTATTTCCTGGTGGTGATGTCATAATACCGTTCCCTGTGCGACCCGTTCATTCACGTTTTCGCTAATACCGATTTCGCTAATAGCGATTTTGCTAATACCGAAATCGCTATTAGCTAATTCCGTGATACCGATTTCGCATTTGCCTAATCGGTGTTTGCTATACTCGCAATTGTATTATCGGTAAAATATAGCGATTTTTAAGGAATCGCTATTTTTTACCGAATCTGTTGATGCATTGTGAAAAGCGATTCCTTGATACCGATTCCTTATTTATCGCTATTAAGGAATCGCTTTTGGTTTTGTTGATGCATGTGCACCAAAATTGCTTAAAGGTTTCACCAGCGCATAATGACAACATAATACTTTGGCCAATGAGACTCTTTCTTCATGCCTACCAGCCAAAAATGCCTCTTTACCTCAAGCAATATCAGCTTTACAAATCAACTCGGGATCACTATAAAGAGGAGGTTTACCCAGTTAATCCAGAGTGATTTTTATATACTTCAGTCAAGGTATATGTAGACAGTAATCTAAGCTCAAGCAATCCCTCAAGATTGTTCTGTTCAGCTCAAGATCACATTTTAACCAAACTGAAAACCATAAAAGTATAGGGGGGATTTGAATAAAATCTATAAAACCAACATCAACTCATCATGTACGATGTCCGAAGGGACACTTCGGGATAACCTTAATATTCTCCTGAAGAATACTTTTTCAGAAATGTGTATCTGGGGACAAGGCTCATGACCCCATATCTCTTGCCCATATTAGACTGTAGGAATGCTTCTGGCTTTTGAAAGATGTAACATAGACCTCAGGTGAATATGAATTAAGCGTCTAGCAAAAGCATCAATTGTATGGACTACCATATTGAAGGATTTAACATGTATGCTTATCAGGGGGCCCAGAGCAATTTGTGATCTTTCAAAATGCCAAGATTGCAGAAATTATCCACTTTAGCAATAAGATGGATCTTAATACAATATTCTAAGATTTTAATTTTTTGGGGCCTATACACTGATGGCAAAATTCTATAGAAACTTTGTTGTACTTTCGCTGTTGCTAGCCAAAAGGCAAATCTCAAAAAGCTGGGAGCATTATTAACAGACCCTCCATACTGTAATTCACAACTGGAGATTTATGAAGAACTGCAGCCTCCTTCCTTCAGACCAAGGAATATATGGGGACCTCTTTGTAGCTATCTGCTCAAATATGACGCTGTCATACAGACCAACCTCACCAACATGGCATCTTTTACAGCTAAGCCAATGGACCGTCGCCCTCTTAGTTTAGAAAGCTTTATTGAATATAATAGACCAAGTAGAACATTAGTACAAAATAGGGTCAATAGGCAATACAATAAATGATAAAAACTATTGAATTCTTACAAAGTTTAAGGAATGTCAGACGTAACTAGAGAATATACTAAGGGAAAAAGCTTTTTTTTGTTGTTTTTTGAGGATATTGTGATTGATATGCAAGGAAAGGCAAAAGGAAAACAAAGGAAATGAAGGTAGGGAAAAAGGGGGGGGGATATACAACCTACCAAGTGAGGTATCTTATAAATAACATAAGCAAAAAGATATTTATATGAGAGAAACTAAATAGCAACTCTAAGTAAAAAAAAAAAAGGGGTACAAAAACAAGATCATCTAGGGGTATTTTGAGAAAGAAAATTAGTTAGAGGCAACCATAACAAACCTTTTTTGATCAAAAGAGGTACAGTAGTAGCAAAAGCGCGATCAAGCCTATGATGATGACACAGTAAATTCCACCAAGCGTTATATGAAATTTTTGAAGTGTCTTTCCAATTTGTAGTGATTATCTGTAAAGAAATAGCTATATATAAATCTATAAATTTATGAGCATTACATTGAACGTTCCATATAGGTGAGGCACCACCCAAAAAAATGTGGGCAATCTCAAATGAGTGGTTAGTAGCTAATATTCCATTTAATTTTAACCAGATGCGAGACCAGAGAGATTTAACCAACGGGCAGTGAAAAAACATAGGAAAAAAGTCACTGTTGGTGTGTGAGCAGGACCAGCATTTTTTGGAATCAGACACTTTGAAATTATGCAAGTCTGATGGAGTGTAAAAAAGTCTATTATAAAAGTAGTACAAGGTCTGTGTGGTGCTAGCGGAGCGGAAAACGGTATGTATCCTAGACCATAGAGAATTCCAAACCTGAGGGGAGAACTCTTGAGCTAGATCCTTTTCCCAGGAAAGTTCAAGTTTGGATTTGGTCCTTACAGCAGAGGGGCAGGAAAGTAATTTATATATAGTCGCAGCCTTGAGAGGAAGAGAAAAATCCGGTAGAGATGAAGAAGGATTCGTGTCAGTAGGAGAAAGAGAAACAACTTGAGAAATAATAAAGGATAAGGATTGTTTGAGTAAGGGGTATTGAGAAGAGTATGTGTTAGAAAGGTGAAAGGAAGAACGAATATTAGAGAAGTCACGTAAGGAGTCATTAGCTAGTAGATGATTAAAAGTAATAATACCTTTATCAATCCATTCTTTCAAAAAAAGTGGTTGATTATTTATCTTTATGGATTTATGATACCAAATTGGAGTTGAGAAGAGAAACTCTGACTGTGAAAGAGATGAGCGAAACACCGAAAGAGCAAGTGTTCTGGAGTGTTTGAAGATAGGGGTAAGAAAGCGCTGCGGAGGCTGAGATAAACGAATAGCTGTGTTGAAGGAGAAGGGTGAAATTTGTGCAAGTTCTATGGAACTCCAGGCTGTTGGAGGGGGGTCAGATGAATCAGACAAAAATGGCCAAATTTGTTTCAAAGTAAAGGCAGAGTGAAAACGAGCAAGGTTGGGAAACTTAACACCGCCTGAATCTTTGGGATGCTGAAGACGGGAAATGGAGATCCTAGCTTTGCGATTGTTCCACAAAAACGAGGTAAAGATGCGATTTATGGTTTTATAAAAGTAGAGTGGAAGGGAGACAGGAAGCATGAAGAGATAAAAATTTACAATGGGAAGAAGCATCATTTTGATAGTGGCAAGCCTACCCCACCAGGATAGAAAAAGGGGAGACCAATTGTCTATAAGGGAAGAAATCTTCTTAAGAATATCTTTTTGGTTGAGCTTGATGGTTTCTCTAATGGTGTTGGCAAAGAGTATACCGAGGCATTTGATATTGCCAGAATTCCATTCAAAGCCAGAGTCCTGAAACATGTGGGGGAGGCAAAATTTGTTAAGAGGTAAGACCTCAGACTTATCAACATTAAGTTTATAGCCAGAAACCGAAGAATATTCATGCAACAACGAAAAGAGAGAAGGTAGAGAGGCAGTCGGATTAGAAATATAAAGTAAAATATCATCTGCATAAGCAGTGAACTTAATGTCAATGTTTTTATATATGAAGCCAGTGTATGAAGGAGAACGTCAGATTTTTTCTAAAAAGGGTTCCAACGCAAGAATAAAAAGAAGAGGGGATAGAGGACAGCCCTGTCTGGTGCCTCTATGCAAAGGGAAATAGTGAGATTGAGAGCCGTTTACCCAGATAGAAGTAGAGGGGGCAGAATATAATAATTGAATATATTGAATAATGGTGGGGCTAAAACCGTGCCATCTCAGAGCACCAAACATGAAATCCCAACAGACTCTGTCAAACGCTTTCTCAGCGTCCAGCGTAATAGCAGCAACCGAGGATTCCATCTTTGAGGCAAGGTGAATGATGTTAAGGAAAGTTCTCGAATTATCTGTGATGGACCTACCCTTAACAAAGCCTGATTGGTAGATATTAATAAGGTTAGGAATGATTTTATTAATACGAGAGGCCAGTATTTTAGCATAAATTTTACAGTCAATATTGATTAAAGAAATAGGTCGATAATTCTTACAACAGGAGGGATCTTTATCTTTTTTAGGGATCAAACATAGCATTGCCTGTGTAAAAGAGCCCTGGGACTCCCCTTGAGCAAGAAAATGGGTGTATAGAGAAAATAAATGCGGTAATAGGATGTCCTTAAAGTGTAAATAAAAACGAACCGTAAATCCATCTGGACCAGGTGATTTATCTTTAGGAAGAAGAATAATAGCGTTGAGTATTTCATTATCTGTGAGAGGGACGTCAAGAGAAGAAAGGTCGGTGGAAGTGCCCGGGGACCTGGGAAGAGACTGAAAAAAAGAATCAATTTGATCCTGAGAGGGGACAGATTCTGGAGTATACAGTCACGAATAATATTGGACAAAACAGTCAAGGATTTTGTCGTCCGTATATTGATGGTTCCCCTGCGAGTCAATAATAGTTGTTATTTTGGATTTTTGCTTTTTAATTTTTAGATAGTTAGCGAGAGACTTACCAGCTTTATTACGACCCCCGTACATTTTGGCATGAAAATTAAGAAGGTTATTACACGCTGAGTCCCATGAGTGTTTATCATATTGCAATTTAGCTTTAATAAGGGAGGAAAGTGTTTCTGAGGTATTCTTAGTAAAGTAAAGATGCTTTAGATCTTTAATTTGTTTAAGAATTGTAGCAGACATTGATAAGGCTTTTTTCTTTTTTCGGGACATAAAGTCAATAATAAATCCCCTGGCCGTGGCTTTAAAAGCATCCCAAATAAAATGAAATTTAGAAGTAGAGCGAAGGTTATTGGTGAAAAAATCTGAGCTTAAATTGTTCAGTAAACTGTGAATCTAGGAGTAGCGAATTGTTAAAGCGCCAGCGCCTAGGGGATTGAGTAGGTGAAGGAAAATCCATGTCAACTATGACAGGGGCATGGTCAGATATTAAAATAGAGCCAATTTCTAAATTAGTCATAAATTGAAGGGCGTGTTGTGTAAGAAAAATATAATCTATACGGGAGTGTGATGCGTGAACTGGGGAGAAGAAAGAAAATTCTAAAGTGTCAGGGTGGGAAAGTCTCCATGAGTCTATAAGGCCTCTGGAAGAAATAGCTTTAAAAAAGGACTTTTGCATCTTATTAGGTATATATCTGGCGAGGGATTTAAGAAGGGGTCCATAAGCTGATTGCAATCACCACCAACAACTAAATCTTCAGTAGCGTGAGAAGAAAGAAGCATGGAAAAATCATTCCAAAAAGTTAAATATACCCCATTAAGTCCGTAAACATTACAAAAAGACATTTTTGTATCATTAATGATAACATCTAACAGCAACCATCTACCGCAATTATCATGAAACTTGTTCTGGAGCTGAACAGACAACGATTTGTGAAATAGAATAATAACACCATTTTTGTTGTTTACTGCCGGAGAGCAAAAGGCCTCCCCAACCCATTGTTTACTTAAGTAAGACAAATCCTGTGAATTAAGATGCGTTTCTTGTAACAATGCGACATGACATTTCAACCTTGCCAAATGAGATAAAACAAGCTGTTTTTTAACAGGATTTCGAATACCTTTGACATTCCAAGAAATAACACGAAGACCTCTCATTCCTGGAAGTAAAGTAAGTAGAAGCAGAGTGAGATAGAGAATTTAAAACAGAGTGGAAAAAGAGAAAAGGAATAAAAAGGAATATTGGAGCAATATAGATAACAAAAAAGACCAAAGGCAGGAGAGCTAAAGCGCCTGTCCCCTACGGACCTGATGACAGAAATGGAGAAAAAAAACAAAGGAGTACCAAAAGCTGCAATAGAAGAGAATAATATATGGAGTAGAGTAAATATCGTAGATGTTGCCAGAAAAGTGGAGAAAAATGGAGGAGAAGGAAAGGGAAGAAGGACTGAAGGAAAAAAAAAGGAAAGGAGAGGGAGGGAAGGGAGGAAAAGATAGAAAGGAAGACAAGGGGAAACAGAATCCCCCAAGGAATAGCAAGAGAAGGATGGCGAAAAGCCAAAGGACTTCAGCCATAAAGGACAACCAAACATAAAACATTAATGTGGGGAGGGAGCAACGAAGAGCAAGACGACCAAACTAAGGGAAGACGGCTACGAAGAGCGAGCCACTATAAAACAGAATAAGACAAATTATGGAGTGCAATACATTACGTAAGGTAGCAAAATGGAACAAAAGGAGAAACTTACCAGACGTCTAGAGGGGGGAGACAGCAGCGGGATGAGACGCACATTATAGACAACAGAGCGATGCAAGTGGTGACCTTGACAACAGCACCGAAAGGAAAAGACCTGCAAGACAAAGAAGGAGTGAACAACTGAGACATAAACGCAAAACAGTATGGTTCAAAATAGAATTAACACAGGACATAGTACACAGACAGTGACAAAACAACTATGGTTTGCATAATTCCATGAGTTCTCCTTTGTGAGTGTGGATGAATTTCTTCAAATCCGCAGGGTCTTCAAAACTGTATGTTCTGTCTTTATAGGTTACTTTAAAAAAACAGGGATTGATGAGACCGTAGCGTGCATGCATGGCTCTCAACGCGGGACGAAGGTCCAAAAATTCCTTCCGACGAGAAGCAGTAGGCCTGGAAACATCCTGAGTGAAAAAGATTTTATGACCAGACCAAAGCATTTGCTTATGTTGTTTAGCGGCTTGGAGAATCGTCATGAGATCGGAGTATAGAAGGAAATAGGCTATGATTCCTCGAGGTTTAGATGTAGAAGATGTATTCCTTGGACCCAACCGATGGGCGCGTTGTATGTTGAAGTCTGAGGTCTTCGGGAGACCAACAATTTGAAGCACTTGAGTTTTCAAGAAATGGATCATGGCTGACCCTTCAGAATTCTCCGGAATACCATAAATGCGAAGATTATTGCGCCTATTACGATTTTCTAAATCCTCCGTGACCTTTTTAAGATGACTGACTTCCTTAGTGAGTGTGTCAACTCTGGGGACCACATCTTGAGCATCACTAATCCTCCGCTCCACGTCAGAAAGTCTTGTGTCAAGACTAGACCATTTGTCATCCAGTCTCTGGAGTGTGTTGACAGTATCAGTCATAAATGGACGGATAAGATGCAGTTCCTCCATGATATCCTCAAGGGTGAGAGGCAGCGAAGATTTATCTGGGGAAGGTGGGTCTTTTTTGGTCCGCTTAACAGAGGAGGCATTAGAATCCTTACGACCCCCAGAGGTGCCTGCATGAGATTTAGTTGAATGTGCGATATCCATACTGAAAGAGTCGTAGTAAATGATGACAAAAAATTACGAGGGGAGGCAGCAAGCTGAACAGCGATGATAGTGAAGCAGCAATGATGAGAACGAGTATGGTGCAAAAAGAGAAAAGTCTCCAACACAGCACAGCAAACGGTAACGTTAAGATGAGGAGCAACAAAAACAAGCCCCAGAGAAGCAGTGAGATATTAGCAGAGGCAGAGCGGAGGAACCGCTTACGCCATCGTCACCAAAGTGATCATGACGAAACGTTGCAATCCCACAACCCCGCTGACCCCGCACCTCCTAGGCCAGATCTCTCACTGCAAGCAAGTTCGACCAAACAGGGCTCCTCTCAAACGTTCCGTCACGCCACTCTGCGCACAGTCCACGTAAAGAATTTTGACAGTTCTTCCTCCAGATAGTATTTAGTGAAATTGAAGCCCTTCAAACTCAATACTCACTCAAGGAGTTTCAACAAAACAGGATGCGCATTAAAAAGAAAAAAAAAGAAACGCCAAAAAGCCATATAATAAAGAGAAATGTTCATAAGTTATGAGGCAAAATTATGGCAGATGAACACAGTCTTGTACAGCATGGAAAATTCCTCAAGGAGAGCAGAGTGCAGCGCAGTAAAAGGATAAAGGGTAAATTACTCAGACCCATCCCGCATCCAGAGCCACCGGCCACACAGAGAGAATACCTGCAGTTCAATGTGTTCCGCAGAATATGAAGCAATGCATCTCAAAAAGAAAACAGCAATCCAGGCATTGTTGGACGAAGTGCCTCACCCGCCTCCACCGCCGTGTTTAGTGAGAAGGGAAGTGTTGATGACAGCGTACCTTCGTTCCTCGCGCCGCCACCATTTTAAGCGTTGCGGCTGAGGAGAATGCGGAGTTAGCCTAAAAGTGGCAAAGAAAGCACTCCAAAGCGCCGCCGCGCCGTCTCCGCAGTCCCGCTACATTCCGCCTCCGAATTCCGAAGCAGGAACCAGCCTACAAGAGCTCCAAACGCCGGAAAATCAGGCGGCTTCTCTGAGGTGCGCTGGAGCGCACGAAAGAGCGTCCATCTTGGCTGCGCGCAGGCCACGCCCCCCGGCCGTCACCCTCTTGATCACCCACCCCAACACCTAAACTAACCCCGAACAAGCTGTCAACAACTCCACCACTGAAACTCCGATTGCAACGACAAAGTTGCCCCCATAAAACCCACCAAACTCAAGAGATCCTCCAAACATGTCAGCTGGTCCAATCCAGAACTGTGAACTACGAAACGCAACTGCAATCAACTGGAAAGACAATGGCACACCAGCAAGGAAAACACTGACTGGACCACCTTCAAGGCACCGCTCAACCAGTACCACTGACTCCTGAAAGAGGCAAGAAGGAACACCTTAGCTGACTGCATCCACGCCAGCGCCAACCACAGCAAAGAACTCTTCAGCATTGTCAAGGAGTTCTCCAACTCCTCAGCAATGGAAAACATCATCACCCCATCCCAAGAACTTAAAGACACCTTGGCAGACTTCTTCCATGACAAGATCTCCACCATCCACAAAAACTTTGAACATCAGCATGACACCAATGACATCCTTAGCCTGCCAGCTCCCACCGCCGCAACGTCTGACCACCGGATCACAGCCTGGGACCAGCTCACCACACAGAGCACCTCTGACATCATACTCTCTATTCACTCAGGAGCACCCACAGGTCCCTGTCCCCACCATATGTTCAACCTTGGCAGCAAGACGATCAGTAACAAGGTCACAACCATCTCAAACATATCCATCAGCTTGGTCACCTTCCCAGACAAGTGGAAACACACTGAAGTGAAACCCCTCCTCAAGAAACCATCTGCTGACCCCAATGAGCCTATAAACTACCGATCCAGCTCTCTGCTCCCCTTCCCTGTCAAAGTCTTCAAAAAGGCCATCAGTCTCCAACTCACAATGATCCTTTGGACGCATCTCAATCCAGACTCCACACAAACCACAGTACTGAAACCTCCCTGATTTCAGCCACTGAAGACATCACTACCCTCCTAGACCGGGAAGAACCGGCTGCCCTGATCCTCCTCAACCTCTCAGCGGCCTTCCACACCGTGTTCCACCACATCCTGATCAAGAGGCTTCATCAGATTGGAATCCAAGAGGACTCTCTCAAATGAATCACATCCTTCCTCACCAGAAGAACACAAAGAATCTGCCTGCCACCATTCACCGCTGAGCCCAAGATCATCATCTGTGGCATCCCACAAGGTTCATCTCTGAGCCAAACACTGTTCGATGCCTACATGAGCCCCATGGCCAACATCATCAGAAATCACAGATTGAACAGTATCTCCTAGGCAGACTACACCCAGCTCATACCTCTCTCTTTTGGAAGATCTTTCCACCAGGACCAACTTCCATCTGTGCATAACTAGCTTTGCTGACTGGATGCAAAACAGCTGCTTCAAGCTCAACACAGACAAGACTGAAGTACTGATTTTCAGGAACAACTTCTCCCTGTGGGAAGACTCCTTGTAGCCTGATGCCCTGGGACTCGCTCCCACCCCCATGGACAGTGCCCAGAATCTTGGCATCATCTTGAACCTCAAACTTACCATGAAGAACCAGATCAATGCAGTCTCCTCCTCCTGCTTCCTCACTCTGTGCATGCTCCAAAAGAACTTCAAATGGCACCCAGTCTCCACCAGACACCCCATCTCTCAAGCTCTAGTCACCAACCACTTGGACTATGGCAACACACTCTATGAAGGAATCAACACACACCTCCCCAAGAGATTACAGACCATTCAGAACGGAGCAGCTAGACTCATCCTCGACCTCCCCAGATGGACCCACATCACCCATCACCTGAAGAAACTCCATTGGCTTCTCATCTAGAAGACATTCCTAATTGAGATTTTGACTCACGCCTGCAAAGCCCTACACAGCAAGTGTCCAGCATATATCAACCACTGACGAGATTCCACCAACCACTTAGAATCCTGCGATCAGCCTCCTCTCCTTAGCTCACACACCCGCATCTGCCGAAGCAACACTGGAGGACGCCCCTTCTCCTACCTCACCGTGAATTCCTGGAACAGCCTCCCCCTCCATCTCCGGACTTCACCCTCTATTCAGGAGTTCAGAAGGAGACTCAAGCTATTCAACTGACACCCCAGCAGCTTGGACCTCAGTGCCTGGATACCCTTGCGGGTGACTATCTGTGCTTTCTAACTCCGTTTTGATTGATTGATTGATTGATTGATTGACTATCTCTCTTTATATTGCACACGGATAGTAATATGCAATACTGGGTGTACGATGGAGTGTACATTAGAAATGCATTTAAAGAGATCGTCTAATGAGGCTACTCTCTATGACTGCTGTGATTTTGTTTTGCGCTGGGGTTTTTATGAGCTACTATAACACGAAGGATGTGTAATTTCTGAATACTGGTGTCACGTTTGAGAAGTGTACATCTCTGCTGCAATTGTACATGTATTATGTGTATCATTCTGTTATTTAATTGAAATGCAAATAAAACAAGCATTTGCAATGCAATAGGTCTCGCATTTACGCGAGTTTGAGTTATTGACATTGCAAATGGCAATGCCTTTTATTCTTGTTTTCGTTTTTGAAACATAAATAAAAGGCATTGTCATTTGCAATGTCAATAGCTCAAACTCGCAAAAATGCGAGACCTATTGCATTGCAGATGGTAACGGCTGTCCTGCAGTTCCCCCGGGGCACTAGCAGGCATCCACTTCTGTGAGGACAGCTTCTCAGCAAAAAGACTGAAGTGGATGCCTGCTTGTGCCCGGGGGACTGACATAAAAAAAAAACATGCAAAGTGGCATTTTGTTGCTATGGCAACAAAATGGCGTGGGACTGTCCACAGTCCCACGGACATACACATGCTGTTTGCAATGGACACATGGCGAGAGCAGCCATCTTTGTCCATTGCAGATGCGTGCATGAGAGCTCTCGCAGAACTGATTCCAAAAGATGCCCTCCTGGCTACAGGTAGAATAGCAGTTACCACTAACCTTAAATCAGGTTATTATAGTTTCACGTTATTGTGAGTAAAGTTGCAGCAAGGGAACAATATTACATAGAAAGGTGCTCCGTCCTAGGCACATGCGCACTTTATAAGAAATATTGGGGCGGATAACTCCCGCTCTTTCCTTGGAAAGCATGGTGAAGCTGAAAGTTGGAAGCTTAAATAGTGTGCGGTCGCAAAGCAGATCCTTTCCATTACAAATTGAAAATAATTGTCACAAAGTAAAATTTGCATAAAGATATTTCCTGCAAAGACTCCTGGGGACAACAAAGGTTTCCGAGAAATTGAGACATTAGCCTGGATTTAAACTGACTAGCTTGTCCTATTTTAGGCCTGTGACCTAAAATAGCACCAATGTGCCATTTAGCACCATTCGATATATTTATAAGTGGTGTTATTTTGCTTAACGCCTTTGATAATGACCTATGCTGTATGCACCAGAAAATATCGACGTTTCCATTTTGTTTAAATAAGAAAATTGATTTTCCTACTGCAAACATCACTGGCGGCATAAAAGTAAACGGAGCAAAGAGCATACCCTAATGAATATTAATGTACTCTTGCGAAGAAAAGCACTTTGTTGAAAATTAGCATGGTAAAAAATAATACCACGCGAACAGTTTATAGTAAACAGCTCTCTCATTTGACTCATTGAAGCCCCTATATCATCGAAAAACATATTCAAGAGGAAAAGCTTCATGTCGATAGGTACATAGCTAGAATAAAGTGACAATATTTTATGTTTATTTAAGGTTGAGAGATACAGCCTTTTCCCAACTAATAGGAACAAATCAAATTGATATATTCAAGCACTAAAGTGAATGTTGCACACGATTTGCCTCTTGATTCAATCACAGAAAGAGAGGTGACGCAAAATATCAAAGCTTTTGTCAATCACAGAGCCTGTGCTTTATGGCATGGCAGGCTTTGGGACGTGAAATGCACTGTATCAAGGCACATTGTGTGTCTCACTTGTCATTGTGACTCACAATGCATACACTGCAAATTCTGAAGCATGCTGCAACAAAGGGACATATTTTTGTCCTTGCAAATCGCAAATATATGTATTAATGGTTTGTAACTGCTCCGAGAGTTGTAAAGCATTAAATGATTACCAATTGCCTTGTCAGCCAGTGATCATGCATAAAATGGAAGCCGTCCATGAGGGACATCTTCACTGAGCTAGTGAGAGCGTCGAGCAACAGCGGAAGCAGACTGCGGCCCATAATGTGCCATCCCTTTAGGGAAGGGACATTTTTCTGGCATTGCAAGAACATAGCAGAGGCCAAGGTCTGCTGTTCCTTGCAGATCTGTCTCTGAGCTCGCTGCTAGTCATGAGAATTCGCAGAAGAAGTCCTGTCTCATGAATACTTGATGAGGACGGATTCTAAGCCCTCCTTGTAAATGGCTCCTTTGTGCTGCGGTGGCTTGACGCATCGATGTATTTATTTACTACGTAAAGCACCAGCATGTTAGTGAGGCCACTTCATAGTGCGTGTTGGAAAACAACAGGATAATACATCATTAGAATAAGCATCGATACCAAGCATGACTCAGAGATTACCATGAAAAAGCCAGGGATGAGCTAATACCATATTAATTAGCACAAGGTGCACGAAACAACGCTTGTATGCATTTATGTATGTATAGTATGTATGTATGTATGTTATACATGTACAGCATAAACCTACCCGAAATGCAAACTTTTTTTTTGCCACAAGGTACAAAATATATACATCCACCCAATTTCTTGTGGGATGTAAAACTACACAGTGTGGATGCTGAAGAAAAAGAGAGAAGACTTAAAGCAAACAGAAACAATTCCATTCTTTCCTTCCTACAATGTATCAATTATTTATAGAAGCTACCTTTCCTCTCGTTACGTTATAGGAGCTTATAATCAGGTCCATCCCACCTCATGTCTTTTCAGCCATTGGCTCATGGGTGCCCCAATCTTATATCCTTTCTCCTTAGCTCGCCACCCCTTATTCTTATACAGAGCCATTTCCTGAGTATGTATATTCATTATTCAACAGCCGATGAAACCATGCTGTGTACATAGGAGATTCGGAATACTTCCAAGCTGTGGCTATCATTAGCCTAGCTACTGCTACTGTAATAAATACAAAGGGGCATATTGTCAAGCACGGTGTTATAATTATCGCCACTTTAGCGAAAACTGCAGCTAAAGCGGCGATAATGGGCTTGATAATATGCCTTTGAGAATTCCAATAGAAGCCCATGCTGAAACCAGAACCTGGGCTTCTATTGGAATTCTCCAGGGCATATTATCAAGCCCATTATCACCGCTTTAGCGGCAGTTTTCTTCCGCTAAAGCTGCGATAATTTATTTATTTATTTATTTATTTTTTTTTAAAAACCTTTATTTGTGCATATTAAAAGAACAAATACGGGCCTACAACCGTCAGGCCGGCCACGGTACATTTAAGCACTGGTACAAACATTACATCCCCTGTGCATCAGCGGTCAAGGTTAGCAACGAGTCGTGAGGTATACACTGGAGAGATCCTTGACACCAGGGGAAGGAGAAGTGAAGGTTAATTTTAAGGTTTTTCAATATAATTTTATCAGGGAAAAATCAGTAAAGAATGAGAACCAAGGAGATTCGAGTCCGCAAGATAGCTTCACCACACGGGAGAGCAGCAGCATCATTAAAACGGTCATAGAAGGAAAACCTCAGGCAGTGAGGCGATGCAGTTATATAACAGGATAGTCACATGAGTAAATATGCACCCCTCCAGAGCCGCCCCCACTCAATCCACCCCACACCCGGACCCCGAATCGAAACAAGTATAGCGCAGAAACAGAAAAGAAAAAGGCCCATAGAACTAAGTAGAAACAATGAATTACCCCCCCACCCTACACCAATGCGGAGGCTACGGCCTGCCCCCCCCCCCAGCATAGTGCCTGTCGCCCAATGAACCCGAAATATAGACAAGAGAGAAAGTAGGAATAGAGTGAAGAAAAATAAGAGAACAGAGAGGTAAGTGGGGAGGAGCCTACGTTACCCCAGAGCGCCCGAAACCATCGGCCAGCTGTGGCCTCCACACACTGAGAACCCACTACGCCGAAAGCGGTCGTGGGAAGATGACGTGTCACAACAATTGAAGTGAAGGCGGACAAACCGCGACGAGTGCGCACAACATATGCAAACAGTTCCAGTCCCAGTCCAGCCCATCCGTGAAACCATGGCGATATAAATCAGTTTAGCCCTGGCCCGATCGCGGGCTTAAGATTACACCAGCCCCTACATGAAGGCCCCGCCCCCCGTGCAGACAAAGACAATATGGCCGCTTGGGAGAAGATGGTGAAGTAGAGTCACAAAATGGCCGCCGACCATCTATTGAGGTCCCCTTGTACACCACATAAAGTCCAAACCTAGCATGTAAAGCACAGGAGTTCCACAGAAAAGAAGCAGTAGGCCGCCGTGAACAGTTCCTCGAGGGCGTCAGGTGTCGCTCTGCTGGACACCCTTGCGGGCACGATGAGGCATGCAACAACGAAGCAGGCAGCAATAAACGGGGAGACAAAGTATCCGCAATTGAGCTGAAGAGCGATTGATCCTGGGTGCCGGTAAAGCCAGAGGCATGCACCAGTGTAGCACGATCATAAACAGCCATTGCGTCCCCGCAAGAGGACAAAAGCACTGGCAGACCCACGCCTTGTTGATGGCGAACGGGGCGCTCACGACCTGCAGCCGACAGTATGGAGTCAAACCGCTCACTCAGCGCTTGCAAGCCAAGACACATTTGTAGACGCAAGTCCCGCAGGGCAGCCAGAACGGAGCCGCATGTCAGCGGAGGCTGCTCCCCCCCATCGGTAGCAATCCGGGACGGCACTGTGGAGCTGGTGTCTGGTAGAGGGAGGGCGAAGCGGGCAGCGGGCGAGACCGGAGTAGCATCCCCCAGCCGCGAGCAGGCAATCATCGCCATGTTTTACCGCAGCACGGTACGGTGGCCAGGGGGGGAGGTCGTAGCAAGGAGGCAATTCCCCTCAGGTCTGCGCCGCAACAGGGAAAAGCCAACAATCGCTGCCCTTCCCTCGGGTTCTCTCTGCAGCCGACTAGGCAATAGAAGAAGGGGGTCTGCAGCCTCCCACAGCGCAGTCCACGGAACGGGGCAGGAGACCCTCCGCACTGGGGCTTACCCTGTAGCTCCAGCCCATCAGTTGCGGGGCGCGGGAGGTGTCTGGGCGTCCCTCCCCCGGCTCATCTGGCGACAGTCCGTGGTGTGAGGTGGGACCGGGACCGTGGGGCTCAGGTTTACGCTAGCGGGTCCGGTAACTGCGGAGCTTCCAGGGGGCCGGCCAAGGCCACAATAGAGCAGGGGTCCAGTGCGGAGAACAAAAGCACCAAGAACTCCGGCGTCCGGGCGGGCTACGACTCCGGGAAAGCGGCAGCGCGGTCAGCGCGTCGTCGCACACGTTGCACCTCGAAAATCGGCGAGGATAGGAAGCAGGATGATAGTCCGAGGCCAAAGGCCGACGGAGCCGGGCGCTCAAGCGTCTGCTCCGGTCGCCATCTTGGCTCCTCCCCTGCGATAATTTTAACGCCGTTTCTTGATAATATGCCCCAAAATCTCTTTGAGATGACGAAAGCACAGTTCGGTTGTCACATCCAAACAGCATTAGCGATGAGCTCAAAGTAATCTTCTTATCACCACGCGTTCTCGTCCAGGCTCTTGACCAGTCCTACCTCGACCAACAACTTTCATGCATCGGCTTCTGTTTCCCCTCCACCTTTCACTGGATGCCATTTGACCTCGCCAGATCATCACTCTGTTTGGATTCCTAGACAGTTTTCTCCCTTAGTAAACAAGTCCTAAGCCCTCAAGGCGAATTCAATAGCAACTACCAAAGTTCTCACCCCGCAAGTTGCAACCCAGGCAAATGAACATCCAAGCAACCCCACAACATCACCCCCAACCGTTTTATCATCAACTGGCAATAGTTGTCAAGAAAAGATCAACACAGGCTGGGGCCACAAAACCATGCCCAATACCCACCTTGACTCATCCTTCTTTACCAAAGAATCCAACAGATCGACCGTCAGCCCTTCATCTCTAGACCTAAATGAGCTCTGGTCACAACTCCTCCAAACCCTTCAATGTACAGTGTCAGTATTGAACTACCACTCAGACAAAATGGATCAACAGGTGGATCTATTAAACACTCTTGCTGTGTACACCGCAGGAATTGTTAAAAAAATGGAGGGACTCAATTCGCTGATTATCAAAGCTCAATCGCAAGAGCAACTAGTTCAATTAGTATGTTGCTGTTCTCCTATCATCAACTCTTTATCCTCATTGCCCCAATTTCTATCATCAGTACTAACAGAAATTCAGAGGACCCCAGAGTCCTGGCTTCCCGAATCCACACCACTGGCTCCTCTACAGGGCAAACATCCGGAGCCCGAGCACACGTCCGACAAATTATCATCCGTTTCTTTATCACCATTCAAAGCAATAGCAGTCTCGAATGCATTCACCGACACAACTACCAATGTTAAATCACCCCAGCAATTCGCCCTCCGACTATCAAAACCGGAAAAAAAAGGCTTTGGAAATCCCACAACAGGCTCAAAGAAGAGCCTAAAAAAACTATTTGCAACTATTTTGCAAATAATAAACCAGCGACAGCACAGGCTTCGAGTACAGTGCTCACCGCCCCCGTCAGCCAGTCGCAGGCAGCCCAGGCTCCAACGTCCCTAAAATGACCCTTAAAAGTAAAACGCTTAATAAAAACAGAGTCACCACAAGCTTCAAGGCATTCCCCATATCCAATATCTCAGGATAAAATTGGAAACACTGGAAACAGGCAACTACAAACCAATGAAGAGCTAATAATTGTCAACAGGTCAGCCACAACCACGCCCTCACAAAAGCGCCCACCAACTGCCGATCCCTCTTCCCCACAACAACTGAAGATCAGCAGTCCAGGCTTACATCGCGCAGTTAACCCCACCAAAGAACTGGACCATCAGATTTCGGCAACTCCATCAAGCCAACTTCCTTTGGCGTAAATGCGCAAAACAGTTTTTACCTCAGCATCAATCAACCAAGTCAGTGAGCAAGCTTCCCCCTTGCACAGTATATCAATCTCTCAACGAACATCAGAAGTTAAGCTTAAGCCATCTAAGTCCATACCCGCTAAAACCCACAACCCAGCCACAGATACCAATGAAACCAAATTACTGTTAAAACCAGAGTACGTCTCTCAAGGCCCACACGATATATTAAACCACGGGAACATAATCCGTCTTTTTAAATCGAATCCGGACCTGTGCAAGCTGGAATCAAAAGATATACTCGCCATCGAATATAAACCCAGTATTGGCCCCTAAACAGGAGAATCGACTCTAATTACACTAGCATCTAAAGCAACAAGGGAATCTGGTTCAACCTAAAGCTGACCAATTCAAAAACTGGGGAATAATTATAGCAACACCCCGAGTTCCCCGATACCCTTCAATTCTTGTACCTAATCAGGCCCCAGCTTCAAGTATAAGCCATACCCCATTTTCTATTCTAAAGTCAGCCAGAAGCCGCTCTCCAGTCGGCAATGACGAGTGCAGTGAAGAACAGTAAACCATCAGAAGTGCAGACTGGTCATGGCTGCCAGCAGCCCTATCCCAAAGTAGGATCAACTGAAATAACTTGGAACACGGTCTAATAATCTGCTCATGGAATGTCAACGGTCTTTCGTCGAAACTGCAATCTCCAGACACACTTGGATTCTTTAAAAAACACAACATTATCCTTTTCCAGGAAACCTGGCTACCAACGAGCAACCCAATCGAAGGGTACCTGGAATTTATATTGCCCGCCACAAGACAGAGCAAGTTCGGCAGATTGTGCGGTGGGCAGTTTATCTATGAGGCTACTAGACTGTCAGCACGTATCAAACAGCTAAAATTTGAAGTTGACTGGGTCGCTGGCATTGTGGTCGAAAATTTCACATCAGAGAGCAAGCTAGTACTGCTAAATGTTTACATTTCTCCATGCACCAGTGAGAAAAAATCTAAACTGGACTGCCTGTGCGAAATTGTATGCAACTTATTAAGCACATATGGCAGTATACCATGTTTCATCTCTGGAGACTTTAACACCAATCTCTTTCATAACCAGTTTGAAGATTTAGGGATCACCTTCCCAGTGTTCCCCTCACATCTCGCCACACAAACATTACCACTAGGACTCAGATTGTCTAAATTAGGCGAATATGCTGTCTTTCAATTCAGCAGAATAGGCTATATAGTGATAAACGGTCGCTCATCCACAGATACCCCCCAGGCCTGGACAAGAACTAATGGCCGAACCCATTCATTTCTGGACTTTACATTAGGAAACAGTGAAATGCTCACCTTAATTGAGTGCCATTACATTGCAGCACAGGGGGAAAGTGACCATCGACCTCAAATAATAACATTATCTCTCAACATGCCTTGCTGGAGCGGGTAGAACAACATTTTATATACCCCCAATTTCTACATGTGTATATTAATCCAAATAATCTATTAATTGTAATATTATTAATCTGCTTGAAGTGATAACTCACCAATTATATTAACGAAAGAATTACGCGTGGGATTTGCATTTGCATGGCTAAACTAACTATATACTAATATATGTACGCATACTAAGGGTAGAAAATTAGAATATTGCATGATATATGTTGCTTTTGTGACGTAATTGTAAATTGCACCAGATGACATCGCTGGTTGAATACAAACACTTTGAATGTTGCTATCATGCTAGATAATTACTTACACATAGGGGAATTAGTGAGGGTTTAACATTTTATTAGCCATTTCATTTACGTTTTGTGTTTGTTTTGCTTAAGTTGACCATTTGGGCCTAAGAAAAGATGGCTGACTGAGACACACAACGCGACTACTACCGTTTCACGAGGTTTCGGGTGAAGTGCACCTGCGTCACCTCCAACAACAAGTGGCCTCGTTCTGACCCCAGACAAGATGTACCCAGCAAGGTCACACTGGGAGAATCGCCAAATTCACGAAACAAAGGACTGTCTTTAAAACCGGAACCAGCAAGTGTGATGACTTAACCTAACGGACTATGTGAGAACTTTACCGAATTACCCCAAACCAGCCAATCAGGACTGCCTAAAACTGATTTTTGTTACATTTTGACGTTAGTTTCATTATAAAAGTGGGTAGACAAAGCGAATTAGGAACCTTCTTTTTGAGCGAACTTTCCTTTTTCCTGACGTTATGCTGACGGAGAGGACGGTGACACTGCTGGAGAGCTGTTATCCTGAATCTTTGAAAGACTGAATTTCTGCCTGACTTTGATTATTTAAAGACTTTACCACGACTTGATTGACTTAGAGGACGTCTAATAGCCAGATTAGGTAAATATGATGTTCGGTGATTTGGTTTATGACTTATTGAAATTGAAATTGATTAGATAAACGAAATTATTATTCTAACGAACAAATGTGTTTGGTGATTTATTTAGAGAAAGTAAAATAAGATTAAATGTAGATTAAAGAATTGTGTCACCAAATATTCAAAATCAACCAACTGATTCATCGATTAAATGGAGGGAATATCTTGAGGTTCTGAGTTTAATAAAGGTACTTAATGTAGGTTCAGGTAAATTAGGTTCCTTAGTTGAAAAGGTATTCCTTTCATGTCAGCGTTTGGACAATTTATCTATCCCGTGAGAACGGATCAATGAAGTGTGAGTGTTGGTGTTATGGGCCCCACCAATGAATGTATTGAGTGAATGTCCTAGTGTGATATTTGATCTGTGACGAAGGGAGGATTTAAAATTCCACGCTGCATCAGTTTTTCTAGTAGCAGTATGATGGTTGTTATTGTTTTGGTTTGGTGATTATTGCTTGTAAATTGCTTATTGGTTTTAATGATTAGTATTGATTTATGTATTAACACTCTATGTTGAGTCGCGTCGAGTTCTATGTGGTTGGCACGGCTTCTGGGATGTAGGAAGTCGGAAGTTGTAATGGTTCCGTAGTAGAGCAGAGGTAAGCGCTGCTCTCGGGAAAGACGGAATTGTTGTTGCCCTGTAGGTACGCAGGGAAAACGTGTGAGGATTGAAGTTGCATGACACATTGTCTGCGTTCGATCCGGTGACATCGTCGCGTGTTGCCATTAGAAATATCTCCTGTATGAAAGAAGTGTATGGTAGCGAAGGTCACCTGTGAAGTTTTGGTCTTAGGTACCAGGATTCCAAATGGCATTCCGATAACGCTTATCACTAGAAAGGTAATAGGTGCTCCCTAAGCTTGTTAGAAGGGTAAAGTAGAGGGAAGTGCTACTTTATCAACGTATGTCATAATTCTGTAGTAGGACAGACTGTTCGCTGTTCTCGGGAAAGACAGGATTCTGTGTGAATGTACTACATTTTCTTGTGTGAAAGTGCGTGAATGTGAAGGCATTCGGGTTAATTGTGAAACTCTAGTTTTATTTCTCAGGACCATTGGGTCTCCAATCAAGTGTCTTAAATCTGGAGAAACGGTTAGCTAATGCTTGTTAGAAGGGTAAGGTAGAGGGATGTGCTACTTTATCAACGGAAGTAACGATTCCGTAGTAGGGCAGAGGTAAGCGCTGCTCTCGGGAAAGACGGAATTCTCGTTAGAAAGGTCTATTGCTATTCCTTGGTTAGCGCAGCGGACAGTGGTGGTGTTTTTGTGGTGTTACTAACAGAATTGTAAATTTGAAACAAAACTTACCGAGTGAATTTTGAAAAGGAGGGGTGGACAGGAGCAGGAGCTTCGGCAGCGGCTGCCGACGTCAGAACGACCGCGCTGGGATTGGCCAGTCAGTCAGATACCTAGAACGCTCCTGATTGGTGCGTTAGTGTGAGTCGCGCTGGGATTGGAGAATTACAGAGTGACGTAGACGCCCCGGATTGGTGCTTTAGTGTGAGTCGCGCTGGGATTGGAGAATTACAGAGTGACGTAGACGTTCCAGATTGGTGCGTTAATGTGAGTCGCGCTATAATTGGACAGAAAAGCGGTACGGTCAAGAGGAGAAACTAGTAAGACACGAAAAGACAGGAAAAATGTATTACAATCCGCCAGAAAAGGAGGAGAAGTCCTGGTTCGGTAGAATTAAAAAGTGGTTTAAGAAGGACAAACCGATTGTAACTAGGGAAGGACAATTACTTCCGCCACCGAAAACCCCCGCATCCTTTATGGTTGCGAAATATGGATATCACACCTGTATTTGGTTAGACAATTGGGTCAAGTATACTGAGAACGACGGAGTTTTGGCTTTTCCAGAACATGGTTCATTTAATTTGGCAGTTTTGAGAAATTTAAGAGAGAAAATGATGAATTTAGAACCAAGACCTAGACCGACACAATTTGAAGCATTGACAGAATGGGAAGATGAGATGCATGACCGAGAAAGACAGAGAAGTGGCGGAAGGTATAGATACATGTTTGGTAGGTTATACGGACATGAGAATCATGATGTTCGAATTAGAAGGTGGCGGAATGCGAGTATGACTGAGGGTTTGTTTCTCGTAAGAACTGCAGGAGAAAATGAAGGAAGAAAATGCACAGAAAAGAGACATAGGTGCCAATTCCGATCCGGTAAA
This sequence comes from Triturus cristatus, assembly GCF_964204655.1. NCBI lineage: Eukaryota > Metazoa > Chordata > Amphibia > Caudata > Salamandridae > Triturus > Triturus cristatus. Next base: position 620,370,538 of record NC_140582.1, read on the forward strand.
AACCGGGTACGAACCGTCGGACGGAGCCTTTTCTCCGTCCGACTCGTACCCGGTGCGAAATCCATCCGAAAATGCAAGTACGAATCATACGGAAACACCATTTCCGTACGATTCGAACAAAACACCGACCGAACAGAAACTAAACACAATTCCGATCCTGAAAGGAGCCGACGTGACGTCGGTACGCATCCAGCCTACGTTTCACGAACCAGGAAGTACGATTCGAACCGACGTCATCCCGCACGGAAAATATTTACCGGCTGCCAAAAACTGCCGGGAAATCAGGACGACACACGCAAGGAGCAGCTGGACGCGACGAACAGACATGGACCCGAACCTACGTGCCATCCCTGCCCTCCTAGCAGTCCACCTGGCGTACAGGAACCGACGCAGACGCCGCAGAAGGTCAGCACAACAACCAGGGGCAAAGGGGGGGGCAGGGGCAGGACACACAACACCAACACATGGTACCAAATCACACATGGCCTGGACATACCTGACCATCAGGGCCTGGTCACTTCCAGGGGGTGGGGGCAAGGCCAGCAACGCAAGCGTCCGCCACAACGGAAGTGGATGGTCACGCGAACCGGTACGTACCCTACCCAGGCCGCAAGAGCGTGGGTACGGAACGTACCACGCGTCCCCCTACGTCACTCCAACAATAGCGGTACGGCCCGTACCCACGTCAGAAAGGCCTTGGTACAGCTCGTACCAGCATTGCTGGGGTCATGTAGGGGTACGCGTGGTACGACCCGTAGCCACGCCCCCAAGGCCTGTGTACGGTGCGGACCCCACGGCCCGCAACAATGGTGGGACGCACCGTACCCACACACCAAAGGCATGGGTACGGCCCGTACCCAGGCACGCAGAGCGTGGGCAGGGGTATGTACGGACCGTACCCCCACCCGTGGAAGTACGGCCCGTACCCCCACCCGTGCATGTACGCCCCGAACCCCCACTCGTGTATGTACGCCCCGAACCCCCACCCGTGTATGTACGCCCCGAACCGCCACCCGTGTATGTACGCACCCAAGCGCCACCCGTGTATGTACGCCCCGAACCCCCACCCCACCCTGGTATGTACGCCCCGAACCCCCACCCGTGTATGTACGCACCCAAGCGCCACCCGTGCATGTACGCCCCGAACCCCCACCCCACCCTGGTATGTACGCCCCGAACCCCCAGCCGTGTATGTACGCACCAAACCCCCACCCGTGTATGTACGCACCAAACCACCACACCAGCCGTGTATGTACGCACCAAACCCCCACCCCAGCCGTGTATGTACGCACCGAACCACCACCCGTGTATGTACGCCCCCTAACCCCCCCCAGCCGTGTATGTACGCACCGAACCACCAGCCGTGTATGTACGCCCCCGAACCCCCCCCCAGCCGTGTATGTACGCACCAAACCCCCACCCGTGTATGTACGCACCTAACACCCACCCCAGCCGTGTATGTACGCACCGAACCACCACCCGTGTATGTACGCACCAAACGCCCACCCGTGTATGTACGCCCCCGAACCCCCCCCCAGCCGTGTATGTACGCACCGAACCACCAGCCGTGTATGTACGCACCAAACCCCCACCCCAGCCGTGTATGTACGCACCGAACCACCACCCGTGTATGTACGCACCGAACCACCACCCGTGTATGTACGCCCCCGAACCCCCCCCAGCCGTGTATGTACGCACCAAACCCCCACCCGTGTATGTACGCACCTAACACCCACCCCAGCCGTGTATGTACGCACCAAACCACCACCCGTGTATGTACGCACCAAACGCCCACCCGTGTATGTACGCACCAAACCCCCACCCCAGCCGTGTATGTACGCACCGAACCACCACCCGTGTATGTACGCACCAAACGCCCACCCGTGTATGTACGCACCAAACCACCACACCAGCAGAGTATGTACGCCCCGAACCCCCACCCGTGTATGTACGGACCGAACCCCCACCCCAGCCGTGTATGTACGCACCAAACCACCACCCGTGTATGTACGCACCAAACCACCACACCAGCCGTGTATGTACGCACCAAACCCCCACCCCAGCCGTGTATGTACGCACCGAACCACCACCCGTGTATGTACGCACCGAACCCCCCCCCAGCCGTGTATGTACGCACCGAACCACCACACGTGTATGTACGCACCAAACCCCCACCCCAGCCGTGTATGTACGCACCGAACCACCACCCGTGTATGTACGCACCGAACCACCACCCGTGTATGTACGCCCCCGAACCCCCCCCAGCCGTGTATGTACGCACCAAACCCCCACCCGTGTATGTACGCACCTAACACCCACCCCAGCCGTGTATGTACGCACCAAACCACCACCCGTGTATGTACGCACCAAACGCCCACCCGTGTATGTACGCACCAAACCCCCACCCCAGCCGTGTATGTACGCACCGAACCACCACCCGTGTATGTACGCACCGAACCACCACCCGTGTATGTACGCACCGAACCACCACCCGTGTATGTACGCCCCCGAACCCCCCCCAGCCGTGTATGTACGCACCAAACCCCCACCCGTGTATGTACGCACCTAACACCCACCCCAGCCGTGTATGTACGCACCGAACCACCAGCCGTGTATGTACGCACCAAACCACCACCCCAGCCGTGTATGTACGCACCAAACCACCACCCGTGTATGTACGCACCAAACCCCCCCCCAGCCGTGTATGTACGCACCGAACCACCACCCGTGTATGTACGCACCAAACCACCACCCCAGCCGTGTATGTACGCACCAAACCACCACCCGTGTATGTACGCACCAAACGCCCACCCGTGTATGTACGCACCAAACCCCCACCCCAGCCGTGTATGTACGCACCGAACCACCACCCGTGTATGTACGCACCGAACCACCACCCGTGTATGTACGCCCCCGAACCCCCCCCAGCCGTGTATGTACGCACCAAACCCCCACCCGTGTATGTACGCACCTAACACCCACCCCAGCCGTGTATGTACGCACCGAACCACCACCCGTGTATGTACGCACCGAACCACCACCCGTGTATGTACGCCCCCGAACCCCCCCCAGCCGTGTATGTACGCACCAAACCCCCACCCGTGTATGTACGCACCTAACACCCACCCCAGCCGTGTATGTACGCACCAAACACCCACCCGTGTATGTACGCCCCCGAACCCCCCCCCAGCCGTGTATGTACGCACCGAACCACCACCCGTGTATGTACGCACCAAACCACCACCCCAGCCGTGTATGTACGCACCAAACCACCACCCGTGTATGTACGCACCAAACGCCCACCCGTGTATGTACGCACCAAACCACCACACCAGCCGTGTATGTACGCACCAAACCCCCACCCCACCCGTGCATGTACGCACCGAACCTGCTATAAGAATGGGGTGTGCAAAACACCCCCAGCAGTGCCCAGACACAGGAGGGGTGGGTGCAGGGTCCTCCCAGCAGTGCCCAGACACAGGAGGGGTGTGTGCCTATCACTCCCAGCAGTGCCCAGACACAGGAGGGGTGTGTACCTATCACTCCCAGCAGTGCCCAGACATCGGACAATATACCCCATCAACAAGTTCAGTGACCTACAAGGGTGATACCCCAGATGCAGGCGGAGACATCGCTGAGCCAGCATGGCTATATTGAAAGGCAACCCTCACACATCCAGGAAATGTAGACACAGCACAGCACAGCATTTGGGAGACACCCTGCAGGAAAAATGGGCTGGGCCACAGAGGACGGAACACACCTTGGGACAATGTCACCATACAGTGAGAGCAAACATGACCAAATACCATTTGCAGAGACCTTTGTGATGGCACGCAGATGGCAGGGTACACCCCATGAGCAGCACACTCCAACATTTCACAGACCCCTAACACATTATCACCACCCCAACGCAGGGAGCACCAGCACCAACAGCAAGTCCAGGAAAGCATCAGTGTGCAAAACAAAAAGAAAAGGCTTTATTCAGCAGGAAAATATATCAGAGAAAATGTCCACTATGTACAAGGGCCATGGGCCAGCCCAGCAGCAATGTCCGGGGGGGGGGTACACATCGGGACGTGTGTCCCCTAGCTTGGCTGCACAGTTCACAAGTCCATTTCATCCACAGAAGAGGGGGCATCAGGGGGGAGGGTGGAAACAGGCACCGCAGGGACAGGAGGGGAAAGGGTAGGTGTTGTGGGTGCAGGGAGGGATGAATCTGCCACAGGGGGGGTGCCAGCGCCAAAGGTGGAGGACAGAATGGCGCTGCACACGTCGGCAAGTTCCCCCAGCGACTCCCCCGTACCCAATCCAACCACAGGCCCCAAGGAGGGGGGGGGGGCAAAGGGATGGGTCGCAGCGCCACTGGGGGAGGGTGTGGACAGGGTGGGGGACTCAACTCCCCTGGCCGGGTCCCGCCTCCACCGCTTGCGGGGTGGTGTCATCCTGGGGCTGGGGGGCACACTCGCAGTGGATGATGCTGTCACTGACTGTTGGCCAGGAGAGCTAAGGGGAGTGGATTTGGAGGGAGTGGGTTGTGTGGAATGCGGACTCCCACTGTGGCTGCGTGTTCTACGTTTCCCCCCCGACCCAGTGGGTGTGCCTTCCTCACCCTGTGTGTGCGTGACAGGAGGTGTGCGCTTCGACTTCCCTGGTGGTGTGGTGCCTGTGTCTGTTGGGGTGCGTGCACGCTGACGTCTGGATGTGCGTGGGACAGGCACGGGAGTGGGAATTGGGGATGGGGCAGGGGTAGGGGGTGTTACGCAGCGCTGCAGGAGATCCAGTGCTGCAGTCAGTGTGGAGTCTATGGACCTCAGCAACTGCCGTTGGTCAGACTGCGCAGCCGACATGCCCTCCATGTATGCCTCCATCTGGGTCAGCACCTGGGTGTGGGCATGGAGGACATTTAGCATCGCAGTCTGACCAACCTGCAACTGCCTCAGGATGTCCACAGACTCCGCACTCACCGCAGCAGTGGTGACAGGGGCAGGGGGTGCGGTGCCTGGCAGGAAGGAGACATGTGGGGACCGAGCACGGAGGGAAGGGCCACGAGCATGTGGGAGGCCGGTGATGGAACCTGAGGTGGCGGGGGGATGTGGAGGGCTGCCATCAGCTGGGGGGGCAGACTCCGCCACCTCTGGGAGCTCAGCCTCGGACCCGTCTGCGTCATAGTCTGTGTTGGCAGTCAACAGGTCCTCCGCCTCACTCCCTTCGGCCTCCGTGCCACTCCATGTGCCAGACAGGACAGCACTGCTGGTACTGGTGCTCAATCTCTCCTCCCGGTCCGTGCTAGTGTCTCCTTCCGTGTCCCCCGGCGATGCTGTGGGCAAGGTGAAGAGACAGGAGAAAATCAGACACCTGTACACATATGTCACATGAGTCAAATATACATAGGTCACATTGCATAGCCTGAAAAGCAACAGGAGTAACACCTACAAAACAATGTACACATGTAGGCCATGGAACACACAGTTTTTCTACCCACCATGCCACTGAGACACAATGGAGATCATGACACAACAGCAAATCACTGCACCTGAAATTTTAGAGAGGAGTCAGCCTCTGGGGACAAATGTGCACAGCACCTGCACCACACTGCGTCGTCAAAAAGGGATGAGCATGAATCATATCCATTTACTCTTGCCGCATGCTGCAAAGGCAATACATGAAACCAGGCCACACATGACAGGGTCACTGCACCTTGAGCGTATGTCCAGTCAAACATCACACACAGGCTAAACCCAGCAAGGAGGATGAAGCTTCTGACATGTAGGCCTTGTACGCACAAACCACCCACACCTGAGACAATCTCATTGAGACGGAGAAAGTATGTACACCTCTTACTCTGGGATGGAAACACATGGCCTCCACTAATTCATGACTGTAAACACACAGCCCCTGGTGGCCATGTCCACACATCATTGACAGGCAAACATCATCAGATTGTCTCAACAACACACACAGGTAATGCCCACTGTGAGTATGCACAAGCAAAATGGGTCCCCCTGTACAGTGGACACATGTAGCAACCTGTAGGTCCTAACAGTTGAGCCCAGGGTACAATGCCACCCTACGCAACCCATGGCAAAGACACAGTGAATGGCCATATTGTTGGATGACGCACATGATACCTAGGAAGAGGTGCCCCAGGGCACAGTAGTGCCCACACTCCTCCATGGTCCAGGATGGACATGACTGCAAATTAAGCAACCGTCCCTGCACTTAGCAGGCCTCCCACTCAGGCACATCATGTCAGAGGGCACACAATTGGACATGCATGCTGGAAGGCTGTACATTTTGGAGACACACCCCTATGTCGTGATTCACAATCAGTGCCAAGTGACATGGACACCACAATGACTGAAATTGGCCATGGCACACGCAAGGTCCCCATACCTGTGGCACATCACCCCCACACATGATGCTGATAGCATAGGGCACCTGCATGAACTGCCTGCATAAATAACCTTGTGCAAGAGTGGCGACAGACCAGGGAACACATTGCAAGGAGGGGAAGGGAGGGAGTGAGAACAGCACTGTGCTACTTTGTGGAGAAGTTGACGCACTGCACAATCAAACCCTGGCAGTGTATCCATGCAACTGCACACTTACATTGGCTGGGGACACACAACTGACACACATGTACCTACCCCCTTCCTGCTGCTGCCTCTCCTGTAGGCGCCTGTCCATATCGGGGAAGACCACCGCCAGCACACGCTTCTGGATGTGGGTCAGACGACGGCGGCCACGGTTCTTACGGCTCTCAGGTGAGTCCCCCAGCAGGAGCCGTGCAATCCTCCTCGTCCAGCACCGGATGTCCTGCCAGCGTTTCCTCACCTGAGACAGGCTCCGCCTCCGACCCTCTGTACCCCTCACGGCACTGACGGCTTCCCTCCAGATCTCCCCCTTGGCAATGGCGCCTACCTGTGAGGATGCAAAAGAGAGAATACATTAATCCACATGAGCAAAGACACAGAGACACACATATAGAACAATCCTCATTATGAACAGGCCATGGTATGCATGCAACTAATTGCACCTTTGTCATAGGGACATTATCCACTGTGGAAGGCCAAATGCACTACGTGCCAGTGGAAGCACACGGGTGGCATGAGGGGTACCACACACTCACTGACCAGGGATCACACTGTGCCTCACAGGCTACACCAGGATTATGTACAGCACCTCACAGCAGTCACCTGCCCCAGCACACTGATGCTACCTCAGCAGAGTACACAGACACACACAGGTACAGGACAATCACATGGCATTGCCAACTGCGGGTACACACCTCACTCTGCCCATGTGCCAGTAGACGGGGGTGTCACAGGTGTGGGGCTGGCTCAGCACGGCATGCACACAGCACTGCTCCCTGCTCACATCCGATGGCCAGGCCATATCCATCCCTCATGCTGCTTGTGTGCAACACTCCCCATATGCACTCACCCACATGACAGGGGACTAACACACACACCAATGTGCAGGGGACGAACACGGCCTTTGGACACTCACAGCACAGGTACACTGAACAAACACACATCCATGGGTACTGACACCTGTCACACTGGGGGGAACACAGGATCACATCAGGACTGTGGAAACAACATCCCCAGGAGGAGTATGCAGGCAGAATGTGGCATGCACCTTGCATTCATTGTCACAGTAGGCACTATGCAAGTGAGGAGTGCACACAGGAAACACAGCATGCTCTGCATGGGTGACATGAGGCCTTCCACACCCTGGGACCCACTCCAAACAACAGTGCATGTCTGTCACACATGGACACAATGCCAGAAGTCACTGTCACACAAAAGGGGCACAGTCTAAGCTAGTGGAGTCTGCACTCACCTGAACCCCTGGTCGACCATACAGGCTCTGGAACTGTGGGAGGATCACATCTATCAGGGCAAGGTTCTCCTCCTGGGTGAATGGCTGTGACCTCTCCACAGTCCTGGACATGGTGCCAGAGGAATCACTATCAGCAGCAGTGGTAATGGATGAATGGATGTGCAGGCAAGTGCTCTCTCATGGGACCTGGCTGCCTTATATATGCCTGGCTGGCCTGTTCATGTATAGGAGTACAGATTGATTGGTCAGTCACATTAGCATCCTACGTTTCATCCAATCCCTTCAAACCTACCCCAGTGTGTGGCTTTGCATGGTTTCAGTTTTGATAATGATGTCAAGTCAACATCCACATTGCAACAATGTAGATTCTTTCAAACTGACTTCTGCTGTGCACCTGGTGCTCAAAATCAAAAATTTAACTCAGTCTCCATGGCAACCATCAGGCATTTAGGCCCTTATACTTGTCCCTCATGTGTCCCCTATGTGTTTTCATACATTTACACACAGGTACGGTGCGTTCCACGCCCTAGGGCACCCCACAAGCAGTGATACCGACCGTACATGCGCTTGTACGGTCCGGATCACAATATGGGCGCTGGCGTATGCGTACGCCACAGTAGTACGGACTGTACACGCGCTTGTACGGTCCGGATCACAATATGGGCGCTGGCGTATGCGTACGCCACAGTAGTACGGACTGTACACGCGCTTGTACGGTCCGGATCACAATAAGGGCGCTGGCGTATGCGTACGCCACAGTAGTACGGACCGTACAAGCGCGTGTACAGTCCGTACTACTGTGGCGTACGCATACGCCAGCGCCCATATTGTGATCCGGACCGTACAAGCGCGTGTACAGTCCGTACTACTGTGGCGTACGCATACGCCAGCGCCCATATTGTGATCCGGACCGTACAAGCGCGTGTACAGTCCGTACTACTGTGGCGTACGCATACGCCAGCGCCCATATTGTGATCCGGACCGTACAAGCGCGTGTACAGTCCGTACTACTGTGGCGTACGCATACGCCAGCGCCCATATTGTGATCCGGACCGCACAAGCGCGTGTACAGTCCGTACTACTGTGGCGTACGCATACGCCAGCGGCAATATTGGCCCAGGGACCCTATACACGCGCTCCGAGCGTATGTACGGTGCGTATTACAACTGTCAGTGGTGACAGGCGGCACACAGACAGGAATGGAGCGGACAGGTATTGCCAAGGGTGGACACCAATGCATTGTCTGTGCAATACCACCTGTGTGTGACACAGGTGTGTCAGGATGTGATGTGGCACTTTACCCCTGAGGTGTGGGCAAAGCACATGTACGATGAGCTGTGTACACATGTCGTGTGTGATGGTGCGCATTGTACCACACATCCCCTGCACTCCTTTGACATGTGTGCATGTCGTACACACTAGTGGAGCCATGAGTCACTTGCATGTCCCAGTCACGGACACCCGCACCTGTCCCCTGATGCCAGGTACACGGAATATTACATATGACACGTGTATGGCTGCGTTGCATGCTGCAACCATGTCATGTGTGTGGCATGTCTTTCCATGATTTTGCTGTAGGTGTGTGATTCAATGTGTCAGCAGTTGCTGCTGCCAACATGTGTCTGTGTGTCGATGGGCATGGCACACTGTTCCGCACACCAGCCCACATATGTGATTTGCCATGAGGTGTGTATGTATGCAACTACACGGAGTATCAACACAAGTACATATCCACATGCTCCCTATGTATGTTCTGTCTCGACATGTACTCCTCAAAGGCAATGTGTGTGGCCTGTCCTATTCCTATGACATGTGACCAGTGCATATCGCATCCAACTACCTGTCTGTACCATACGCATACTACTTCTGCACATGTGTGGATGTCTGTGAATCCTGTGATGCGTGTGCATGTTCACTTACACTGGCCCACAGCTAGTCTCATGCCATGTCATCGTGATCTTGCCCCCCTCCGTTAGTGGCTGTCCCTTGGTAGGAGTGTAACCTGACTGGCGTTCGTGTCCAGGAACTGTGGCACAGACCTGACTCACAACGTGGCATATGTGTATTGGCTGTGTAACATGTGCTCAGTGCATTGACGATGTTGTTGTACAGTGCTCACTCTTAGGTGTTCCTTCCATTTCACTGCAGGGCTCCGCCTCTCCCTCGACGTATGCCAGACATTGCTGCCCTGCATGAACGGGACTGTATACGCCGCTACAGATTCAGCCAACGGTTGATTGATGAGTTGACTGGCCGGCTGGAAGCACAACTCCTCCCGCGCCACAGGTATCCAAGTGCACTGACACCCAAGTTGAAGGTGATGGCAGCCCTACATTTCCTTGCCACGGGTACGTTCCAACATACCATTGCTGATGTCGGGGGCATGTCCCAGACGATGTTCAGCCGTGTTCTGCATGATTTCTTAGAGGCCATGTTGTTTCACCTGGATGAGTACATTAAATTCCCAAATCGTGAGCAGTTGACAGATGTCAAGCGTGAGTTCTATGCCCTGGGAGGGATGCCCCATGTCATTGGGTCCATAGATGGGACACATGTTGCGTTGGTACCACCACAGGCACAGGAGGTGGTGTATAGGAATCGCAAACATTATCACTCCATTAATGCCCTTGTGGTGTGTCTGTCCAACATGGTGATTTCACATGTCTGTGTTCGCTTTCCAGGATCAGCACACGATGCCTTCATCATGAGGCGTAGCAGGGTGCCAGAAATGATGCTGCAGCTGCGGAACGAGCGAGCATGTATTGTTGGTGGGTAGACTCTGGCAGTTCAGTGTTTGGCGTCATCTTCCAATCTCACTGCCTGTGCTGACACACTTCTGTCCATGATGTTTCCTTGTAGGGGACGCTGGCTATCCCAACATGCCATGGCTGATGACGCCTGTCCGCAACCCCAGCACGGCTGCCGAGCACCTCTACAACAACGCACATGGGCGGACCAGGAGAGTCATTGAGAGGACGTTTGGACTTCTGAAGAGCCGATTCCGGTGCCTCCACAAGACCGGCGGAGCACTCCCATATGCCCCGGTGAAGGTGTGCAAGATCATCATCGTCTGCTGCATGCTGCACAACATGGCAGTGGAGGAAGCTGTTCCACTCATACTGGATCAAGATGACCAGGACCATCCACCCGTGGAGGATGAAGGGCTTGGTGACGGGGCAAGTGATGTGGAGGAGGAGGAGGCTGTGGAGGACATGCGGAGTCGGCTCATACGCAACTTCTTTGCTTAGTGGTGAGTTCCAGTGTCTGAGTGTGCACGCATTGGGCCGTGTGTGGCATGTGTTGCAATGTGTGTGTCCATCTGCATGTCTGCCAAGTGAGTCAGTGGTGTGTATTGAAGTGTCACTCAAGTGATGGCGCAATGGAAGGATGTTGTCTGAGGGTCATCATTGTCACCTGTCATGTTAACAACATGATACGTGTTAAGTACATGCTTGCGGATGTGCTCCTTTGTGCTGAATCCTTGTGTGTCTCTCTTCCACAGGTCCATGTGCATGCTGTCTGCTGGTGGCATTGTTGTGCTCCTGCTACTCCTCATGAACACAGCGACATGTGCTGATTCAGCGTCACATGCACGGGCAAGTGTTGAAATCTCCTCAGGGTAAGGGATGCCTCACGTCGTTTTGGGTGTGTGAATTGTTTGTAGTCTGTGTGCACTTCTCCGGTTCATGTGTGTTCCATTTGCATACATGGTGATCCTACATGGGGAACATGACATGGGGCAGGCTTCACCTGGAGCCATGGTCAGACTTGGTGACTGTCATGTGGCAGGGGATTGGGGATTGTGATGAGGCCATCATTGTGTGTAACACTGGCCTCGGAAACATACAGGTTGCACCGGGTTGACATGGTGTGTGATTGCCCCATCAGGGCCTCAATGGTGTATAGCGGCCTCTCCGTGGCAGCAGGGGGTGTTTAGCTGTTATCCGTCACTTGTGTGCCAGGTCAATGGGATGCCAGCATCTGTGTTGCAATGGGGGGTGCCAGTGTTGCTCCCACATGTACATCCACATGACCTGTGTATGTGTTGACAGAGTATCATTGTCATTCCAACACACATGACTAATAAATTTGTCCCTCTGTCTCCAAGGTGCCTCTTCCCTGTCAATGGTGCCCTGTTGCCACTGTGCGTGCCGCAGGTCTGGCATAGTTTTCATAGGTGGTGCATATGTGTCTATGTGTAGAGTGACAAGATGCTAGGGGTTTGTCAGGGAGTGGGAACTGTATTATGCACAAGATGCACAGTTCCATCCACCTCAAGGCAAGAGAGACCATCCCCCAGGGAAACTACAACATCTGTGTAGAATCCTACCCTGCAGTCTACGGACATGTGCCTCACGACTCCCATGGTACTTGTCCATATCCGGAGTGCATCTGCACAGCTCTGCTACTGCGTCGGGCAACCAGGCCACATCAACGTCCTAACGGGATGGGGGGAATGTTTCACAGCCAGCTGCAGGATGACCTTCTAGATCCACGCCCACACTCATGATGCAGCCCACAACCCCAACACAACCATGTGGCACAGTGATCCTAAACTGCATTCTGGCATCTCCATGCATCCAACCTTGGCCTAGCCACCATTCTCAACATCCGCCTGACGCAAGCATGCTGCACATTGTAGGGACACATGTCTAGACATACCTGGGAGCGGCAAGCCAGGTCACTCCACATGATCCCTGACCTCTGCGCATGACTGTTGCTCCCCTGAATGTGTCTGTTGCCACAGTTGTGCGGGAACCACTCAGCTGGTTGGGCCCAGCACAGGTGAGTTTGGTACTCCATGTCTGTATCAGATGAGACATTGGGACCCATGTGTGTCCTGGGCAAGACTGCGACCCCACGGTTTGGATGGTTGGAGTTAATTCTGAGATCAGGCATGCTTTGACTGTACGACACACACATGTATTGTAATAATGTAGAATCACGGCATCATCTTGTAAGTGTGATTCATTTATTTGTGGTGGGGTACGGGTTTGTGGGGATGACAAGAGGTGCACAGCGGGAGTGTAGAATCCAGAGTTCACTGGGGGAGTTGGTATCCTTGTCGTAGCAAAATGTCAGAGTCCATGCCACAGTCTTCGTCAACATAGGTCAGACAGTGACCAGCAAGTCCATGTGGCAGAGAATGTCATGTGCTGCTATTGGGCCAGAGGGCCAGGTGCCAGGCCAGGTGACCTGGGAGATGGTGATGTTCTGCTGACTCTCACAGTCTTTTTCGTGGACGACCCACCTTCCTGCGGGGACCCTCGGAAGCAGTCCGTGACGATGTCTGTGACGCTCCGTCGGATGAATCCTCCTCCTCCTGATCCCTCCCTGTGTCTGGTAATGGCCTTCGCCTGGTGCCACAGGGAGGGTTGCCCATGTTGTCGGCAATCCGACGGAGTACACCGGTCATTTGGGTTTGCACCGCCACGAGCTCAGCCTGTCTATCCTCCATCCTTCCTTGGTGTTGCAGTTGACAGGCATGTTGCTGGGACTGCAGGCTCTTCATCTCCTGGAGGGTCCCCTTGATGTCATTGAGGGTGGACGCAATCTGGTCCATGCCCCTGGTGTCACGCCGGTATGTATCCAGGATGTTGCTGACCTGGGACACTACCGGGTCCTGAGCTGCCTGGTCAGGTTCGCGCCTCCGCCGTCCTCCACTCCCGCCACCCCTGCCCACGTGCACCTGGCCTGCCGTTGTGGGTGCATCGGGTCTCCGGGACCCCTGAGGGATGGCATCTGCGTTGCCGCCTGCCTCCTCCTGGGTGCCCGGAGGACCGTGTCCCTCCTGGGCAGACTGGCTGGGTGGTCGTGTGCGGGCAGGGCTCCTGGACGTCTCCTGGGATGTGGCAGGAATGGGGGTGGTGGTTGGCACAGTTGTACCTGACGCAGGTGCTGCAGGTGGTTGGACACCAGAGGGGCCAGGTTGGTCTGGGTCATCCACGGAGTGGTGAGAGTCATCGCTGGCGGTGGGGTCATCATCCCGCGGAGCCTGGTCCTGTGTGACTTCCCCCCCAGTGTTGGGGGGTGTTCGTCGACGTTGACCTGTGTGTGAGAGAGACAATGTTAACAGTGTCACATGTGGCATCCATGTTGCATGCATTTCTGATTTGGCACTCTTCCTCTGGGTAGTTGGATCTGTCCTGCATTCCTCTCACAGTGCACTTGTGCATGGCTATGTCCCTTGGCCACAGCTGTCAGGGCTTTACGCATGTGTGAGACACAATCTTAGTTGATGCATCTATTTGGGTACACAGTCAGCAGTGTGGTGTGCGGGCGTAGCGAGCCATGCAGAGGCGCCTTACGTGTTGCACTGTACGTGGCCAAATGGTGTTTTGGCAAGGCAATTTGATGTTGCAGGTAGGGGACTGAAGCATTTGTGACAGGGTTCTTACCGACACGGTGGGTGGGTATACTGGGTGTGTGGTTAGGTCTGTGCCTGCAGCACGGATGGACTCGTGCACAGATTGACACATGGACCGGTCTTCATCTACGGAAGGGGGGGTTGAGGCACTGCCAGACCTGGTCTGCATGCACACAGTCCACCGGCTGACGAGTGGACATGGCCACACCACCCAAGGGTGATTTAGTCTCCCTGTGTCTCCCTTCCTCCCTCCCTCTGTCACCCTCCTCCCTCCCTCTGTCGGTCTCCCTCTGTCACCCTACTCCCTCCCTCTGTCTGTCTCCCTGTGTCCCCCCTCTGTCTCCTTCCCTCTCATTCCCCCTCTCCCTCCCTCTCTTTGTCACTCTCTGTCACCTCAGGCCAGCTTCCTGGGCACACACAGTTAGCCGGTCTTTGAATGGCCATTGGCTTGTTCATGTGAGTTAGTCCCTGTTCTCCGGGCACCCATTGGGCAGTGTGTCTGAGTGTAGGCTGCTGCTGTGGCGGTGTGTGCTGAGACTCTATCAGAGCGATGCATCTTCATTGTCTGCTGTTATGTGCAAATTGTGCCTTCAGACCCATGGCATCCTGCATGGCAGCCATCATTTGCAGGCAAGACAGTACTGTGTGGGTACACACAGTTTGTATGGCTGTGCCCTGGGCCATATGGGCTGAGGGCATTGTTGTGTGCTTGTGAGTTGCTCAATGTTAGTTTTGCTGCCCCCACTCCCAGCATCGACCACATCCTGTGTTGTGTTGGTGTTTTGTGTGGCCTGTGACTTGGCATGGCCCTGATTGATGCATGGGGCATGGAGGTGCCAGTGGCATGTGTGTGTTTGTGGAGTGTTGTTGTGTCCGGTGGTGGCTTGGGGGGGGTGGCATGCATGATTGATTGTGTATGGCATCCCCCCCATGTGAGGTGAGTTGTTTGTGTACTCACCAGGGTCTGGGAGTCCTGGCAGTCCGTGTAGTCCCTCCACCGCCAGCGTGGACATCACCTTCTCCTCCCAGGGATGGTATAGTACCGGTCTGGGGGGCGGCCCTCCTCCAGTGATGTTCCCCTGGTTGTGATTGTCAGTCATCTTCCTCTTGACCGTCCTCCGCAGATCGTACCACCTGGATTGGCACTCGTGCCTGGTCCTTCTGGTTGTCCCAACAGCATTCACAGAATCGACGATCCTCTGCCACATGGCGGTTTTTTCGGATATGCTGGTCTGTCTGACCAATGTCCCAAAGAGCTGTGGCTCGACTCTGAGGATTTCGTCGACAAGGATCTCCAGCTCCTCCTTTGTGAACTTTGGATTCTTGGTGGTGGACATGGCGTGGGGTGTGGTTGTGGGGGTGTGGGTGTGGATGGCTGTGGGTGTGTGGGTGTGGTAGTGGAGGTGTGTGTGTGAATGTGATGAGGGGGTGTTTGTGTAGGTGGTTGTGTGAAGGTATGCAAGTGTGAGGTTCAAGTATGGTGGTGTGGGTCGTCTGTGGGCTCTGGCAGCAGTGGGTCTGTTGCAAAGGCTCATGGTTTGTGTGTGTGGTCCATTTTTATTGGTCCATTTGTGGGTGTGGCTGTGTTTGAAATTTGTGTGGGTGTGTTATGAGGAGTGATTGAGTTTTGGGCCTCTGTTTGGCAGTTTGGCAGTTGCAGGTGAGTGTATGTGATGTTTGTGGGGTTGTTGGGCCTGTTTGGTGGTGTGGGGAAACTCTACTTGACTCTCCTTGTGTAAATATGGTTTGTCCGGGTTCAGTACGTGTTTTTTTGGCGTCAGTACGGTCCGTACATGCACTGGTGGGGGTGCGGTCCGTACATTCCCTGGTGGGGTGGTGGTTAGGTGCGTAAATACACGGCTGGGGTGGGGGTTTGGTGCGTACATACACGGCTGGTGGTTCGGTGCGTACATACACGGCTGGGGGGGGTTCGGGGGCGTACATACACGGCTGGTGGTTCGGTGCGTACATACACGGCTGGTGGTTCGGTGCGTACATACACGGCTGGGGGGGGGTTCGGGGGCGTACATACACGGGTGGGTGTTTGGTGCGTACATACACGGCTGGTGGTTCGGTGCGTACATACACGGCTGGGGTGGGGGTTTGGTGCGTACATACACGGCTGGTGGTTCGGTGCGTACATACACGGCTGGGGGGGGTTCGGGGGCGTACATACACGGGTGGGTGTTTGGTGCGTACATACACGGCTGGTGGTTCGGTGCGTACATACACGGCTGGGGGGGGGATTCGGGGGCGTACATACACGGGTGGGTGTTTGGTGCGTACATACACGGCTGGTGGTTCGGTGCGTACATACACGGCTGGGGTGGGGGTTTGGTGCGTACATACACGGCTGGTGGTTCGGTGCGTACATACACGGCTGGGGGGGGTTCGGGGGCGTACATACACGGGTGGGTGTTTGGTGCGTACATACACGGCTGGTGGTTCGGTCCGTACATACACGGCTGGGGGGGGTTCGGGGGCGTACATACACGGCTGGTGGTTCGGTGCGTACATACACGGCTGGGGGGGGGTTCGGGGGCGTACATACACGGGTGGGTGTTTGGTGCGTACATACACGGCTGGTGGTTCGGTGCGTACATACACGGCTGGGGTGGGTGTTAGGTGCGTACATACACGGCTGGTGGTTCGGTGCGTACATACACGGCTGGGGGGGGTTCGGGGGCGTACATACACGGCTGGTGGTTCGGTGCGTACATACACGGCTGGGGGGGGTTCGGGGGCGTACATACACGGGTGGGTGTTTGGTGCGTACATACACGGGTGGGGGTTCGGGGCGTACATACGCGGGCGGGGGGTGGTGGGGTGTTCGGCGCGTATGCGGGCACATGTCTCCATGGTTGCTATGGGAGTTCGGTTCGGACGGTGTTTTTTGCGTACGGTTGTGAAATGGGGAGGACGGGAGGGATCGTACTTGCGCAGTCGGACTTTATTTTTCCGCACGGTGGGTTTCTCGCCCGGGGACGTGTCGGTGACTTTTCCCGACCCGAGGACGTGTGGGGAAATCTTCCCAATGCGATTCGTATGGACTTTTTTCCGTTCGAATCGTACTTGGCAGTTTGTACGCTACTTTGACGATTCGGACGGAAAAAAATCCGGATACGAGTCGGACGGGGAATTTTTTTACCGGATCGGAATTGGCACCATAATGTGGAAACGAGAGGGTATGGAGTGAATGAATCAGAGGGCAATGTTCTTGATGACATGTTCTATAAAAATCCACCCCCATATCGGCCAGAACCAGAAATATTAACACCAAGTGCCCCAATGAAAGAAACTTTACGAATCAAAAAACCGGAACCAGAGTTCCAGGATTTGGGAAAAAACAATTCCATTAGAGAGGTAGAAAGGAAGTCCGGAAGTAGAATAAATGGTGAAAATTCAGCGGAACTAGCAAAGACAACCTTAGAATTAACAGAGAAAATAAGAGAATTAACCAAAAATCTGGAAGCTGTAACAGTTCCAGAAACGATAGGTCCAGTATTGCCTATTTTCGATAAACAAAAAGATGTTTAAACATTGTTTAACGGTCCCTTATAAAAGCAATAAACAGGTTGAACAGCCAAAACCGAGTCAAAATGACAATCCATGGAGACCGACAATAAGTATGATTGAGCCAAATGTTTCAAATAATCCGTTTGTAGGCCAGAATTGTGCAGAAAGATGTATAACAACAGTGGAGTCAATATTAGAAACACAAAAGGATTCTGGGCAAGGTAATGTAGAAGTCAGTAGGACCATCTACAGAGGAATTAAGTGAATGGTTGAGAAGCTTGCAAAAGAAAGACAAAGAATCTCAGTCAATAGATGTGGCCAAACTACGAATGGTACTGGGGGAGTTAATTGTAGGAACTATCCCTACAGAGAAGTTAAAGACATACCAGGATGAGGAGTTGTTATTCCTGTGTAAAAGCATAACGTGGAGAGCAAAAAGTCTCCATGAAAGATTAGAAGAAGTAGCAAATGAAATAGGTATAGATATTGAAAAGGTAAAAGCCCTACAGAAACCATATCGAATAGATTACACTGAAAAGGACATTGAAAATATGAATACCACAGGACGAATGAGTCAGATTAAGGAAATAATATTTTATTAAGAAAATGAGGAGATGTGGACAGATGGAAGAGTAGATGTATCAAAAACAAGATGATGCTTCAGATAAAACCTTTTCAGCTTTCCCTGTTAGAGGAAAAGAGCAGGTAGTAACAGAATGCCCTATGAGAGAAATTCCAGGAGGAGGATATGTACATGTCCCATGGACTAGGCAAGATATTTTGTCATTTACAAATGACTTCCCTCGACTATGTGCAAAACCCGTCGAGTGGTATAGACAGGTAGACAGATTTGTAAAATTGTCCAAAGTATTATGGATTGATCTAAACAGCCTGTTTGACATAATAGTACCAGCAGATCTATGGACAGAGTGCAAAATAATGATAGATTGGCCAACACAAGAATACCCAAGGGATCCAAAAACAGGGTCTCCAGACCCCGAGGTAGTGAAGAAAAACGAACAGGTTATTGCCTTTCTGAAAAATAAGGTTCCACCTAAAGAGACAGATTGGGTAAAAATTGACAGAACACATCAGGAAAGCAAAGAGTCAGTACATACATATTATGAGAGGCTTATCTTGGCCTTTAAACAGTTTAGTGGAGATGAAAATCTGAGTGAAAAGGATCTAAGTCATTTTGTATACAGGTTCGTATATGGTCTTCGTCCAGAAATTAGTGAGATGATAAAACAGCATATTGTAGACTGGCAGAATAAGAAAATAGACGAAGTACTGAGACATGCTAAATATTTCAGTGATGAGATTGAAGTTAAACAGCGAAAATTGAAAGAAAAGGCTATGTGGGCACAAGTGAAGGTAGCAGAGAGACAGGAAGCTCAATTAGCAGAACAAACGAATAATACAGGATCAAGACAAAAATTCAGTCCTGGGAAAGGTAAAGGAAATATAGAGGAAGCTAAGAAGAAATTCCTGTGTCATAATTGCGGTAGAATAGGACATTGAAAATCCGAGTGTAAATTTCCACCAATTACTAACGATGAAAATGCATCATTGAATCCACAGGTGCAGAATGAGGTGAGTGATCAACCACAGCAACAGCAGCAGGTTGTTACCCAACAGAATCAGGTGCCAAAACAGCCTATTCCACAGAGCAAAAATTCCCAGAGGTATAGTAATGAAACGTGATTCTACAACGGAGAACAGGTAAATAAACCGCCGCGCGCTAGCGCTGTTTTCGTAGTATTGGCTGCAACGTGAAGAGAGTGATTTAGAAAAAAGTTATTGAAGGTGCCGAAGGGAGGAAGAAGATTGCGTACTTGGCGCAACTCTCGAAGTAGAACAGTCAGGCCCATTTGTAGATAGAAAGATTAATGATGAAAGCATTACTTTCCTAGTTGATACTGGTGCTACTCGATCAACAGTCAGATCAGCTGATGTTAAGAATCTTCCTCTCTCGGATGAAACGATCCAAGTAGTTGGTGTATCCAATAGGCAGATTAAAACTTACCTTACAGACCCAGTGAAAGTTAGCATAGGGAATTTTTCTGAAATGCACCGCTTTGACATGTGCGATACCAGTCCTGTGAATCTGTTAGGTAGAGATTTGCTGTGCAAGATGAACTGCACTATATTTTGTACCCCGGATGGGATAGCATTTGAAACCCCAGATGAAGATGTGCTGTATAAAATGACAATGACAAACAGGGAAAATAAGGTTATTGAAACGTATGCTGTATTTAACCCTGATGAATTAACTAAAGAATTAAAACAATCTATTAAGGCAGAAGTTCGGGATTTTACAGGAGAAGATGTGGGATTAATGAGAAATGTAGATCCAGTAAAAATAACAGTAAAAGAAGGAGAAGCTATCCAAATGTTCCCCAATATAAATTGACACCTGAAATAATTGAAGGAGTGACTCCTGTGATTGAAAAACTGATAAAACAAGGTATTTTGAGAGAAATAATGAGTAGTCCATGTAATTCACCAATAATGGGACTGAAAAAGCCTAGTGGGAAGTTCAGGATAGTACAAGATCTGAGAAAGATAAACAAAATTGTTGTGTCATGTTGTCCCATTGTACCAAATCCATCTGTGATTTTATAACAGATTCCCCATGACGCAGAATGGTATACAGTAATTGATCTATGCCATTCTTTCTTTTCCATTGCACCATGACAGTCAGCAAATTTTTGCATTTCGTTTCGGCAAGCGTATTTTGGCTTGGTGCCGAATTCCACAGGGGTATACAGAAAGCCCCTTGATATTTAATCAGCTACTGTAGAAGTCTTTGGAAAGTCTAGAAATGCCCGAAAATTCAGTATTAGACCAGTACATTGACGACCTCCTTGTGGTGCCAAAAACCCGTGAGGCTTGTGAACTTGACACAATAGCATTGCTGAATCATTTGGCAGATGGAGGACTTAAAGTGTCACCATCAAAATTACAATTTTGCAAGAAAGAAGTACAATATTTAGGACATCACATTGAAAAAGGACTGAGAAAAATAACGATAGATAGAATCAGGATCATAAAAAGAATGAGTGCACCCATGACCCAAAGAGAGGTGAGAATGTTTCTGTGAATGCTTGGATATTGTCGTCAATGGATTAACAATTTTTCGTTGATTGCAAAACCTTTGGTGCGATTGACAAGAAGTGATGTGAAAGATCCCATTGATTTGAACAAAGAAGAATTGGCAGCATTCAAAAGATTGAGAGATGGGTTGTGTGAAGCACCTGAATTAGGTATGCCTGACTATGAAAAGGAGTTTGAGTTGTATTGCAGTGAGAGAAATGGATGTGCGCTCTCTGTGCTAATACAGAAACATGCAAAACTGAGGAGACCAATTGCATATTTTTTATCAATGTTGGACTCAGTAGCTGTAGCCTTACCTGGGTGTTTGAAAGCAGTTGCTGCTACATGCCGAAGTTTGGAACAGAGTGAGGGAATTGTGATGGGATATCCTGTGAAAGTGTTTGTACCTCATGATGTGGCAATTCTTTCAACAAGGAGTCGCACTCAGTATATGACACATAGTCGGCTGACTAAGTATGAGAAAGTCATACTAGGTGCCACAAATGTTAGTCTTGTGAGATGTTTGAATGTGAATCCTTCAACATTACTGCCTGATGCTGAGAATGTGGAAGCCAGAGATGAAGCAGATCATGACTGTCTGGATGTACTTGATTTCTGTACAAAACCTCGACCTGACATATAAGATGTACCCTTACCAGAAAGTGATTTTGTTCTGTTTGTGGACGGGTCTTGTTTAAGAACAGATGATGGAGTGTTAAGTGCAGCCTATGCGGTATGTATGGTTGCAGCAGTGATGGAAGCATCATATCTGAAAGGAGTAAAATCGGCACAAGTAGCTGAACTTTTCGCTTTGACTAGAGCATGTAGGATTGGAAAGAGTGTGAGAGTGACTGTGATGACTGACAGCCAGTATGGATTCGGAGTCGTACATGACTTCGGTCAAATATGGCTGCAGAGAGGCTTTTTTACATCGAGTGGAACTCCCATTAAGAATGCTGAAGTGGTTGGAAAATTGCTTGAGGCGATACGGTTGCCTAGGCAATTGGCTGTTGTGAAGTGTGCTGCCCATAGTCAAAGTGGTGATTATATCGTCACTGGCAACAAATACGAGAAGGACATGGCACAATACTGTGCACAAAATCAGAATTCCATTAATCGGGCTAAGGAAAGAGAGGTAATTTCTTGCTCTTTGATGTTTACTAACACTGTGGGAACATGGGAAGAAGTAAGACAATTGATGGAAGAGGCAGGAGAAGAGGAAATGAAGCAGTGGGTAAAAGCAGGATGTGCACCCAGAGAGAAAGATCATGTGTGGGTCTATCGAGATGGAAGACCAGTCATGCCTGATAGCATGATGTCTGCCATGGCACGGATGTATCATGGACAGGGACACATAGGGAGAGATGCTATGGTCAGGTCATTTAAACAAACCTAGTATAATGCAAAATTCAGACTTGTAGCAGAAAGTCTTTGTCAGAGATGTCTAATATGTCAGCAATACAATCCAGGAAGAAAGACAGTAGTGAGTCTAGGAACAGTAGGTTGAGAAGGAGGGTCTTTTACCAGAATGCAAGTGGATTTCATTGAAATGCCTCCCTGTAACAGACTGAGGTATGTTTTGGTTATGGTCTGTTTGTTTTCTAGATGGGTAGAAGCATTCCCAACCAGAAGAAATGATGGGATGACAGTGGCAAAATTACTTTTGAGGGAATTCATCCCTAGATTTGGGTTCCCAGTGACAATTGAATCAGACCAAGGAGGACATTTTCATAATGAGATCATAAAACTGATTTGTGAAGCATTGAATGTACAACAAAAACTACATTGTGCCTACCGACCAGAGGCTTCTGGTGTGGTGGAACAAATGGATGGTACTATCAAAAACAGGATAGGGAAAATGTGTTTAGCCACAGGTATGAAATGGCCTAATGTCTTGCCTCTGGTACTCATGACTATTAGATCAATTGCAGATAGAACTACAGGGTTAAGTCCTCATGAAATCATCATGGGACCAGCCATGCAGCACATGTTTATACCAGTCAACAAGCTGATGACTATAACTGATGACATGGTGTTGGAATACTGTAAAAGCCTGGCTGACGCAGTTCATTCTGTGTTTCATCAGGTTGGAGCGTATGCCACCACCCTTGAAAAGAAACCAGCCCATGATCTAAGCCCAGGGGACTGGGTGAGAATAAAAGTACACAGAAGAAGAAACTGTTTGGTCCCAAGGTGGGGAAAACCAAGACAAGTCATTTTGACCACAACAACAGCTGTAAAGTGTGCTGGATTGAAAAACTGGATCCATGCAAGCCATACATTGAGCATTCCGAATCCAGTAGACAGCAAGGAGAAGGAATATTTTGATGAATCAGAATCCAGTACTGAGTCAGATGACGAAGAGCCAAAAACAAAAGAAAACCCTGAAAGGGGGGAAGCACAACAAAGTCTAACACATGTTCCAAGAAGTATTTCCCTGAGAAGAAGGTTACATATTTCTGATATAATTTCAGACTCAGAGACTGAACAAGGAGCGAAGTGTTCAAAGGAAAAACGAGGGAAAGCCAAAGAAAAAGACGGCGACGAGATACTAAAAGAGATTCATGAGAAGGAAGTGCCAGATGAAATATTGAGAGAAATTCCACCAGAAACCACACGTTTAGATGGACAGGTGCAAGATACAGAGAGAGAGGGAAAGATTATTGCGGAAGACCCCGAGGAGGTGTAGGTAACTCCAACATCCAGTTAGAAACAGGGACAAGTAGTCAGCAGGAAGATTGCATGACGGAGATTCGAGGAGGGACAGAAGTAGGGACAACTAAAGAAGTGGTGGAAAAAGAAACTGTTGAGAGTAAAAAGCAAGTTGAAACAGAGTCAGAAGAAAGCGAAGATGAAATACCTGAAGGTCGAGTTCTAAGAAAGAGAGCTTGGAGAACTGAAATAATGATAAGGAAGTAGATTGAAAAGAGCAGCAAAAGATGATGTTTGGCCGAATAAAATAAAAAGGTTGAGATACCGACTGACAAGAGTAAATTCACCAAGAGCTGAACAGGTGAATGAAGTGACAAGTCAGGTGAAATCAAAAGACGAAGAAACCACTGAAATTAAAGAGTGCAAAAGAACCAGAAAACCTAACCAGAAGTATAAATCACCAGAATGGACGTATGTGGCCCTGCCTAAAGTAAAAGAAGAGGCGGATAGCCAAGGAAATCCAGAGGTGGTTGTACCAGAAGTGGTTGAGGAAGACGAAGAATCCGAAATCCTGAGAGTTATCTTGTCCGATATTGGAGAAGAAGCTGATGTTCAGGACATTCTGTATACCGATCACGAAGGAAAAGTGAAAAATGATGAAATGCCAAACTGAATGAGACAAGAAAACAACTGATAGAAAGACAATAAAATACCGAAAAAGACAAAAACTGGTAGAACCAAGTAGGTGCTTAGAGCCTTGGGTTAGAAATTAGTTGTGAAATAGAAGAGGCTAAGTCAAAAGACAAAGTCCATTTTAGCAAAGATGGCAAACATAGATAGTAGAAAAGGTAGATGTAAATTTTTGAAGAGATGGTGTAAAATGTGTTGTTGTTGTACAGGATTATTAATGCTTCTATGGAGTGTACTTGCTCACCTGATCTCATTTAAAGTTACTATAGATACATTAGAAGGACATAGTGAAAACAAAACTAATATAGGGAAGATTCAAAAAGTAGTGCCGACTAGAATAGATAAAAACTATTTACATAAAGACAGGTCTATAACTAATTTTTCTAATAATGTGTTCTCGAAATTGTTGTATGAATATGTAAAAACAATGGATGTAAGGGACTGCTATGTCTGTATGCAGTTACCTGCTCCTGTATCGGAGGGAGTGACTTATCATCACGTTCCAGTAACTTATGGAATAACATGTAGTGTAATAGCTAGTTTATTTTATCAGACAGGAAAATTAGAATATTATTCTTCAGATGTAGATACTATATTTTCACAAGTGCAGTCAATTAACAAGTTAAATAAGGTGGTTGTATGACATAATTTCGAAAGACAAAAATTCGACTTACAAAAATATCGCAACAAAAATATCGTGGTCAAGAATATCGACATCCTATCTACAACATGGTAAGTACAAAAATATCGATAATTTAATATTGATGTCAAAAATATCGTTATTCAAAAATATCGGATTTTTTTTACTTAAAAAATATATGTAAAATGAACCAAATAATACTTATAAATCAAAGAAACATAATTAAATATATTTTATAATATGTAAAATTTATAATAAATATATATAATTAAATAAAACTTTAATTAAACATATATATATAATATATAATATATACACTTACTTAATAATTACTTTTAATAATAATTTCTGTAACATATAAATAATTAAATATTTATTTAAATTACCAATACATCTATACACATAAAACAATAACATTAATAAATATTAAATAATTACATATAGCAAATAATAATCAATATTTTTAATTTGAATTATTTTTATTATTAATTATATATTACAATAGCTAAAATATTACAAAATATATTAAATATCAGACACAATAAAACTACTAGTCCAACTTCAACAAAAACAACAGTAAGGACAATGTTGGATAGCGTAGGGGTAAAAATTACTATTCCAACTCCAAAGAGTGCAACAGTAGGGAAAGCGTTGGATAGCGTAGGGGTAAAAATTACTATTCCAACTCCAGAGAGTGCAATAGTAGGGAAAGTGTTGGATAGCGTAAGGGTAAAAATTACTATTCCCACTCCAGAGAGTGTAATAGTAGGGAAAGTGTTGGATAGCGTAAGGGTAAAAATTACTATTCCCACTCCAGACAGTGCAACAGTAGGGAAAGCGTTGGATAGCGTAGGGGTACAAATAACTATTCCAACTCCAAAGAGTGCAACAGTAGGGAAAACGTTGGATAGCGTAGGGGTAAAAATTACTATTCCAACTCCACGGAGTGCAATAGTAGGGAAAGTGTTGGATAGCGTAAGGGTAAAATTTACTATTCCCACTCCAGAGAGTGCAATAGTAGGGAAAGTGTTGGATAGCGTAAGGGTAAAAATTACTCTTCCCACTCCAGACAGTGCAACAGTAGAGAAAAGGTTGGATAGCGTAGGGGTAAAAATTACTATTCCAACTCCAGAGAGTGCAATAGTAGGGAAAGTGTTGGATAGCGTAAGGGTAAAATTTACTATTCCCACTCCAGAGAGTGCAATAGTAGGGAAAGTGTTGGATAGCGTAAGGGTAAAAATTACTATTCCCACTCTAGACAGTGCAACAGTAGGGAAAACATTGGATAGCGTAGGGGAAAAAATAACTATTCCAACTCCAAAGAGTGCAACAGTAGGGAAAACGTTGGATAGCGTAGGGGTAAAAATTACTATTCCAACTCCAGAGAGTGCAATAGTAGGGAAAGTGTTGGATAGCGTAAGGGTAAAATTTACTATTCCCACTCCAGAGAATGCAATAGTAGGGAAAGTGTTGGATAGCGTAAGGGTAAAAATTACTCTTCCCACTCCAGACAGTGCAACAGTAGAGAATAGGTTGGATAGCGTAGGGGTAAAAATTACTATTCCAACTCCAAAGAGTGCAACAGTAGGGAAAGCGCTGGATAGCGTAGGGGTAAAAATTACTATTCCAACTCCAGAGAGTGCCACAGTAGGGAAAGCGCTGGATAGCGTAGGGGTAAAAATTACTATTCCCATTCCAGATAGTAAAACAGTTGGGAAAGCACTAGATAGCATAGTGATTCTATGAACATTATAACCAATTCAATAATTTCTTATAAAAAAATTGCATGTTAACAATGTTTTAAAAAAAAAATAATATTAAATACCAATTACGTAAAATAAATATTTAAATAAAAAAAATTAAATTACATCCCACACTATTCCCCCTTTAACACACAACACACTACACATACAAAATACACAATAGATTTAAATATCAATTTATCTCTTATTTACAATTAATAATACATTCTTTATAATTAATATAGTTATTATTTGACTAATTAATACATATTAACTAAGAAATTACAAATATTCACCTCTTAATTATTAATTAACAATACATTAATTAGCAATAACAACATATAAAATACAATAATAAATTATTTTTATTTACTATATTTAACTAATAACAATTAATTAATAATAATTACAAATAAATAAAAAATATCGATATTATTTTTTTTTAATTACATCCCACCCTATTCCCCTATAAACCCACAACCCACTACACATACAAATTCACATAATTAATTTAATTATCAATTAATCACTTAATAAAATTAAATCACCAATTAATTACTAATTAACAATTAATTAATTAACTATAACAATAAATAAATATTATTAATAAACTAATTAAAATGTATATAATTAACCAAATAATAAAATAATTTTACAATTAATTAACAATTAATTAATAAAATTAATTACCAATTATTAATTAATTACCAATTAATTAATCATAAATACCAATTAAACAATACATATTAATTCATTAATTATAATTAAATTACTTCCCACCTGTAAGATTCCTCCTATTAATGACACTAAGATGCAGATAAGTTGATGATAGTAAGTTTAATCCATAGAGATCTCATCCATCCAGAAGCTGGCCCCAACAACAACTGAACCAGTTTACATACAAAACTTGCCATGTAGAGTTCCGTGACATCACAGATGAAACTACTAACATTCTTGACCTATCATCCAATTGAAGGATGAGACATAGTAAGAGTATGTCATATTCTTGACATACTACACACCTCCCTTCGTTACACAAAATTAAATTACAATAGTATTACATTTCTATACATAAAAGGATAAAAGAAATTCTTTAAACATAGTCTAATAAATAAGATGGTTTCCTACAAACTCTAGATGAAACACGATTCCTACCACCTTCAGGTGTCAGCGGGTGCGCATTACCATCACCTTCACTATGACATCCATTCACTCTTCCTTTTACTACTACAACTCTGTTCAAATTCCAGATTCTGTGGTCTTGAGTTTTTATGGCATTCCTAAACAAACACCTTAATGACTTTCATGGGTTTCATAAACTTAGATACCGAATTTCCCACCAAGCCTGGACGTTTGATCATTACCAAGTCACCCACCACAACTTTGGTTGTTTTTACAGTTTTTTTCCCATCAAAGTAGGACTTTCTCAAGTT
The DNA here is from genome assembly GCF_964204655.1 of Triturus cristatus. Classification (NCBI taxonomy): domain Eukaryota; kingdom Metazoa; phylum Chordata; class Amphibia; order Caudata; family Salamandridae; genus Triturus; species Triturus cristatus. The sequence continues at coordinate 620,398,519 of NC_140582.1, forward strand.
ACCTTTTTCTTCATCTTTCTTTTTAATCAATTCATTGTCACACTTGCTTTCTTTACCTTTACCCAACTCATACCTATTAACCCAAGTAGTCTCTCATGGGTGCGCTCTGCCGACTACGCCAGTGTAAGATTCCTCCTATTAATGACACTAAGATGCAGATAAGTTGATGATAGTAAGTTTAATCCATAGAGATCTCATCCATCCAGAAGCTGGCCCCAACATCAACTGAACCAGTTTACATACAAAACTTGCCATGTAGAGTTCCGTGACATCACAGATGACACTACTAACATTCTTGACCTATCATCCAATTGAAGGATGAGACATAGTAAGAGTATGTCATATTCTTGACATACTACACAACCCTATTCCCCTATAAACCCACAACCCACTACACATAAAAATTCACATAATTAATTTAATTATCAATTAATCACTTAATAAAATTAAATCACCAATTAATTACTAATTAACAATTAATTAATTAACAATAACAATAAATAAATATTAATAATAAACTAATTATAATGTATATAATTAACCAATTAATAAAATAATTTTACAATTAATAATTAATTAACAATTAATTAATCAATTAATTACCAATTATTAATTAATTACCAATTAATTAATCATAAATACCAATTAAACAATACATATTAATTCATTAATTATAATTAAATTACTTCCCACCCTATTCCCCTATAAACCCACAACCCGCTCTGATACTAAAACGCTAAATTAAATTTAAAATAATTATTAATCTCTAAACATTTATTTTTAAATGTATTAAAATTCATTACAATAATCTTTAACATACAAATAAAATACATATTAAATTACATTACACTAAATAAATATCGATATTATTGACATTGAAATTGTTGCTTACGATATTACTTACATCGATATTAATTACTTCGATATTATTAACTTTGATATTACTTACCTTGTGATCGATATTCTGTCCGTCGATATTCTTGACTTCGATATTCTGTACCTACGATATTAAAAACACGATATTATTGTAGGTCGAAATTTAAAACTCGATATTTTGGCTAAACACCAAGGGGCCGATTACGATCCTGGAAAAACCCGGTACAAACCGTGGGTCGGAGCTTTTTCTCCGTCCGACTCGTACCGGGTTGTAAAACTTTACAAACATGCAATTACGATTCGTTCGGAAACACCATTCCCGTACGATTCGGAAAAAAGACCAACCGACAGAAAAATACATACAAATGTGATCTGGGACACCGCGGACGTGACGTCCGGACGGAGTTAGGCATGTTTTTACGTACCAGCAATTACGATTCGCACCGACTGCAGTCCGGATGGGAAAATTTTTACGGCACCTAAAAAGTGCCGGAAAAGCTAAGTACGCAGCGATGCGAGCTGATTAGGGGGCCCGGTACGCGCCGTACCCCCCCCGCCCCCCGTATGTACGGAGCGTACTCCCACCCCCATATGTACGGAGCGTACCCCCACCCCCATATGTACGGAGCGTACCCCCCAGCCCCCCGTATGTATGGAGCGTACCCCCCAGCCCCCCATATGTACGGAGCGTACCCCCCAGCCCCCCATATGTACGGAGCGTACCCCCGTACCCCCCGTATGTACGGAGCGTACCCCCCAGCCCCCCATATGTATGGAGCGTACCCCCGTACCCCCCAGCCCCCCGTATGTACGGAGCAAACCCCCCAGCCCCCCATATGTATGGAGCGTACCCCCGTACCCCCCAGCCCCCCGTATGTACGGAGCGTACCCCCGTACCCCCCCGTATGTACGGAGCGTACCCCCGTACCCCCCAGCCCCCCGTATGTACGGAGCGTACCCCCACCCCCGTATGTACGGTGTGGACCCCCAGCGCTACGCGCTGGGGGTCCGCACCGTACATATGGGGGTGGGGGTGGGGGTACGCTCCGTACATACGGGGGGCTGGGGGGTACGCTCCGTACATATGGGGTGGGGGTGGGGGTACGCTCCGTACATACGGGGGGCTGGGGGGTACGCTCCGTACATATGGGGGTGGGGGTACGCTCCATACATACGGGGGGCTGGGGGTACGGCGCGCCCATCCGCGGGGGGGGCTGGGGGTACGGCGCGAACATACGGGGGACGGGGGGGAGTACGGCGCGTACCAGGCACTTGTTTGGACATCTCCATGGTTGCTATGGGAGTTCGCTCCGGACGGTCTTTTTTCCATACAGTTGTACAATCGGACGGATGGGACGGATCGTAATTGCGCATTGGGACTTCAGTTGTCCCATTTGTACGTAAAAATGTCCGGGGACGTGTCGGAGACTTTTCCCGACCCGAGGACGTGTGGTGGAATTTTCCCAATGCGATTTGTAGGGACTTTTTCCCATACGAATCGTAATTGGCAGTTTGTACGGCGCTTTTACCATTTGTAAGGAAAAAAGTCCAGATTCAATTCGGTTGGGGAAATTTTTTCCAGGATCCTAATCGGCACCCAAATAAGGTAAAACCTGCAAAGGTGTTAGGTGAATTTTTCCTAGAAACTAAAGAACTAACATTAGAATACATATTTAAAAACAATTTGACTTGCAGTTTAAAGGAGGAAAATCCATTTTTAGATATGGTTGAAGAGAGGAGACTGAAAATGCAAAGAAAGGCTTCAGAAGGAAAGGTGGAGAAAACAGTATGGGATGTAGAGATGGAAAAACACTTGAAAGGGGAAACAAGTCCAACTATGGCTTTAGATTGGCCTCAGAAAGGGAAATTGTGTATCAGAAGGAATCAAACTGCATATGATGATTATTTTGTAGGGAATAGCGAGTGCCATGATACATACCGAATCATGGGTGGATGGGGATTTAAAGGTGGAAAAGATCCAGTTTTTCCTGGACTATATTTTATTTGTGAGCACAGGGCATATTATCGTTTGCCAGCCATTGGTATGGCACATGTTATGTAGGCCTGGTTTATCCAAAGATTTATCACATGGATAGAGGAGAAGATGGTGTACATAACTTAAGTAGTAATTTAGTACGTAGTAAGAGAGAATCTTGGGCAGCAATTGTAGGTGATATTTTTGGAGCATTGATACCGGCAGTGGGAATATCTCTGAATGCAAACAAAATTAGAAGACAACAAGCACTGCTGGAGGATTTTTATTGGTAAACACTGAAATGGTTGCCATACGTGCTATGGTAATGCAAAATCGACTTGCCTTTGATATATTATTGGCAAAAGAGGGTGGAGTCTGTGGAATGCTAAAAGTTCAACATTGTTGTACTTACTTTCCTGACGAAAGTAAAGATTTGAAAATTTATATTAAAAATATGACAGAATTGCATGACGAAATTGCTCCACTGGAGGTTGAAGGTGTATGGGAAAGGATTGGAAGGAAGGTATCAACTATTAAAAATTTCTTAGTAAAATTAGGTAGTACCTTTTTAGGTAAGATATTATTTCCATTAACATGTGTGATTTTTATAGTATTAATGATAAGATTAGGGTGTATCTGTTGTAAAAAGAATAAAAACCAGAAAAAGTCAAAAAGAGAAAATTTAAGGAGAAAAGACGAAAAACAAGAGAGAGAATGTGATGAGATAGAATTGGAGGAAATTAAGCAGTGTATGTACAAATCAGCAAAAAGAGAAGAGACAGGGGAATGAATTATGAATAAAAACAAGAAATCACTTTGAAATTCCGTAAAAGGGATACAAAAGTTTGATGGTGTGGTGATATAATCACCAAAGGGGGGATTGCTGGAGCGGGTAGTACAACATTTTTTATACCCCCATATCTACATGTTTATATTAATCTGAATAATCTATTAATTGTAATATTATTAATCTGTTTGAAGTGATAATTCACCAATTATATTAACAAAAGAATTACACGTGGGATTTGCATTTGCATGGCTAAACTAACTGTATACTAATATATGTACGCATACTAAGGGTAGAAAATTAGAATATTGCATGATATATGTTGCTTTTGTGACGTAATTGAAAGTTGCACCAGATGACATCGCTGGGTGAATACAAATGCTTTGAATGTTGCTATCATGCTAGATAATTACTTACACATAGGGGAATTAGTGAGGATTTAACATTTTATTAGCCATTTCAATGTTTTAATTACGTTTTGTGTTTGTTTTGCTTAAGTTGACCATTTGGGCCTAAGAAAAGATGGCTGACTTAAACACACGACGCGACTACTACCGTTTCACGAGGTTTCGGGTGAAGTTCGCCTGCGCCACCGCCAACAACAAGTGGCCTCGTCCTGACCCCAGACAAGATGTACCCAGCAAGGTCACACTGGGAGAATCTCCAAATTCACGAAACAAAGGACTGTCTTTAAAACCGGAACCAGCAAGTGTGATGACTTAACCTAACGGACCATGTGAGAACTTTACCGAATGACCCAAAACCAGCCAATCAGGACTGCCTAAAACTGATTTTTGTTCCATTTTGATGTTAGTTTCATTATAAAAGTGGGTAGACAAAGTGAATTAGGAAACTTCTTTTTGAGCGAACTTTCCTTTTTCCTGACGTTATGCTGACGGAGAGGACGGTGACACTGCTGGACAGCTGTTATCCTGAATCTTTGAAAGACTGAATTTCTGCCTGACTTTGATTATTTAAAGACTTTACCACGACTTGATTGACTTAGAGGACGTCTAATAGACAGATTAGGTAAATATGATGTTCGGTGATTTGGTTTATGACTTATTGAAATTGAAATTGATTAGATAAACAAAATTATTATTCTAATGAACAAATGTGTCGGGTGATTTATTTAGAGAAATTAAAATAAGATTAAATGTAGATTAAAGAATTGTCACCAAATATCCAAAATCAACTAACTGATTCATCGATTAAATGGAGGGAATATCTCGAGGTTCTGAGTTTAATAAAGGTACTTAATGTAGGTTCAGGTAAATTAGGTTCCTTAGTTGAAAAGGTATTCCTTTCATGTCAGCGTTTGGACAATTTATCTCTCCCGTGAGAACGGATCAATGAAGTGTGAGTGTTGGTGTTATGGGCCCCACCAATGAATGTATTGAGTGAATGTCCTAGTGTGATATTTGATCTGTGACGAAGGGAGGATTTAAAATTCAATGCTGCATCAGTCTCACCATCAGGCACTCACCCACACGATATCAGACAGTCACTCGGAGAACCTAAGGTGAATTAAATAGTCGTCCAGCATTGTCCCCACTGTTATGGGGAAATGCGGTACCTTTTTACGTTTACAATCCGAAAAAGATGTGCCTATCATTGACAGCTAGGAAGCGCTTGTGATCAGTTTATTAAATGAATTTCCATCTAAATCTTACCCACGGCAAGACTCACCACAACTTCCCATTTCACCTGCAACAAAAATGTTAAAATCACAAAGAAACGTTGCTCTACACTGGCCAGAAAAAGCCCGGGAAACGCAATTTTATTCAGCCACTACCAGCAAGCTCAAAAAGCTTTCCAGGCATCCATGCACAGAGACAAACAATCAGCGTCAGACCAGTTCTGGTTGAAGTTAGTCCACGCCAGCAAAAGGTCTAACACAAAGTTATTTTGGTCCTTTTTGAAAACAGGCCCATTAGGAGGCAGAGGACACAGCAGCGTAAACATATGTGCTGACGACTGGACCAAGTTTCTATCCAATCACTTCAGTGAACATATAAGCAGGACAGAGCACCCCAGCCCCCATTCGACATCCAAATCTTGGCCACCATTCACTGAAGGCCGCTGCACAGACAACACCCTGTCCACTACCACAGTTGAAGGCACCCTGGATGCAACAATAATAGAGAGAAAGCAGCCACAAAACAATTTAACCTCAGAGACACTAACGACACACAGAGTTTTAATAAACACTATAGGCCAGTGGTTCCCAAACTTTTGACTCCTGAGGACCTCACTGAGTCACCAATGGAAGTCGGGACCCCTAAGCAATTTGCATGATTTAAATTTCAAACGTTGAAACAGTAATTCGAAAAAAATAAACACATGTGTGCACACAAAACAAATACTCGAATTACTAAGGATTTTAGGAGCATATTTACAAACCCCTACCACCATGGAAACATCCCTTTTTGCAACGTTCGCGTGTCGATAGGGGCTTCGCCCTATTTACAAGGGCGCAGTAAGCCATTTAACATGGCTTAATGCTGCCTTGTAAATATGGCCCCCTTTCGCGCAATGCTTAGCGTGAAAGGGGTGGGTTGTGGGTTTTGCAGTGGGCGTTCCACCGCAAAAACTCATTGATTTTGATGCTGCTCCCTATTCACAGGGGCAGCGTAAATAGAAGGCAGCGACAAAATTAACACCAGGGAAAACCAGATCTTAACTTGGAGAAACGAGGAGGAATGCTTTATTTCTCCTCATGTTTGCTTTTTCCATGTGTGCTGCCTTGTGCAGCACACATGGAAAAAGCAAAACGCCTTGCATTCTTCATGTTCAGGAAGGTGACCCTTCCTGCACATAAACAATCATTTAAAAAAATGGCATTTTGTAACTTCCATGTGTGCTGTATTAAGCAGCACACATACAAGTGACAAAAACCCATTTCAAGATTGTTTACGTGCAGGAAGGGGGGACCTTCCTTTACATAAACAATCTTCCCCTTCACGCAAAAACCCTTGCACTGTGTTGCAAGGATGCCTGCATTGGCGCTACACTGCTAAGTATAGCACCAGCACAGGGCGAAATGTAAGGCTGCACTATATTCTTGTAAATATGGTGCAGCGCAGCGTTTCTGAAGTGGCGGCACGTGTCATTAAGCCACAGAGGCTAACGACACGCTCCACCACTTCTTTTGTAAATATCCCCCTTAGTATTTTATATTGAAAGAATTTGCAAAAAACTAAAATTTTAATGGGAAGGTTGGTGCTGCATCTCTGCCTGACCACACCAAAGGGGGCTTTGGGAGGCTCTACCCCCAAAGAATTTTAAGAAACAATGGTGCAGTCTACAACACGTTTATCACTTTACATCACACACATATAGAGACAATTAATCATAAGTGTAACTCAGTGTATAGAAAATGTTACATAAGGCAAAGGGTACTACAAGGTGAGGATTCACATGTCGTTTATACTGGTAGGCATTTTTAAAGAGTGCTTGGTCTGGAGAAGCACAAAAAACTTCGGATTCAGAACATAAGACAGTGGTTAGCATTGACTTTAACAATAAAAATGTATTTCCACCCTGGTAAACCTTTTTAGCAGCATCAGGATAATGAAAGACAGGGAAAAAACATAAATTACTAACTTGTACCATGCAGTTTGCAAGCAGCTCTTTGTTGACGGTTTATAGGTCACTGTGCTAGATTATGGTTGTCACTTATGTACTGCACAGTAGCAAAATAATCTTTGTCCACTCACCTATGCACATAAAATACTGTATTTAAAAAGCATGGTACACATTCTTTGCAATAGGCATATTAACCCTCTGTGCTACATTAGATAACTCAAAGCTGCCACAGGACAAAACTCATCTCTCTCCAGCAGGTAAATTAATCACTGGTGTTATCTTGACACTTTTATTGTTGCTGGAAAACTGCTAATTATACAAGTGCAGTGCTTTTTAAACTGCTGCCTGCGGACCCCCTGGGAAAGTGTCAGGGACCCCTGGGGGTCCCCGGACCACGGTTTGGGAAACAATGCTATAGGCGGAACCCCTTGCTCCAACGGACTACCTCAGGGCTTGTTCAAGTCGGATGAAACGTTGTGGCCAGGTCTCCTCGCACCACTGCTTTTACATTGCAGGCTCAATGACCACATCCCGGATTCCTCGAAAGGCGCTATCATTCATCCTATTCCCAAAATTGGTAAAAGAAATGACCCAAAAAATTATAGAATGATAGCCCTTCTTGATATCGAATCCAAGTACTACTCCAGCATTTTACTAGAAGAACTGTCAACCTGGGCCAAATCAACACAGCTTCTCTCCTTCAACCATACCGGCTTCGTAGCCAATTCAGGGACAACCAGCAACCTAGTGACATTAACTGTTTTGATGGAGAAGGCAGAGGTTCATCGTATGCAACTATACTGTTGCTTCATTGTCTTCAAGGCGGCTTTTGACTGGGTGTCACACAGCCGCCTATGGCAAAAATTAGAGCACTGGGGTATATATCCCGCCCTCTTACCAGCTATAAACACAGACATAGATAAGAATAAAGCTGGGCGACGGGTCCCATGATTAAAAAAAGATCGAAACAGGAAGCGGTGTTAAACAAGGCTGTGTCTTGACGCCCCTTCTTTTTAACCTGTTCATCTCTGACCTCTCCCCCATACTTGACAAGGTTAACTCCCATCCGCCTCAACTGGATGGAACCCGTATCAGCAACTTGTTATATACTGACGGCCTTGTGTTACTGAGCAACACAAAGGTAGGCCTGCAGAGGCTTCTCGATGAACTCCTTCCCTACACACTTGACAATGCTCTCGAATTGAATCTGTCAAAAACAAAAATAATTCATTTCAGCATACAGAAGCAGCGGAACAGCAGGTGGTTTTTCAACAATAAAAACATTGATATAGTGCCACACTGTAAATATTTGGGAACTTTCCTTGACTCCAGAGGTTCCTTCACCAAACAAAAAGATACCGTCAAGGCTAAAGCACAGTTGCTTGAGGTTGTGTTGGCAAAACTCTCAAAACATCTTCTAGGGCCAAGTCTAACTCCACTGCTCAAGGTGATGAAGGCCAAGATCACCAATTCCCTATCTTACAGACCTGAGAATATGTTGGGCTCAACAAACATTTTATTAAATAAATCAACCACCAGAATGTTTAAGCGAGCATGGCGCCTGCCGAGGTCTTCATCTCCGGCACAAGTCAGATTAGAACTCGGCCAGCTAGATCACAATGGCGTCAAGGCCAGCTCTTTTATGAAGTTCTGCAATAGACTGCGCAACTTTAGGGATGGCAGTCTTGAGACCAAACTCTGGAATGAAATATCGACCAGCGCATTCAGCTAAAAATATCGGCACCACTTGGCCCACTCCCTACAGTTACTCGGAGTCACAGAATATTGGGGAACAAATCCATCACAACAGGCATTGAAGACCATAATTAAGCAAACTGTTCGGCTCTGGTCTTTCCACTTTGACATTGACAGGGCAAAATTATCCAGAAGGAAACATGCCTGGGCTGTTGACTTCGATTACAAACCGGGGGTTGAGTCATCCGACCTATCACTCACTCTTTTGGAAGGTTAAGTTCATGGCCCTAAGGCTAGGCGAGTGGCCCTTTTTAAAGTATTCTCCACAATGGCGATGCTCCAGTCTCAATATCTAATGCAGGGAATGCGGCTACCACTCCGAAAGCATGGAGCACATAGCCTGCACATGCCCAGCTCTGCTTAACGACAGAAGGACCTTATTGCGAGAGGAGTGGAACAAACTAGGTGCGCACTCATGTCGTCAGGCTATAATAGAGTCTATGAACCTAGAAAACATAAAGCTGAACATTTGGTTCACCAAATTTGTCATCGGAGCTGCTAAAATGCTAGGGAAAGAGAAGGCAGCAAATCTTCCGCCAGTTGGCCTTGCCACCTCTTTGTAATAAAAACTCCAGCGGCCGCCGGCCCCCTTCAGAGAAGCCTACCTGGACACAGTCTTCATTTTTTTAAAACTAGCTGTCATATTTATTTGTCCCTTCTTTTAGACTTTCTTAAAACCATTACATGACTGTGATTTTATCCAATGTGCTTGATCCGTAAATGGCAAATGAATATTCGTACAATTTTTTTCAACCCATTTTTATCGCAAGATTACTGCACTGTTTTTGCACCAACCAGGGTCCTTTTCTGTTTCTTTTTATTTTTTAAATTGTATACGTATCCATGAGTCACACGGTTTTAACATTTTGTTTTGGTTTTTAGTAATCAAACAATAAATTAGAATTTTTATTGAATTTAAACTTCTTATTGATTGTGTGTAGCCAAAATGTTTCCATACCAATCTTTAAAGGAGTCAATTTACTACATGTACAAAACATATGTATAATATCAGCAGGACTGTCTTGGCACCTTGGAACGTTATCATTTTCCCATTTCCCCCAATTAAAAAACAGCTTCACTGGAGTATAATACAAATTGATCAGGTCTTATAATGTTGAGACTTAAGATTTTCCGAAAGAAAAATCTTTTTACCCATTTCGAGTGACAAATCTAAGTCAATCTCTTCATCCCCCAGTTTTTCAGCCCATTTCCTCTCTACTTTTTCCAGGTCATCTAGAAAGGCTTCCATCAATATTTTATAATAATCCCCAATCCTCGTATCCTCCCGATATACCATACCCAATACTGGTATAGCTCCAAGATTGAAAGACCCTTTAGCCAGATTTTTCAGGCAGCCGCAAATTTGAATATATTTAAATTGGGACCTATTATCTATCCCTAATTTGTGGACTAGTTCCGAGAAAGGTATGATCTCTAATTTGTTATTATATAAACTAGCAATTGTTTCCATGCCAGCCCATTCCCACCCTCTAGCCATACCATCATATACCGCTGTTGGAATGGCTGAAGAGCCCCATAGGGGATTATATTCATTGTATATCGAAACTCTCAATGTTCTGCTAATTTTAATCCAAACCATCCAGGCTGCTTTTAGGCATTTGAACCATGTTTTTTTTTTAATAATAACTAGGTTCAAGTTGTCTAAGGAATAACCCCGTAGCATCCTAACCTACAGCTAAGTGGTAAATAGAAGGTAAATCGTTTTCTCTCCTGGGCCTAACGGTTGTCAACAAGGCAGCCATCTGCTGTAAGGTTGCTGCCCAATAATAAAATAGCACATTAGGAGCAGCCCAGCCTCCTCGCTCCTGCAAAAGTGTTAGCAATCTCAGGGCGCGTCTAGTTTTTTGATAATGCTATACAAAATTCGAAAATATTGAGTTCATTTTCTGAATTGCAGTAGCAGTCAATTCCGAGGGAATGGAGCAAAATAAATATATTATTCTAGGGAAGACTTTCATTCTCAGTACATTGATCTTACCGATTATTGTTAGATGCAATTTGTCCAGCCGCCTTAGCTCTATACCTACATCATTCAGCATGGGGTCAAGGTTATTTGACCATAGCACATCCAAATTGGATCCTATCCTGACCACCGAGTATACTGCCGATTCAGTCTGCCGCTGATCTTGTATATTGCACTGCCTTGTACAAATTATCTGTGTTTTACCCTTATTAAGCAGATATCCTGACCTGCTCCCAAATTCCCCCGCCATACTCTCAATCTCTTTAATTGCTGTCCCTGGGTCAGACGTAGTGATAGAAATGTCATCCGCATAGGCCAGTACCTTGGTGTCATAGCCGTTAGTTATTTTTGGTTTAATCCCGGGATTCGAGATCAATTGATTAATGAAGGGATCCAAATAAATAGCAAAGAGCATTGGGGAACATGGACATCCCTGCCTTGTCCCCTACCTACCTCGTTTTGCCCCTGATGCATTCCCCATCACCTGTAATCTTGCAACAGGTCTAAAGTACATTGCCCAAATAGCTGTGATTAGTCGTGGGCCAAACTCCCGCTCTGATAACAAGTCCCACAGGTACAACCAAGCCACATGACCGAAGGCTTTCTCGGCATCTAAGAGGATCACAGCCATTCTGTCCCTGCTTGCCTCTGCTATATCCAATAGTGAGATCACCCATCTTATATGATCGGAAGTTCCTCGACCTGGTATAAATCCATGTTGCCATAGCGAGACTAGTTTTGCTATGACCCTCTGCAACTGGTTAGCTAAAGCCTTTGAATAGATCTTGGCATTGGAATTTATCAAAGAAATGGGGTGATATGAGCCAGGTAGCTCTGGTGGTTTCCCCTTCTTGGGGAAAATTATTATATCAGTGATATAGCACAAGCTTTATTCGAGATTATTTCTCATAAAAGCACAGCATAAAATTAAACATTACAAGATAAAAACATAACATTTACAAATATGAATTCATATAGACATTCTGTGCAGCTCGTACGATATTAGCGTAAAAAAATTTACATGTAACAAGTAATTTTACATTATTAGACAATAAAGATAAAAGGAAAACCTAATTAATTAATCCCCCCAAGAAAACGTCGCCTGATAACCCAGGCCCATCCAAAGTATTTAGCTACCCCAATGACTATCGATTCATGAGTTGTTGTACATAAAATTCTTAAAGCCACTGCACTGTCTCGTGTCCCCAGGTTTTTACATACAGGTATAAGCCATAATCTCCTGGGTAATTAGTAGGCTTTACATACAAATAGAAAGTGACCTACACTCTCTTCTGCGTTTTCACAAACTGGACATAACCTACTAGTCGACCTATGCCAACCTGACGTTAGTTTTTTTAGGGGAATAGTTCCGCATCTTAGCTGGAAGACTAGCTTCCTGTCCAGTGGTACCGTAATAGTGTCCCAATAATTTTCTAGGATAGGAAAAATTTTTGTCTCCAAAAAACGACCAGCCATAGAGTCAGACCTAACGTCTTTCAACAGATTACCACCCACCCAATCCCAATAATGTAATTTGAGGGCTTCTTTGCTTGGGAACTCCTCCCCCACTGGGTTGCTCCAAAGGTTGGAAAACCCCAAGTTAATTAGCATGGCCCTTAGGTTTTTAAGCCATTTTATCTTGTGGAAGATGTCTTCCTTAATTATCCAAAGAAAACCCTCTGCATATTGTCTAATCTCTGGAGTTGTCCAAAGACGTCTCCAATATAGAACAGGGCGCAATCGCGCTCTATCGGTAATTGGGCGTCTACCCAACTCCAGGAACAATGGTATTAGGGGGGTGCTCTGTGGAAGTCCTGTAATCCCTCTGAAGAACTTGTTCTCAGATGTCTGTAGGGCCTCAAGATTGTCCCAAGCCCATAACTCCGCACCATATAAAGTGGCACCTAAGACCTTTGCATCGTACACTATAAGTGCGGGTTTAATCGGTTTTGTCTTGGATTTGCGGTGTTCTCCCCTCAAAGCACCTGAGAGTTGTTGATGTTTTATGGCCACTTTTTCCAAATGATGCAACCAGCCAGTACCCTCTGCTATCTGTACCCCTAGATATGTAAACTCCTTAACAGTGTCTAACTTGCGATTATTTAGGGTTACCTTGGGATAGATTCTACGGCTTGGGGTAAAGGCCATTAGTTTCGTTTTCCCCACGTTTACTTCAAGCCCGTGCTCTGTGCAAAAAATATCAAAAATATTTAATGCACGTTGCAGCCCTACAGGGGTTTTAGACAAGATAAGGGTATCGTCAGCGAACATCAGGATCGGGACCCTGGCGTCCGCTAACGAAGTAGCGTCTACGCTTGCTTCCAACATTCGCTTGACAATCCCATTAATAAATAATGAGAAGAGTAAGGGAGCCATGGAACAGCCTTGTCGGACACCCCTTTCCACGGGGAAGTCCGAAGTAAACTCGCCATTCCCACCCCACTGTACTCTTGCGAAATTGGATTCATGTAGACGCATGATTAGTGTAAGCAAATCAATAGGAATTCCCATTTTTTTCAAAACCAACCATAGCTTAAACCTGGGGACTAAATCAAATGCCGCCCGCAGGTCGACAAACGCGACATACAGGCAGCCTCTTCCCAGTAAAACAGTCTTCCACCGCAGTATGGTAAAGCGGAAGACCTGATCAATAGTGCTGGTAGCTCGCCTAAAACCAGCTTGATATAAGGAAAGGGCGTTGTTGGCGTCAACCCAGTCCATAAGCTGGTTTGCAACCATTCTTCCCACTACTTTTTGCATGGTTGCTATTAGGCTTATGGGCCTATAGTTGGCAGGCAATGAGCGATCTCCCTTCTTATGGATGGGAATAATAATTGCACCTTTCCAAAGGTCGGGGACCACCCCCCCCTTGGCTAGGGCATTTGCTACTAAAAAGATATACCTCACCCATCTCGTCATATCATACTTGAAGATATCCGGGGGTATCCCATCTAGCCCTGGCGCTCTCCCACTTTTCACAGATCTAATCGCGATTTCTACTTCTTTAGGGGAGAACAAATTGTCAATAGCATAGACTGGCGTTATGCCCTCTCCTACCCCGGGGCGCGTGACTTCGGCATATTGTGGTCTGAAGTAGTCAACCCAGGCATCTTCAGCTACATTGTTATCAGGCTTTGCTGGGCCACCTCCTCTACCCCACTTAATAATTTTCCAAAAGGTCCTAGAGTCCTTATTGCTAGAAGCCTCTTTTAACTCGGCCCAGTGGTCTTCGTCCCATTTCCTTTTGGCTTGGAAAATGGCCAATTTATACAATTTCCTTGCCTCTTTTATTGCGACGCGGTCCCTGTTCCTAATAGCTTGTCCCAATTCTAATCGTGTAGATCTACATTGGCGATTGAACCATCTTCCAACATCCTGGGTTTTCCTCCCTTTCTTACTCTTGGTCAAAAAACATGGTTTAAGGAGGGAAAATAACTTGTTGTGGATATCAGTGATATCCCTAACCCCGGGAACTATTGGGTCAACCGCCTCCATTGCGGTAATTGCACTATCAACCTCATGGTTGATATAGGTCATGGTTTCCTCGTTAGCCAATACCTTTGGCCATTTTAGCCTACGTTCGTCATTGCTCATGACTGGAATCTGATCATTCTTTAGGTGTAAGTTTCCCACTCCAACATTCCACCACCTATGGGTCACACAAAGGGGGTTGTGATCACTTTCTACTCTTGGCCTAATGGCCATATCAATAACCCCCTGCCACAACTGGAGACTACATATTATATAATCAATTCTGCTCCTGCTGTTACCGTTATCAAAGGTACAACTACCCTCCTTGTCCCCTGTGGTTCTCCTGTTCAATGCTCTTAGACCATGTTCCATACAAATAGCATTTAGTAATAGGATGTCTTTTGTCCACCTTGGGACGGGCTTTAAACATAAAGATGGTACTCCCCAAAGATTGTCCTCATCCTTCCCTAAGGGATCATTTGTGCAGTCTAAAGGTTCAAAAGTCCTATTAAGATCCCCGGCTATTATTACCCTGCTATCTTGGGACTTGGTCTCTAAGCAGGCAGACAACAGCTCTAAGGTGGAGGAATTGGTTGTATTACTGCCTCTTACATAAACATTATACAAATCCAATGACGGACCCTTATCTGTGGAGATTCTTAGCAGTTGCAAGTCGCTAGTTCCCAGGTCCAATATTTTGATGGTAATATCCAAGTCTTGTTTTATCCATACAGTAAGACCTCCCATGGGCCGACCCCTTCCACCTTTCGATGCTGGTATCGAAAAGTTTAAGTAACCGAAACAAAACAGGGGGTCACAAGCCCAGGTTTCTTGGAAACAACAAACATCAAACCCACAGATATATTCCACCCAAAGTTGGGAGTCTAACTTACTACTCAACCCTGCAACATTCCAGGATAGAAGCGTACCAAAGCTAGACTCCGACCCATCATAATTGTTGGTATAAGAAGATACTCGGGAAATCATTGGGCTTTTGATGTTATTAACGACCTTCCCAGGATCAACAGTGGGGTCAACAATCATATTAGCTGTTATTAAGGGTAGTTTCACAGTACTAGCATTTATATTTTCCTTCCCAGTACCTCCCTCTACAACAAAACTCCCCTGCTCTGTGTAACCAACAGTTAAAATTGTAACAGTAGTACCAACATGATCTTCACAGGCCCCCTTGGACTCGTTATTGTTCCCACCATTACTACTGTTCAACTCTCTAGTAATTTGTCAATATCCCCACCCTGGGTCCTGCCATCCAGCATGAGGATTATAGTTTATACATGTGGTATAATTCTGACCAAATGATGAAGCTGATGTAGAAGTAATTGGCCATAATGCAGTAGAGGGGTTCAGGGGTTCATTAAGCAGGCTAGTCAGTACACAGGTTGGGCGGGGGTAGAAAAAGGTAAGATCTACAATTCTAATACCTCCCTTGTTTTCACCCCATCCCTGCCTAGTTATCCATCCCGCCGCCCTTGGATCTTGAAAGTTGACCACAACACAGTCCCCACCCAGGCTTTTCAGTTTCCTGCCAGGAAGTAGGTGGAATTCCTCGACATTGCACATCCATGAAGAGATCGTGCAATAATGGAGCCAGATCATGCTGAAGTAGCGCATACAGCTCGATTGGGATTTTATACGGAACAGAAGCATTCCCAGAAGCTAAGGAAATTACAGCTATTATTACTTCTTCAAGCGTAAATTCTGCTTCCATTACTAAATGCAGACCTTTATCGATCTTGCTCAGCATTGTGTCCCCAGTTTCAGGAGGCAGTTGAGCAGAGTCAATAGAGTTAGTTTCATATTGCCCTTCACTATTCTTAATTTTAATTATACTGTTTCTAGATATCCTCTGTCTGGTTCAGAGAGCCAATAATCTACCAGCTGCTTCCCCAAATTCATACATGTCTCTCTGATGTATCTGGTACGACTGGGCAACTTTGAGATGTAAAAAACGATTTATTTCTGATTTAACTATGGCTATTTTAATCATCACCTCACTTATCATCTCCTGCCCCCCCCGACAAATCAGTTCAGTATGCTCTACCTCCAATTGTGCCAGCCGGCACATTAAAGAATTAACCTTATTTCAACGCTCCTTGCGTTTCTGGCCTACACAGCTTATCATTTCCCCCCTTAATCCAGCTTGAAAAGTGTCCCAAACTATAATACGTGGGGCGGTATACTGATTCATATAAAAAAAATCTCCCATCCATTTTTTTAACATGACACCTGAATACCTCATCTGCTAGAAGCTTTCTGTCAGAGGACCAACAGCATTGTTTCCCCTCTATTCCCTGCCATGTCATTTCCAATAAAAGTGGACTATCTGAAAGAAATTGTGGTAATTTAGTTATCATCACTTTGTTAAGTATCCTAGTAGGGACCATAAAATAATCTAAGCGCACACACATTGATGCAGATGTGAAAAGTAGGTATATCAAGGATCTATAGTATTTTTTATAAACCCAAGCATTCGACAGCCCAAGGCTGTCCTTAAGAGTGTTTAGTGCCCAATAGACCTGTGGTTTCCTACCATTATACTCTAAACCATCATCTCAAGAAATCCCAAGGGGAATATTAAAATCCCCACCTAATATTAACCCCTTCGCTGCTAGGCCTTTTCCCCTCCTGTGCTAAGCCTTTTTTGGGCTATTTGGGGTAGTGCGTGCTTAGGCCCCTGTAACTTTTTGACCACATTAGGTATCCACACCAAATTTGCATCCTCTTCTTCCAACATTATGCGCATTCTAAAGGTACCTAGGGTTTGTGGATTCTCCTAGAGGGTTCCCAGAAATTAGTCAAAATATAGCAACATTTTGTTTTTTTTGTGAAAAATGGGGAAAAGTGGCTGCAAATGAAAGCGTCTGGGATTTTCTCTGCAAATGATATCAAAAAAGGGTTTGTGGGGCTGAAATCACCATTTCTCCAGCTTTTAGGGAATGACAGATTTTTGTCAGAAATCCAACTTTTTTTACACAGTTTTGACATTTTTCTGGGACATACCCTATTTTTGCAATTTTTTGTGCTTTCAACCTCCTTCCAGATAATGGTAGAAATGGGTAAAAAAGCAATAATGGATCTTGGAAAGCTATACATTTTTGAAAAGTAGACAAAATTCTGAATTCAGCAAGGGGTCATTTGTGTAAATCCATCAAGGTTTCTTTATAGAAAGTAACAGTTAAATATAGGAAAAATTAAAAATTAGTTGAAAAAAGCAGCCTTTTGTGTTAACGTTTTCACCTGTAACTTCTTCTAATTATGACATCTCTTAGAAAGCAATGTACCGTTACATCCGCTGGACCTTCCTGGTTGTGGGGATATATAGGACTTGTAGGTTCACCAAGAGCCCAACGAACCCAGAGTAAAAAACTGA
The DNA here is from genome assembly GCF_964204655.1 of Triturus cristatus. Classification (NCBI taxonomy): domain Eukaryota; kingdom Metazoa; phylum Chordata; class Amphibia; order Caudata; family Salamandridae; genus Triturus; species Triturus cristatus. The sequence goes on from NC_140582.1 coordinate 620,416,346, forward strand.
GCAGCATTTTATAATGTTTTTTTTTAAATTCCGGGTATATAGCAATTATAGTGTGAAAATGTATACATGGAAAAATTGGTATGAAAGACACCTATGTATTTCTGAAATGGGAACAAATTACAGAGTTTAGAAACAGTGCATATTTGCACATTTTCGAAATTGGGAATACTCATACTTGCATGAGAATTATTGGTCATTTTTCAAAATGACTTTTTTTACACAATGTCTTTCATTTGGAAGGGAGAAGTGCATCAAAAATCAATAGGTAATAACAGTTGCTTTACAAATCTGAACTACCCTAAGTCTCCCGATAAAAATGGTACCTCACTTGTGTGGGTAGGCATAGTGCCCACGACAGGAAGTGGCTCAAACCCTAAGGTGAACACACCACATTTTCACACTGAAAATTTAAAACATTTTTGCGAAGTGTCTAGCTGTAGTTTTTGAACCCTAGCTCTGCCGGCACCTAGGGAAACCTAGCAAACCTATACATTTTTGAAAACTGTTACCCAGAATCCCTTGCAAACGTAAAAAATTGACAAAAAAAACACATTTTCCCCACATTTCTGTGATGGAAAGTTCTGGAATCTGCGTGGATCCACAAACTTCCACCCACCCTGCATTCCCCAAAGTCCTACGAGAAAAATGGCACCTCACTTGTGCGGGTCGGCCTAGTGCCCGCGACAGGAAACGGCGCAAAACACAACGTGGTCACACCTCAATTTTGCAGTGAAAAATGACCCTTTTTTGGCAAAGTGACTAGCTGTAGTTTTTGAACCCTAGCCCTGCCGGCACCTAGGGAAACCTAGCAAACTTTTACATTTTTGAAAACTAGACACCCAGGGGAATCCAGGATGGGGTGTCTTGAGTGCCTCCCACCATGGTCTGTTACCCAGAATCCCTTGCAAACGTAAAAAATTGACAAAAAACACATTTTCCCCACATTTCTGTGATGGAAAGTTCTGGAATCTGCGTGGATCGACAAATTTCCACCCACCCCGCGTTCCCCAAAGTCCTACGAGAAAAATGGTACCTCACTTGTGCGGGTCGGCCTAGTGCCCGCGACAGGAAACGGCGCAAAAAGCAACGTGGTTACACCTCAAAGTTTGCAGTGAAAAATGACCCTTTTTTGGCAAAGTGACTAGCTGTAGTTTTTGAACCCAAGCCCTGCCTGCAGCTAGGGAAACCTAGCAAACCTATACATTTTTTAAAACTAGACACCCAGGGGAATCCATGATGGGGTGACTTGAGTGCCTCCCACCATGGTCTGTTACCCAGAATCCCTTGCAAACGTAAAAAATTGACAAAAAAAACACATTTTCCCCACATTTCTGTGGTGGAAAGTTCTGGAATCTGCGTGGATCCACAAATTTCCACCCACCCCGCGTTCCCCAAAGTCCTACGAGAAAAATGGTATCTCACTTGTGCGGGTCGGCCTAGTGCCCGCGACAGGAAACGGTGCAAAACGCAACGTGGTCGCACCTCAATTTTGCAGTGAAAAATGACCCTTTTTTGGCAAAGTGACTAGCTGTAGTTTTTTAACCCTAGCCCTGCCGGCACCTAGGGAAACCTAGCAAACCTATACATTTTTGAAAACTAGACACCCAGGGGAATCCAGGATGGGGTGACTTGAGTGCCTCCCACCATGGTCTGTTACCCAGAATCCCTTGTAAATGTAAAAAATTGACAAAAAAAACACATTTTCCCCACATTTCTGTGGTGGAAAGTTCTCGAATCTGCGTGGATCCACAAATTTCCACCCACCCCGCATTCCCCAAAGGCCTACGAGAAAAATTGTACTTCACTTGTGCGGGTCAGCCTAGTGCCTGCGACAGGAAACAGCGCAAAATGCAACGTGGTCACACCTCAATTTTGCAGTGAAAAATGACCCTTTTTTGGCAAAGTGACTAGCTGTAGTTTTTTAACCCTAGCCCTGCCGGCACCTAGGGAAACCTAGCAAACCTATACATTTTTGAAAACTAGACACCCAGGGGAATCCAGGATGGGGTGACTTGAGTGCCTCTCACCATGGTCTGTTACCCAGAATCCCTTGCAAACGTAAAAAATTGACAAAAAAAACAAATTTTCCCCACATTTCTGTGATGGAAAGTTCTGGAATCTGCGTGGATCCACAAATTTCCACCCACCCCGCGTTCCCCAAAGTCCTACGAGAAAAATGGTACCTTACTTGTGCGGGTCGGCCTAGTGCCCGCGACAGGAAACGGCGCAAAACGCAACGTGGTCACACCTCAATTTTGCAGTGAAAAATGACCCATTTTTGGCAAAGTGACTAGCTGTAGTATTTGAACCCTAGCCCTGCCGGCACCTAGGGAAACCTAGCAAACCTATACATTTTTAAAAACTAGACACCCAGGGGAATCCAGGATGGGGTGACTTGAGTGCCTCTCACCATGGTCTGTTACCCAGAATCCCTTGCAAACGTAAAAAATTGACAAAAAAAACACATTTTCCCCACATTTCTGTGATGGAAAGTTCCGGAATCTGCGTGGATCCACAAATTTCTACCCACCCCGCGTTCCCCAAAGTCCTACGAGAAAAATGGTACCTCACTTGTGCGGGTCGGCCTAGTGCCCGTGACAGGAAACGGCGCAAAACACAATGTGGTCACACCTCAATTTTGCTGTGAAAAATGACCCTTTTTTGGCAAAGTGACTAGCTGTAGTTTTTGAACCCTAGCCCTGCCGGCACCTAGGGAACCCTAGCAAACCTATACATTTTTGAAAACTAGACACCTAGGGGAATCCAGGATGGGGTGACTTGAGGGCCTCCCACCATGGTCTGTTACCCAGAATCCCTTGCAAACATAATAAATTGACAAAAAAAACACATTTTCCCCACATTTCTGTGATGGAAAGTTCTGGAATCTGCGTGGATCGACAAATTTCCACCCACCCCGCGTTCCCCAAAGTCCTACAAGAAAAATGGCACCTCACTTGTGCGGGTCAGCCTAATGCCCGCGACAGGAAACGGCGCAAAACACAACGTGGTCACACCTCAATTTTGCAGTGAAAAATGACCCTTTTTTGGCAAAGTGACTAGCTGTAGTTTTTTAACCCTAGTTCTGCCGGCACATAGGGAAACCTACCAAACCCATGCATTTCTGAAAACTAGACACCCGGCGGCTTCCAGGGAGGTATGGCTTGCATGGATCCCCCAACGTTTTCTTACCCAAGTCCCCGGCAAACCTCAATTTTAGCTGAAAAAATCACTTTTTTCACACATTTTGGTGTGGGAAAGTTGTGGCATCACCGGGCTTACACAAATTAATCACCACCCAGCGTTCCCCCAGGTCTCCCGGTAAAAATGGTGCCTCACTTGTGTGGGAGGCCCAAATACCCGCGGCAGGCAAGGGCCCAAACATTTTTTTGATAGGCAATGTGGATTTCGCCTCACAACGTTTTGGGCCCTTGCCTGCCGCGGGTACTTGGGCCTTTATACTTACTAAGATAGAAGACTGCACAAACAAGTCAACAACAACCAACAATGTGCAAACCAAGTAAGCAAAGAAATGTGTAACTTTATCACAAAGATCAATGTACTCAAAAACTATACAACTCAATTACAAGAGACAGCTGCACTCACCAGAACCTACTCTGCAGTGACACAGCAAAAACCAACGATATCCAACTAGAAAGAAGAAAAAAAAAAAAAATGATTCACAAGACAACAAAATACACATCGAGCACAAATGCAAACAGTTTTTGACACTCAAAAACCAAATATACTGCTATTATTACACCATTTGCCAAAAAAAATTCATGCAGAGAAATCAAACACATTTACATTGCACAAAAAAAGTCTCTTACCAAACTACACAAACCGAAACTGAAAAGAGCAAAAGCCTTCACCTAGAACAAAAAAGTAAAAAAAAAAAACAATTAGAATTGCAAATCACAAAAAATATAACAATAAACATTATAACATGCTATGTTACTACCCAAATGGTAAATCGGGTTGTGTGCCAGGTGGGGCAGAAAACAGCAGGAAAAAAAAACAGGCTAATCTCTCCCAGAGCGGGGGGGGGGGGGGCAAAATATATATTATGAAAAATTGCCCTCTGGAAGGGAATCTTGCCCAAGGGGTCACTTCCATTTTTATTTAAACTAATTCCCTGGTGTCTAGTGGGCTTTTCTTCCCCCCCTAGGAGCAGAAACGGACTGAAAGACGACCGATCTGCCCCCGGGGGGGGGGGGGGGGGGGTGACGCGCTAGCAACCTTGACCCCTACCAGCTTATCGCTCTGTTTGCTTACGCCGTGAGGGGAATGGCCACGAGGATTTCCGCAGCATCTACCGGCATTTTTCCATCCCGCCGTGAGGGGAACGGCCAGCACGAACTACCACTCCCAGCGGCCAGTGCTCAACCCAGGCGCCTGTCATTGACATCAGCAGGCAGCGCCGGGGGAGCTTAAAGCCGGCTTCGGTGTTCCGCAGTGCGGGACGCGCGCGGGCGAAGCCCGGGCCAAGGGCGGGCCCGTCCTTGCCCGTCTCTGACCGAATCTGACTGGACTGGGCCACATCTCTAACGCTGCTGCTGTGGCAGTGTACTCAAGGTAGAAGGGTGCACTTACATTGATTGTATTCGCAAGTGTTTGTTGTATTTCCTTGTTTTGCTCTATAGGCAAATATTCCATACCGCTAGTATTCTGCTCTGGTGGTATATAATATTAACTTCTAATTGACTCCATCTAGGCTATCGACTATATTGGCTCTAGTATTGTGTATATAGTGTATGATGGCAACCAAAGGGAAACGTACCGGTGGGTGTGGGTCTGTGACCGGTACTCTTGACCATTTCATTACTAGAGCTGTATCAGTTCTAGAGCATGAACTTGCTATAACTGAGCGACGCCTGTCCACAGAGCTAGCGCAAGCCAGACGCTCATCCCTGGGAATTTTGGCACGGGCAAAATCTCCTTCGAAGCTAGCGGGACAGGATGGGGGTGATTTAGCACCACGGGAGAATCCTGGGGTTGGTACTTCTATATTGCAGACCTGTAGAGAAGTGTGCGATGTTCCTGGTGATTCAGGCGACATTGCCATAACAACACGCAGCCCCCCCGTTACTACTAAACCTGCTTTAACCTACCCGCAGACAAGGGCTAGTAAAAAGACTGCAAATCCTCCCAACCCTAAGAGAAAACGAGTAGGGATGTCCCAGGGAGGGAGAAAGGCCAAATACCCTAATGTTATGGAAAAATCTCAAATGGGGGTGATTCAGGACGAAGATCATTTGTCTCCAGGTGGGAATGCTACTAGGCATGTAGATCAGCCCCAACCGAGTAATATGATTCCCCAGATAGAGAAAATGGTCCGTTCTCTGTTACTACCACTGCTGGAAAGGGTTAAGTTGGTTAGTGAGAAGGTAGATCGACTAGAACAAACTGTCTTAGACAATTTTTGTTCACTTAAAAACGTCATCAAACTAGCCACCAAGGAAAGGGATAATCTTCTAGGGGTGTCTTCTACTCTCCCCATTCTCCCGCTGGTATCTTCTGCCTATGAAGTAATGCCCGGGGTAACCCCCGAGGCTGTTCTCCCGAAGGCTCAGGTTATTGACAATTCTATTAAACAACGTGTTGACCAAGTGGGGGGTAACCCTTCGAGTGTGTGTAGCACCAATGCTGGGAAAAAGCGCGAGCACAAGGGAAGGAATATGGAATCTGGGGTTGAAAACAGTATATTGTCCAGGGCTCATATACATCTGCCCCCCGCTTGTACTCCTTATGTAGCCATATTGTCAGGAGTCCCGGAATTAAAAGAAGGTGTATTGGAGTCCTACCAGCAATTGAAAAACAAAATCACCTTCTGGCTAAGTAGGAACAGACCGCTTCCAAATTATTTGGACGGAAAGATCCTCTTTGCTAGAAGGGTTAGCTGGGTAGGCCCAAGACCCAAAGATGTTGCTGGGGACTCCATTATTGTCAACTTTGGAGATAGTCGTATTGTGCATTATATTTGTGACTCTCGACTGGCTAGTGACCAGTCAAAAATTGGGGTGCATGATCTAGGGTATTTTTACAACTCCAATCCCAATATCCCTGCAGGATCTAGCTCAGTTCTGAAAAATTGGGAAGCAAAAGACCTGTGCTACCCAGCAGCTCTTGCCTGACCGGTATCTGGGACGCAGTTCCTTATTACACCCCCCAATCCAAGTATTCCAGTCGGAGGGCCCAAGCTTTATGAAAATGTATATTATTCCCCTGTTAACGGGACGGCTGAGTTAGTAGATGTAATCACCCCTGAACTGTCCAGGGAAATGCAAAGTGGACGTAAGCAGTCTGGCGCTGACTTTGCACATGTTCATGGCCCAGGAAGGGATGGGGGATCATTGGTTTCTTGGAATATTGCAGGCTTAAAGTCAAAAATGGATTCTCCGGAATGGTTAGCCTATATAGGTGACTTTGATGTCTGCCTCTTCCAGGAAACCTGGTCCTGTGAGCCCCAGTTTTTACAGGGTTTCTTGAATTTTCATGTCCCCGCAACCCAGGGTCCTAGGGGGCGTCCAATGGGAGGCCTGGTAATTTGGGTTCGACAGGATGTATTTCCAGAGGCTTGTGAAATACCAACTGGGTCTGGGGATATCCAATTAGTTAGGGTACCACTTGGGATTCTGGGTGACTTGGATATCTATAACCTGTAAGACCCCAATAGGACGGGCTCCCAGGTTTTGGCCCACTTAGTTTCCCTTATAGACCAGTACTCGGGTGAGAGGCGAGTGCTCGTCGCCGGGGATCTGAATATTACCTTCGAACCACTTTTAGATCCTGATTCTGGGTGGGGCACTGACCCTGGGGAAGATCAATTGTGGGGGGTACCTGTGCTTGATCTCAGTCCAATAAAGAGGTGGACTGAGATCATTGTCCAGGTTAATGCCCTCTGCTATGAGTACGGCCTGAGGGCCTTGAATGGGAGGACGCCAGGTGATAAACAAGGGGCGAAGACTTTTGATAATGGTCGGCACTCCAGCAGGATTGATTATGTTTTATGCAGCTTGAAATTATGGCAATCTGTTCTAGATATGGTTGTTGAGGCCAGAGCTGAGAGTGACCATAACCCTATCTGTGTAACTCACCGATGGTGGTCTAGTAATCGCCTATTAGGTGGGGAGATGGCTCCGAGCCTGCCCGAGGTAATTTCAGCGAACAACATGCGTAGACTTAAGTGGGGCGAGCTTGAGCATAACATTCTGGCTATCGCCGATATAGATAAGAAATTAGCTGATTCCACTGCTGAGCTCGAGGGTATGCTAAACTATGTGCCAAGCAGTGTTTCAATCACTGAAACCCATGATAAGTTGTTTGCCGATATAGGCTCGTACTTTACGAAGCCTTTGAGGAATAAGAATAAGGCTTCAACCAAGAAAAATAGATGGTATGACGGCGCTTGCAGAGAATCTAGGGCCAACTTGGTGATACCTTTATCGAATGGAGGAAAGGATTGTGTCCACCTCGCCAGATTGGCATACAAAAAAGCTGTAAGAATGGCCAAAAAGAACTGGGACGAACAATGCTTGTCGTACTAAAGATTCCCGGTTATTCTGGAACATTCTTAAGTGGGACAGAGGTGGGCGGCCTGACAGTCCTTCCAATTTTGTCTCACAGGGGGAGTGGGTTCGTTATTTCAAACCCCAACATGCCTACAATTTTTCCTTCAATTTTGCATGGGTGCCAAATTATGTCTTTTTTTCCCAGGGTCCCTTTTGCATCCAAGATGCAAAAAAGGCCCTGGGCTCAATCACCAGTGGACGCGCCCCTGGCCAGGATAGGGTTCCTTCGGATGTTTTTCTCCATGACAAAGATAATTGGAGCAAGTACATAACACTACTGGCTAATGCTGTGGCTGTAGGTGCACCAGTTCCAAAATCATGGAGTGGGGCTGTCATCATACCTGTATTCAAGAAGGGTGATAGGATGCTCCCAGGAAACTACAGGCCAATTAGCCTTATTGATTCTATCCAGAAGGTGGTAGGGAGGATGGTCTTGAACCAAATTCAAGAGTGGATCGATGATAACAACATTCTGACACCCTTCCAAGCAGGTTTTCGAAAATTAACCAGCACGGTGGACCAAGTCTTTTGCTTTGTTCAGCTCCATTGGAGGGTGGTGACATTGGGGAAGGGCAGTCTTTACGCAGCTTTTGTGGATTTAAGAGCTGCTTTCGACCTTGTCCCCCGCCACCGGTTGTGGGCAGTTCTTGAGAGGCTAGGTCTCCCCAAAGAAATTTTGACAATGGTTATGCGTTTGCATGAGTCCAACTATGCTAGGATCCAGTGGGGTGGGGCAGGTGAAGTCACCCCTGAGTTCCCGGTTGAGCGTGGTGTGCGACAAGGTTGTACTATGGCACCCACGCTCTTCTCTCTTTATATTAATGGGATAGTTGATCTCATGCTTTCTGTCAATACCGATGCTCCAAGGTTGGCTGGTGTTTCCATCCCCATATTAATGTTTGCAGACGATACGCTTATCGTATCCAGAACATCTAATGGACTGCAAAAAGCCCTCCGCCTGTTTGATGATTTCTGCCTTGATCATGGTCTGGAGGTCAATGTGTCAAAAACAAAATTTATGGCCTTCAACCCCCATAGTAGCTTTCGAGGGAAAAGAGTGTACATGAATGGGCAATCTTTAGAAATGGTAACCAATTTTACGTATCTTGGAATGCAGATTTCAAGTAGCAATAATTGGCGTAAGCATCTTGAAATGGCCTCCCTGCGATTCAAACAGCTAACTGGTGCCCTGAGTAGGGAATTTAATAGATCATTCACTAAACCAATAAGCCCGGTATTGCAAGTTTACGAAGCGAAGGCCCTAAACTCTGTGCTCTACGGGGCGGAGCTCTGGGGTTTTGATCAGCTGGCGACTTTGACCAGTGTGGAGCATAAATTTTTTCGAAGTATAACTGGTCTTCCCCAGAGCACCCCTCTGATCCCACTTAGGTATGATCTGGGCAGGAGGTCCATTAAGGATATTGCAAGGCTCCGTCCGGTTTTATACTGGCGAAGGCTCTGGACCACTCCTGAACTTTCCCACTATGCTAATGGCCTAATGGACATCATAAAAACGGATGTCTTTCATAAAATTGAGTGGCTGAAGAACTTACATGCGTCTCTAAAAGACATGGGTATGGAAGGGATATGGAATGACCCAGCGACTGCCCAGTTCCCATCCAAAAGTTCTCTTAAAATAGCATACTGGGAAAGAATAGATTCCCAGGTATTGAGTAGAGCTACAGGGATGTCCGGTAATTTTCTTGATTCCAAAGACTCCCCTAGCCTTGAATTATACTGGGATCTGGTCACCAATGTGGGTGATAGGAAACTCTACTTTCAGTTTAGAGCTGGCTCCTTGCCTCTTAGATTCCTGACTGGAAGGTGGGCCAGGAACTCGGAATTGCAGTGCCCTGCATGCGGGGCTGCAATAGAAACAACTCCCCACTTCCTGTTTGCCTGTCCGGTATTTACCATCCCAAGGCGCGTTTGGCTTTTCCCCATGTGTAAGTCTCTTGACACAAGGAGCTGCGCCGTGGCATTACGCATTCTGCGCACTAGCTCTTTAACAATAGTCTCTGTCGCACTAGCAAAATACTTGGGCTGGGCATGGGCATTGCGAAGAAAAGCAATTAAGCGTACCCTTGACGGGCTTTAATGGAATTTAGCGTCTGGGTTCTCCTTTTAACTATTGAACTAGGGATTATTTAAAAGTGTTTTTTACTATTATATGTCAGTCCATCGATGTGTTTAATGTATTTTTAAATGTATTTTAATGTATTTATTGAAACTTATGTTTTTATGTACTATGTTTGTGTCTTTTATGATTGTTTTAAATCGAATAAAGACTGATGATGATTAGAAACGGACAGAAAGACGACCGATCTGCCCCCAGGGGGGGCAGAAAAGTCTTAACATTATTTTGGCCCCCAAGGAAGCGACCCTTGCCCAAGGGGTCACTTCCTAATGCAGAAACAGACATCCCTGGTGTCTAGTGGGCTTTTCTGCCCCCCCCCTGGGAGCAGAAACAGATACAAACACGACCGATCTGGGGGGGGGGGGGCAGAAAAGTCTTAATATTTATTTTGCCCCCAGGGAAGTGACCCTTGTCCAAGGGGTCGCTTCCTAATGACAGAAACAGACATCCCTGATGTCTAGTGGGCTTTTCTGCCCCCCCTGGGAGCAGAAACGGACAGAAAGACGACCGATCTGCCCCCAGGGGGGGGCAGAAAAGTCTTGTCATTAAAATTTGGCCCCAGGAAGTCTTAACATTATTTTGGCCCCCAAGGAAGCGACCCTTGCCCAAGGGGTCGCTTCCTAATAAAGAAACAGACATCCCTGGTGTCTAGTGGGCTTTTCTGCCCCCCCTGGGAGCAGAAACGGATACAAACACGACCGATCTGCCCCCAGGGGGGGCAGAAAAGTCTTAATATTTATTTTGCCCCCAAGGAAGCGACCCTTGCCCAAGGGGTCGCTTCCTAATGACAGAAACAGACATCCCTGGTGTCTAGTGGGCTTTTCTGCCCCCCCCCCCCCTGGGAGCAGAAACGGATAGAAACACGACCGATCTGCCCCCAGGGGGGGCAGAAAAGTCTTGTCATTAAAATTTGGCCCCAGGAAGCGACCCTTGCCAAAGGGGCCGCTTCCTTTCTGCACAAAAGACATCCCTGGTATCTAGTGGGGCATCCCTGCTCCACGATCGCGACGCTGTGCGCGATCGTGGAGCAGGAGTGCCCTGTATTGAGACATCAGGGGAGAGGAAATACTCTTTCCTCTCCCCCGATGCCTCAATACTTACGAAATCACCCCCGCGGCCCCACCGGAGACGAAAACATACCTGCTGCTGCTGAGACGCCTGGAAGCAAATGGCTTCCAGGCGTCCCAGCACTTCCTGATGACGTTGGCGCGCGCTGTGCGCTCTGAAGTCATGGGGAAGCGTGGGGGGGCTCAGGGGTGGCAGCGGAAACTCTTCCACTGCCATCCCCTCTGTGGGGGCAAGATCGATGCCCCAGGGGGGGAGCGCCAGCGCTTCCCCCAGGGGCTGTGCTCATGACGGAGCGGTTCCGTCATAGGCACAGCCCAACCGATGCTCATGATGGAACCGCTCCGTCATGAGCATCGAAGGGGTTAATGGAGTCGGCCAGGAGGCAAGCTCAACCTCAAGATCCTCCGAATTTTAGAATCATCTTGATTCAAGCCATAGATAGTCGCAATCGTAAGCCCCATCCTTAATGTAGCAATGGCCCGTCTTCCCCATTTATCTGTCATTGTGCACTTTACAATACCCACATGATGCCTAATATATATAGCAACTACCCTTATCATTGTCGTTTCTGAAGAGGAAGCTACCAGTTCGTAACCTGACAATGATCCCTCACTAGCCTCCATCAATTATCTCAACAGTCTTAATACGGCTTGTCACAACGCAGCTCCTCTAAAAACCTTTAACCGTAACAGAAAATGCCCCTTGGCTCCCTGGTTTACGGAATCTCTGCGATTGCAGAGACAACACTGCAGAAATTTGGAAAGGCACTGGCGCCGTCATTACAACCTTACTGATAAATTAGTGTACAAATGCGCCCTCTCCAAATACAAAGAGCTGATAGCTGCCGAAAAAACGCTCTATTTCACTTCTCAAATCAACCTAGCCAAAAATTCATCAAAAAAACTGTTTCAGGTAGTTACCCACCTCTCCAACCCTTCTGCCTCTCACTTCGAAGGAACCCAATCACTTTGTGATTCCCTTGCTAATTTTTTCACAGATAAAGTTATGGCCATCTTTTCAGCCTTCACTCACGCTTCTTCCACAACCACCATGAGTTCACCCTCAAATACCCATACACCTAGCTTCCCGGTTTTTGAAGCTGTTACGGAGGAACAAGTCCATCGACTTGTCTTGGCTACTAAATCAGGATCACCCCTAGATCCCTGCCCCCCTGCTATCCTCAATTTAATCCCGGAAGCTGTTTCGCCTGCCTTGACAAACATCTGTAACTCTATGTTTACGACGGGCATCTATCCGTCAGTCTGGAAAAAGGCCATTATCAAACCGCTACTTAAAAAGCCCACCCTTGATCCCCTCCTTCCGGCTAGCTACCGACCCATTGCATGTCTTCCATTCCCTGCAAAAAATTTTGAAAATATCATGAACACTCAATTATCAAAATTCATTGATACCAACAACCTACTGGACGACACCCAATTTGGGTTTCGACAGGGTCATGGTACAGAGACTGCATTATTAAAAGCTGCAGATGAAATTAGGATGATACTTGACACTGGAGGAGCGGCTGTACTAATTCTATTGGATCTTTCTGCAGCTTTCGACACGGTCAATCATGCAATTTTGATTGACCGTGTCTCAGCTTTTGGAATTCAAAATAAAGCTAAACAACTTCTTACAGCTTTCCTTGCCGATCGTTCGCAAAAAGTAAAAATGGGCCATTTCATCTCCCACTCCTTCACCCTCCCATGTGGTGTTCCACAAGGATCATCGCTAAGTCCGACACTATTTAACATTTATGTTTCGGACTTGGCGAGGGTAATAAAATCTTACGGAATCGCCCTTACCACATACGCGGACGACACTCAACTCGTGTTGTCGATACACAACGACGGCCAAGCGGTTGCTGCAAATTTTCAAGAGGGTATGCGGGCCATCAGTTCCTGGATGTCATCAAACTCTCTCAAATTAAATTCTGATAAAACAGAGGTGATGACATTCGGGAAACTGCAGCCTGTCTGGTCTCCCCAATGGTGGCCACCGGAGATGGGAGCCCCCCCTGAACCAGTTACTAGGGTTCGCAACCTTGGGGTTATTTTTGACAACAAACTGATGTTTGTCCACCACGTCAACTCTGTGGTTTCCTCATCCTTCTTCATTTTAAAAATGATCAAAAAGTTATTGCCATACCTCCCACCTTCAGCTGGCAAAACTTTAATCAGTATCTTGGTTTTTTCGAAAACGGATTACTGCAATGCCCTCTTGATGAATGCCCAGGAAAAGGTCCTAAACAGACTACAATTAGTTCAAAATGCGTCAGCCCGAATTTTACTGGGAATCCCGAAGTTTAAATCTATTACACCACACATCAGACATCTACACTGGCTCCCAGTCAGAAGCCGGACAAAGTTTAAGGCACTATGCATCGCGTACAAAGCAGTTAATAACGTCGGCCCACAGTTTCTCAGAAGTGCTTTTCGCCCTCTTGAACACTCCAGAACACTCCGTTCCTCTTCAGCTCACCTACTCAAAGTGGCACGAACCAGGAAGGTCAATTGGGGTGACAGATGCTTTACGGTCTCCACAGCAAAAATTTGGAACACACTGCCTAGTCATGTCAAAACTGCTCCCACCCTCTTGAGTTTTAGGAAGAAACTGAAAACCTGGCTTTTTTCACCTTGATCTATTTGCTGTTAGCACCATTTCCGTCCCTTGAGCGCCGAGACACCTTTGGGTAGTTGCGCGCTTTAAAAATTGCACAAACATAAACATAAACCTCTTATCTAAATAAGGTCTTAATTATCCCATGGGTTATGGGTATCCTGTAGGCAGATAATCTCGGGATTCCAGAACCGTAAGATCTCATATACCTTGGCCCTTTTCATTTTATTGTTCAACCCTCCCACATTTACCGAATAGATCCGTATTTTATCCATAGAAAATTATTAAAAACAGCTATCTATATTGAGTACTTCTCCAATTTCTTTTAATTCTCTCACAGTGCTAATCGCCCTGATCCACTGAGAACTCCCTCGAGAATGCACCCCCGGCAGCAGAGCTAGGATGCTTGGCCCAATCTTGGAAATCCTGTTGAGATTATTGCTAGAGCGGGCCTGTAAGTGCACTCCCATGTGCATGACAGCAACGAAGCAGCAGGAGCTAGTACTTACCTGTCAATGGATCTACGGGACACTGAGTTGTGGCCCAGATTGCTGCTGCTTTAGGGTGTCATGGGTGTCTCTCAGACAGCATGAAGCCGAAGGGGCCGCCCACGACTCGTGGCAAAATCGGCACTGCATTCAAAGAATGGAAGCCCGACTCAGGGGGCTGCAGCATCGGCCGTTCGTCCCGCATCTGAGATGTGTGGCACAGCGGGGGGAGCTTCTCTGCAACCCGTACATCGTGGGCAGACCACGACCCGGAAGGAGGCTCCAGAGAGGAAAGGGAAAGGAGAGGTGCCTCAGCAACGCCTGCCCGTCCCAACGATAGTGGAAACTGCTTGGCGGCTCCAAAAAGCTTGAAGGACACACAGGGACTGTGACACCAGAGCAAGGAGGTATGCTGGATAGGTGGAGGAGAGACTCTGTAAACCCGCAGACCCTACAGGTAAACTGGCTAGCGGGGGGAAATACACTGTTGGGACTGGATGAACTCGCACTGCACAAAATCGGTCCTCCTCAAGTATGGGGCGACCAAATGGAGGAAAGGGAGACCGGGGACCGGCTGCTAACTGCTGGTAATGGAATGTCAGAGGTCAGAAGGGACCAAGCTGTGATTGAGAATGGGAATCCCCTACCTAATTACGCTGTAACTGACAAAATGGGGGGAACAGAGGAACAACCAACTCACCCACCTTAAAAAAAGAACTCTTTTGAAGACATTTCAGAAGGCAAAACAGGGAAAAAAACAACATTGGCTACTAAGATCATAACAGGGAGCCCAAAGCCAAATCGAAAGGGGACCTAACATCAATAGGCAAAGTAGACAATGCATGAGAGATGTGGAAGTAGAGGCAACAGACTATTTCTATTCGCTATCGGATGATACAGGGTCAGTAATGGATTCCCTGTCCTTGTGTTTGAGTGAGGGGGAGAGTGAGAGCTTACCGGACACCAGTGGGAGGGATTCCACAGCAACTATGCGAAAAGCTAATAGTGTAGATGGTCTCTCTGGCCATGGTAGAGGGGAAAAAATGCATGATATTAGTTGGGACTATACACCCAAATACACATCAAATCTGCTCATTGGGGATTTAGGGGAGCAAGCACCTGGCTCTGAGAACACACCTACTACAACCCTGGATGCCATTCTGCAATCGGTCTTGGCTCACCGGGAAGAGTCCAGAAAAGATAATAGACTCTCTGGGGCAGCTATCTGTAAGCTGCAGGGGTCAGTTCGGAAAGTTGATAAAGTCTGTAGTGAGATCTCGGATCCGCTAACAGCACCGGAGACAATGACCGATAATCTTGAGACGGATATTGTAGCAACCCAGCTCCAGACCGAATCACACGAGGCTAGGTTAACTGATATGCAGTGGAAGATGGAAGACCAGGAAAATCGCCAGCGTACGAACAATCTGCGATTCCTGGGCATACCAGAGGACAAAGAACGCACGGACATCCTTCACCATAGGGTTGACTTACTGGCAAGGGCTTTCCCTGAGGTTGTGGGATGGAACTCAGGCCATGAAACCCAACTGGCTCATCGAATAATTTTGGTAGTGAAGCACCCTAATGGAGCGGATAGTAAACCTAGTGCCATGCTAGTTTATTTTGTGAGCTTCCTCCTCTGGCAGATCATATTTGAGAAAGCTAGACCGGACAAGAAGCGCCAACTTGACGGTATAGAGTTTTTAACTCGACCAGATTTTTGCTATGTAACAGTAGAAAGACGCTGGCGTTTACGACAAATGATTAATCCGTTTCAGGCAAAGGGCGCGCAGGCTTACCTTATGAACCCGGCCAAACTAACAGTTGTTGTAGGTGATAGATCCCGCTGCTTTACATCTGAAGTTAAAGTCAAGGAATTCCTAGATGAATTAAATGGGAGGTCACAGAAATGCAAGATTTAAGCCTTGTTGACAGCTCTTAGGAGTAGGAGGGATGGTTTGTGTAATAGGGTAGATGAGGAAGGGGAATGGAGTGTAGGAAATGGCTAATAATGATCTATAGGACCCACATTCTCTCTGTTTCTCACTTTTCTCCCACTTTATATATTTCTTCTCCTCTCTGCTCCAGGGGTTGTTGTTCTCATGGCTACCCTCTGTACCAAATGTAAATATGGTTAGGTTAGCAGGTTTACACTCTCTTTTTTTGGTTGGTATTTTTGGGTTGCAGTTTGTTTTTTAGTTTGTTTTTGAGACAGCATAAACCTACCCGAAATACAGACAAGTGCTATACAGGGCTAGGGCAGAGATACAATTAGACAGTGATTCTAGGCAGGGGGTGCTGGATTTTGGGGATGGGGTGGACTATTTACTGAGTCACGATGCAGTGTTCCTTAAAGATGCACGTCTGCAACTGTTTCCTAAACTGAAGAAGAATGAGCACAGTCCTGAAACATATAGGCATGCTGTTCCAAATCTGGACATGCAGTCACTCAGGATAAAATCCAGTCTATCATTTTTGACCAACCTTGCCACCTCAAACAGAAATCATAAATGGTGATCTTGTCAGCCGGAGAGTCACTTTCTGGGTGAAAGGGTTTCATATTCTTTAGAAGCATGAGGTGTTACCAAGCCATCTTGTCTTTTTGACAATGTATTCTTTTAGGGTGAGGCTGGTGTCACGGGTCAATAGAAGTGACTAAGCGTGGTCACAAACAGGGGTTTGAATCTACCCAAGTCCATGTAATTGAACCTTGTTGCAGCTAGTTATTGCTACATCAAACAAAATGTTTTTGATGTCATTGGGGTTACGTTCTTTTTAGCATATTCAGCTCTGGGTAAGGTGCAGGCTTTGATTGGGGCACTGGATGACTAGAGTTGAGGAGATTATTTAATCCATGCCTCCAAAAAACTGAGGGCATAAACAGAGAGTATTGCTTAAGTATCAAACATGTTATTGAAATCTTCATCTTAAACTGATCTTATGGAGGGTGATAGGCTAGGCAGTGCTGGGAAAGGACAACCCAAACCTTTCCATAGAATGCTACTGTTAGACTTGGCGTTGTCTCCCCTGACTTTTTGTCTTCAAGCCTCATGCTTTTGCCGACTTAATTTTTGCTAGTGACAGGACTCTGGGTACTTTGCCACTGCAAACCAGTGCTAAAGTGCATGTGTTCTCTGCTTAACACATGGTTACATTGGCTTATCCACAATTGGTATATTTAATTTACTTATATGTCCCTAGTAAAGTGCACTTCATGTGCCCAGGGCCTGTAAATAAATGCTACTGGTGGACCTTCTGCATTGATTGTGCCACCCATATAAGTAGCCTTTTCAACATGTCTCAGGTCTGCCACTGCAGAGCCGGTGTGTGCAGATTTAAGCTGCCATGTCGACCTGGCAACTTAACCCTTTTTCAAGGCCCAACCCTTCCTTTTTAATGCATATAAGGCACCCCTAAAATGGGCCTGGGACAGCCCAAAGCAGGGTGCATTGTATTTAAAAAGTGGGACATGTACTTTTAAGTTTTACATGTCCTGGTAGTAAAAAACTCTTACATTCGTTTTTCACTACTGCAAGACGTATCTCCCCCATTGGATAACATTAGGATTACATTATTGCATTTTATAAGTTTAATTTCCAATTGGAAAGCGATTGGAACCCAAGTTTGGTGTCTCTGGAATCACAATTTAAAACCACAAATTATGGTAAAGTTTGAATTTTAAATAGTAATTCTGAAAATGCCACTTTTAGAAAGATGGCATTTTCTCACTTTAACCAATTGGTGCCTTCTGCTCGTCTCTGAAGGCACGTCTTGGGTGGGTGTCTATGTGCATTTCCTGTAGACTGCCACACACAGAGGGATCTTAGGTGTGAATTATGGGCCATCCATATCCTGCTGGGCCATCCTGGACAGAATGGGAAGGATAAACTGACACTTGCACCTGAATAGGCTGTGTCTGTCCCCACACAAAGGGCTGCATACCCCCCTGTAGTGAGCCTGGAGCCTGGATAGGAAAGGTTGCAAGTCTGTGCACTTCAAAGGCCTTTCTTTGAAGTCTACCCCACTTTAGTGGCACAACTTGTATAAGTACTGGACCTCAGACACCACCACTTCAGTAAACTTCTGGAGATGTGGAAGCTCTGTCAGGAAGAAAGGACTGCCACTCTGCTGGACTGCTACAATGCCGGACTCCTGCTTTGCTCTGCTGACCTGCTGACCTCTTGCCTAGGGGTTAGAAGGACTGGACTCACACCTCTCCAAAGCAGAACCAAACTAACTCCAGGGGCATGCTGGTTTGCCTGCTGATTGAAGTCTCAGGGACATGAAATTCTTCCAACTCATCTTGCTATAGCACCTGGACTGAGAGTTGTTCCCTGCCAAGTTCTTCGAACCTTGGAAGTGGGTATATTGTGCTGTTTCAGCTAAAAACCACACATCAATGTCATTGCACCACTCAGAACTGGTACATTAATGCCAGCGCATCACTGCTGCTGCGAGGATCGAGTGCTCCACATCTCCATTAATGCTGATGCATCACCGGTGCTGCAGGGATTGAGGACATTGCATTTCCAATCAAACAGTGCATTATCTTCATTCCCAACGTATCTCTGACTTTTCGAGGCTCGAAGCACATGCATTACCTGCATCATAGGTATCGATGCTGATGTATCGCCTCCTTTGCTACATGCACCTCGCTTCAACGATAATGCAACAACAAACCAAGGATTTGTTTCAGCAGGTCAAGGCTGGTCCTTGCATACGACCTGCGCTCCATCACGTCCGGGTCGAAATTTTGGATTTGACCCAGTCTACCATGACCATGTACTCCCAATAGGTGCTTTTCGCTTTTTTAAGCACTACATTTCTGTTTATTCTTTGAAAATTCATTACCTCAGTTATACCTTTT
Organism: Triturus cristatus; assembly: GCF_964204655.1. Classification (NCBI taxonomy): domain Eukaryota; kingdom Metazoa; phylum Chordata; class Amphibia; order Caudata; family Salamandridae; genus Triturus; species Triturus cristatus. Next base: position 620,435,093 of record NC_140582.1, read on the forward strand.
TGATTTTTGTGGTTTTGGTCTTGTTTTGTTCATTAAATTAAGCCCTATTTTTCTATCCAGGCGTGGTATCTTTTGTGTGGTGTTTTCATAAGATATAACGATTGTGGATCCTGCTTGGACAGGGTGCATACCTCTGCCAACCAGAAACCCAGGTACTATGAACTCTTACTGTTTTTTCTGAATTTAGAATTGTCTTATCTATGCTGCTAAATCTGATACTGCACTCTAATGTACTAAGAACTCAGTCTACATAAACAGAGTGGACTCTCATCGCGGAACATCTTGAACATGATACAAGGTACTTTGAATATAACTATTTGTTAAAGTTGAAGCCAATTAAATGTTTTGAGGCAGGGTCTATTTAGCGTTGTCACCTTAAATTTAAAGAAACAATGCTGCTTGGTTCTGGGTCTTCTGACATATCCTAATTTCACAGCACAGAGGCCTGGTTGGGGTGCAGGAATTGTGTTGCTCAGACAAAGAGATACACTGCATTTCAACTAAATTGCAGTACTGGCCACTCACTATATTTCTGACTATATTTCCCTTCAAACACTTGTCCTACAGAGATTGGATTTTCTGCTAATAGACACTATTTGAGATTCGTACTTGAAGCAATTGTGAGCAAAACCAAAGCAACATTTTTATTTAGGCTGAGCTTTATGATTGGGTGGAGTGTGGTAGAGACTACTACAGTAAATTCAATAAAGCAGACAGGAAATTTGACTTCAGGTGAGGTAAGAGCTAGCCAGGTTTCGACACACTTCCTGCAATTGAGTTGATAATAATTCAGTAAACCTGAAGGAGCAATTTAATCCACAGTGGTGCCCGCAAAAATATTTACCATTTACCAATTTGTTTAGGAAATTGAAAAAAACTAAAACAGTGTCGTTTTTGATGATCTTGAATTGTAGTGCAGTAAATATTTTGGGAATATCAGTACTAAGAAACATGAACATTGTATGCAGTTCACCATGAAAAGAATATGTCCAACCTTGAACCTAAGTCATATAGTTCAATGAGCATAAGAATGAATAGATGTGAGAAAAGTCTTCCCCAGTCAACCTCGCTGAGAGGCTAATACTCAAGTCAAGTCAAACAAACTTTATTAGGTCATTTCGACATTAAACGTGCAAGTGCCTACATTACAAGATTACAGGATTCAATTCATTGCAATAATACTTTGGATGTGTTATAACCGTAAAAGTGCAGGTGCTTACAGTACAGAACTTCAAATTTGAATACATGACATAAATTCACAGCGACCACAATCCCCTAATCCTTTCACTAGCCGCTGACGGTTTTCTTAATGGCGCTGTTCCAGGAAACAGATTATCTGCCCCTAGTCTCACCTTATCCAGTAATAGGCGAAGAATAAGGTGGGACAAACTGCTAGAGAAACCGACTTGCATAAGGACCATATACGAGCAAGTGGCATCAGCCCTTGAAAAAGTGGAAAGACTCCTCCCTCAATTGTCCTCGCCAGATGGTTGTTTCCCCCTTGAGGACATTCACCAGACCCTCTGCGATAACATTGCTGAGGTATTGAACCCTGTGGTCCGGGACAGGAAAGTGAGGAGAGAAAGAGCCTCATGGTTCAATGCCAGTTGCAGGGGAGCTAAGAAAGATCTCCTTCGAGCGTTTAAAAACAGGGAAGCCCCCTCGGTGATTAGGGAAAAGAGGGTTGCTTACAAGCTCCTCCTTGAATCCGCTAAAATAGACTGGGATTGGGAGAACTGGGCAGAAATAACAACTGCTCTCAAAACCAGAGATTCAAGGAAATTCTGGCATATAGTCAAACATGGCTCAGCCGAGCCTGTCATGGCTATAGAGGGCAATATTGCGCCTGAAGTTTGGGAGGAACACTTCTCATCGCTTTATAGTAGGGCTGGGCTAGACCAAATAGGAATTCAGGCCGGGAGCCCACTGGCCTTCACTATTGATAATCACTCTGAGATGGAAGATTTTAACTTGGAGGAACTGGAAACGGCAATCACTCGCCTTTCCTCAGGAAAAGCGCCAGGCCTAGATAAGCTCCCAGGTGACCTCCTAAAGCATGAGGTGAGAATTTGGGCACCATACTTCTTGGTACTGTTTAACGCCATCATCCATGGGATGGCGGTCCCTCCAACTTGGCTCGGGGCGGAGATTGTGCCCATTTTCAAAAGGGGCTCACCTCTGCTCCCTGCTAATTACAGACCGATCAGTCTGATAGACGTCCCACAGAAGCTTTTTGCGAGGCTTCTGTTGGATAGACTCTTGGACTGGATCGAAGAGAGGGACATCCTGAGCCCCTTTCAGGCTGGGTTTCGTCAGAAGACCTCCACCATAGACCAGGTCTTTAGGCTGTCCCTTTTACACTGGAAAACAATACAGTTGGAGGGTGGCAGTCTCTATACTGTATTTGTGGACTTAAGGGCGGCCTTTGACCTGGTTCCACGCGGTAAGCTTTGGGAAGTGCTGGCGAATGTTGGGGTGCCAGCTGATCTTTTGACCATGATCATCCGCCTCCACACAAACACCTATGCCCGTGTGAGGTGTGGTAGACAGGGTGCACTCTCAAATAAGTTTCCCGTTGAGAGAGGGGTAAGACAGGGGTGCGTACTCGCACCAACCCTGTTCTGCCTCTTTGTCAACGGTGTTATTGATCACCTCAACGGGGTCCCCAATTCGGATGTCCCGAAGTTGGCGGGAATGAGGGTTCCGGCAATTATGTTTGCGGATGACACCCTCCTTCTCTCTAAGTCACCGATGGGAATCCAGCGTGTGTTGGATGGATTTGGGGACTTCTGCAGAGAGCATGGATTGGAGATAAACACTTTAAAGACTAAATTCATGGCCTTCAATCCGCCACCCAGGTTCCACCGTATCCCACGCATAGGGAATAATATACTTGAACGAGTAAACACCTTTGAATATCTTGGTGTTACACTCAATGAGGAATTGGGGTGGGGTCCACACCAGGAGAAAGCAAGGATGAAACTAGTGCAACATACCGGTGGAATATTAAGGATGATAGGGAAGAATAGGTCGACCCTTAAACCCTTAGGCCCACCTCTTCATATTTATAGGGTACAAGCCAGAGGAGCAGTCACATATGGTAGCGAACTATGGGGTCACAAAGTTTTGGATAGTTTGACAAAGGAGGAGAACAGATTCCTCAGGTGCCTAGTAGCTCTTCCTCCGAGTACACCTCTAGTGCCTCTAAGACTCGACCTAGGCATTAGACCCCTGGAGGAAGAGTTGGCACTTCGCCCCGTGATCTATTGGCGTAGATTGTGGACGGTGCCTGAATTGATTCATTATAGACAGGGTTTACAGGAAGTTCTCAGCTTCCCAAATTCGGGGAACATTGCCTGGCTTAAATTTGTAAGGAATAGTTTGGTGAGCCTAGGTCTAGATGCACTTTGGAACGATCCTCGGAACGCCTGTTCCAAGCTTCCTAAAAAAGTTCTAACCAAATTGTATTACGATTCCAAGGCTCCCTCACTTCGACCTTCTAAATCTCTAGGGTCTTTAACACACCAATTCCTTTACATGAAGACTATTTACAGCTTTGAACTAGCCCTTGACAATGTTTACCCTGCAATAATCAGGAAGCTTTATTTGCAATGGAGGCACGGGTCCTTGCCAATTCGTGCTTTCACTAGCCTCTGGTCTGTGTCGACACCCAGTATTTGCCCGGCATGCAGAGCAAGCGATGAAACCGAGCTGCATCTTATATTCTTCTGTCCGGGCTATACTGTGGCGCGCAGAAAATGGATCATTCCCGCCTGTAGGAATCTGGGCTTTACCAGGTGCCACGAAGCCTTTAGAATTCTTAAGAGCGAAATGGCTGTACACATTGTGTTTGCTGTGGCAAAATTTCTGGGGGCTTTATGGCACAAACGGTAAAGGTATTTAAAAATGTCAATATGATTCATTTTGCACTATGTTAAAAGGCACATGATTTTATGTAACTAGCAGGTATCTAGCCGTGTGGCTGCACCAATTTTTAACCATTTTATCTATTGTTCTTAAATGTTTTTATATTCATTTTATGTACTTTTATGGAGATTCTCCGAAATAAAGTTTTTCTTGACTTGACTTGACTTGATACATTTCTATAAATTATTAACAAGAGATATGTCAGTATGAATAAAAACAATTAAAAAATAATTAAAAAAGATAAAAAGTCTAACAACCGACAAACAAACCCCGAAGGAATAAGTTGCAGATCCTACTATAAAATCCCAATAAAAAGGTCAAACCATATGCTACATTAGAAAAGCCTAAAAGAAAAACCATGTGGCAACCATATTACAATTTTGGTGTGTGGCTTTTGGTTAAACATGTTTTCCCTAGAAATGTAGCTACTGCACAGGCAATTAGTGGTCTTGAATCAGTTTTCAAGATGCACAGCGCTTCTTGGTAACAAGGTGTTCCCAACAACCTACAAATGGGCACCAACCATTTACGTCTGGGGGAGTAATGCATCGGGCAACCAAAGAAGATATGTGTAATTGACTCAACAAGGGTTGCCATGGCAATGCAACTGTACAGCAGGTGGCTGCCACCCAGCTGTAAAGGAGTTCACAGGAAGTGATCCAAATCTGAATTAGATGTAAAGCTTTCTGTCCTGTGGAATCGTTATAACCTACAAATATTGCTCGTATGCGCTTTGGAATTTATAATCCATGAATTCTATAGTAAGACGGCCACCATGCGAGTATGTTGCATTGGACTGGGCCACCCAGTTCCAGTACTGGGACTTAACCAGCCCCTTACTTGGAAGGGAACAGGGGTCTTTAGCATCCCATGAACTCCCTAGGCCTATTGCTGTGAGGAGCGATTTAATTTTGGTAAACCATCCTATGTTTTTTAAATGATCAAGTAATACTCATATTTTGGATAGAATTGCAGGGTTTGTTGAAACTTTGTAGAGACCCTTGATCAAAATTATTCCTATAATCCATTAATCCAATCTATATAGTAAAGCAACAATAGCTTCTTCCACCGCATGAAAAAAATGGGAACATCATCCGAAAGATCTTTAGATGGAATGAGTAGATACTTTGGCTTTAGGAATCAGAACCAGGCATGTGCCAAAATATTGCTCCTAGATTTATAATTTCTAAGTGTGAGAAATTGGGTTGCTGGTTGACTGGGGCTGAGCCCTGGTCGGGTAACAACCAAAATCTCTTACAAGGTGAACCACAAAAAGTCACCAAATTAACCTGTGCTTGACCCTGTGTAGCTTGGCACAAAAAGCAGTCAGACTTAGTTTAGAGGTGATGTGTAGAGTATTTATGCAGCACACAAACATTAAAAAAGTGAAAACAAAACACAAGAAATATTCCACACCAATTTAGAAAAATAGAGAACATTTTATTAAATTGATTCACATAAAAATGACAAAAATTCAATCAGTAGAACCAGAGTTATAAATTTCTCAAGTTTTTAGTAAAAATTAGCACTTAAAAGATCAATGCACCAACCATGGATATCTAGTCGCGCAAGACATGGTCAAAGTTAAAAAATGACTGAAGCGCAGTTCAGATACAAGAAGTAGATCGGGCCCAGTCAGTGTTTACCATCGGACGTAAAAGAAATTTTAGGGAAAATATTTCTGAGAAGGTAAAGTTCAATGGGGCAAGGCTGCAGGCGTTGTTCACGGAGGGAGCTTCATCGCTATGGAGCCTTGGGTCGAACGCAGTCTCTTTTTTGGACATTAAAAATCTCCAGCAGGACGAGGCAGAGGGCTGTAGTCAAAGACAATTCCACTAGGCTAGCTACACCTTTGGCAAAGGACCGCTGAACAAGATTTGCTGCTGCAGTGAAGACCGTAGTGGAAGAAGTCGCAAAGTCAATCCAACTGGAGATGCACCTTGAGCTAGTAGGCAAACAGGTTGGTCCCAGTCTCCTTCTGGTTCACAGAGCAGTTTTTGGCCAAATATTGCCTAAGTCCTCCGTGTCGGGATGTGGCCATATGGGCACTTTTAGTACCACAACCACGTGTCGAGGACTGGTGGGGCACCATTTGCAGTTTCAGGGCACTCACTCAGGCTGGGTCCAGGTGGGGGTTCAAGATGGTGGGAGTCTTTTGTGTCCCTGTGGCTCTGAACAGGAGTCCAGCAAACTAGCCCTTGGAGTCACTCTGGTAGTCCTGGGCTCAGGTGAAGATGCGGGGCTTAACAGCAAGGCTTATCTCTGAGGGTTCAAGGCAGGCTCCAGGCAGCAAAGAAATCCTACCATGTAGAGCAAACCGGTCTTGCAAACAGCACAGAAGGTCACAACAGTAGGCACCACTGCGAGTCCTTCCACAGGTCTACGAGTGAACTCAATTGTTGGTGCCTAATATCCTATTTTTATACCCTGATGCCCTCCTTCTGGAAGGTGGAAGAAGCTTCCAGACAGTAACTTTGAAGTGCATGGAATTTTCTGACTCTCCTGCCATGGCTCCTAGCTGGCTATGGCAATGTGGAGGTGATAGGCCCTTCGTGCGGAGGCAGAGCACTATCTATTCAGTTGCAAGTGGGGCTGTTCTAAGCTCTACACCCCTCCTGTCAGCAGATGGTCCATTCAGGTACACCTAATCCCTCTATTGTGTGACTGTCTAGGAGAAATTCAAAACGTGTAACTGGCAATTACACCCAGTCATATGACCCAAGAAGGCTGCAGGCACAAAATGTTTGAGTGCAGGAAAAGGCCAACTTTCTAAAAGTGTCAGTTTCATAATTACAATCAAAAACCTAACTTTACCATTAAATAGGGGTTTTCATTACGATTTCAAAGACAACAAAAATGACATACCTCTCTGCTCCCATTTGAAAATTACAGCTTATTAATTGTGATAAGGAATCTTCAATGTTGTCATATGGGAGGGGGAGGCCTCATGGTAGTGAAAAATGAATTTACAAGTTATTCACTACCAGGACATGTAAAACGAAAAGGTACATGTCCACCTGTTCAATTATAAGGCACCCTGCCCTACAGATCACCTGGGGCCTACCTTAGAGGCTTGGCAAGGGTGTTTTATTGCCCAGTTGACATGGCAGTTTAAACCTGCATTCAGGCTGCAATGTCACTACTTAAGTGGATGGCACAATGAGAGCTTCAGGCCGACTGGTAACATTTAATTCACATGCCCTAGGTGTGAGAAGTTGGCCTGGTGTATGCTGTCCATAGCTACCACTAGAATAGCTTCCTTTAAAGGTTATCTTTAACCTAATCACCATAAGGGTTGTTTGGACTGGTACAAGGTGCCCACTTTAATTAGTGAACAGCATATATCAGACCAACTTCTCACATTGGTGTGCAGTGGTTGGGATTCAATCCTGCATTGTTTTACCAGATACATCTTTTGTAGTGATTAACTGAAATAACACTAGTATCTAGGAACATATACTACTAGCTTAAGATAGTAAGTTCTACTGAACTTGGGTTGGGTAAGTCAAGGGTCTAGCATACCCTTTCTCCAACCTAAGAAAGTTTAGTTCCCACTAGGTTAGGTAGGTGCCTACATCACACCTCACGTAGGGGTCCATCAGGATGTCGGTTGGAAAACCATTCCGACTGCCGTAGTAGCAGAAAAGAACCGTCCGCACGTACTGTGGCAAAACTGGCAGTCTGATTAGGATCGACCACCAGAAAAAAACGCGGGTAGTGGGCGGAGCAGGTGAAAATCCATCTGCGGCGGTCAGGTTTCTGGCAGAAAAAGCCAAAACTGCCACAAGGTCAGCGGATTGCCCGCACGTACAATTAGGATACCATTGAGGTGACAGCAGAGCAATCTGCTGTTTCCGACCCCGCGATCGCAAACAGTGATAAATGGGAGAGCCGGCAGAAGGGCTGTTGCATACCCACAACCGCGGCCGCTCCGGAACAATTATGACGGTCGACAAAAAAAAACACACAACAAGGCCACCAAGTGTACACATCAAACTAGCTCAGCCCCAAAAAACACCTAACACACCCTAATGACACATCCCAATGGCAACTAAAAACATACAAATCCCAGGCCAACCCACACAGCAAACCTGACAGCAATACTCAATTTTGACACACCCACATAGCTGAGTATAAACCAGCCCCGTCCCTGACCAGAATTCTTTGCAATACTCCACCCCTGAAGGAACTAACCCTATAGCACAAAGGAGAGGTAAAGCACCACACATCTCACCAGCACAACACACACACACACCATTTACATCACCACCACCACTCTCACACCTGCACCTTTAACACATTTGCACATCACACACCATGGCACAGAAAAGAATGCCCAAATTAATTGACAATGAGTTGTCAGTCATGGTAGATGAGGTAATCAGAGTAGTACCACAATTGTTTGGTAACCTGGTCCAACAGACACCATTAGCCACCAGAACACAAATGCAAGCAAGATTAGTCTGCAAGGTCAATGCAGTAGGGACTGTCCCACGCACCAAGAAGGAGATCATGAAGCAGTGGCATGACCTCAAGAGACAGGTGAAAGAGAGGAACAACAAGAACTGTCAGCTGGCTCAAATGACTGGCGGTGGCCCTTCCATTCCACCAAGAACATTCACTGAATGGGAGGAGAAGGTGCTTGCTATACTGCATCCAGAGAGTCTCACAGGAATAGAAGGGGAAGTGGAGGCTGGTAAGTACAAACAAATGTCTACCATCACACTGCTATGTACTGTCTTGCACAACTACAAAGCTACACCTCCTAGGTCCAAATGCATTCATGTGCATCACACACTCCCCAACACATGTCTCACTGATCCAATATTCACTCCCTCTGATTCACCCCAAAGGTAGCTAGCAATATTCCCTGGCTTGCGTTTAAACAGGCAGCCAGCACTACAACTCCCACCAGGTGGACCTGTCCCACAGCTGAGCAGAATGGAACACTCCCCCCACCCAAGAGCCATGTGTAACCATTCCCTCCACAAGGAGCCAGCCATCTTAACAGGGAAGGGTGTCTGTGGATAGGCAGCCAGCACTGCAACTCCCACCAGGCACCTTTGTCACAAAGCACACCAGGATGAAGCACCCACCCCACCCAGAAGCATGTGACAGCCATTACATTGCCCTCATCAAACTAACAGGTAGGTAGCCATCTTAACAGGGAGGGGGGTTTGTGGTTAGGAAGCCAGCAATACATCTCCCACCAGGCACCCTTGTCCCAAAGCTGAGCAAGATGGAGCACTCCACCACACACCCAGAAAGATGTGTCATAAATCCCCCAAATGTGCCACAAAACAGGTAAGTAGACAATGCATGCACCCCGCCATTTCTCTCAAAAAGCATGGAGCCATATGACCACACCAGCCCTCACAACCCACCAAACTTGGCACAGATCCAATAGCCACTTCCAGTGTGCAGACAGCTAAGTGTATGTAACTGTCACAGAAACCAAAGTTTGCCTCACCAAATCACATGTTGAAGAAATTCAGGGCACATTCATGCACAGCCATGGGGACAGAGCATCAAGGCCCATATGAAAACAAAACAAGCATGGTCAGTAGTAAAAAGAAAGCAAAGCACATGATATGACAAAGGTATGCATGAGATTACAATGGCTAGTTCATGCTCAGATGTAATGTCTTCCCTGCAGAGTAAACAACAAAGATGCTTCACATAAAGTTGTTGTGCAGCTAGTCGTTAGCTGACGACATGTCCTTGTAATCACACAATCTGTACGTGGCACATGGCATCTATTGACATGTCACACCACGGACAAGTAATGTATGTACCTCCACATCATATCAAGATGCTCAGTACTATTCAGCCATACAAAGTTATATCAATGTAAACTGTGTGGTGTATACAATGTAATGTCCAAACATCTAACACCAAGCTTGTGGGTTGCACTTCAATGACTATTTCACCTCTGTCCAACAGGAAATCAAAAATTGACTGCTGCAGATGACAACACCGACCTGTAGAGCCAGTCTCCCCCCGGAACATGGACCCTCAGATGTGGACTCCTTAAGTTTATCGGATGTGGAGCCCAAACCTGTCCCATCAGACATGCCAGGGCGCAACAGGTACCAGGACCCCACTGTCCCCACCGTCTCCACCTCAGCCACAACAACTGCGCTGACCCCTGCTGTAACAACCTGTGCGGCCTCAACCACCACCACCAGTGCTGCCTGCATCACTGACCCTGCCTCAGAGGATGCCCACACCATCCCACAATCTGAGGAGGGCAGGGAGACTGCACAGGTGCGTAGAGTGGTGACGCCACAGGTCTGGGACAGCAGGGTAGGTGGTAGGGCAACTGGGCGACAAAATCAACCAAACACTGGGACCGAAGCCCTGGCCAACTTCGCCAGAGTCATTGGGGCAAATTAACAAGCCCAGGGACACACAGGCCAGGCTCTGGAAGAATCACGTGTGCTCCGCCTGCTCCTGAGGTCCATAGACACAAGTATTGGCCAAATAGTGGACCTCTTGGGCCAGCTTGTGGGTGTCCTGAGAAACAGGCCTGCGGCCCAAACAACAGCTCAACCTATCTCCAGTGGCCCGCAGGATGACAGTCCTTCCACCTCCCCTGCTGTCACAGAGAGGGGTGAGTTCTCAGACCCCACTGAGCCCGCAGCAGAGGCCCCCCTGCCAAATGCTCAAGGGGCCGTCCAAGAAAAACCAAGGGAGGATCACATGGCAAAGCACCAGCCAAACTCCAGTCAAGGAGCCAGACATGATGGCACCCCTCTTCACCTTGCCATTGACTTTGTTGACTGTCCTTATCCACACTGCCATGTTGATGGCAGTCATCTGTTGGACTGTGTCACCACATCAATGTGGTGACTACTCTATTGTCTGATCTACCATCACTGACAAATAAATATTCACTTCCCTGTCACATATACCCATCGTAAATAAGCACCCTTTACACACCTCTGTTTTGTGTCAGCTCCATGTTTATCACAGAATGTACAATGTTGACTACAATGCACCAGGACCACTGATTGTTTGGAGGCATTGAGAGGCTGAAGGGACCTAGGAAAATACAAGAGAACAATATTCACTTGTCAGGTGATGGCATCACAGCCATTACACAACACTTGTCATCAAGGTACTCAAATCTGCACACATTACAATGAGCAACAGTACCGACATAGACATCCTGTAGCTGTGCATAACTACCCTGTCCCAGAAACATTAGCAGACAGCACAGAGCCAACAACAGGCAGCAGTCACAAAGCTCACCTAGGCCTTTTCACAAAATCAGCAGCCAATGGCACCGTTGTACGTTTTCACTCACCTTCCAGGGAAGTAGCGGTAGATGAGCTGTTGACGCACTGTCCACTATCCTCATCACTGGGCATGTGTGGGTTTGCAGGCAGAGGCCTCGGCTGCTCATCATCACCCAGGATCAGGGGGATCTCTTTGCGCAAGGCCAAGTTGTGGAGCATGCAGCATGCAACTGTGATCTGACACACCTTTTGGGGAGAGTACTTCAGTGCACCACCGATCTTGTCCAGGCAGCGAAATTGTGACTTGAGTAGACCAAAAGTACGCTCCACCACACGACGTGTCCTCCCATGGGCATCATTGTAACAGACTTCACCTGGGGTCCTGGGATTCCTCAGTGGGCTCAGCAAACAAGGCAGGTTGGGATATGCACAGTCACCTAGGTGTGAGATACACAGAGCAATTTTGTAACATAACTGTGGCTGAGGACAGCATGTCACTCATACAGCATGCTACTTGACTCTGCGTAATTACCCACAATCCACGCATGCTCCGGATGCAGATTTGCCATCAGCTGTGATACGATGCTGTTACGTAGTATGTAGGAATCATGGGCTGATCTAGGAAATTTGGCGCAGACATGGGAGATTATCATATCAGCTTGGCATACAGGGCCGGACTGGCTACCGGGCTTTCCATAATAAACACTGGAAAACAAATGTTTTAAAAAGTAGGCCCACTAATGCCTGCACTTCAATAATAATAAGAACAGCTGTTGTCAAGGGTCCATAAGGATTGTACACTAAAAGTACACAAGGACTGTCTATAGCAACTCACCCGTAACGTGGCAAGGGCCAGCTAAAGACAATTCCCGTTATTCAGTAGATATAGACCATGGCGGTGGTGCCCAAACCATCTATGGAACGTAATATTCAGACCCGTATTTGTGGAAAAGTTGGCTGAATGAATCAGGCACAGCGTGATTTTTACAACTAGAATAAAGGAGGGAATTCTAATAAAAATGCGAAGTAAGGAGCGCCAGGTGTTCCTAGGTGGTGGTCGGTTGTGAAAGAGAATTACCTGGAGACGATCTGATCGACGTCCTTACTCCATCGCAGTAGCAGCCAACAGAGCAGCAATCCGCAGGAGCATTTAAACTGAGAGAAAGGGGGCGGTGGCCTTGAAATGGGGCGGTGTCAATCACACACTAGTAAAAAGGGGCGAAAGACTCAATAAATTCTCAGTTTCTACAGCATTACTGGAGGCCTCAAAGTGCTATGTCACAGTTCTAATATTTGTAAATACATACAATTGTTCAATGTATATTAAAACTGCCAATGTACAATTAAGCAACAAGCCAGCTCCTCTTTTTGTGGTGTCTTCAATGTAATTACAACACGCCTCAAAGTGCAATGTCACCATTCTTATATTTAAGATAGGGGGAACAACCTTTACAACGCAACTTTTACAACGCACTACACTTACAACGCATTTTTTACAACGCACAATCCATTACAACGCATGACATTACAACGCATGACACTACAACGCATTTTTAAAAACTACCTTTACAACGCATTCCATTACAACGCATACTACCATTACAACGCATACCATTACAACGCATAATATTACACTACACTATCCAACACTTACCCTACTGTTGCACCCCCTGAAGTTAGAATAGTAATTTTTACCCCTATACTATCCAACACTTACCCTACTGTTGCACCCCCTGGAGTTAGAATAGTAATTTTTACCCCAATACTATCCAACACTTACCCTACTGTTGCACCCTCTGGAGTTAGAATAGTAATTTTTACCCCTATACTATCCAACACTTACCCTACTGTTGCACCCCCTGGAGTTAGAATAGTAATTTTTACCCCTATACTATCCAACACTTACCCTACTGTTGCACCCTCTGGAGTTAGAATAGTAATTTTTACCCCTATACTATCCAACACTTACCCTACTGTTGCACCCCCTGGAGTTAGAATAGTAATTTTTACCCCTATACTATCCAACACTTATCCTACTGTTGCACCCCCTGGAGTTGGAATAGTAATTTTTACCCCTATACTATCCAACACTTACCCTACTGTTGCACCCCCTGGAGTTAGAATAGTAATTTTAACCCCTATACTATCCAACACTTACCCTACTGTTGCACCCCCTGGAGTTAGAATAGTAATTTTTACCCCTATACTATCCAACACTTACCCTACTGTTGCACCCCCTGGAGTTAGAATAGTAATTTTTACCCCTATACTATCCAACACTTACCCTACTGTTGCACCCTCTGGAGTTAGAATAGTAATTTTTACCCCTATGCTATCCAACACTTACCCTACTGTTGCACCCCCTGGAGTTAGAATAGTAATTTTTACCCCTATATTATCCAACACTTATCCTACTGTTGCACCCCCTGGAGTTGGAATAGTAATTTTTACCCCTATACTATCCAACACTTACCCTACTGTTGCACCCCCTGGAGTTAGAATAGTAATTTTAACCCCTATACTATCCAACACTTACCCTACTGTTGCACCCCCTGGAGTTAGAATAGTAATTTTTACCCCTATACTATCCAACACTTTCCCTACTGTTGCACCCCCTGGAGTTAGAATAGTAATTTTTACCCCTATTCTATCCAACACTTACCCTACTGTTGCACCCCCTGGAGTTAGAAAAGTAATTTTTACCCCTATACTATCTAATACTTACCTTAAATGCAATTTAATATTATGCGTTGTAATGGTATGCGTTGTAATGGTAGTATGCGTTGTAATGGAATGCGTTGTAAAGGTAGTTTTTAAAAATGCGTTGTAGTGTCATGCGTTGTAATGTCATGCGTTGTAATGGATTGTGCGTTGTAAAAAATGTGTTGTAAGTGCATGCGTTGTAAAAGTGTGCGTTGTAACGACATACATCCTTAAGATAGACTCAATCGTTCAATGAGTATTTGAAACTGACAGTGTACAATTAAACAAAAAGTGCAGTCTCACAATCCAGATTTCGAAATCAGTATGTATAGACAATTAGCAACCAGTGATGAAGCTTGGATATATTCACAGATGAAGTACCAACCTAGTGGTACGCAATTATTCACATACAACATCACAATTGCACTTCACATTGAACATAAATACAGACATTTAAAAAAAGAAAACAAACAGTAAATGATCAAATCTAAAGGCATCGGATACCAATTTTCAGTAGGAGCAAACAGGATTGGGTTAAACAACAATATTTGTTACACAGGAGATTGCCATGAGATTATGCATACAAGGCCTATTGTCAACAAACATTGCTGAGTGTGGACACCTGTCTGGTGATCTCCTCATATTCATTTAATCCTTTTGCTACAGTATCAAAGTGATGGATCCATCTACACTCGCGTAGGCTCAGAACTCTACCAAAATACCCTCCCCTGGGGTTTCGGTGTACCTTCTCTATTACACACCAACGTAGGCTCTCCGGTGTGTCCAAATGATGTAAAATGTTCCACGAGGAGTGCTCCCTGTGCCTGGCACTGTATATGACTGCAGTGTTGCAGGATACGGGACTTTACTTTTTGTATAGTTTGTCCTATGTATACAAAGGGCATGGACAGGAAATGGCATAGATTACACCGCTGGAGTTACAGTTAATGTGATCTTGAAGTGTGAGTTTGTAGTTGTTGTGTGTGAAAGTTTTCAATTCATTGGCCATACGACTCGCTCTACATTGCCCACATTTAAAATGCCCCTTCACGGGCGGGATGTTCCATAGTGTCATCTGTGAAGTTCTCAATTCTGTGGGTAATAGGGATTTCACAACATGTTCCCTTACAGTCATGCCTTTGCGGAACGCATGCATGGGTGGTGGTAGTCCACCAAGTTCATCTGTCACAGGTGTCAATGGTTGCTTATAATTTTCTTGATGGTATTGCTCTTTGTGTAGAATGTAGTCACACAATCTAGCCTGTCTTGATCATTAGTCCCTCTCTCGTTGGGTTCCAGAAGGGAATCTCTATTGTTGAACCATGCACGTTTTCGTGCCTTTTTTAATAGTCTGAGTGGGTAGCCTGTCAGTCAGACGTGACATAAGTTCAGCTGACTCTAGAAATAGTCACCTTTCCTGGAGCAATTCCTCCGCAACCTTAGGAATTGCCCAAAGGGTAGATTGTCCCTAAGGTTGCGTGGATGGTGACTCGAGTACCGCAGGAGAGTGTTGCGTTCACTCGCTTTTCTGTAATGGCTGGTATAAAGTTTACCATCTTCTGCTTTTATAGCTAGATCCCAAAAATGTACTGTGGAATTGCTATAGTCTAGAGAATTGTATATCCTTGGAGCAGTTGTTCAACCAAGAGTGAAATTCCTTAAGTAGGTTTTCACTCCCTTGTCAGATCAGTAGTACATCGTCAATGTGCCGATGCCATAGCTCTATTCACTGACTGTAGGGGTTTTGTTCGCTCAGGATGTAGTTGTGTTCATATACATCCATGAAGATAATTGCTAGGTTGGGCACGAAGCTTGCCCCCATAGCAACTCCCTTTGTTTGTATGTAGAAGTCACCCTGAAAGCTAAAGAAGTTTTTAGTCATGGCTACATCAAGGAGTTTGATGATAAATTCAGATGGGACTCTGTGTGGCCTGGGATGTTTGTTGAGAACTTTCAATGCCTCACCCTGGGGAATGTTCGTATATAGGGATGTGATATCCATGGTGACCAGGAGGTTTCAATTCATATCAAATGGGCGATGGTCCACAAGTTGAATTGATTGCATGGTATCCCTTAAGTAAGTAACGGTGTTCTTAGAGATAGGCTTAAGGAATACATCTATATACTTGCATAAAGTCTCCAAAATGGAGCCGCAACCCGAGATCATGGGTCTCCCTGGTGGATCATGCATACTTTTATGTATTTTGGGGAGGGTATATATGGTCGGAATTCTCAGATACTTGTTATTCAGGTAGTCAAACTCATGTGCACTTAGAAAACCAGATGCAAGACCCTCAAGTGTGATATGTTTGATGGCCTTCATAATCTCTTTAGTGGGATCTGATCTTAGTTTTTCATAGTTACCTTCTATCCGTAAATGGGATAGGATCTCTTTTTTGTAATCATCAGTATTTTGAATCATAATAGCCCCCCCTTTGTTGGCAGGCTTGATTACTATTTCAGCATTATTGCTGAGAGCTGTGAGTGCCATACGTTCCGAACGTGTGACATTGTACTTGACATACTGCCTACGGGAAAGGGCTTTTGTGATATCACGCATTACCACCTGTTCATATGCCATGACATTGGGTGACATAAGATGGGTCGGTGGGACAACTTTGGATGGAGGACAAAGGCCGGTACAGGAAAAGGTGGGATGGTAGGGGACTTTGTGGAAATAATGTTTTAACCGTATTTTATGAAAAAACTGATGTAATTCCATTTTAAGATTGAAATTGTTAGGTAGTGTAGTAGGTACAAATCATAGACCTTTCTCCAGGATTTTTTGTTCATCTGGCTTCAAATCATATGAGGATAAATTCACAATAGGTTTTTTTGGAGTAGTTAGTGTATTTCCTACCACCTGTAATGTTGGCGGCTGGTCTGGATATCCCCGTATGTCTCCTGTTGATAGTGTACCTGTATCTTCGCCCTCCCTCTACCCATGTTCCAGGTAGGTTCTCTCATTGCCTTGGGTCTCCCCCATGGCTGACCTCTCCCTCCGTACTCCCACCATGGTGCTTCCAACTAAAAAGGTGGTTGTTGTTCTAAGTATCTCTGGCCAGTATTGTTCGTGCCTAAACTGGTACTTGGCCCCTCTGCTTCAGTATCTGAACCACTTGCAGCAGATGAATCGGAGAAGGTAGTATACTTTCTAAACCATCCTCTTCCTTTGGTTGAGAACTTCCCTTGTGAATCCTTTATGTAGTGTCCTTCTTGTAGGTAAGGATAGGTGGTGTTCTTATAATAGAATTTAAAATCCTTCGCTAGTTTGTCTAGTTTTGTAGTTTGTGCGTACAAATCAAAATCTTTGAGCGTTCTCTCTAGTTGTTCTAGTGCCTCTTTTGCGTTTGCAAGTGCCTTATCATCAGATATTTCTTTTTTTAGGTCAGCAATTTCCTTTATGAGACGTTCTACCTACTCTAGTGCTGTCTGAATCCCCAGCACCATCCAGTGCCTGGAGCAATTATTAGAGACAAAGCTGAAATTCCGTTTGAATTTCGGGTTGTCGATGAAGGTGGCAGGTTAATTTCTCACTCTTAATCCCACTGGTATTACATTGGACTGTAGATATTTGGTTACTACATGTACATGTAACCTTGTGCGGATTAGTTTTTTCTCTAATCTCTCAAGTCTATTTATCTTTTCATTCAAAGTGAACTCAATACTCGGTGTGGCTCTCCTCAGAAAACCAATACCACCTTGTTCTTGTAGTAGGCGATCTATGTACTCCTCACTATAGGTCAATGGTTCTTTTTCAGGCATTTCTTGAAACAAACCAGATACAAAATAATACAAACAACAAGCAAATTGGACAATTTAACAAACACAAAACTCTTGCAGGGATCCCCTGCACAAGGTTGCCATTATAAACAATGGGGGATTCCCAAAAGGTCCCTGGGTATCGGTTATTATAAAGAAACAATGGTCCTGGACCAATTATTCAAGGAATAGTTAGATTAACAGAATTAACAGCTTATTTGAGTTTACATTAATCAGCTCCCAAATGTCTGTAAATCGTGAAAATAAATGTGCAGAAAAAAACACTAAGTATTATTACAATATATTTATTTAGTCATTTAAAGGAATACTCAGAGGGTCAAGAAGGTAGGAAAATGTTCTAGGGAACGTGTAAGAAGGAGTGCTCAAGTGTATATATAGAAGTCAAGAGAGCTCAAAGTGTGTAGAAAAGTAAAGGGCATATATTTACAAGACTATACAAAACTAATAATCAATAAACAGTTAAATGCAACCTGGCCACATGCAAATTATTAATTTGAATTTGTAAGGAGAGTTTCCTTAAGGCTGTAAACAGGGGTAATGGGGAAGGGGAAAATGGCCCAGGTGCGGTAGGGGGTAGCGTTGACGTTTTGATCCGTCTTATTGGCAAAAGAGGGACTTTAATACCTCAGCTATGCGGATCTTCCTCAGGACAAGGAGACGGGTGAAGTGACCCTACAGAATAAAAACAAGGAACTTAGAATCGGGACCTAATAGGCTGCCCAGGCGTGGTGTCTGCACATCAAATGGCGGTAGTAATGTATTTAACCCACCTCATCACTCTTGCAATGCTTAATTGGAGTCCAAAACCTGGTTACACCAATGCCTGCAATTCAAAAATAATAACAACAGTGTCTGTCAAGGGTCCATAAGGATTGTACACTAAAAGTACGCAAGGACTGTACTTGACATACTGCCTATGGGAAGGGGCTTTTGTGATATCACGCATTTCCACCTGTTCATATGCCATGATCTTGGGTGGCATAAGATGGGTCAGTGGGACAAATTTGGATGGAGTACGAAGGCCGTTACAGGAAAAGGTGGGTTGATAGGGGACTTTGTGGAAATAATGTTTTGACCGTATTTTACGAAAAAACTGATGTAATTCCATTTTAAGATTGAAATTGTTGGGTAGTGTCGTAGGTACAAATGATAGACCTTCCTCCAGGATTGCCTGATTCATTCAGCCAACTTTTGCCACAAATACGGATCTGAATATTATGTTCCATGAATGGTTTGGGCACCACCGCCATGGTCTATATCTACTGAATAATGGGTAATTGGCCTTAGCTGGCCCTTGCCACGTTACGGGTGAGTTCCCAGAGATAGTCCTTGTGTACTTTTAGTGTACAATCCTTATGGACCTGGACCAATTTCCCCTTCCCCATTACTCCTGTTACAGCCTTAAGGAAACTCTCCTTACAAATTCAAATGAGTAATTTGCATGTGGCCAGGTTGCATCTAACTATTTATTGATTATCAGTTTTGTACAGTCTTGTAAATATATGCCCTTTACTTTTCTACACACTTTGAGCTCTCTTGACTCCTATATATACACTTGAGCACTCCTTCTCACACGTTCCCTAGAACATTTTCCTACCTTCTTGACCCTCTAATGATTGTTCCTCTAAATGACTAAATAAATATATTGTAATATTAGTGTTTTTTTCTGCACATTTATTTTCAGGATTTACAGACATTTTGGAGCTGATTAATGTAAGCTCAAATAAGTTGTTAATTCTGTTAATCTAACTCTTCCTTGAGTAATTGGTCCAGGACCATTGTTTCTTTATAATAACTGATACCCAGGTCCAGTGACCTTTTGGGAATACCCCATTGTTTATAATGTGCTCCTGTACTGAGACAGAGTGGTACATAACCCAGTGTCACTTAAATGTCCCCCTCTTGTCTCCCATGCCTGCAGCTCAAAGTCCACCAGCGTAAGGCCGTATGGAGGGCCATTGCATGCAAGGTGCAGGCTCTGGGTGTCTCCAACCAACGGCACATACAATGTCACAAGAGGTGGGATGACATCTGCAGGCTGAGCAAAAATGTGGGAGAGATGATGCGGGGGCTGCTCCCTCGGACTGGTAGATTGGTGTTCAGGAGCATGACAACACTAATGGCCCGCATCTTGGCAGTGACACAGCCAGAGCTGGATGGATGTGTGAGGGCCCATCAGCAGCAAGTTGGTGGTGAGTATTCTGGGAAGGGTGACATTGGGTGTGAGTGACTTCATGTATTCCAACCCTGAGCCAGTGCAGAGCTCTGTGATGTTTCTAGTGTGATGCAATGGCTTGTAAGTGGCCTCTGTGTTGGTTGCAGCTGTCATGCATTTTTGCTACATGTACTTTCTCATACCTTTAACGTAATGACCCCTTGACATTGCAAGCAGAGTTGTGGCCTTATGGCATCGGCTGCATTAGAGGAGTCATGGACATCCCCTGGCAGGCAGTGTGCCTCATCTGAGTGTGCTTTCGTCGATGTGTGCAGTGCCTGACCTTGAAATTGTGAGAAATACAAATCTGACAACTGTAGGTGTGCACCAAAGCACAACATGGTGGATGACAGGAGCTCATGGCCATTGCAAAATGACATTTTGGAGTCTGTTTCTGTGTTGTCCCCTTATGGTGACTCCATATGTGACTGTGACAACTTGTTGAGATATACCTCTTTTACACCTACAGGGACCTGGGTATGCTCACAGGGATCTGTATGTCAGGTTACACGGAGGCAAGGGCAAGCTATTTGGCTGTGTGGACATCACATGGGTCATTAATGCCAAGAGTGCATGTTACCATGCATAATTTGAGTTTTAAATTAAGGTTGCACATGCAGACTGCACAGGGTGGTGTGCAACATGCGCGTATCATCATCTTGTTTTGTGCTTTGCTTACATATGATGTTTGTGTGTATGGCACCAAACTGAACCTACGTCTCCATCTCTTGGAGCATCTACAGAGGGCCATGAAGAACAGGGGACCGACACTAGTGGTGAGGCATCTTGCACGACTGCTACACATGAGCTCCCTGACACTGATGTGACCAGCGCCTCGGGAGGGGACAGGAGTGCCCTTGAGGAATCACACCCAGAAACACCAACCTTAACATCATCTGATGCCAGCGGTGACTCCTCGACGTTGGCAGGCACAGGGAGTGGGAAATCTGCCTCCTCTTCCACCACACATCGTCCCGTGCCCATCCTCCCAGCTACTTCCACTAGTGCTGCACGTGCTCGCAACAGTAAGAAGGGAAGAGTGTCCTTCCCCCAGGCACCGCTGCCCCTGCAAATATCTCCCCTGCTGCCCTCAGTATTGAGGCTGTGGACCTTTTATGCCAGCTGTGTGTGGGTCAGACAACTCTCCCGAATGCCTTCCAAGACCATGACAAGAAGTTGGCACAGGTAGTTGCCTTCATGGAGGGTATTCATTCTGATGCGGGTGGGCTACACAGGACTGCTCAGTCTTTGTCCTCCACAGTGACGGCAGCCATTCAGCTGTCCAGGCTCAGAGTCCAGCTCCAGTCCCTTCAGCAACCCCCCTGCCAGTGGCTACATCTGACAAGGGTGACCATACACCACAGCCCACAGACTCCAGGTACACCACATGCAGCACACAAAAGCAGCACCCCAAGTGGGCCAGAGCACAGACACCGCCCCCCAAACAAACAAAAGTCACACAGGAGCGCAAAGGCAAAAGCCCTTCAGGTGATACTCATGGGCATCAAGCCAAGAAGCAGGCCTCAGGCTCACATGCCTCAAACTCAGCCCTTTCCAAGGACACACCAGTCCAAAAAGCGGCTCCCAAAGACAGGCAAACAGTTGCCATGCCTGCTGTGAAGCTGGTGCCTGCTAAGAGTCCACAGAAAAAGCCCTCTAAGACATATTCACTCACAACCTCAACTCCCACCCACGCCCCTGTGAAGCTGGGACATGAGGGCATTGTGGGGGTTCACCTGGTCAACAGGGGATGGAGGGGAAAAGGCAAGGCCAGGCCAAGATAACTGCCAGATCCAGCAGATCCCCAGAGGGTGGGCCACCACCTGCACCTGATGCACCTTTGGTGGAGAGTGTGCCTGTTGTGCCCGCACCACCTCCCACTCCAACCAAGACAATTATTACCTAGCGTAACCCCAAGAATTGGAAAGGCAGCCCTCCACATTCTCCATCGCACACTGTGACTCACAGCAGCATGTCTCTGCCTCCACATTCCGCCACGCCACCGGTCCAAGCAGCCCTCTGGCTCAGACAGCCACTGATGCCTCTACCTCAGCTGGTCCTCTCACTCCCAGGTCCAGTCCTCCAACTGGGCCCGACAATCAGCCACTTCCCAGTTTGACTGACAGCCAAGTCTGAGGCAAAGTCCCCCTACCACACCTATCTCTTCCACAGCGGTGCCTGGACTTCCCATTGTTATCCCCCTAGCTGTGTTGCTGGCCATGGCAGTGTACGGTGTCACCCATTCCCTGTGCAGGTTCTCATGCACACATGTCCATCCTTTGCACTATGGACTGGCCACTGGCCTTGCTGTTTATAACTTTGGATGCTCATTCCCTGTGCAGGTTCTCATGCACACATGTCCCTCCTTTGAATTATGGACTGGCCACTGGCCTTGCAGTTTCTAACTTTGGATGCCCATTCCCTGTGCAGGTTATAATGCACACATGTCCCTCCTTTGAACTATGGACTGGCCACTGGCCGTGCTGTTTATAACTTTGGATGCCCATTCCCTGTGCAGGTTCTCATGCACACATGTCCCTCCTTTGAACTATGGACTGGCCACTGGCCTTGCTGTTTATATCTTTGGATGCCTATTCCGTGTGCAGGCTCTCATGCACACATGTCCCTCTTTGAGCTATGGACTGGCCACTGGCCTTGCTGTTTATAACTTTGGATGCCCATTCCCTGTGCAGGTTCTCATGCACACATGTCCCTCCTTTGAAATATGGACTGGCCACTGGCCTTGCTCTTGTCTACTTTTGATGCCTATCTGGGTAATATGCAATAAAGACAGTTACTCCTATTGTCTGCTTTGTCAGTGTCCTTGCTAAATAAAAAGTTTTCTGTATGGGTATGGTTTCATGTGACACATGCTCTGTATGCCACTTTAACATTGTCATTTGCTTGTTTTACTTTTTCAGAGTTTGCCTGAGGTGACAGGCACTTTAGTTCTTCTGGACTCTGAGACTTGAGGGTGCAATGATGGTTGTTTGTGATGATCTACTGTTAATCCTAATCATTCTATGGCCAGGTTTGCTAAATTGTACACATGTCATGTTATGATGCAATACCAGAACAGGGGGAAATTCTATCCACAGGATTACATGCAGGTTGGCCAGGGTCCATCATATCTGCGTGATCTTTCTTGGTGTGTGAAAAGCAGTGTTGATGTGTGGTCATCTTGTGATTGCCTATCTTCCTAGTCACATGGGTGCATTTGTATGTGTGCACTTGAGTGGTCATGAAGTGTGAAGAGGGTGACTTGGTCAGTAGCGTTGATGTGTGTGTGCCCCTGCAATGCCAACTGCACACATGTATAACCCGGAAGCTGAGTGCCTGTTTATTTGAATTGTCAGCCATGTGCTTCAGGTTGTGGGCACATGTAGGAGTTGTAGGTTGTGCACTGTGCAGTGTGTTGGTGTGTCCTTGCACTCCTGGGGGATACCTACTTGTTGTTGCTGCCAGCTGTGAGTATGCAGAGTGTGTGACTGCCAAGTCTGTGTTGTGTTTTGTTGATCAGCCATGTGTCTTGTTGCTGTTTGTGCTCACTGTGCAGACATGCTCAGCCACACTGACATTATTTGTGAGTTTTCTCATGCATTGCTGTTACTTGATCCATTTTTGGCTCCAGTATGGTATGTGGGATGTGGAGTCATACCATCCCCTATCTGTGCTTCGGATGCCTACCCATTGAGAGTCACTCCTATATGTGTTTGTGTACAGTACACTCCTGACCTGTCCACTACTGACGTACACACAACTTCAATCTCATGTCACCTACCCCTTGGGTTGCCAGTGTGTGAGCCTCCCCACCACTTCATTTGTTACACTATGCTTTGTGGTGCTGATCTGTGCACAGGACCAATGTGCCAGTCAGGACAGTTTAGTTATGTGTGATTTGCTTGTACTGGTTTGCAGTCATGGTTGCTCATGTGCAGTGCAAATGTTTGTGCTGCACAGTCTTCTGGTCATGTTGTTTGCACCTGGGTGTCCCCCCTGAAGTGTGCATCTGTGGGTGCTGGGTATGCTGTATGTGTGTTTGCTGAGGTACTGCTACCCTCCCTGAGTGTGATGTCTGTGTGTTGTGCTGATTTGTGTTGTGGAAGTACATGTTGTGGCACTGAGCTGAGATGCGTGTGCTACTGATTTGGTTGGTGTACACACACTGCTTGGTGTGCATGCAGTGCTGTGAGTGTATGTTGCCTTGTACTTGCCTGGTGTGCATCCCCCTGATGCCCAGCTGAGTTTGCTATGTAATGGATTGGAATGTGCATCTGTTGGGTTTTTGTTGTGGATGTATGCAGTGTTTGGCCTGTGTTTCGCTGTTTCTGCTGACAGATGCTCTGTGTGTGTGATGTTCTATTTGCATGACACTGTTTGTGAGTATTTTGTGCATTGTGATACATTCTGATGTGTGTTGCAAGTGTAGTGTGCATTACTTGTGTGTCTGTCACATGCAGCAAGGTGTATTCTTGTTACTGGGCTTGTTTTGAGTGCACAATAGTGCTATGTCCTCCTATATTTGACCTGCCAGTTGTCAGGATTGTGCATGTGCATGTGCATGCTTGTGGTGCACTATTACACCATGTTGACTTGATGGGTGGTGTGGTGTCTCTGTCTGTGTTAGCTTATTGTCTCATTGATCCCAGTTGGTGTTCATGATTGATTTTAGAGTTTGCAATGCTTGTCTGTGCATTGATCCTGAGTGACAGTGCTGTGTACGCCTGTTCTGTCTGGGGTCCCATTGCCTTTCCAATATTTGGGTGGACATATGTGGGCTTGTTGGGCTTCTGTGTATGTTGTTTGTGAGGTTTATTTTTGGCTATTGTGTTTGTATCAGCATTGGTTCAGGCATCCCTGAGTGTGTGTGTGTGATGTTTGTGGATGCACCTCAGGGATAGTGATTGGTTGTCAGTGAACTCACAGGACATCATTTGCACCATTCTGTGTGTTTGACACTGGTGTTGAGTGTTGCAGGTTTGAGGTGGGTGGAGGAGGGGTATGTGTGAAGGTCCTACTTGTGGTTGACAGTCATGGAGTGTGACATTGAGCCATGTGTGTTGTGCAGATGATACACATTTGCCAAGTAAGTTGAGACAGATGTGTGGCTGGTCACTGTTTGACTTCAGACACTTACTATCATCACTTTGCCTATGCATGGCTTGCCTTGATGTATCCCAGAGTTGTTGCACAGAGCTCACTTTGGTTTAATTTCACTCACTGTGCCACCCATGTATGATTTGCTGTCCTAAGGGTGGTGTGAAATGTTCCTTCTCTTGTACGTTATGTACAGATGCTATGTGGTTGTCCCATGGTTTTCCATCACTGTCCACTTCACTTTTGGCTAGCCCATTTATTGTCCCCCATTGCTGCTGACATCTGGTATGTGTATGTGGATGTGTGTCAGTGTGGGTTGTGTCTGAGTGACTTGACAGGCAGTGCGGACAGTTCAGTGGATGTTCATATGCAATCTGAGTCTTCATTTTGTGATTAGACTCAGTTTGCTTGACATGAGTGGTAGGTAGGTGTGAGGAGGAGGGATGCCCTGCCCCTGAGATTCTCTGCAGGGTAATCCTCTTCACCCCCACCTTCTGAGACAGGCTCCCCAGTTGTTTGGTGTGTGAGATGCAGGGTCTGGCTACATCTGGAAGATGAATTGTGCAGGGGAGGCACAGGAGGAGCACACAGCATGTCCCCAAATGGGTGTGGGAAGCATAGTGTGTGAAGGGTAGAGGTGGGGCCATGTAAACTTTTGTGGACTGCCCATGCCTGTCACAGGCCCTGCCTACTACATTGTGTGCAGGTTTTCCTGCGTCTGCACCGCTGCGGTGACATGACCGGGAGATTGCAGTGATTTCACGGTTGATGGGTGACCCGAATGCGGGGGGGTGATTTTCTTAATGGTAGGATATGTGTGGGTACACTTGGGGATGTGTTCCTGTCCCCACAAGAGTGTCTGATGCGGACAGGAACCGTATATCAGCACAGAAGTTATGTGCTGTGGTTGTGTGTGGAGTTGTGTATTTGCGTACCTGCGGCGTTGTCTGCGACGGTGCATTACTTGCTGGTAGTGGAGGAGGTACAGCACCGGAAAGACTTGCAGAGCTGGATCCATTGCGGTCCAGACTGGGTGGAGGGGACCGGGAGTCTGATTTCGCGCTCCGCTGTTGTGCTTCCACCGTCTCTGGTTGGGTGGTTTCTCTGCTGCGGTGTGACAGGCTGTTTGGGGCATCCTGATTTGTACGGCAGACGGGACGTCATTCCTCACGGCAGTGGGTCTCTATTGGCTCCTACTGCCGCGTTGGAGGGCACATATTTATGGCGGTTCACATCGCACCGCGGTGGACAGGAAAGGGGCTATGTATGCCCATTGTAATATGGCGGGCGCGAAGACCACTGCTGGAGTGTTACAACATGTAACTTTTCACAGGTAGATGAAGGTAGGTAGAAGGTTGCCGTCAGCTGAGATTTCCCTGTGGTAAAGTATGGGGTAAATTGTAAAAAGTTTCTTAAACTGAAAAAGAAATGCAAATTAATTATACACATATATTTTAAATGTAGAACAAAATAAAATACAAAATCTACAGCACAAGTACATAATCTTTAATTAAATATGTAATCAATTTAAATATATTCAAATTATTTGTGAAGATTTATTTAAAAAAAATACTTACCTAAAGTAAAATAAATTTTTATTTAATATGTATCAACAATTCCTAAATGATATGTACAGAATTAATTTATAATCATTTAAAACATTTTTTTTAAAAAAGTTACATTTATTTTTTAATTAAAAAATATATTTTATGGACTATTATTTATTTATTATTTTATATAGATTTTTAACACTAACGTAAATGTATATCTTTTAACAATTCAAAATAAATTAATTTCTTTCAACATTAATTTGTATGGAATTCCACTTAAGTCCCCTCCTCCACTATTTTCTATGGTAGGGTGTCACATTGTCAGTGGCTGGCGAGGCTTGGTCCTGGGCTTACACTTGGGGCCCGATTCTGATCTCGTTGGGAAAACCCTCCGAGAGCTGTCCGTAGCATTACCTTCTGACCCACTCCTTCCAGGAGCCGATCCAACCGAATGACGAAGTACGATGCGCAAAAGTCTCCTACTCCTGAGAGACACGTACGCTCCAATTCCAGCATCATTTTCTATATGACCCGGCTCCGTAAACGCGGAATGGAGTCGCCGGGAGCCATTTCCGAAGCAGTTTACGGCTGGCTAAGTACGATGCACACTTCCTACGCGCTGAACAAGTCGCCACCTCCAGCACATCACAGCATCTGGAAGAGCTGTATTTCATCGCCGATGCGTGCCACAACAAGTTCACTGAGTAGGAGACAAAGCAGTCATGTATCAAATCGTGGATGTCATCCCCATTCTGTATGCTTACGGTCGAATCAACAACCAGAACATACGTATCCGTCACAGATGGTAAGTCAGACACCTACCACACACAAAAACTACACGATCCAGTGAAAGGCAAAACACCCATTGGGGTGGATGTCTAACACTACCAGCATTGCGCACCCCATAGGGGGTGGATGCCTAACACTACCAGCATTGTCTACCCCATAGGGGGTGGGTGCCTAACACTACCAGCATTGCCCATCCCATAGGGGGTGGATGCAAAACACTACCAGCATTGTCCACCCCATAGGGGTTGTTAGACTTGGCTTTCCATTGATGCAATTGATGATGCTCTAGATTCAGGCATGTTGAGTTAGCAAGTTCAAACTGGCAAGATCAAAAATAGGCCAAACAGAAAAAGAACCAGTATGTGATACGTAATGGTCTGCGATATAGTAGTAGTGCACACCAATCACTGTAAGTCAAGTGAAAACACAAGTTCTATCCTCACCACTGACAACCAAGGACTCTCTCCTCACTAGGTATTGACTCACTCCTGAAAAGTACAGGGATCAGTATAGGTCCAGTAAAAAGTCTGAGACCAACACTTGGTTGGAATGTGTGGATATAATCTGCAGGTCGCTAGATGGCTGGGTGAAGGGCAATAATGTGACAGATTTTCAGGGGCTCTACAATTTGATTGCGTGGGAGCACTTGTCCAGTCTATGTTTTGCAGATCTGTGCCAGCACGTAGTTGATAGTAAGCTGACTGACCCCAGGAAGCTTGCTATGGAGGCGGACCGCTGGGTGAGTACCAGGGTCCACAAGAAAGCATTTGGGGGAGACTAAGCCAAAGGTGGGCAGAATCCCCAGCAGAAAAGTGGGGGGACAAGGGTAATGCACAAGAGTTCTCTAAAGGGCCCCAAACTAATACCCAGGGTAAAGGTTTCCATCTCCCAGGAGATAAGAAGAAAGGGGTCTCTACAGGAAAGCCTGCTGAGACCGGTCCCCGCAAGTGTTTTTCATGTGACCAGGTGGGTCACTTGAAGGGGGACCCCAGGTGCCCAAAGAGGACACAACCACCCACAGGTGGGCAGACCAAGGTGTTGGATAGTGTAGCGCTTTGGGTGAGGGGTGCCCACAGGAGGGTGGGGATCCCGCAGAGATGACACTTGTCTCACTAGGGGGCTTGGGTTGCCTGAGTGGGCATGCGTGTCTACTCGGTCAATGGCAGCCAAAAAGGGTGATCAAGAGGACTATGAGCCTGGAACAATGGCCCAAGTCCCTGCCTAGAGAAAGGGCAGGGGGCAGAGGAAACCGGCCCTGAAGTTCCCATGGACTGGGAGGAGGCGGACCTCGAGGGGGACGCCCTGGTGCCAACAGGGGAACAGGTAACCGAACTGGGGGACATCTCTGAGCTGACCCATTGGCAGCAAGAAGGGCGTCCCACTAGGGAGGAATTCTGCAAGGAGCAGAAAGAGTGCCCTACTCTGGATGGACTGTGGCGGCAGGATGCAGACCAGGCAGCTAGTGATCAGTCTGGGCTACATCTGATCTACTGGGAGAATGGTCTCCTATACAGTGACTTTAATGAAAGAGAAATTCTCCCTTGGAATAGCTCACTTGCAACCCACAATCATATATCCAAGATATACATCATACTCACAACAACATATATGTCAACAGGAGAGACGCCCTTGTCTTAAATTTGAGGAACTATTGAGTCTGGAAATTCCTATGTGGTCATGACTCTAGAACTATAGATTCAATCGAATTATATTGGGTTTCTCTCCTGTTGACATGTATGTTGTTGTGAGTATGATGTATATCTTGGATATATGATTGTGGGTTGCAAGTGAGCCATTCCAAGGGAGAATTTCTCTTACATTAAAGTCATTTTATTGGCACCCTGTCCCTTGGATAATAGGGCCACTCCCTCTTTCTTTTGACACTCCTATATAGTGAGCCTAAGGTTGCTGAGCCTGGGTCAGCCCGTGTGCTGGTGGTACCCCAGCACTTCAGAACCTTCCTACTGGCTCTGGCTCTTGACGTGCCTTTGGCAGGACATTTGGGGCAGGACAAGACCTTTGATAGGCTTGTCACCCACTTCTTTTGCCCCCAAATGCAAAGGCAGTCAGATAGACACTTCAGGTCTCGCCAAACTTGCCAGGCGAGTGGCAAGAGTGGGAAGAAGGTCAAAGCTCCTCTCCAACCTTTTCCTGTTGTTGGAACACCCTTTGAAAGGGTAGGGATGGATATTGTGGGGCCACTGGATCCCATGACAGTCATGGGCACCAGGTACATGCTGGTCTTGGTGGACCATGCCACCCGGTACCTGGAGGCAATCCCTCTCAGGACAACGACGGCGCCAGTGGTGGGCTGGGAGTTAATGGGGATCTTTTCCAGCGTTCTGACAGGGGGACCAATTTCATATCCAAGTATATGACAGCCCTGTGGAAGGAGTGTGGTGTAACTTACAAGTTCACCACTCCTTACCACCCAAAAGGAAACGGTGTGGTGGAGAGATTCAACAAGACCTTGAAAGGCATGATTAAGGGTCTAATAGAACCCATGAGGCATAAGTGGGACGTCCTCTTGCCATGCCTTCTCTTTGCATACGGGTAGGTGCCTCAGAGGTCTCTTGGGTACAGTCCCTTTGAGTTCCTGTATGACAACCTTGTCAGAGGACCTCTGAGTTTGGTAAAGGTAGGCTGGGAGGCAGCTCCCAGGAAAACTCCCCAGGAGGTGTTTAGTTACATGCTGGCCTTCAGAAACCAAACTGCCTGCTTCAGGAAACTCGCTCAGGTGATCCTAGAAGCAAGCCAGGAAGAAATGAAGAAGTGGTATGACCAGAATGCCACTCTGGTCGAATTTCAACCTGGGCAAAAAGTGTAGGTCATGGCCCCAGTGGAACCTTGTGACTTGCAGGACAAGTGGATTGGACCATATGAGGTGGTGGAGTGCATAAGTAATGTCACCTACCTAGTGGATTTGCGGACTCAAAGGAACCCTTTGAGGGTCATCCACGTGAACTGCCTCAAGCCTCACTTCAAGAGGTCCGAAGTGAGCATGCTCCTGGTGACAGATGATGGGGTGGAAGAGGAGAGTGAGCCACTCCCTGACCTCCTGTCTACAAAGAGGCACGATGGGTCAGGGGAGGGTGTGATCCTCTCCCCTACACTGACTCAAGAGTAGCAGGGGGACTATCCCCAGTTGTTGGGACAGTTCACCCACTGTTCTCTCTGACCCCCAGTTATTACTCACTGGTGTACCCATGAGGTGGACACTGGTGACAGCCCTCCTGTGAAGCATGACATTTACAGATTGACTGACCGGGTCAGGACCAGCATCAAGGAGGAGGTCTCTAAGATGTTGGCGTTAGGGGTGATTGAGCCCTCCAACAGTCCCTGGGCCAGCCCAGTGGTCTTGGTCCCAAAGACTGTTGCACCCGTTGCCACTCCAGAACTATGGTTTTGTGTGGACTACCGTGGGCTCAATACCGTCACCAGGACTTACGCGCACCCCATCACCAGAGCTGATGAGCTCATTGATCAGTTGGGAGCTGTCCGGTTCCTCAGCACGTTTGATTTAACATCTGTGTACTGGCAGAATGACTTTACCGATGGGGCCAAGGAGAGATCAGCATTCTCGACCCCAGAAGGTCATTACCAGTTCTGGGTGATGCTCTTTGGGTTGAAGAATGCCCCTGCCACCTTTCAGAGGTCGGTCAACCAGGTGTTGGCTGGACTGGAGGATTTCAGTGCCGCCTACCTGGATGACATTGCTGTGTTCAGTTCCAGCTGGGAAGAACATTTACAGCACCTCGGTAAATTGTTGAGGGCTCTGCAAGGGGCAGGCCTCACGATCAAGGCCAGTAAGTGCCAGATCAGGCAGGGTGCTGTGGTGTACTTGGGACACCAGGTAGGAAGAGGCCAGGTGGCGCCCCTACAACTAAAGACAATCCATTATTATCCAAGATTATTGGGCTTGGTGTGGTGGTTTTGCTTTGTTCGCCATAAGTTGGCAGGGTATGCTCAGACGTGAGTCCCTTGCTCACTTTGCCACTGGATTCAAGCAAGCCTGGCTGAAGACGGCTGAAATGCCAGAAACCGGTCCTAGGAAGCTTGTTTCCGGTCCAGGGAAGACATGGCTTGGCAGTTCAGGCTGGGCTGTTCCCATGAGGCACAGGGTCAGACTGATTTGCATATGGCCATGTCTGAACTGGGGTGGCAGAGTGGGCTAAAGAACAGTGATAGATTAAACCCAGATCAGTTGACTGGGGGTGAGTGCTTGCAATGTTCAACACTCCGTCCATCATTTCCTTTGAGTTTTTGCTTTGTTCGCCATAAGTTGGCAGGGTATGCTCAGACGTGAGTCCCTTGCTCACTTTGCCACTGGATTCAAGCGGGCCTGGCTGAAGACGGCTGAAATGTCAGAAACCGGTCCTAGGAAGCTTGTTTCCGGTCCAGGGAAGACATGGCTTGGCAGTTCAGGCTGGACTGTTCCCATGAGGCACAGGGTCAGACTGATTTGCATATGGCCATGTCTGAACTGGGGTGGCAGAGTGGGCTAAAGAACGGTGATGGATTAAACCCAGATCAGTTGACTGGGGGTGAGTGCTTGCAATGTTCAACACTCCGTCCATCATTTCCTTTGGTTTTTGCTTTGTTCGCCATAAGTTGGCAGGGTATGCTCAGACGTGAGTCCCTTGCTCACTTTTCCACTGGATTCAAGCGGGCCTGGCTGAAGACGGCTGAAATGCCAGAAACCGGTCCTTGGAAGCTTGTTTCCGGTCCAGGGAAGACATGGCTTGGCAGTTCGGGCTGGACTGTTCCCATTAGGCACAGGGTCAGACTGATTTGCATATGGCCATGTCTGAACTGGGGTGGCAGAGTGGGCTAAAGAAAGGTGATGGATTAAACCCAGATCAGTTGACTGGGGGTGAGTGCTTGCAATGTTCAACACTCCGTCCATCATTTCCTTTGGTTTTTGCTTTGTTCGCCATAAGTTGGCAGGGTATGCTCAGACGTGAGTCCCTTGCTCACTTTGCCACTGGATTCAAGCGGGCCTGGCTGAAGATGGCTGAAATGCCAGAAATCGGTCCTAGGAAGCTTGTTTCCGGTCCAGGGAAGACATGGCTTGGCAGTTCGGGCTGGACTGTTCCCATGAGGCACAGGGTCAGACTGATTTGCATATGGCCATGTCTGAACTGGGGTGGCAGAGTGAGATAAAGAACGGTGATGGATTAAACCCAGATCAGTTGACTGGGGGTGAGTGCTTGCAATGTTCAACACTCCGTCCATCATTTCCTTTGGTTTTTGCTTTGTTCGCCATAAGTTGGCAGGGTATGCTCAGACGTGAGTCCCTTGCTCACTTTGCCACTGGATTCAAGCGGGCCTGGCAGAAGACGGCTGAAATGCCAGAAACCGGTCCTAGGAAGCTTGTTCCAGGTCCAGGGAAGATATGGCTTGGCAGTTCGGGCTGGACTGTTCACATGAGGCACAGGGTCAGACTGATTTGCATATGGCCATGTCTGAACTGGGGTGTCGGAGTGGGCTAAAGAGCGGTGATGGATTAAACCCAGATCAGTCGACTGGGGGTGAGTGCTTGCAATGTTCAACACTCCGTCCATCATTTCCTTTGGTTTTTGCCAAAAATTAAATAACCATATTGGTTGTTATGTCTGAGACTTCTTTGATCTCTGGATACTTCAATCAATCCGATTGTGAGGTTCTACTTTCACCACTCAATGGGCCAATAATGTCAAAAGTCACCTTCTCCCAAGGTGTTGTAGGTAATATTATGAACACTATTACAGAAGGTCTTGTTTTATCCACCTCGTCACTACCAGAGCATTTCTGCTAGACCCTCATCAACCCTTCTATCTCTAGGTTTAATGTAGGACACAAATAGTATGTTATATTATTATCTTTTGCATTCATAATACCTACACGATTTTCATGAGCTAACTCTGCTCAGCTACTTTTGATGCTCCCTGGAGGATTAATCCCACAAAAAACAAACACCTTTCTTAACCCCTTCGCTGCCAGGCCTTTTCCCCTCCTGTGCCACGCCCTTTATTTAGGCTATTTGGGGTAGTGCGCGCTGAGGCCCCTGTAACTTTTTGACCACATAAGGTATCTACGCCAAATTTGCGTCCTTTTCTTCCAACATCATGGGGATTCTAAAGGTACTCAGGGTTTGTGGATTCTCCTAGAGGGGTCACAGAAATGAGCCAAATACAGCGAAATTTTGGTTTTTTTCTGAAAAATTTGAAAAACGGGCTGCAAATGAAAGCATCTGAGTTTTTCCCTGCAAATTTTATCAAAAAAGGGTTTGTGGGGTTGAAATCACCATTTTCCCAGCTTTTCGGGGATACTAGACTTTTGTCAGAAACCCAAAATTGTTTACACAGTTTTGGCATTTTTCTGGCACATAGCCTATTTTTGCTATTTTTTGTGCTTTTGACCTCCTTCCAGTTAATGGCAGAAATGGGTTAAAGCAATAATGTATCCTGGAAAGCTATACATTTTCGAGAATAAGACAAAATTCTGAATTCAGCAAGGGGTCATTTGTGTAGATCCATCAAGGTTTTTGTTATAGAAACTAACAGTTAACTATAGGATAAATTAAAAATTAGTTGAAAAAAACAGCCTTTTGTGTCAACGTTTTCACCTGTAACTTCTTCTAATTATGACAGCTCTTTGAAAGCAATATACCATTACATCCGCTGGACATTACTGGTTGTGGGGATATATAGGACTTGTAGGTTCACCAAGAACCCGACGAACCCAGAGCCAAAAACTAAGCAGCAACTTGCAATGGTTTTTTATTATGTACAGGGTATATAGTAATTATTTTGTAAAAATGTGTACATGGAAAAATCGGTATGAAAGACACCTATGTATTTCTGAAATGGGAACAAAATATAGAGTTTTGAAACAGTAGATATTTGCACATTTCTGAAATTGGGAATACTCATACTAGCATGAGAATTATCAGTCATTTTTTAGAATGACTTCTTTTTTACACAATATCTTTCATTTGGAAGGCAGAAATGCATCGAGAGTCAATAGATAATAACAGTTCCTTTACAAATCTGAATTACCCTAAGTCTCCCGATAAAAATGGTACCTCAATTGTGTGGGTAGGCATAGTGCCCGCGACAGGAAACGGCGTAAAACGCAACATGGTCACAACTCAATATCGCTGTGAAAATTTACCCTTTTTTGGCAAAGTGCCTAGCTCTAGTTTTTGAACCCTAGCTCTGCAGTCACCTTGAGAAACCTAGCAAACCTATACATTTTTTAAAACTAGACACCCAGGGGAATCCAGGATGGGGTGACTTGACTGCCTCCCACCAGGGTCTGTTACCCAGAATCCCTTGCAAACCTAAACAATTGACAAAAAAAACACATTTTCCCTACATTTCTGTGGTGGAAAGTTCCGGAATCTGCGTGGATCCACAAATTTCCACCCATCCCGCGTTCCCCAAAGTCTTACGAGAAAAACGGTACCTCACTTGTGTGGGTCGGCCTAGTGCCCGTGACAGGAAACGGCGCAAAACGCCACGTGGTCACACCTCAATTTCGCAGTGAAAAATGACCCTTTTTTGGCAAAATGTCTAGCTGTAGTTTTTGAACCCTAGCTCTGCGGGCACCTTGGGAAACCTAGCAAACCTATACATTTTTAAAAACTAGACACCCAGGGGAATCCAGGATGGGGTGACTCAACTGCCTCCCACCAAGGTCTGTTACCCAGAATCCCTTGCAAACCTAAAAAATTGACAAAAAAAACACATTTTCCCCACATTTTTGTGGTGGAAAGTTCCGGAATCTGCGTGGAACCACAAATTTCCACCCACCCCGCGTTCCCCAAAGTCTTACGAGAAAAACGGTACCTCACTTGTGTGGGTCGGCCTAGTGCCCGTGACAGGAAACGGCGCAAAACGCCACGTGGTCACACCTCAATTTCGCAGTGAAAAATGACCCTTTTTTGGCAAAATGTCTAGCTGTAGTTTTTGAACCCTAGCTCTGCGGGCACCTTGGGAAACCTAGCAAACCTATACATTTTTAAAAACTAGACACCCAGGGGAATCCAGGATGGGGTGACTCAACTGCCTCCCACCAAGGTCTGTTACCCAGAATCCCTTGCAAACCTAAAAAATTGACAAAAAAAACACATTTTCCCCACATTTTTGTGGTGGAAAGTTCCGGAATCTGCGTGGAACCACAAATTTCCACCCACCCCGCGTTCCCCAAAGTCTTACGAGAAAAACGGTACCTCACTTGTGTGGGTCGGCCTAGTGCCCGAGACAGGAAACGACGCAAAACACAACGTGGTCACACCTCAATTTCGCAGTGAAAACTGACCCTTTTTTGGCAAAATGTCTAGCTGTAGTTTTTGAACCCTAGCTCTGCGGGCACCTTGGAAAACCTAGCAAACCTATACATTTTTGAAAACTAGACACCCGTGTGCTTCCAGAGAGGCATGGCTTGCGTGGATCCCCCAACGTTTCCTTACCCAGTATCCCCTGCAAACCTCAGTTTTAGCTGAAAAAATCACATTTTTCACACATTTTTGTGTGGGAAAGTTGTGGCATCACCGGGCTCACTCAAATTTCCAATCACCTAGCGTCCCCCTGGGTCTCCTGGTAAAAATGGTGCCTCACTTGTGTGGGTGGCCCAAGTACCTGCGACAGGCAAGGGCCCAAAACGCAGTGAGGCGACATCAAAATTGCCTATCTCAAAACGACCTGGTTTTGCAAGGGGGGTCACTTGGGTTTTTGGCCCGGTGCTCGGCGGCCATCTAGGGAAACCTACCAAACCCATACATTTCTGAAAACTAGACACCCGAGGGCTTCCAGTGAGGTATGGCTTGTGTGGATCCCCCAACGTTTCCTTACCCAGAATCCCCTGTAAACCTCAATTTTAGCTGAAAAAATCACCTTTTTCACACATTTTTGTGTGGGAAAGTTGTGGCATCATCGGGCTCACTCAAATTTCCAACCACCCAGCGTCCCCCCAGGTCTCCCGGTAAAAATGGTGCCTCACTTGTGTGGGTGGCCCAAGTACCCGCGACAGGCAAGGGCCCAAAACGCAGTGAGGCGACATCAAAATTGCCTATCTCAAAACGACCTGGTTTTGCAAGGGGGGTCACCTGGGTTTTTGGCCCGGTGCTCGGTGGCCACTTAGGGGAACCTACCAAACCGACACATTTCTGAAAACTAGACACCCGGGGGATTCCAGGGAGGTATGGCTTGCGTGGATCCCCCAACGTTTCCTTACCCAGAATGCCCTGCAAACCTCAAATTTAGCTGAAAAAATCCCCTTTTTCACATATTTTTGTGTGGGAAAGTTGTGGCATCACTGGGCTGACACAAATTTCCTACCACCCAGCGTTCCCCCGGGTCTCCCGATAAAAACGGTGCCTCACTCGTGTGGGAGGCCCAAGTACCCGCGACAGGCAAGGGCCCAAAACGTATTGAGGCGCCATGAAAATTGCCTACATCAAAACAACCTGGTTTTGCAAGGGGGGTCACCTGGGTTTTTGGCCCGTTGCTCGGCGGTCACCTAGGGGAACCTACCAAACCGACACGTTTATGAAAACTAGACAGCCGGGGGATTCCAGGGAGGTATGGCTTGCGTGGATCCCCCAACGTTTCCTTACCCAGAATGCCCTGCAAACCTCAAATTTATCTGAAAAAATCACCTTTTTCACACATTTTTGTGTGGGAAAGTTGTGGCATCACTGGGCTGACACAAATTTCCTACCACCCAGCGTTCCCCCGGGTCTCCCGATAAAAACAGTGCCTCACTCGTGTGGGAGGCCCAAGTACCCGCGACAGGCAAGGGCCCAAAACGTATTGAGGCAACATGAAAAATGCCTACATCAAAACGACCTGTAAATAACACCACCTAGGCGTGGGGAAGGAGGCAAGTCCTTTTGTTATTATTTTCCCTCACACACCCTAGTGGTGTCATGCTTCATCATCGGGACACCCTGACGCCTAAAGGTCAGGGTGGGCTCGACCAATGTTTCAGGAAGCACTTGGTGAGATGATTTTTGGCCAGGGGGTATAAAGATTAAAAATCGTCGTCAAACCCCACTTTCCCTTTATTCTTGGGTTTGGCACTGATGTTAAAAAATAGAAAAGAGGGTTACTAGGCGTATTATGGTCCTAGGACCCTATTGCTAACATGTTTCTGTCCTTAACACCCCATGAAGGGTGCATGGACATTCGTCAGAGCTTGTACCCCCTGCGGGATAGGGAAAGAGAAAGAGAAATTCCCTATACCAACATGCAGTAAGGGCAGATAGCTGCTCCTTATTAAAATGTCGTTCCTTAATTGAATTCACTCCATCTGTGAAAAAACAAAAAGAGGACAAACAACATATATTGCACGTCAATTCCTTTTGACAAAGAGACACACCAACATTAGCAATGTGATTGTCTCCGTCCATTCCACATCATCATACGTGAAATCAAAGAATAGAATGTGCGCGTGATAAAGGCATAACCACTCGTTTACGTGACACACAGCAATTTGGCGTGTATCTAGTTTTTGGTGGCGGAAATTTTCCGCATTCTATTTGCACTCATAATTATGGCGTGCGAATATTAAAGTGGCGGTACTATACCGCATCCTATTCCAACACATACATTTGCGTGTGTTTATAAGACAACAGTCTTCTCAGTCGAACTTCCAAGTGCGCCAACACGAGTTTAAAACAAACCAATCCTTA
This sequence comes from Triturus cristatus, assembly GCF_964204655.1. Classification (NCBI taxonomy): domain Eukaryota; kingdom Metazoa; phylum Chordata; class Amphibia; order Caudata; family Salamandridae; genus Triturus; species Triturus cristatus. The sequence continues at coordinate 620,473,076 of NC_140582.1, forward strand.
CTCACTCATATGTCATGAATATAATTAACCATTCTCACTGTAATCTTATGGTAATGCTTACCCCAATTTAGGAGAGGATAAACATCATGTGGGACCGCAACACAAAGGGTAGCCCTGTAGTCACTCTCTGTGTATTCGTGCCAAAAAATTACATACAGACCGGTGTATCACCGAACAGACGATCGAGATTTTGGAAATTAATCGTTCATTGGGAGAGAATCCAGTCCCACACATAGTGGCCGTGATATGAAAAGAGAAAAAGGAAACGAACATGAGGCATAATGGTCGCGCATTCACTCGTAATCATATTGCGTTTCAACTCGCTCTCCCATTTCCGTCTGACACACGTTCCCATGTTACTCACGCCACCAAGGGTCCTGCCCCGTGTAAACACCTATTCGGTATTGGTTCCCACAGCTTGGAATCACTGCCGTACTCATTGCCATGTTTTTCAACCTTGTATACAGACCTTGATTGATGCTTCCGTCTCTTTCCGGAGTCTCGAAACCACGCCCATGCGCGGAAGTGGATCTTGCGCATGCGCCGTCTCAAGGAACGTGGGACTTGTAGTTTTGTTTCAGACTGGGGTAATTCTGAAGGCAAGGACTCATTATATTAAATTCATCATGTTCCCATCTGCGTTAAAAAGTTAACGAAGAAACAAGCTCAATCCCCAATATAAGGGGCTCGTATAAATGTAATTTTGGATATTATAAAAAAAGTTTTGGGATATTATAAAAAATATGGTATTGCATTTAGGCAAGGACTTATTATTTTGAGATCTTCGTGTTCCTGTCCGCATTAAAAAGTGGAGGAAGAAACAAGCTCTATCCTTATTGTCAGGGGCTCGTATAAATGTGATAATTGATATTGTGAAGAATACGGTGTTCAGGTCTATTCAGAGCGGACAATGTACATCGATCAACATCACTAGAACATGTGTTGTGGGGATGTTATATTTTAATTTCATAAGCAAAGGGGGGGAGGGGATTATTTCATTTGGAGAGTGGATTCCACAGGTCAGACGTGATGTTTCCTTATCCATAAATGATGGAGTGCCCATACTAATTGGGGTATATAAAAAAATATATACATAGGAATGTATGTATATACGGGAATATTTCTCTATCCCAGGACCGCATTATATGGTAGGATGGGGCTCATTCTATATAGGACTCCGAAGTTTTTATGACAGAGATCAAAAAGCGAGATACTAATAAGCCCAATCAAACGTATCAAGGGGACAGGATTCCTTGTCACTAACGTGAGGTCCATACATAAACTTAGTGGCAGGAAATTTTCTCATAACTCACAGAGGAAGTCTAGATTAACTTCTCTTGTTAAGCTGATTCCAAGGTTTATGGTCGTTGAGACCAGTTATGTGGGTTTTCAATCTATGGACCCATCTTTGTTCTCATTCCAAGAGGACGTTGGACATGTTACCATCCCCTTTGACTTTCTCGATCACAGACCACCAGAGATCGTTGTCTGAGTGTTTTTTCTCTAAGTAATGTGCAGTAAGTCTAGTTGCTGTTATGGATCTTCTGATAGTACTTCTGTGTTCGTTGATACGAATTTTAATTCTCCTACTTGTCATGCCTATGTACATAAGTTGACATGGGCATTTAATTACATAGATTACTCTCTCCGAATTACAATTGGTATGGGATCTCTGTACCCATTTATAATGCATCCCCAGGTCAATTTCTTTGGTGTGTTCTGTAAATGCACATGCCACACAGGATCCACATGGGTAGTGGCCCAAAACCGGTGGCTGATTCCATAAGGTACTCTGGTAGGTGGTTTTTACTTTCTGTAAGTCCGTATGGATTAATGTATCCCTCAGGCTTTTATTCCTTTTGAAGGAGAACATGGGTTTTTCAAATTTCAACTTATTCGAAGTTAGTATTGGCCATTTTCTGTTGATAATTTTTTTTAAATCATTAGATGATGCATTAAAAGTAGTTACACAGATCAGGGTATTGGGTTCCTCCTTCTGATGAGTCTCAAGTAAAATATCCCGTGGAGTATTCCGGGATCGTTTCTGTGCCTTTTCAATGATTCTCTTTGGGTATGATCTTTCCAATTTTTTAGTCAGGACTTGGGCCTCAAGTTTGTATTCTGTCAAATCTGAACAATTTCTACGTATTCGTAGGAACTGATCCACCGGTAAATTTTCTCTCAACGCACGTGGATGTGAGGTTCCGTGTGGGACGGAACGACACTTTTGAGTGGTGACGAATATGGATGAGTTGGGTATCTACGAACCGCAAATGACGAGTACAGTGGGTGTATGCAGTTTCGCTACGCAACCACATATGGTTCGTCTTATTTTAGGGTTTATTCATCTGAACCCTCGGGTTCCATTTTAGATACGGCATCCATTTTGTTTCTTGCCCTCAAGTAGCCAGCGGACGGACTTTTGTCCGCTTGGTGACCCTGGGACTCTCAAGCTTACGCGAGAGACACGTGTTCCTTTGAGTATGACTTTTATGATGAGGGAAACGACACGACGAAGGCAGATGGCCCCGCTTGAGGCTCATCTTGCCGTGCCGGTCTATTGTTTCAGCCATGCATACATTAGACACAGTATCTCTGATCCCGTTATCAAGTTTCCTTTATTACTCTTAACACTCTTCTTTAACCTGTTGTGCATCCTTGTTCTCCCTTTGCATCTGTTTTTGTCCCTTCTCCTAATGGGTTTACGATCAGGATGGAATGTGTTTTATATGCCTTTACAGTTGGGAACTGGCAATACTGTGGTAATCATGTTCCGGCCTCTTGAAACATGAACGCGACCCTTTTTGAAGTCTATTGTGGGAACTGAGTTGTAATCTTTGTTCACTATATTGGGCTATGGGAAAAACGTGTATAAAAGGAGCGATCCACTTTTGCAAATTGAAGCAGTCTCCGAGAACCTACACGCTGTGTACTTCTTGTGACCTCTGTATCCCTGCAGTAAAATAAACGCTGAACTCTGACGCCGCTGGAAGTGTCCCGTGTCTCTGTGTTTGGTACGCCAGAACAGGTAACCCACGAAGGTTTCAGGTGTTGTTCCCTGGCACCGCTGGGTCTTAGAAAAAACCCAGTCCTTCAGTTGGCGCCCAACGTGGGGCGACATCAGCGGTACCGGTCCAAAGCCCGACGATCGTGAGGAACTTCGTGTGAAATCTCCGAGGGAAGGTGCACCCCGCTTCATCGATCCAGTTGTCGAAATAAGTGGCCCGACGTCTTTTCCCGCGAAGATCCCCGCCTCCTGACGGCTGCGACGGACTGATGCCCTGACTGTCGACCTGTTTTTGGCGCCTGGCGTAGTCCTTTGTACGGCGAGACGATAGACGGGCCTTCCTGGTGACGCCATCGTTCTTTCAGTTAAGTATTTGTGGGTCGCTCCCTGTGTTCCTTTGTTGTTTACATGGTACCATAGCATTTGTGGTTCTTAGTTGTTGGGTTTTATTTGACGATTGCAATTGCCAAAAACCGAGGGTCTCGCAAACTTTTTGCGAGGATATCGTAAATTCGATAGCCCTTGAAGTTTGTAAACTCGGTTAGTGTGCGCGATGCCTAGCCGTAGTACTTTGTTTGGGTTTCTTAAATGTTGCAGAATGGATTCCCGGCTGGAGGATTCATGCCCGATACCTCCGGTTGGAACTCCGATTTATGAGCTCTACAGTCGCCATGGCGTAGGTCCTATCGTGTATAATGAATATTGGGTCCGCTACACTAAAAATGATGGCGTTCTTAGTTGGCCATCTCATGGTAGTTTTGAAACTGCCGTTTTAGATAATTTGGAAGCTAAACTGTTTAAAAGGAAGGCTAGGCCGGCCATGTTTGATTCCTTTCGGTTGTGGCGGAAAGAGGCCAAGCAGAAAGAAATCAAGCAGAGTAAGAAAAGTAAAAGAGAAGGCGTTATCGCGGTGATGCGAGATGCTGAACAGTATCAGCGAGACAAAGATGAAAAAGAGCAGGAAGTTAGTGCTCGACTTCATCATATGGCGGTGGATAAGTGTTATCCGGTGCTACCGCCTAACAACGATAAGCCAGGAGAAGAAGCGGCAGAGGATTCGCTATTGTCTTATCTGTTGAAATCACCACCCCCCTATGCTCCCGATACTCTGGGTCCTGTGATTCTACCTCTTCCTCCACCTGCTGTTTTGGCGGCTGCTGGTCAGCCCGCTGTTCCTCCCGCTCTCCCGAATCCCCTTGTGCCACAGATCGTTCCTCCTCTTTTACCGGCTTCTCTTCTTACTGTGCCTTTTCAAGTCCCTCCTCAGTCTGTTGTTCCTGTTACTCCTGGTGCCGCGTCAACTTCTATTGCCTCTACCCCTACTGTTGCCGCGCCTGGATCTTCTTCCTCTTCTCCTTCTGTTCGTAGTCGTCTCTTGACTGCTGTTGCTTCTCTTTATTCTCCGCTTTTTGGGCCAATACTCGGCTCGACTCTTTCGGACGTCGCTCAGAGGCGCAGCCAGCTTCCTGACGATAGAGAGCGCGAATCGCTGGTAAAAATGGCACGTAAATGGATTCGTAATCCTGTTAAATATCCTTCACGTGTAGTGTTTGACACATTTTCTCAGTTTAATGCGCCCACTCAACGATTCGTGTTTGAGGAATTGTGTAAATCGTTGAAGGAGGAGTGGGATCACGATGGGGTAGATACTGTACCGTCTGAGGTTTCTGAGCTCCAGCATCGGTTCACAACTGGTGTGATTGTAGGTGACAAAGTTCGAGAAGCTCTAGAACGTTTATTATCCTTTCGATGTACAGTGCAACCTCGAGCATTGTTTAAGGAGGAGACGGCAGCATGGATGGCGCAACCTGGTCAATATCCGATGCGGGAAGTTCCCCCCGTATGGATGCCAGGCGATCCTAATGCTAACCCTCCTGTCCCAGGCCGTTTTCAGAGAGTGTGGATACACCTCCCTTGGAAGAGATCGGAAGTCTTACAGGTGAAGCAAACTTTGCCTGATCCCCGTAAAAATCCAGCAGGTTATTATAAGGAGTTGTCCCAATTGGTGGATGCTACTGTTATGAATCTAGCTGATATTGATATGTTGTTCGGCAATGTAGTGCCTCAGCCGATTTGGGCGAAAATTCATCATGAGAATCACGTGGCTGAGTTAGGCGGTGACTGGGCTGCCCTTACAGCGGCAGACGCTCAGCAAGTCGGTGGGGCTAAGCCTGAGCAGCTTATTGTGGCATTGCCCCAGAGGATTATTACCCTCATGAAAACGCTTATGCCAGCGATGCGTGTTAATTGGGACAAGCTGTCCGCGTGCAAGCAAAAGAGGGATGAAAGCGTCTCCGACTTCTTTACGAGATTTGAGGAAGCATTTGTCGATCATAATGGCCAGGACATGGGCTCAGAGGGTGGTCAGCGGCTGTTTGTTGATAAGTTTGTGTCGAACTTGTTGCCCGAACTTAGTAATAAGTTGAAAAATTCTGAGAGTTTGTGGGCCGTTTCTACCACTGCTCAAATATTGGCTACGGCCCAATATTACGAAAATAGGGAAAAGGAGGAAAGTGAACGTGCAGATAAGAAAACAAAGGATCTTAAAACTAAGGTCTTATTGCAGCAAGCGTATCCTTCGCGCTCGAATTTTAATGATTCACAACAGCCAAATAGATCGCAATCACAGTTCTCTAGATCGCAGATGCGAAATGACTCTCCCGCACCCCGTTTTGTGTTGGGATACAATCAATGTGCGTACTGTCGAGGGGAGGGCCACTTGAAGTTTAATTGTCCGGTTCTCCGTGATAGAAATAATGGTGTGTCTGCTCGAGGAGGACATGGTGGTCCTCAGCAAGCTTCACGTGGTAGAGGTCGTGGAGTTACTCAGAGTCAGGCCGAGCGTTTTGCCACTTCCTCAGACTCACAGAATTGTTTCGATCGACGTGAACCTTCGTCCGGTAGATCTGCACAGTATCATGTGGATGACTGTTACGTCGAGCGTGATGTTGATATGGATGGTATCTACTAGGACAGCCATAGACGAAGGAAGGGAGAAGTATCAGTTCCGGTTGATCAGAGAGGGCCTTATGTTGACGTAGCTACATTGGGTATCGTTGAGCCTTTTCTGTTGGACACTGGTGCAGCAAAAAGTTCCATTATACATTCGAAACTCCCTGGCGCGCCCTTGTCTGGCTTAACGAATGTTTCCGTTGGATTCTCTGGCGCCCCCGTTAGCAATCCAGTTTCTAGCCCCTTGCCACTTACGATTGGGTCTCATGAGCTCGAAGCTCCTTTGATTTTGACTACTGGTTGTGGTGAGAATCTTTTGGGTTTGGATTTGTTGAAGAGGTTACATGCGACTTTGTATTGCTCTCCTACGGGTGTGGAGCTTACGTTGGGGGAGAATGTGATTTCCCCTATGTATTTGTCGATCGATAAGCTCCCACCGGAATTGAGTTCTCTTCCAGCTTCTTTGTGGGCAACGGGTCCCAATGATGTGGGCCTGTTGGATATCCCACCTTATGTTGTTCAATTGAAAGTTGATGCGCGCTTACCTCGCATACCACAGTATTGAATTTCTCTTGATGGTGAACGGGCACTATTAGCGATCATTTACGATCTGATCGGTAAAGATGTTATCGAGGAGACACGAGGTAACGTGTGTAATAGTCCCGTGTTGCCTATTCTGAAACGAACAGATCCGTCCAAGCCTCCCGTGTACCGTCTAGTTATCGACTTACGGGAAGTCAATAAAATTGTTGTCCCACAGTTTCCTGTGGTTCCAGATATTACGGCTTTACTGACTCTGATTCCAGCCTCTGCATCATGGTTCTCGGTAATAGATCTTAAGAATGCGTTCTTTAGCATTCCGATTGCTGAGGAAAGTCGTGACTTGTTCGGATTTTCGTTAGGAGGTCGCAGTTTCCGGTTCAAACGCGCACCTCAAGGCTATTGTGAGAGTCCATCGATCTACAGCCAAGCTCTTAAAAGTCAACTAGATGCATTTGTGTTACCGACTGGTGCGGCTTTGATTCAGTACGTTGACGATCTGTTGGTAGCCGCAGATACTGAACAAATTTGCAAGACTGCTACTGTGTCACTGTTGCAGCATCTCTGTGACTTACACCACAAAGTGTCACCTTCTAAATTGCAATATTGTTGTCAAGAAGTTACCTACTTAGGTCACTTATTGTCAAAGGCGGGAAGAAGGTTGACCCCTGAAAGAATCGCAGCAATTGCTCGAATGACTGTGCCAACAACTCAGAGAGATGTGCGTGCCTTTTTGGGTATCACGTCGTACTGCAGACAGTGGATTCCGAATTTTTCACTGTTAGCGAAGCCATTGATAGCTCTCACGTGCAAGGATGTTTCGACTCCTTTGCCGTGGACGGAGGAATGTCAGAAAAGTTTTTCTGAACTACGTGATGCGCTGTGTTCGGCTCCCGTGTTAGGTACTCCTGATTATAGTAAGCCATTCACATTATACGTTCACGAGAGGGAAGGTTGTGCGTTGAGTGTTTTAACGCAACAATTTGGTGACAAGCAGCGCCCGTGTGCATATTTTTCCTCGACCTTAGACCCGGTAGCTAGAGCATTGCCAAGTTGCTTGAGGGCGACAGCGGCAGCAGCGGCGTCTATACGACAGTCCGCAGGTCTTGTTATGGATAATATGCTCATGGTGATGGTTCCGCATGCAGTTGATACTCTCTTGAATCGGACAAAGACTCAACATCTGACGAGTGCAAGGTTGTCTGGGTACGAGCTGACCCTTTTGGCAAGTCATATACAGATCAAACGTTGTAATGTACTGAATCCAGCGACATTGTTGCCGATTAATATGGAATCAGATGATGTGCCACCACATGATTGTTATTTACGAACTGAGGAGGAAACAAAAGGTCGTGTGGACCTGAAAAACACTCCCTTGCCAGATCCCGATGGTACCTTGTATGTGGATGGGTCGTGCTTTAAGTTGCCGAATGGTGATGTGACGACTGCGTATGCTGTAGTAACGTTGAGCACGATTGTGGAAACTGCGAGATTGAATCAGAATTCAGCACAAGCTGCAGAGTTGGTCGCATTGACAAGAGCGTGCGTTTTGTCGAAAGGAAAGCGAGTGAATGTGTTTACCGACAGTCAATATGCCTTCGGTGTTGCGCATAACTTTGGAAGATTGTGGAGAGAAAGAGGATTTATGACATCGCATGGTACGAAGATCCAGCATGGACAGCTCGTGAATGACCTTTTGGATGCTCTCACACTGCCTAAACAAGTGGCAATTGTTAAATGTAGTGCACATCGGAAAGTGACGGACGACGTCGGTCGTGGTAATGCATTTGCGGATGAGATTGCTAAGGAAACGGCTAAGGATCTTGCGACCCGAATGTATGTCACGAGTTCAGCAAGGTGGTCGACAGAGACTGGTATGTGTGAAAACACTATTGAGAGTGTGAAAGCAATTCAGAACGAGGCTACCAAAGCTGAGAAGACTAAGTGGAAAGAAAGTACGGGAAAGTTGGATATGTATGGATGTTGGGTCGACCTGACGGAATGTCAGAGGTGGATGTTACCAGATGCGTATGTATTAGCTGTTGTGACGATGGCTCATGGGTTGGCACATATCAGTGCGAAAGGCATATGTAGGTTCTTGTCCCCTGTATGGAGAAATGAGGGTATTGCAAAATGTGCCGAGAGAGTGGTTAAGAATTGTATGGTGTGTTTGATGCACAATCCTGGCAAGGGTACCCCCACTCCACCTGGTAATTTTGCTCCTCCTGTTTGTCCCTTTGAGGTTATCCAGCTAGACTTTATCCATATGGAGAGATGCAATAACCTAAAGTATGTTTTGGTTGTGGTTTGTGCGTTTTCCAGATGGATTGAGGCCTATCCTCTTAAGGATAACACTGCCCTGTCCACAGCAAAAATCCTGCTGAAGGAATACTTTCCTCGGTACGGAATGCCACGGATTGTATGGTCGGATAATGGGAGTGAGTTTGTGGGAAGTGTAATGCAGAGTGTGTGTAAGGGCCTTGGAATTTGTCAGAAATTCCATAGTGCTAATCATCCTCAGGCAGCGGGTTTGGTTGAAGGGTACAATGGTACCCTGAAACTGAAACTCGCCAAGATTCAAGCTACGACTGGTCTATCATGGCCTGATGCCTTGCCTCTGGCCCTCCTATCGACCAGAGCGACCGTACACTCTCGAGTAGGGCTTAGCCCATATGAGATTGTGTTCGGCCGCCCTGCGAATATTTGGGGGGTTCCGAGACCAAGGGCCTTTGATAGTCTTGAGTATCCAATGTTAATTGATTACTTGCATGATTTGACCACTAAACTACGGTTAATCCATCAACAGGTCTTTGAAGCTCTACCGGCGCAGACAGAGGGTCCTGGACACCAGCTCCGGCCAGGAGACTGGGTTGTTACCCGAAACTTTGGTCGAAAGCGTAACTTGGAGCCAAGATTCGTAGGACCCTTCCAAGTTTTATTGACGACGAGGACTGCGGTTCGACTGGAGGGCAGGAAGAATTGGGTACACGCCAGTCACACGAAGAAGGTGCCGATCCCCTTACCAACGGACGGTTGGGTGAGGACTGGGATTTCGGCAACAGAAACTGAGACTCCTTTGCGCTTTGTGCCGTTTAGTGATGCTCAACCGGTGGGGTGTGAATTGTCACTGTCAAACCCACATGTGGAGTCATCGGTAGCAGAGAACCCAAGGTTTGACTCGTTGTCCACTTCATCGAACACTGTTGCGCCAGCTGAACAATTGTTTGTAGAGCAAACTCAACCTGGAAGAAGCCGATATTTTCTTCGTTCAAGGACTAATAAAAATTAGTTATGTATATTTGTTTTTTGATGTTATGAACATTATGGACAATTATATCCTTTCTTTTTGAGTTTTTTGTGCTATCCCGTGGCTAAGAGATTTGTGATTTGAGTTTTTTTGCGAGGAAACCTCTCCATCCGGGTCACCGTAGGGCCGTGCGGGTACTCCTTTCTGTTTAGCAGGTTTCTGACGCTAGGTCGGTTACTTTTGTCGATTCCTGGGAACTCCTGGGGATTGATAATCGCTTCTCAGAACGAAGTGCGTCAAGTACGTCACGGACGGTTTGTAGAGGATGGCATTCTCTAAGCTATTGGAAGCAGAAAGGATGTCGGCGCAGAGATCAGAATTAAGAAAAGTTGTATGTACAAAATGTTTTTTGTTTCAGGTGTTCCTATTGTTCCTGATCGTATCTATGTTACTGGTGGGTGGAGTATATTTTGGAGCACAGTTGTTATTACCCCCTGTTTCACCTACTCTTTCTCCTAAACTAAGCTCCCTCACCACTGTTTCCCCACATTCTTTTCATCCTCTGCCTCAACATGAACAGGTTAGACGTGCGGAGTTCATGAACAACTCCTTTGTTCAACTTCTACATCAGCATCAGTTGGTGATGAACACTACCAATTGTTGGGTGTGTGGGTTAATGCCACATACCATGGATAGGGGTATTCCGTATTTGGTTCTTCCCTACAGCTCCCAGGGTTCGGCTCGAGCATTCCAAACTATGTTCCGTAGTGCACTAGATTCTTACCCCAGTCGAGAGCCACGTTCTGCCAATTTTGGTCCTGGGCCGTATCACAAACCTTTGGCGATAGCGATAGCGGATTTAGATAGAGATGTTTTTGATGCATCGCTTATCCCAAGTGAGGAGGTACAGGCTTACAAGGATTTGAGCGAGGCTGAGTATAGTACGTCAGTGGGTGATAGACAGCTTAAGAGCTCGTCCCCAATATGGATTGTACCACACCTCGGTAATTTCTGCTTGAAAGGTTTGGGTCGAAATCCGAGAGCACAACTTGGGAACAGTGCTTGCACCGACACGTATGTTCTGCCGATGCTCTCTTCCCCTGTTTTTCTGACCGCCAAGGGCACCTATTTTGTATGTTATGAACGCGCATATACATGGTTACCCCGTGATTTTTCGGGTACCTGTTATATTGCGAATCTTTTACCACCGACTTTCACAGTTGCCTCAGATTATCACAAAACTAGAGTTGTGAGAGGTGTTATTAGCAAAGAGGATACTGCCGGTCAAGAAGCAGGAGACTTCTTTAAGGGTTTCTTGCCGTTTTGGGGACCTATGGTTAATAGTAGGAACTTAAGACAATTGACACGGGTAGTAGAGTCGACTGCTAATATTACTGCAAGTGCCCTTGGTAATCTCACAGCTGAACTTCAGGCGGATAGACTCATGACGTTACAGAACCGTATGGTTCTAGATGTCGTTCTCGCAGATAGAGGTGGTGTGTGTAAAGTTATCCATTCAAGTTGTTGTATTTTTATTCCTGACAATGCTCCAACTGTCTACCAAGCCATCTCGAAGTTGCACAAGATCTCCGAGTCCATACACGTGGACGAAGGTAATTGGACGCTTCTAGGATGGTTTTGGGGCCTGATGTCAACTTGGGGTTGGAAGATTCTGATGATCGTAGGGGTTGTTGTAACGTTTCTGTTCACGTGTTGTCTCTGTGTACAGTGTGGTCCTGCCATATGTGGCCTATGTGCTACAACGTGTATAAGACGACCATCTGTTACCAAGGAGACGTTGATGAATAGAATGATGTTCCAGCAGCAACTGAACGACCTGATGAATATTGAAGTAGATTCTGATCTTGACTAGTGCTTGCCTACATGAGGGCAAAAGGAGCGTCTGAGGTTCCGTGTGGGACGGAACGACACTTTTGAGTGGTGACGAATATGGATGAGTTGGGTATCTACGAACCGCAAATGACGAGTACAGTGGGTGTACGCAGTTTCGCTACGCAACCACATATGGTTCGTCTTATTTTAGGGTTTATTCATCTGAACCCTCGGGTTCCATTTTAGATACGGCATCCATTTTGTTTCTTGTCCTCAAGTAGCCAGCGGACGGACTTTTGTCCGCTTCGTGACCCTGGGACTCTCAAGCTTACGCGAGAGACACGTGTTCCTTTGAGTATGACTTTTATGATGAGGGAAACGACACGACGAAGGCAGATGGCCCCGCTTGAGGCTCATCTTGCCGTGCCGGTCTATTGTTTCAGCCATGCATACATTAGACACAGTATCTCTGATCCCGTTATCAAGTTTCCTTTATTACTCTTAACACTCTTCTTTAACCTGTTGTGCATCCTTGTTCTCCCTTTGCATCTGTTTTTGTCCCTTCTCCTAATGGGTTTACGATCAGGATGGAATGTGTTTTATATGCCTTTACAGTTGGGAACTGGCAATACTGTGGTAATCATGTTCCGGCCTCTTGAAACATGAACGCGACCCTTTTTGAAGTCTATTGTGGGAACTGAGTTGTAATCTTTGTTCACTATATTGGGCTATGGGAAAAACGTGTATAAAAGGAGCGATCCACTTTTGCAAATTGAAGCAGTCTCCGAGAACCTACACGCTGTGTACTTCTTGTGACCTCTGTATCCCTGCAGTAAAATAAACGCTGAACTCTGACGCCGCTGGAAGTGTCCCGTGTCTCTGTGTTTGGTACGCCAGAACAGGTAACCCACGAAGGTTTCAGGTGTTGTTCCCTGGCACCGCTGGGTCTTAGAAAAAACCCAGTCCTTCAGATGGGTGCTGTTAAAATGTAACAGACTATTTTTGTCTGTGGGTTTGGTGTATAGGGAACTGACAATACCATTATTCCTAGCACTAATTGTGACATCAAGAAAAGATATATGATCTTGATCGTTGGTCATTGTGAATCTCAGATGTGGGTTTAGATTGTTAAGCCATGTATGAAACTGTCCTAGTGTAGTTGCATCTCCTTCCCATATGACAAGGACGTCATCAATATACCGCCACCATTTTTTTATGTTGTTTGAGAATGGATTGAGGGTCCATATATATTCATCTTCAAAGTGCCCCATGTACAGGCATGCTATGCTCGGCGCAAAAGTACTGCCCATAGATGTTCCGTGGACCTGTAGATAGAGCTGGTTGTCAAATCTAAAGAAATTTTCCTTCAGTGCCAAACGTAATAGAGTGATGATCCAGCTGACCGGAGCTTTCCAGGTCCAGTTCTCTTTGCTCAAGACAGTTTGAATCACCTCAATGCTTTCTTCTTGAGGGATGCTCGTGTAAAGAGCTTCCACGTCTAGACATACTAGTATATTTTTCTCTGGGTTGTATGGCACATCTTGGAGGATGTTCAGAAGATGTTTAGTATCCTGTATATAGGACCGGATACGTGTGACTAGTGGGCGAAGAAACCAGTCTGTATATTTTGAGAGAGGTTCCAGGAGGGACCCAATACCAGATACAATAGGTCTACCTGGAGGAGGGGACTTGTTCTTATGTATCTTGGGTATGGTATAACAAATAGGTGTTCTTGGGTCCTCACAGTTCAAAAATGCATGTTCCTTGTTGTTAATCCATCCTTCTCCCAATGCTTCGGCCGTTATAGAGCTTATAGTTTTCTTAAGCCGTGTAGTGGGGTCTCTAGCGAGAGGTTGGTAAAATTTAGTGTCGGCCAGGAGGTTCAGGCATGACGTGCGGTAGGCTGTGGTGCTCTGGATAACCGTTGCCCCGCCTTTGTCTGCTGGTTTTATTATGATGTCAGTCCTTGAGCTTAGATTCTTCACACCTTCTCTTTCTTTTTTACTCATATTGTTGTATGTGTCTTTCCTGATGGGGAGCTCCTCGATCTCTTTCGTGACGCTCTCTTCAAAAGCCAATATTTCGGGAGGCATTAAGGATGCTGGAGGAAAGAAATTTGATTTTAACCTCAATGGTGTGTGTGTGTCATCTTCATCAGGTTTTTCTTTGTCCATAAAAAAGGCCTTAACACGTATTTTGCGAAAAAACTCGCTAAGTTCACATCTCATCTGGAATTTGTCCATGTAGGTTGTTGGTACAAAACCTAGGCCTTTGTTGTGGACATCTGTTTCCTCTTTCGTCAGGTGGATATCCGTAAGGTTAACTACTAGTCCAGTTGGTTGCTTGTCCCTACACTGGGTCCCTTCGACGTGCTTTGTGTACTCACTGGTGTGTCGTTGTCTTCCCATTGGACTTGTTTGTTTGTATTGTTTGTCCTGCCACGTCTCCCTCTTCTTCCGCCCTGTCCTAAAAAATGATTCTGGTTAAAGCTTGGCTGGAAGAAAGGTCCCGGCTGGAAAAGTTGTTGTCCTTGAAATGGAGGTGGTGGTCCCTGAAAAGGCATCGGTCCATAGGGTCCTGGCCAGGGGTACATTTGTGGGTGCTGGTAGCCTCAGTTGAAGTTGCCTCTTCTTGCTCTTCTCGATTTACCTCTCCAGTTCTTTTCTGACCCATCACTAGACCAACTGTCTTGTTCCGATTCTGAACGACTTGAATCACCTTGGTAGGAAGAGCCGGAATCTGTCTTTTCCTGGTGTACATAATCCTCTCTAATATAGGGGTATACCTTCTCATGTGCAAACTTCTTCAAATCCTTTTGTAGTTTGCTGCATCAAGAAGTCTTTATGTTCGTTAATTTCCTTATTGACCTCTTCTAGTTTTTTCCGGTACAAGGTGATTTTTATTTCTGTCATTAATGCATCCTCACTCGTTTTTATTTTAACCAGAATGGCATCTGATAGTCGTTTCGCGGTATTAATAATCAGTATAAGCCAATCGTGGGTACATCGCCACGCGATTAGAGACCACTCCTTTTTGAATAGCTGGTCATCAAAGAAGATCCTGGGAGCATTATTCACCAGAAGTCCTCTTGGTGCTGCATTACCCCTCAAGTACTCGGTAAGAATTGCACCACGTAGGAGAATCTTCATTTGTGTTCATTTGAGTTCTTTTAGTTCATCCCAATTCTGGGCTTGATTTAAACTTTGGTTTATATTTGTATCTGGTAGTAAGGATGGTCCTGCCAGAATCGAAGCTGCCATGTCATCAGAGTAACCCAATCCCAGGGCCTCTGCCATGGAGAGTTGGTCTGTCATAACCCTATCCCTCGGAAGATGGAATAGGAGGAAAAGGAAAGAACATTTTTGGTATTGAAGAGATGAAAAGGAGAAGGTTCGTAGTTCTCAGTGTGTAGGTAAGGAAGTTAACTGTGGATCGTTGGTGCACTTCTATATATCAAGAAACCAGAATGTTTTGATGTCTCCTCAATAGGTTTTGGGCCCTTGCCTGACACGGGCACTAGGCCTACCCACGCAAGTGAGGTACCATTTTTCTCTGAAGACTTTGGGGAACGCAGGGTGGGTGGAATTTTGTGGACCCACGCACATTCCAGAACTTTCCACCACAGAAATGTGAGGAAAATGTGTTATTTTGGACACATTTTTAGGTTTGCAATGGATTCTGGGTAACAGAACCTGGTGAGAGCCAGTGATGTCACCCCATCCTGGATTCCCCTCTGTGTCTAGTTTTCAAAAATGTACAGGTTTACTAGGTTTGCCTATGTGCCAACTGCGCTAAAATTGGAGCCCAGTGGGCTTTCTGCCACCCTGGGGGGGAATCGGGGGAAGGGAGTTTCATCCCGATATGCCCCTAAAGGGGCAGAAAGACTGTGGCTATTTTTTGTGGGGGTGGGGGCATTGGTATGACCATTTTGGGCAGCCCCCACCCCCATGCATAAAAAAAGCCGGCGTACTTGCTGGCGCCTAGTGGGCTTTCTGCCCCCCCAGGGGGCAGATCAGGGGCCACTGCCACCATCTGCCCTCCCGGGGGGGCAGAAAGATTGGAATTTCTCTGGGGGTGGGGTGGGGTATTGCCATGCCCATTTTGGGGAGCCCCTACCCCTACACTAATAAAACAAAAAATCCATGGTTTCTAGTGGGCATTCTGCGCCCCCCAGGGGGGCCAGATTGGGGGCTACAGCTCCCATCTGCCTCCTGAGGGGCAGAAAGACTGTCATTTTTGTGGGGGGAGGGTTGGGGCATTGGCGTGCCCGTTGCGGGCAGCCCCCACCCTAAAAAAAAACTAAAAACTAATCCCTGGTTTTTAGTGGGCTTTCTGCCCTCCCCCCCCGAAGGGGCAGATTAAGGGCCAATGCCCCATCTGCCCCCCGGGTGGGGCAGAAAGACTGTAGTAATTGGGGGTGGAGTGGGGTCATGGGCCTGCCCGTTTTGGGCAGTCCCCACCCCTATTTTTTTTATTTTGTATTTCCCTGGTGTCTAGAGGGCTGTCTGCCCCCCCGGGGGAGCAGATTGGGGGCCAATGCCCCATCTGCCCCCTAGGGGGGCAGAAAGGCTGTAATGGTGGTGGGTGGGTGGGGGCATTGGCGTGCCCATTGAGGGCAGCCCCCACCCTAAAAAAAACCTAAAAACTAATCCCTGTGCCCCATCTGCCCCTCGGGGGGGCAGAGAGACTGTAGTCCCTGGTGTCTAGTGGGCTTTTTGCACCCCCGGGGGGGCAGATTGGGGGCTACTGCCCCCATCTGCCCCCCAGGGTGGGCAAAAAGACTAAATTTGGCCAAAATTCTTTGGGGGAAGCAAAGGCCCTTGCCCAAGGGGCCGCTCCCCCCTCCCTGGTGTCTAGTGGGTGGATCCCTGCTTGGGGATCGCCCTCCTGTGGCGATTCCCAAGCAGGGATCCACTGGGGAGGGGTACCATTGGAAAGGGGAGATTCTCCCCTTTCCAACGATACCTCTCCCGTCTTTCTACGTGCTCAGGGGGCTGAGATAGCCCCCTGAGCACGTAGAAAGTGAAACTGAAATGAGCCTCTTGGCTCATTTCAGTTTCACTTTCACTGTAATGACGTCGGCGCGACGTGCGCGCCGATCATCATTACAGTGAAAGGGGGGGGGGGCTTGGGAGCTGGGGAAGCTCTTCCCCAGCTCCCGAGGCTATTTTGGCAGAATGGGAATCCCTCTGGTGCCCGCACCAGAGGGATTCCCAAGGGTATGCCTCATGACGAGCTGGACTCGTCATGGGCACAGCGCGACTGTGCTCCATGACGAGTCCAGCTCGTCATGGGCATACAAGGGGTTAAGACACCAACTCGTTCCCCAGCACACGTAAATTAAAGCTAAAGTTTTCACGTTTGTTAAAACATACTAAAATAAACAGTGTGTCACAGAATGAATCACAAGCATGATCTTTTCTTTTTTCTTTGGCCTTCACAACAGCTTCATCGCTTAAAGGAATGTAGTCCTGCGACTTCCTCAAGGCTGTAAAAGTATAAACATACAAAAGACCAATGTATTCAATCAAAATGAAACTTGGTCGTAATCAGTATAAAAACAAATTAGCTAATACACTACATATCGACACATAGGTGGATTCATGTATTTGAGAACGTTTCAAAATGATAATTCAGATTGTGGAAAATAAACTTGTTAACAGCGATGTTGCAACAAGACAAAGCTAAAGCCCGAACGGCTGAACGGAATTGCACTAAATTTGGCAAAAAGGTAGCCCTTGGTGCAGAAAGAGCCCTTTTTGTTAAATGGTGTAAATCCGTTCAGTAGTTGCTGAGAAATTAAAGAAAGAAAAAATATATATATCTGAGCAACGAGGTGGGTTTGCGAACCCTCCCGGACACAAACTTCACTCTGATTGGCTGCCAACACTCCAAACCAGGAAGTGTTGGCAGCCATCTTGTTACTCGGTAGAACAGAGTCACACGAAAACAGTGAAAACGAAGGTAAAAAAGAAGAAAAGGGGTCAGGGTAGAAACACCCTGATGCCCTAGGCCTGCTCAGGGGGTCCCAAAAGGAGCGCCAGGGCAAAAAAAGCATGTTTGTTATAATTTAGGCGGAAGTCGGATTGGGGGCGTGAATCCCGCTGAAAAGTTTTTAAAAATTAAATTTTAATGAGGCCCCCGGGTGGGCCAGGTCCCGGGTGCCCCCGCAGCCCTGGGGACCACCATCTCCCCAGGACTATAGTAATTAAATGCAGGGGGCACATGGCCCCCCCGCAGCCCCAGGGACCGCCACCTCCTTGGGGCATTGATGACAATGGGCAGGGGGCCTCGCGCGCCCCCCGAGCCCGGGGACCACCACCTCCCCGAGGCTATACAGAATCATTAGTGTGGGGGGGCTCAAGCCCCCCACACTGCCCCGGGGACCACCACTGTCCAGGGGCACTTAATATTTAAATACGGGGTCTGTTGCAGACCCCTGGACCCCGGGGACCACCACTTCCCCGGGGCTTTGAAATGGAGGGAGGGGGGTCATGCAGCCCCCTCCAGGAGACCTCGATGGCCCTGGGGACTGCCATTTCCCAGGGCCGGCTCCTGCAGTGTCCCGGGGTGCCCAGCCCCGGGACACTGCTGTTTGCTATGGCAGGGCGGGAACCGTGAGGCTCCTGCCCTGCCATAGCAAACGCTGCTTTGCTTCCTTGAAGGGAGAGCAAAGAAATCTGCTCTGGCTTCAAGGAAGTAAAGCAGAATTGCTTTTGAGCAAGGGGAGCTGAATGTCAGCAGCTCCCCTTGATCAAAAGCAATGCCGGCTCCTGTGGCAGGGGGCGCCAACCCTCCTACGCTGCCCCAGGGACCGCCACCTTCCCAGGGCGTTGATGAAAATGGGCAGGGGGCCTTGTGGGCCCCCCGGGGACCACCACCTCCCCGAGGCTATACAGAATAATTAGTGTGGGGGGCTCAAGCCCCCCACACTGCACCGGGTACCAGCACCTCCCCGGGGCACTTAATATTTAAATACAGGGGTCCGTTGAGGAACCCCAGACCCCGGGAACCATCACTTCCCCGGGGCTTTGAAATGGAGGGAGGGGTGCTATGCAGCCCCCTCCATGAGCCCTCGATAACCCTGGGGACCGCCACCCCCAGGGCCAGCTCCTGCAGTGTCCTGGGGTGCCCACCCCCGGGACACTGCTGTTTGCTATGGCAGGGCGGGAGCCGTGAGGCTCCTGCCCTGCCATAGCAAACACTGCTTTGCTTCCTTGAAGTGAGAGCAAGGAAACCTGCTCTGGCTTCAAGGAAGCAAAGCAGAATTGCTTTTGAGCAATGGGAGCTGCATGTCAGCAATGCCAGCTCCTGCAGCAGGCAGGGAGCCGGTGGGACCGTGGGGGCATTGGGGCCCCCCCCCACAGTCTCCAATGGAAAGGGCCGGCCCCGGGGGATGTGGTCCCCAAGGCCACTAGTGGAGACCATGGGGGAGTCTCAATTCCTAGTCAGTCATGAAAAGAATCAATCACACTTCCATTTACTCACCTATACAGTTATACACACACCACATTACTTATTCATACAGAAACAAATGCATACTTACTCTCTTTTACAATCACTGATACAAGTACACACTCATCCATACATCCACTCTCCCAATCACTGACTCTCACGTATAGTCATGTATATCCTCCAACTCTCACATACCATGCCTATTAAATATATAGTTACTTGGACATGTACCACTGAAACATCCATTCACTCACCAACACACCCATACACACACTCACGCACCCATACAGCTGTTTCCACATGCACTCTTGAACCCATACACCCAGTTAATCAACCACTCAAACATCTATGCACAGAGTCACACACCTCCCACCCACCCACACACACACTCAGGCACCCATGCAAATACTCAGGCAACCAATCAATAACCCATATAGACACTCATACTGCTACTGGCCAACCCATGCAGCAGCTTATACAACAACAGACAGTGTGATACAGGCATTCACACAGTTTAGTAACTAACCCATGCATTCAGTAAGACACATTTAATCACTCACTTAAATAGTCAGTCACCCACCTACTAAATCCTCCATCCAGAAACTTAGACACCCACTCATTCATCAATAAACCTTGGCATATATATAAAACATATTTAAACTTTAAAGAAACACACAGTCACTAGATGATGTCATTAGTGGTGTTATTTGAGATGTCATCAGTGATGTCATCAGTGATGTCACTGAGCATGTCATGAATGATGTAATATGTGATGTCATCAGCAGTGAATTACGGGGGCACGAGTTATAGTTAGCTGAACTTACTATAACGGAGAAATTTCTATACATACATATTACCTATTACCTACTGGTAGTCACCAGTAGGTAGTTATAGTTAGGAGCAAGTTTCCACAGGAAGAACATTTTTTGTTTTGCTTATAACTTTGGCATCGTCTGATGAATCTTCATGAAATGTTCCAAACTAATTCTTCGTTCATATCAGCTCCTATGTTGAAGGTTTAGGGGTGATTCCTCAAGGGGGGGGCCGAGAAAAAAGGGGGTCCCAAAACGGGTTTTCTCCATGCAATTTCCATAGGAAACTTTAGACAAGGCTACAGGTCGAACGGGTGAACGGAATTACCCCAAATTTTGCAGGGAGAAAGGTCTTGGTCTAGAAAGCACGCTTTTGTTTATTTGGCGTAAATCCGTTCAGTAGTTTTGGAGAATTATCAAAAATTAACAGATATCGATATTTGTGAATTCTGTCATCTTATTGGCTGAGGCGTTACGAGCACGAGCTTGCTGGTTATTGGCTGCGAACAGTTGTGAGCTCTGTGGGGTGGTTAGGTTGTGCTATACAGGTAGTGTGAAGCGAAGTATTCACCCCTAGCGATGTGAAAGTGCTGTTTTGCCCACAGTGAGATGGTGCTGAGGTGAGGTGCCGGTACACTCGGGGATGAAACCGTGTGCCTAAACCGTGAACTGATTGCTGTAAACTGATGTGCTCTGGGTGCTGTAGCATAGCTGTGCAAGTGGTGTTAGTATTCATTTAGACTATATCGGGAGTGGGAAGCAAATTACTCACTTCTACCGGTCTGAAGACTCGGGGATCAAACCGTGAGCCTAAGCCGTGAGATGATTGCTGTAAAGTGATGTGCTGTGGGTGCTGTAGGATACTGGCCGCTGTAGCATACCTGTGTAAGTAGTGTTAGTATGTGTTTATACTTTACAGGGAGTGGGAAGTGAACTACTCACCCCTACTGGTGTGACGACTCGAATGCAGTGTTTTAGCAAGCAGGAATAATGAAATTTGAACAATATAATGCAGAATTTTGCAATGCCACAGAAGACAAATGGTAAAATCAAGTGTGTCTAAGAAAGTGGCTGTGTGTAATAAAGCGATGGAATCTGCAAGTTATATAAAAAGTGTCTTTATTTAAGTACCATAAATGGACCCACTAGTGCAAGAGCTAAGGCATCCAGCTGAGGCAAACTCCAACCGCTTCTGCTGTATTCAAACCTAAGCTCCTGCATCAGTGAATTCCACATTACATGTTACAGTTCCATGTGACGTAAGCAAAACCTTTTAGACATGAATGACTCTAAATTCTATAATGAAAATAAAGGTAGGATACGATTACAACATGTATCCTTTAAGAAAACAAAAAACTAAAAAAAATTCCAAAATGTAATCATCAAACTTCTTAGGTACCCTGGTACTTCTTTTTTGTAACACAAAATTATCAATACCAGAACAGTCAGCAATCTCTTCTACAGTAGATTCAATCTGGTGCGTGTCAGAATTGGTAATAGTTCTACTCACATCGGAACTTTGAGGAGGAACACAAACATTGTGCTTCTCAGAATTACATTCAGTACCCTTCTCGTCAAACCATACATTATTGTCTTCAGCCCCTTCAAAAAAACATTCTTGTGCAAGAGCTAAGGCATCGAGCTGAGGCAAATTCCAACCGCTTCTGCTGTATGCAAACCTAAGCTGCTGCATCAGTGAATTGCACATTACATGTTACAGTTCCATGTGACATAAACAATAGCTATTAGACATGAATGAGTAAATTCTATAATGAAAATAAAGGTAGGATACGATTAAAAGACTGTGCCATCTAGTTCCTAAACAATGTCGTGTTTTTTTATCTTGATCGCCAGCTTGTGAGCAGAGGCTGAGGATGAGCTAATTTGTGTGAAAGGGCTTCGTGGATAACAGACAGGCGTGTGCACAAAGAATAGACATGGTTTCAAAATGGATGTCGGGTTTAGGCTAATTTAGCAAGTAAATAGCGTATTTGCATAGGCCATACATCACCCATCCCTGGTTAGGCTGGAGACGTAAGGGGCAATAATGAAAACAGAGTTAAAATGCCTGAGTATACTTGGAAAGTTATTATATGAAAATAGTTCAATCAAAATGTATTTAAAAAAATTGTAGGGAAAAGTAAAAAAAGTTAGAAAAAATCAATCCAAGGATAACGTGAATTTCTTTCAAGTCTCGCAGATTGCAGTCCGGAAGTTCTTCAGCGGCTTGAGATGCATAATGTTCCAAGAGGCGATTGTTGCCATTGTGTGAGAAAAGCAAAGCAATCCAATTCATATCCTCGAAGGGACAGTAATGTTCCTCGAATGTTGGAGCGGCAATTTGAATTGGCAGGCAACCTTCTTGCATTGCATCCGCCATTGCTCCACTGCCCGAACAATCAAGTTCATGGTTTTCAAGATACTCCATTACCTGCTGGATATCGGAAGCAATTGATGGGATGTTGGCTAGGCATAGATCCATTCTCCAGTCGAATGGGCAAGTTTTGCAATAAAAAGATGGTTGCACGCAGATTGCATATGTGTAAATAAATGTCATGTTGTAGCTGGCTCCGATAATAGATAGAGGCAGCCAGCCAAAAAGTTGTTCAATTTTTTCACAGTATTGATGTAGGTTCGCATAGAGGCGTATTCTGTCAGACATGATTCTTACCACAGGGAGCGCAGCCATTTTTTACAAGCAAAAATAGTAGTAGGATGGCTGCAAACAGAGAGAGAATTATGGGCACAGTTCCTGTTATTCCAGAGATGATCAAATGAATGAAGTCTGGTATTATATCAAAAACAGTTTGAAAGCCTGTGACAAGGCTGGAGGAGACAGTGTTAAAAAAATGTGCCAGACCTTGAGTGTCAGATGTGTTGAAAATTGTGTAACAATTCACAATTCACAAAGTGTAATGGGAGGTTCGTATTTTAAAGGGACTGTGTTCTACTTGAAGTTCGTGCTCTCTGCAGTCGATTAATTTATTTTGCAGAAGTGAGGGACACTTCTGTTTGAAACAAAAGCGCTTTCAGTTTGCTCAGTTTAATGAAATCTGTTTTCAAAGTAGGTATTGAAGGCCAATTTGAACTGTGGGTGTTACTCTGTGTGAGTGGGAATAGACATTGCCACAGGAAGTTACTTGGTTTGAAACAGTAAGGACATATGGTATGCCAGCTCACAATCCGCAGTAGTCCGTGTTATTAAGAACCAGATAACTGCTCTTAGAAAGCTGTGTGAATGTTGGTCTGATTGTGGGGCTGTAAACGTAGAAGCATCGTGCTGTTGGACATTCTTGCATAGTAATGAATGACTGCCATTGTGGTCGCACTTTTCACCTGTGAGAAATATTTCTGTATCCTCTTTAAGACAGTGATATGTAAATGGAGAAACCACTGCTCGTGAATAAATGTGCTACCTTATATAATCACATACAACATGACAAACAACATGTACGCCTAGCAGACACAACAACAATACGTACTGTGGGAACCGTGGCTAGCCATGTACACAAACCAAACATGGCATGGCACCTCTGCCACAAAATACAGAATGCAGGGAGAGATGAGAGCAAAGTATGTGCCAAAGTGGCAAGTTATTCCCAATTATAAATGTATACAATGCAAAGTGTTGAGGGGATGTGCCAGAGAGACTTGAGCATGCAGAGCACAGACATGTACATGTCAACATACACTGATGGATTATTGAGTGAAGTGGACAGTGGAGGCAACCGTGA
Source organism: Triturus cristatus (assembly GCF_964204655.1). NCBI lineage: Eukaryota > Metazoa > Chordata > Amphibia > Caudata > Salamandridae > Triturus > Triturus cristatus. The sequence goes on from NC_140582.1 coordinate 620,496,656, forward strand.
TAGTACAGTCAGTAGGGAAGATTATGAAAACATAGCGTGTACGTGCCCCCTCCCCCCCCAAATCTTTAGCGTAGTGGGCTGGCTCAGCGTACGCAAGGCTAGTGTAGGGGTATGAATAAAAGGCACCTTTCTCTAGGTGTGGTTCTCTTCCGGAATGGCGAAAGTGTCTGCCAGGTCTGCGCAGCTTACACCGCCATGAAGCTGCTGCCGTGAGCGAAGGTGGGTGCGTGAATGATGCTCTGAGCTTGCTGGTACCCAGAAACCGTCATGGCCGCTGCGACGCACATATGCCCCACAGTTAACCTTTGGACACCGCCGTATGTCAAAGAGGGCCCACCACGTGCCGGCCGAACCTCCTGGGCCGAGGTCTGCGAGCTGGGAAGGCTTCTGAGATCAACTCTGGCTACCGCGACACAGGCACACAGCGCCCAGCCTGAGGCCCAGCACCGTGGAGTGCTCTGTATACTACTAACACAGTAGTCCAACAGGTACCAACAGTGGAACTGTGTCTTGATCCCACAATGGATGATGTTAGAACTACATCTTAGAATGGAGATGAAGGTACTGCCTTTGACCAGGTGCACCCAACTCTAGGTACCAACAGTGGAACGGTGTCTTGATCCCACAATGGGCGATGTGAGAGAACGGCATCTGAGAGTGGAGATGAAGGTACTCCCTTCGACCTGGTGCAACCAACTCTAGGTCCCAACAGGGGAACGCTGTCTTGATCCCACAATGGACGATGTCCGATATTACCTGCTGCTTGGTTTTCACAGAACTCCCTCCGTTGAGGTGCACCACACTCTGTGATTCCGTAGCTAACTGCTGCACATGATTATTGGGCTTGGTTGACTGTAGTCGCTGGACTACATCATGGTACAGAAGGTCCGAACAGTGAAACGGGGTCTTAATTCTATGATTGAGGATGTCAGAAGTTACAAATTCAGAGTTCCCCTATAGTATGGTTTACCAAAGTGCCATAGTGTGAAGTGCAAATACTGCAATATTTCCAAGGCTCTGCTGAATTCCTCACTGACTTTCATTAGGGTTTATCCCCTAGCCCAATTGCCCCGCAACAAAATCCTTAATAAAGTGCAAGTGCAATATTGGTGGTTACTAGGTTATCAACTGTTATACAACCAGATGCCTCAAGCCTAGTGGCTTATAGAATGTAACCTTTTTAAAATGCAAGTGCTCTAAATTCATCACCTGTATGTAAAACATGCAGGCATATGCTCCCAATGATTATATCCTTACGAGTAGAGTTGTAAGGGGATAAAGTGCTAGTGCTATTATTTACAATTACATCATTCCCTCAAATAAAATGTGGTTGTTCTAACTTCCACTATACTACTCACAAGTGCAAAACAGCATCAATTCAAGTCTATGACAATTTAACAATTAGCACACTTGATCACATTTAATAAACAACCTGCTTAGTTCTCTCATACACTTCTGAGAGGAACAGACATATGATAACATCCTCTGAGTACAAGTTACATTTACTCCTATACTTCATGTTCCTTTGTCATTCCTGGTCTTCTTATTAAAAATAAAAGCTAAATAAATACATTACAAAGCAATGGTCCCCAAAAGACTCTATTTTCTGCATCATTACATATTCTTATACCATGTAGTTCCTTACTAACATTAAAAACTGGGAGTATGGATATCTCTAGGGTCCTAAATGTGAAAATAGGTCCTCTTCTGAGTTAATAACTGACAGAATTTTGGTGTTGAATAGCAGTATATATCTTGACTCTAACTGTTGTAGTTTTTGCTCTCGATTACCTCCCCTTCTCTTTCATACTACTTGAACAATCACAAAGTACGAGAGGTCATTTACATTTCCCTTTACGGACTTCATTGATGTGTCTGGCAACAAGATAGCTTCTATCGGTATTCTTGACCACCCTCAGGTGCTGCAGTATTCTTACATGTACATTGTGTATAGTACTGCCCACATACATTTTTGGACATGTAAATTGTAAAATGTACACCACAAAATCACTTTTACAATTCAGGAAGCTCCTGATATTCAAGGGGCTTTTCATTAAAGGCGATATAAATTGCCTCTCATTGCAGCCAAATTTACAGGCCTTGCACTTTAAACATTTGTGAAACCTGGACTAGCCTTCAGCCATCCCTCAGTGCTTCCAATCTCCGGACTGCGGTTCACCAAATCCTGTCTCATGGACCTTGCTTTTTTAAAAGTGATCAGTGATCTACGGGGAATTGTAGTGTTTAATATGGGGACCCTTTCACTACGTACCAGTGTTTACTCAAGAAATCCCTCACCCTGGCATGGTAGACACTGTACCTAGTGATCATTCACATTTCATCCTTGCTTCTCCCATTGTCTACTCCTATTGACTCATTAGGGAGGAGTAGTGTATCCCTCTTGATCCTATTCACTTTGGTCAAAGCTTGATCTAGTACTTGTGTACTATAACCTCTCTGGGTAAATCTTTCTGTAAGCTTCCTCTGGGCTTCCATCAATGTTGACACCGCATTGCGATTTCTTTTCATTCTAAAGTGTTCAGCTTAGGGGATGGTGTTTTTTAGTTTCTGGGGATGAAAGCTTTGGGTGTGCAGTATGGAGTTATCCACCGTGGATTTTCAGTATGTGCAAGTGTGTAATGTGTTGTCTTTTACATATGCTTCTAGGTCACAGAAACAAACTCATGTTTTGCTTATTGTATCAGTAAATCTAAGATTCAATGAGTTGTTGTTCAGTTCCAGAACAAACAGTTCAGCTGATTTCTTCGTCCCTTCCCATACTATAAACAGATCATCGGTAAATCTCGTTCATATGATAATGTTCTCCTTCTATTCCCTGGCATACTTGACCTGGAGCTCCTGCTCCTCACACCAGCCCATTTGCAAATTAGCATAGCTGGTGACAAAGCAGGTGCCCATGGCCGTTCCTCTCATCTTTTTAAATGTATCACTGCCATAAATGAAGAAGTTATTCTCCAAACACAGCCTACCCATCTCCGCCAGCATCCCTGAGTGTTGATACAATGTAATGGGTTGTTTGTTGAGGTAGTGTCTCATTGCTCGCAACCCATCATCATGTACTATACATGTATTTAATGATGTTACGTCAAGTGTGATCAAGAGGAATGAGTCCCTCCACGAGATGTTTTGAATCTTTTTTAAGAAGTCCCTTGTGTCTTGTATGTAGGCCAGGAGTTCTTTAACGAACTCTTGTAGAAAATGGTCAAGGTATCTAGATGTCGGTTCAAATAGACTACCTATTGCCGAAATAATGGGTCTACCAGGAGGGACCTCTTTGTTCTTGTGTACTTTGGGAATGAGAGACATGATGGGCGTAACTGGGTTATCTACCTTCAGGTACAAATAATCTCTGTGAGAGATCATTCCTAGGCCTCGTCACCTTGCCAGGTCTTTATGGTACTAATTCTTCACTTCTAGGAGATTGTTTTGAGGCACCTTTTGATAGCATCTAATGTCCCTAAGCTGGGACTTTGCTTCCTCATTACACATATTAAGAGGGCCAAAGTTCCACATTGCCTCCTTTATCTGATTGGCGGACTACTATATCCTTCTTGTTCTTGATCTTATTAATAGCCAGGGTATATTTCTTGTCAAAATGGTTACCGCCCTTCATAGATAACGCCTTTAGATCTTTCATAACTAAATCCAAAAAAACATCTATTGAGTCTTTTGGCACATTAGGTACAAAGACAGATTTAGGTTTAAATGGTGTTTTAATGCTCTCAAAAATGTTCAATCCTAAGGTTCCAGCAGTTTCTCCTATGGTTCCTGGCAAGATCATTCCCTCATACTCAGTTGATTCAATTCATGCAGGAGGTTCAGGCCACCAAGTTCTAGATTAGAGGCCTCCTCTGGATCTGGTTGCCTACCAACTGATCATTCTGATCTATCGAAGAAGAATTTCCTTACCTTTAATTTTCTAATAAACTTGAAAAAGGGACTGTGGGTTTGACTGTAGTTAAAGTTGGTTCTTGTGCAATAGGACAGTCCTAGTGAAAGTATATTTGTCTCGTCATCTGTAAGTTCTGGGTTTGTCAGGTTAATTATTGTCGCAGGGTCAAATTTCACTTGTGCTGGTATGGTTCCTTCACTCTGACACCTGAGCGTAGTTCCATTCCTATCCCTCCTGGCTTTGAGTTTCCTTGGCAATCTCTTCCTTTTCGTTGTGGTTTTTGTCTGGTGGCCAAGCGTAAAAAAACAGCTCTTCAATAATTGACGGTGATTCCTGATGGTCCCTATTTATCTTTGAGCACCCGGCCCCATCCTCTGATTCAGTGTCTGGTTCCAAGCTCATGTTGGCGCTTGCTTAAGAGCTATTTTCTAAAACCGTTTGTCGCTCATGGTTTCTTTTCTCCAAACCCATTTTGCTGGATAGTCTTTGTCGGCGTATGTTGTCGAAGCATCGGGCAAACATATATATCTGACCTCTTTGATAGTCATTTTCAAATTTCACCAAAATGTCTGGATTTGCCATTTTACTCATCTCCACTTCTAAGCTCTTAATTTTCTCCAAAATTTTTTCACGATCCCTTTTTGCATATTTTATAATGATTCTCATCATATAGTGCGAGGATTCCACACTGTTCACAGCCCACTCCTGCAACATTTCAGGATCAGTATTTTCAAAAGTGGGAGCTATTAATAATTTTGAGCCTCGTGTGACTCTCCCCACCTCTAGATATCTTTCCAATGATTTTATTTCCCACCACTTTGAGACTTCCGTTCGTTTCAACTTTTCAAGTCTTCACATTTGGTCTGTATGTTTATTTCAGTCTTTAAGGTTTCCGACCCTCTGTTACGGCCAGTCGCGCCCACGGGTTTCTCGTCAAAAACGGCTTTTGCTGCCTCCCCCTCTCCTTTAACCAGGTATCTTATTATTTTATTTGATTTAAGAGTTTTATATAGCACTAGCTAGACCCGAGGGTATCAGAGCGCTTTACAGCATTATCACACGAAAGATAAATTTACACAGTAATATGTACAGTGAGTCAGGACGTATCGCAGAGTATCTTTGAAAAAAAAGAGCCCACTGTCCTTCATAAGATATGTTAGCATAGTAGGGTGTCCGACGTCTTATGACATTTCACAGAAATGTCGTCAAAGAAAGCACTGTGGCTCTAGGCGAGATTAATGAGGTAAGGTCTTAGTGTCAGAGTGTCTGAGTGCTGCTATGGGCAGGCTTCGATTAGTTAGGTTCTAGCTATCCATTCATGAGAGATCGATTAAGGAGGAGGTCCTTGAGCGGCATTTTGAAAATTGGGAAGGAGGGATTGGTCTTGATATGGGTTGGAATGGAGTTCCAGATTTTGGGTGCATTTCCTGCAAGGGAGCGAGATGCGGTTTTCTGTTTGCGAGTTTTAGGAGGGATAAGGAGTAGGGTGTTGGTACCCCTAAGGTTTCTTGTCTGACCGGACTTCTGGAGTTTTGAGGCAAGGTAGGCAGGATTCCCTGTGGGCAGCGCTTTGTGTGTGAGGCAGGCAATTTTGAAGTTGGCACGCATTTCGATTGAGAGCAATTTCAGCTCTCTAAGTGCAGGCGAGATGTGTTCATATTTCTTGATTCTGGTGACCATTCTAGCTGCTGCATTCAGCGTTGATTTGAGGGGAGCTAGGTGAGATTTTGCTGATCCTGTGAGGGTTGCATTTCCGTAGTCCAGTCTTGACAGCACCAGGGATTGAGTGGCTTGTTTGAGAGGTCATTGGGGGGGATGAAGGGTTTTATTTTGTTGAGTAGTTTTAGGTTGAGGAAGGCGCTCTTTGCATTGTTCTTGATGTGTTTACTCATGTCTAACTTAGGGTCTTTGTGGATGATTGTGAAACCCAGGGGCACAAGCATGTCCATAGTTGGAGGGGAGAGCTCATTTAGCCATGTTTCAGTGATGAACGTGATGTCTATGTTGTGGGTGAGGATGATCTCAGCCAGTTCTGTGGCATGTTTAGTGGCCAATCTGCAGTTAATGAGCATGCAGTTGGTGGAGGATCCCTCCTCCGTTTTTGTTTTTTTCTTTAGGGGGGCTCTGGGGATAATGGTGAGGAAGGCTGGGGGTCTTGAGGGTCTGGGGGGGAGCGGTCTCTTCCAAATCCAGTGATAACCTGGATCTTGGAGCTGGAGGGGGCAGTAGTGGATGTGTTATACGAGGAGGCAAGATCCATCACTTCACTCGGGGACATTGCGGCTCTTGCTCTTTTGGGTCTCAGTGTCTGGTTTAGGAGTGGGGTTGTGGTCCAGTTGAGCCGTTTGGACTTTTGAGGCCTTGTGTGATTGGGGTTGGTGAGTGTGGGTTTCGAAAATGGGAGTTTGTTTGGCTTTTGTGTTGTGGTGAGGTTCTGTAAGATTTCGGTGAGGCCCAGTATTGCCGTTTCTTGCTGGCTTTCCAGCAGGGCAAGTCACTGGGATTTTGGGGGTTGCTTTTGGTGTTGAAATTGCTCAAGATGTCCCTATGGGTAGTCCTGGGTGTGGGGAGTGGGAGATCACCGCGTGACTGCGAGTGAGGGTTGGGAGTCATTGACTGAGGGCAAGGTTAGCTGGTTGTTAGTTGGGGGTGGGGGTTTGTGGAAGGAGGGGGTGTGTGCTGTTCAGTAGGGGGCTGGAGAGCCTCATCAATGATGTGGCTCTGGCTGCTTGAGGGGGGAGAGAATTGAGAGCTATCGGAGGGGGTGTCTTGTTTAGTAGGGATTTGGAGAGCCTCATCAGAGATGGGGCTCTGACTGCTAGAGGAGGGGGGAGAGAACTGAGAGCTATCAGGGGGGTTAGGTGGGGGGAGGATGGTGTCTGGAGGGGGGAGGTTGGCTTTCAAGGCAGGAGATTGGAGGTTGCTATGTGCCATCTTCAGGATGGGCGGCCTGTCGGGGGATATGGAGGTGGACGGGCGGGTGCTGTGTAGAAGTGATGGGGCGGTGCTGAGCGAGGGGAAGAGAGAGTCAAAGGCTTCTAGGTTGTCATTGTTAGCTTGGATCATGACTGTGCCATTGGTGTAGATGGTCACAGATGTGTAACCGCTGTGTATAGGGCGGTTTGGGAGTGTGAACGTTAGTTTGGAGCTGTGGGGGGTGTTAGTTGTTTTAGATATGAGCAGATGCGATTTAAGGGTAGCGTTCCAAATAGCAGGTCTCGTGGTATGGAATAGGAGGTCCATTTTTAACTGGCCTTTGGAGGAGCAGTGGTACATGTCCACAAAAAGAATTTCTGGGTGTTGTCTCATTAGTTTGTGTTTGAGGTTTCTTTTTGCTTTTGGTGTGAGGTTTGGTGTGAAAATGAAGGAGAAGGAGTTCGGGCCTTAAGGTTTCAGTCCGTAGGGTGTGGGGGGGAGGAGGGGGGAGGTGGTGGATTGGTGGCATTTTAGATTAGGTTGGGGGGGTTGCCCAGAGATTGTGTTCAGTCTGTTGGTCAGAGAGGATATGATTGTAAGGAGAAGGAGTTGGTAATCTTCTCCGTGGCTAGGTGGGAAGTGGGGAAAGGGTTTAATTGCCCCTTCTGACCATAGGTATCCATTTGTCTCAACTAGTACTGAAACGCTCACTCTCAAGTATCAGCTTTCTAATGCTAGAATTACAGGCCAGCCCCACCAGGTTAGCTTTCCAGACTCCTCTCCCTGTCTGAGATAGCAGAAATCCGCTATTATTGGTAAAGTGCTTACCCTATCACAGGCGTCCTCCGACCCACTGCTCCCGGACGCTCTTCACCTCGTGGTTGTAAATATATATATATATTTATATATTCACTGAAAAAACCATAGGTTTCACACACGTTATAGTTAGGAATTAGCATTTAAAAAATCTTGCAAATTCACTGAAAAAACCATGGGTTTCACACACGTTATAGTTAGGAATTAGCATTTAAAAAACCTTAGAAATTCAGTGAAAAAACCATAGGTTTCACACATGTTATAGTTAGCTGGACATTTTACTCGTAAAAAACCAATGAAATTGCCCCGTTATAGTTAGTTCAGCTAACTATAACTCGCACGCGCCCGCAATGCACTGCTGATGACGTCACATATTACATCACTCATGACATGGTCAGTGACATCACTCATGACATCACTGATGACATCTCAAATGACATCACTGATGACATCATCCAGTGAATGTGTGTTTTTCAGAAAATTAAATATGTTTTATATATGTATATCTCAAGGTTGATGGAAGAATAAATGGGTATATAAGTGTCTAAATGGATGATTTGTTTTTTAAAAATTGATTGTGTAACTGACTGATTAAGTGTATCATAGTGAATACATGGCTTAGTGAGTAATGTTTAAATATGTAAATATCTGTATCAGTCTCTCACTTGTATAAGTGGCTGCATGGGTTGGTGAGTAGCTACATGGGTGTCTATATAGGTTATTAGTTGGTTTTTTGAGTGTCAGTCTGAGTATCTGCATGGTTCGGTGGGGGGTATTATGTAGTGCATAGGAACATGAATGAGTCACTCACTGTTTGTATGTGTTGAAGACAGCATGTGTGCAGGACTATATGGGTGGATGAGTGTGTGTATGGCTGTGTTAGTGAGTGAATGACTGTCTCAATAGTGACTTTATGAGTAACTACATATGTTTTAAACTAGTATATGTGACTATTGGTGTATATAAGTGAGTATATGTGAGAGTGAGAGATTGAAAGAGTTCCTGTATGAATAAGTATGTGTTTCTATAACTGATTGATTAAATGACTAAGTATGTTTAAGTTTCTGTAGAAGTAAGTGTGGTGGTGTGTGTATAACTGTGTATGCAAGTAAATGTATGTTTGATTCTTTATTAGCATGAGTGACTATGTGTGTGAGTAACTCTATGGATGAGTGGCATTGTGTAACAGGATGTATAGGTGTATGAGTACATATGATGAGTGAGTACATGTATGAGTGACTGTATAGGACTGTTGGTGAATGAGTGGATGTGTATGTGGATCTTAGAATTACTGAAGAGGTTGTTGTAACTGGTATTGGTATGTCCATTGTTTTAAAAATTTTAGTCTCTATTATTCAATGTGTGTATCAAAGGTTATATTAGGGTGAGAGGAGGTCTGCCACTCTATCACAAGGATGATGTCATCAGTGATGTCATTTGAGATGTCATCAGTGATGTCATGAGTGATGTCACTGACCATGTCATGAGTGATGTAATATGTGACGTCATCAGCAGTGCATTGCGGGCGCGTGCGAGTTATAGTTAGCTGAACTAACTATAACGGGGCAATTTCATTGGTTTTTTACGAGTAAAATGTCCAGCTAACTATAACATGTGTGAAACCTATGGTTTTTTCACTGAATTTCTAAGGTTTTTTAAATGCTAATTCCTAACTATAACGTGTGTGAAACCCATGGTTTTTTCAGTGAATTTGCAAGGTTTTTTAAATGCTAATTCCTAACTATAACGTGTGTGAAACCTATGGTTTTTTCAGTGAATTTGCAAGGTTTTTTAAATGCTAATCCCTAAATATTTCGTTTTTGAAACCTATGTTTTTTTCTGAGAATTTGTATGGTTTTTTATATGCTAAGTTATGTATTTTTAATTAAAGATATTTTTTTTTATTTAAATAAAATTACTTTATATTCATTTATATATTATCTGTATTTTTTTATAAATTATTTTTTTAAATAATTCAATTTGGATATTTTTTTTTTATAATTTTTTAAATTATTTAATGTCCTCTTTTTTTTTTTTATTTATAATTTCTTGGGGTGCGCACTCTGAGCGCGCACCTAGTACTATTTCGTATGTTTTTTATGAATTCCGGCGTACGTTATTTACGTACGCAAATATACTTGTTGGTGCGCGCTGGGAGCGCGCACCCAGTACGTATGCGTACGTACGTACGCACGCATGCGTCCTACGCCCTCGACGCGGTTTACTTCCGCATACGCTAAAATTACGCGCCATAACGGTCGCGTATACGCGTGTTAAACGTATGCGCGCTAGGTGCGCGTATATGACGTATGCACCTGCGCGTTTACGCGTTCGTGCATACGTCATCACGGGGTGCGCGCTCGGAGCTTGCTCAGTGCGCGCACCTCGGGTTTATACATAAGAAAACAACATTTCTTATTGGTTATCATTACTTTCAGTTTCTAATTGTTTCAATACCACACCCAATCCCCTCATGGCAAGTCATGTGATCAAGAATCATCACTTTTGATTGGTTTGAAGTACTTTCTGTTCCAGATTCTTCCCAAACCACACCTACTCCCCTCATTATTAGTTCTGATTCCTTTGGAGAAGGAGCTATTCTGTTGTTGAGAGACAATGGCTGAACAGCAACCTACTTCAGACAGTGACCAGGACACTCTTGAGAGGCAGAGGAACAGGAAGCAGAAAGACAGCTTTATATGGCAGTTTTTCACTTTTCCAGAGAATGAGAAAAAGGTAAATGCACCAAAAGTTACATGTGTACTTTGTAACAAAGTCTTATCTCGTGGGAATCCTAACAAGAAATATTCTTTTAGCATTCACACTATGTTAAGACATGTTGACAAAATGCACCCAGTATCTTTTCGTCGAGCTTCTGAAGAAAACTCTCCACCTGCTCAGCCGACGACATCAGCAGCAGCTCAGCCGAGCACATCTTCGGCAGCTCAGGGGAGCACTTCAGCTGCGATGGTGCCTTCACCTGTTTCTTTACCTCTTGTTGGTCCACCTTGTTTGGCGAGGTTGTCTACACGGTGCACTGATTGCGGTTCACTTATTTCTGTGGGGGAGACCAGTCTTGATCTCCTTCAGAGAAAATTTGATGCGCATTCATGCACTAGGCCATAGATTTTTTTTCATTTTTTGCGTTTTTCTCTTCCTGTTTCCCTCCATTAACTCAAGGGCTCTTTTAAGAGCCACTTATAAACTTAACCAAAAAAATTTTTTTTTTGAAATTTTTTTGGGAAATTTTTTTGAGGTGCGCGCACCCTGCGCGCACCCAAGGTTTTTTTAATTTCTTTTTTTTTTTTTTTTTTTTTTTTTTTTTTGAGAGACTCCCCCTTTTTCCTACTAATGCAACTGTGAAATCACCAGAGGAAAACGCAACAAATCTCTTCCTGTAATTCCTATTTGCACACAGAGTCATGTTTTCACATTAGTCACAAAACGAAAAATCTTTGCCAATTTGAATGCACACTTACTGCTCTTTTTTGTTGGCAAGTGAAAATTACTTTTACAGACTGACACATTATGAATCCACTTTTCAGATTTTTTTAAATGCACATGTCCAGACTGCATTTTCAGACCACAAACCATGTGTATGCTGGGTGACTGCCTACACTCCAGCAAGGGCAACCAGCCTTAGTGATGCTGAATGTATTTGCATTACAGACTGAAACCTCAAAACCCCACAGCACATTATCAGAGCCAGGACCTTTGTTCTCTACACCTCTCTCCACTCAGCAGAACCAGATAATGGCAATCTTTCCCTCTATTTTTCCACACATATAGATGTTAATTTCAAATCACACTGCTTCCCCCTTTTTTTCAAATGTAATCACACATTTCTATTGCTTGAAAACCAACCCTTTTCCAAATGTACCCTTCCCCCAACTTGACTTCTGCCTAGTACCCTTCCCCCAACTTGACTTCTGCCTGCTACCATAGCAACAGCTCATGGAACACTGCTGTGTGGAGTTAGGTCAGAAGTTCGCCACACAATGTTTCAATTCCACAGAGCAAGAGTGCTTGACTTTTCAAACCTTACAGCAAATCCATAGTACTGTTCTTTGGTAACACATTTTTCTGAACCAATACAAAACATGCTTCTATTAATTTACACATACAGCCTAGTTTTTAGTGTAGAATGGTATGAAACAGCCAATCAGTTCTTTTTTTTTTATAAAAAATATGTATGCCTCCATTTCCAAACTTTCTTTCATTTCTTTTTACCATTCTACTGAATTACACCTCCTGAGTGCATCCAGATCTCCTTTGAAGATGTTCACAGTGTGGATTGTAGGACACAGCTATGTCTTCTGGAGTGAAAAATTTGCAGAGAAAAGAGGTATGGTGAGAGACCTTGCTTTGCCAAATGTAGACATCAAGTGGATTGGTCAGAGAGGGTTAAAGTGGCACCAATTAATGCCTTTGGTGAAAACCTTTCTACATCTCCCACAGCCTAACCTTATTATTGTGCACTGTGGTGGTAATGATCTAGGCACTTTAACTGGGGTAGGTTTGGAAATGCTTATTAAGGACACCTTTGTGCAATTAATGTCGCTTTTTCCTCAATCTGCCTTTGTATATTCTAACATATGTCAAAGGCAAAAGTGGAACTGGTCCAACCAATTTTGTCCGCAGATTGACAAAGCAAGGAAGCACGTCAACAAATCTGTTTCTGCTTTCCTCCGTGACTATGGTATGGGTTCCATTTACCACAACAACTTGCGTTACGACATGCAAGACATTTATAGAGGAGATGGTGTGCACTTCAATGATGAAGGGAACAGAGTCTTCCTCTTGAACCTCAGACTCTGCGTTGGTACTTACTTGTAGGTACCGAAAAACAAACAATAAACACAAGGGCTCTTTTTAGAGCCACCTTATATCTAAACACTTAAATGCAATTTTTTTTAAATTTCTTTTATTATTTTTTTTTCCGGGTGCGTGCAGGGTGCGCGCACTCGGCGATATTTTTTTTCAAAATATTATTCTTTTTTTTTGCCCTACAAGGTCCTACTTTGACCCCCTTACAATGCCTACTGGGTCTATTTCTACCCACTCTGCCCCCTTTTCAAGTGCTCCCCCTTTGTTTATCACCCCCTCTTTATGCGATAGACAAAATGGCGGCCGCCGCTTCCTGACTTCCACCGATTCGAATGTTTACTAAGATCTAACAACCAATCAGAATTGCGCTCGCGCACGGCAAGGTGCGCGCACCCAGCGCGCACTCTGCGCGCATACAGATATATATATTGATTCAAAGGCTATTTTCTCAGAATCTACTGAACAGATTTACACCAAACCTACAAAAGGCACTTCCTTGACCTAGGGACTACCTCTCTGCCAAATTTTGAGTAATTCTGTTCAGCCGTTCGGGCTGTAGCTCGTTCTAAAGGTCCTATGGAAAAATGCATGGGAAAAATGCGTTTTGGGACCCCCCTTTTATCTCAGCCCCCGCTTGACGAATCCCCCCGAGACTTTCAGGGTAGGAGCGGAGCGTAGCGCCCCACCTATTTTGAAAAATTCGCAAGGATTCGTCGACCGGCGCCAAAGTTATTCAAAATAGAATGTTGAGGTTTTCCTATGGAAACGTGGTCCTAACTATAACTACCTACTGGCGACCGCCAGTAGGTAATATATACATATATATATTCACTGAAAAAACCATAGGTTTCAGGCCTGATATAGTTAGGAATTCGCATTTAAAAAACCTTAGAAATTCACTGACAAATCAATAGGTTTTAGGGGTGTTATAGTTAGCTGGACATTTCACTCGAACAAAACCATTGAAATTCCTCCGATATAGTTAGTTGTACTAACTACATCTCGCGCGCCCGCAATCCACTGCTGATGATGTCACATATTACATCATTCATGACATGGTCAGTGCTATCCTGATTCAGAGTGTTGGTAGCCAATTAAAATTCCGCTTGTGTTCGGGAGGGTGCACGGATCCTCCGAGGCCATAGATATATATTTACTTTTAACTCTAACTACTGAACGGATTTACACCTGCCGGCGTTTGCACTGTCAGAACCTGCACACAGTCTTTAAGGCACCACAGGTCCTTCTACCATCACAAACTGCCTTAACCGTGCCACCAGCCCTTGCACAGTCACAACCTGCACAGTCTTAAAAATGTCAGGAAGATTAAGCAAGCTATTGCCCAGAATCACGATGTGCTGCACCTACTGCCGATGCCGGGGATCGAACCGTAAGCCCCAGATTCCTGCGTCAGTCTCCCTGGCTGGGTACCTCTTTGGCTCTTGCACCATCACGACCTACACGCGGTCTTTGACTCGCCACGGGTCCTTCTACCGTCACAATCGTCACACGGTCTTTAACGCACCACGGGCCTTTCTACCGTCACAAACTTCACACAGTCTTTAACTCGCCACGGGCCCTTCTACCATAACAACCTGCACGCATCCTCAAACTCGCCACCAGCCCTTGCAACATCACAACCTGCACAGTCTTTAAGTCGCCAGGGCCCTTGCACCGTCTCAAGTTGCACACGGTCTTTAACAGATCACCGGCCCTTTCACTGTCACAATCTATAGGCGGTCTTTACGGCACCGTGTGCCCTTCCACCATCGCAACCTGCACACATTCTTTAACGTGCCACAGGCCCTTCTACCGTCACAACCTGCACGCAGTCTTAAACGCACCACCGGCCCTTCCACAGTCACAACCTGCACGCAGTCTTAAACGCACCGCCGGCCCTTGCACCGTCACAACCTGCACAGTCTTTAAGGTGCCGCGGGCCCTTGCACGGTCACAACCTGCCCGACAACTTTTGCTCCTTTCGGCCCTTTATATTCACCGTTTCCTTGAGTGACCAGCACTTCTACACTCATATAAGTGCGCTGTCGACGCAAAATGTGGCTTTTCCTTTTCAAAAATCATTTTGCATGCCTTTTTGCTGTTGTTAATATACATGGTCGAGATGCTGGAAGCGTTTAGTGAGGAGCTGTGCCGAAAATAAACAGCCCTGAGCTGCACGTGTCACTGTTTAGACTGCGCATATCTGGCCAGGGCCGTTGAAACTGTAAGTTGGATGGAAAGCTGCTGCCGCGGACAGCCCAGGTTTGATGCACAGTCTTGTCTGGTGTTTGTAAAATTCAATCAACGGCCGAAGAGCTATCAGGGCAGCTCCAGCGGCTCCTCGAGGCCCTTCATGCTGTTGTGAGCAGCAGGGCAAGCTGCTCAGCACTACTTGGGACACGCGTTTTTTGCAGATTTATATCTATAGCGCAAACTCTACCCGAAGGTATTGGAGCGCACTACACGAGCCCTAGTTACATTGCACAAGTACTGTCTTCCCTCAGAAAAGGATGCGCTGGAAGTGTTCACGTTTAATGCACACTTCTTGTGCCAGGGTGGCTTCTTGCCTCAGTGACTGCCTAGCAGGAAAGCCTTCACAGGGACTCCCAGAGGCACAAGTCACACAGGCACCGTAACCCCAAGAGCTCGTCTCCCTGTCCCTGGCATGCTCTGTCCCCCTGGAGATGTCCTGCTGCCCCGACCCCCACGGGTGAGGCACAGGGCCCACAGCCACTCAAGAACACCACCACCCCCCAGCCACAGATAACTTTCCCTCAGAAAAAGACACACGGGTGGTATTCGCGTTTAATGCACACCCCTTGTGTCAGACTGACCTCAGGGACTTCCTAGAAAGCCTGCTCCCACAGTGACACAGGTTACACAGGCACCACATGAGGTTTCCTCCCTGCCCCTCACACGCTCAGCAGCCCTGGAGACACCCGACCCTCAGAGAAGGATGCACCGAAAGTCTTTGTGTTAAATGTTAATATAAGTTCCGACACATGGCAGACGGTGATGCCAGCGATGAAGAAGCAGCAGTCGAGTCATTGTCAATTAACCACAATCACAGTGTTATCTGGTTACACATAATGCATGCACATGCTGTGCATTTAACTCCTTATCCTGCTCATTGTTGCACTCCGGTGTGCCAGGCACCTTGCTGCTAGTGCGCTGGTACCTCTGTGAAGCACCCAGGGTGCATCACACAGACTCCACGGTGTGCTCTTTGGGTGTGTCAGGCATCTCTGTGCCAGCGTGCTCTGGTACCGTACATCCACGTGTCTCTGTGCAACACCCACACGTGCATCCGCACACACCCCACTTATCTGCCCTCCCCAACCTGTTTGTATGGTCCTAAATTGTCGAGGAGTTCTGATGACATCATAAACCACGAGGCTGAAATCTAAGCGGGATTTAAGTGTAACCATAGTTCCGAAATGGCGATATAAGACAATATAACCTCTTATGCATTTTTACATGACATATTTATTTTATAACAGTCAGCTTGGAAGGGGTCTTAGTTTGTCAAACACAGAAATGTTTGTTAAAAACGGTAAGTGAATTACTGTATGTAATTAAGAATGTTCAGTTGTAGAAACTATCCTTCGTTTTGTTAAAGCAAACTGTGGAAGGGAGAGAATGTTGAAGTTGAGCCCACGCTTCATTTTTATTTTTATTTTTGGCCGAAATTCGCACTGGGTGCGCAAATCTCACCGATTTTTTTTTTTTTTTTAAATGATTTTTTTTGCCCTGGGCGTCCTTGTGGGACCCCTTGAGCAGGCCTAGGGGGTCAGAGTGTTTCTACCCTGCCCTATTTTTAGGTTTTTCGCATTTCTTTTGCTGATTTCTTGTGCCTCGGTTCTACCGAGGCACAAGATGGCTGCCAACATTTCCTGATTCAGAGTGTTGGCAGCCAATTAAAATTCAGCTTGTTATCAGGAGGGTGCGCGGATCCTCCAAGGCCATAGATATATATGTACTTTTAACTCTAATTTTCTCAGGAACTACTGAATGGATTTACACCATTTAAGCAAAAGGCATGAGTCTGAACTGAGGACTACCTCTTAGCCAAATTTGGTGTAATTCAGTTAAGCAGTTCGGGCTGTAGCTGCGGCTAAAGGTCCTATGGGAAAATGGATGGGGAAAATGTGTTTTGGGACCCCCCTTTTTCGCAGCCCCCACTTGAAGAATCACCGTGGAACTTTCATGATAGGAGCGGACAGGAGCTGGCCAAAAGTTTGAAAAATTGCACAAAGATTTGTCAATCGGCGCCAAAGTTATTCCAAATAGAATGTTGAGGATTTCCTATGGAAAATAGGTCCTAACTATATCTACCTACTGGCGACCGCCAGTAGGTAATATATATATATAGAGAGAGAGAGAGAGCGAGAGAGAGAGAGATGTATATATATATGTACATATACACATATATATGAAACATTTTTTAAATTAGATATATTTAAAGTCATAATAATTAAAAAAATAATACCTAACTACATATTCTTTTTACAAAAGTTAAAACAAAGACTAATACATAAAAACTACTCAAAACACAAAATATATTTAATATATATTTTTAATATAAAAGAGTGCAATATAAAAGTTACAAACTAATTATACACTATGATTACTAAGAAATTAACATTTCATTTGAAAAACATTATTATTATTAAAAAATTGAAAAGGTTACTAAAATGTACAAATATTTAATTACGATAAAAATATAATGTAAAATAAAATCAAAAACAAAAGTAACAAATTAAAATAAAAACATATGCAAATTTGAAAATACTCAAATGAAAAATTAAAAGCATATATAATTTTAGATATGGCTCCAACGAAGAGAGGAACATATTTTAAATATTATCTACAAAGTAATAAACAGAAAAATGTAAATAAATATAAAACAATTGAACTCCATTGAATTTAAAATAAACCAAAGATACAAGTTTAAAAAACTATAATATTTTGGAAGCAAAAATGTGTCACTCTCTCTTTAAACTAAAAAAAATAGAGAACCCATTGCACTTTAGAAGGGCATAAGTTCCTATTGCTACTCCAAACTACACTTTAAAAGGGAATGTGCTGGATTTTGGAGGTGGCAGATTTACTATTTCTATTCCAACCTAAGAAACAGTAGGGAAAGCATTAGACTTTGTGGAGTCAGATTTACCGTTCACACTCCAATCAAATTAACAATAGGTAAAGTTTTGGGCTTAGTAAGAGGTGAAATTTACTACTTTCCTTCCATCCTAAGCAACAGTGAGGAAAGCTCACTAGGGTGCAAGATTTACTATTCCTACTCCAATCTAAGCAAAAGTAAGGACAGCGTTGGAAATCGAGGAGTCAGAATTACTCTTCCCACTCCAACCTAAGAAACAGGAGGGCAAGGGTTGAAATTTGAAGGAGTTCTACGAATGGGGGTGCGTCAGCTAATGAAGTCCAGTAGGATGTGCGTGGTGTCCAAAAAGTTATTTATTTTAATTTCATAAATAAATTCAGTAATTAGCAAGGCTCAGCCTTTGTAAACCTTGACATTTGAAATTTGAAGGAGAGTTACTGTTACCAACTGAAAAATATATAATAATTATTAGAAATATATTTAAAAATTGCAATATTCTTGTCACCATGGTATTTTTTTACAATATTTTTGTCTGATCCCATTTGTCATAAAATCTCATAATTTTTCCCATTCTCCACACCATTCTTGTTTCCAATATCACACCATCTGCAATCTTTTATATTGTTCCATTTCCATTGTATCAGCATTTCGTCATTTGGACTGCGTAAGTTCTCTTCATCATCTACAAAATTTGATTAACAGTCTGCTATTCTGTTTCATACTCTATAATACAGGTATGTAGAGAACAGCAAAGGTTAATTTGTTCAGTTTAATTACCCATTTGCTAATTCTTGAGGAAATTAAATCTATTCCATTCTGAGTAAGCATCCACATTAGAGGTTTGTTGTTCAGTTATAATTGTGAAATACAACCCCCAAACATTCTTATTTATTTATTTATTGCAGTGGCGGCTCACCGAGGGAGTGCTGCGGCGTGGCGCGGTGGGCGGGGTGGGGGAGGGGCAGGGTGGCGGGGTAGTGGAATCCGACATACGACAGACAAGAGTAAGGTAAGTAATTAAGTAAATAAAACTATTTACCTTGCGCGCGCTGCATCACCGGGGACCTCATTCCCCAGAGCGTGGCCTTAGTAAAAAATGGAATGGGATGTGCAGTTCCCCTTCCCGGGCCACATTCAGCTCTAGGGATCCCATTCCCCAAAGCCTGGCCGTGCATCAAATGGTGAGGGGCTGCATGGTCCCCATCCTGGAGCCAATTGCAGCCCTGGAGACCCCATCCCCCTGGACCAGGTTTTGCTATATCCCACAGTGCCCAAACCTGGGACATAGCAGTTTCCCTGTCCACACTGGTTTGGGCAATGTTTTTGTGTGGGCTTGTTTTTTCGCAGGAAGGTGCACCTTCTTGCATAAAACACTATTCACCTTTAAATGCAGGCACCCTTGTACCATGATGCAAGGGTGCCTGTGTTGATGCTATGTAGCCACAATGGTGTAAGTGCAGGGGAAAAGTCTGGAATACACCATATTCTTTTAAATAGGGCACATTCCTGGTCCTTCCCTGTCACTCAGCGCAGCAAGGTGACTTGCTGTGCTGCACTGCGTGACAATCTCAGAAAACCTAGTCCTTAGTGTTTTGTACTTATGCTATCTTAATATTGTTGTTTGATGCTCATGAGGATATTATCTATATTTTGACAAGTGTTTTCTATAACGTTTTGCAATGATTGTGTTAGTGATTACATCATTGCGTTAAGCTTAATTATAAGCTTCTTACTTGATTGACTCTGTATATGTTAGCGATAGTGAATAACCAGGTGGTAGGTTGTATTGCTATAGAAATTGTTCAGCCCTCTTTGAAGTCACCTTTCCAGATATCCAGTCCCTAAACTCCTCCACTCTTAATCCTTTTTAAAATATTACTATGGGTGTTGGTTTTGTGCAAATATAGCCATGAAAAGCAATGGAGGACTCAAATATACATCGTATAATGCACCGGTTGCAGATGATTGAATATAATTAATTCATATGCACATGGAGATACAGGGAAACAGTCAAGTTCCATAGGTACAATTAGACATGAACGAGTAATGGCAAAGTAGAAATAGTCAAAAACATATGTTCATGGGATGCTCCGTGAGAGGATCAGGAGAGCAGGGGGCGAATGAGAAGAGTGAATGGGCAACCTTAGACAAAGAAGGGATTGTTCCACACAGAGCAATTAGAGGGTTAACAAAATACCCATTGATCATTAACCATTTGTGCTATATGGCTTATCTCTCCCTTCTTCTTTTCCTATAGCTAACCTTGTTCACGTAAGAGGGACAAAAAGGAGAGTAGAGTTTCTTCCGAAAAATAACCACTATGCATGAATGTTACTTAAATCATCAGGAGGTTCTAAGCAGTCATATTACCTCCCTTGATCCTTGGTTCAAAGGTGATAGCACCTAATTTCTGAAAACATTACAGTGTTGCATCAAGCAACACAGTTGTACCTGTCTGCAAGATGGCTAAAGGAACACGTTCACGCCCACACTGAAATCTTTCGGGCCTTGTTTCTTTTAAGATAGTACAACTCAAGAGGTTTGGAAGGCAGTATGAGAATGTGGACATGTGTATGTTTTTAAACTGAATAACCACTAGGAAAGTAATATTTAACGGAAATCTGACTGTAAACATTGTATTTTAAAGATGGACTTTGTATAGTGTCCCAGACAGTGCAACACCCTATGCTTCCCATTTCTGACTTTGAGTCTAGTGCTTTTACCGGCCATACAACTCTGGAATAAAATATAGATATAGAAAGAAGTTTTAGTGAAAAATAAATGTGGACACACCTCTTCTTTAGGAAATCCATTTTGGTCTGTGTTGTGAGAAGCAAATGAACCTATTGATAAAAACGTGCACTTTAAAGGAAAACATAATTTTAAGAATTTACATGAAATTAAAAAAAAAATTAAAAGAAGAACAAACTTATCACAGCCCCTGCGTTGAAATGAATTAAAGCTGTGCATTAACTTTGCACGCCCCAAAAAATGTCCGCACACACAAATTGGACAATTGAGCTTTTACCCCAGTTGCTCCTGTGTGTCATTCCTCATTTGTTTGATCATGTTTGTGTACATTGCATTTTTCTCGCTGTTTACATTTGCCACATGCAGTAATGACTCTCAAATGTCAGCGAGACATCTTCCAGTCTGACTAATCATCCCTACCTGCCACTCACGTGTTCAATGTTTATAAATAAATGTATGCCTTAAGCCTTACTGAGTAGCTTGTCAATTATTGTAGTGTTCAGTAAGCTGAAGTGTCTTAACTTTCTCAGGCTGTTTTCTTATAATGATAGAGACATTCTATGAACCAATTAAACATTATATCATTAATGAAGGATTACTGATACCAAGCACTTATGCTAATAATCACGCCTTGGGCATTGCTGTAGGTAGAGAATAAGGTGAGGGCAGCCCACCCTTTCTTCTTGCACGGACCGGGGCATTTCAGTTCTGACTTCGCTAAACGCATGCACAGTGATGCATGGTACAGCTCAATGCACTAACAAGTTTACTTTTTACTGATAATCCAGATTTCTAAATCTATCCTTCTAGATTCTCCCTTTGCACAGGCCCAGGGCCCAGTACTTTAGCTCTGGGAGGTGGTAACACCAATTTTAGCAAATTGTTCCAGCATCATTACATGTACAATCTGTGAAATAGTGCTTACATTTTAGAAATATTTCATGAATGCTAACACTTTAGTGCCTTTACAGATGCAACATTTGTCCTTAATTATTACAGTGCATGATAGCCATTGCCCTGGTGCACACCCACCCCTAAGAATATCAAGACTTCCTACATAGTTTGCTCTCATAGCACTCCTCCTTTGCCATGAAGGTATTCACCCCAACCTTGCTTCAAACTTATCACTAATGTGGTAGGACTGCTAAGGTGGGCTTGATTATAAGTTGCACGGTGCAGGGGTGCCAAAATTGCCAAGTCTGGATTTACTGACTCTTATCAATTGCATCCTTGCACCATGCAGTTATGAGTTATTGTCATTGGTACGTGGAATAACCATACAGACCCAGAATTACCAGCTCCTTTTCTTCATGGGCATCCTTATTCCGGGGACAATTTTAATTCCAAGTACCAACTAATTTGAGGATTGCCTGCTCCCCCTGTGCCTTAATGGGGTCTTGTGGAGACCAGGCTATGCTTTTGCCTGTAGCCCTTGTCCAAAGGTCATGTCGTTTGCCGGTTAGTGTCCAGTATTTCTGCACCTGATAAACACAGGTGCAGAAATAAAGGACTTCCCATAAACATGTGGTATGGTATCCCATTCAAGAATATAAGTCCACACTACTCCTAATCTATCCCCTACTGAACTAAACATAGTCATGCGCTTGATGTACCAAGAGATTTTACGGTTGCAAAGGTCAAATTTGAGCATCTGCGACCACAAAATGGCTTTTCTAAAAGTACAAAACCCAAACTGCCATTCGGTCACAAGTCACCAAATCGCAATTCAGGTTTTAGAATAAATACAGAATAGGTATACAGATCAAATCGCAATTCAGGTTTTAGAATAAATACAGAATAGGTATACAGATTCTTTAGCTTATGTATTAATGTTTTGCGACCAAAATCCGGTTACAAACCATTAATATTTTACTACCAAATCAAATTGGCTGTAGCCATTTGAAAATAAGAAGGGATCTCCAAGGGACCCCTTCCCCTTTATGAATGCCGACTAAAACATTTTTTACGAACAGGCAGTAGTTCCTTTGACCATTGCCTGCTCCTAAAAAATGGTTATAAAAGTATTCATTTTCTCTTTTAAACACATCTTTCCTATCAGGAAAACAGGCTGCATTTAAAATGAAGATTGCTTTATTTAAAAACAATCACACAAATGGTGGTCTGAGGACCCCAGCAGGTCATCATGCCTGTGACTATAATCAGTCGTTGAGGGTCTCAATTTGTGACCTACCTCATGCATAGTAATGATGTAGGTTCAATTGCAACACACTATGAATAGGCATTTTGTGAACCAACCTATTAATACATATGGTGGTTCACAAAATACCAATTGAGAAACTTAAAATATTTGAAATGTTATATATATATAACCACCTCTACTGAATTCAGAGCCAAATCCAAACATGTCCCTGTCACAGTAAAAGATAACATCGATATTTTTAGTGATTCGGGGGCTCAAGATTTCCTGTATCTTCTAAAAAAGAACACCAAAAGGGGTAAGATGACTAAAACCCAGTGAGAGGCGGTCTCCAAATTACAAAAAAAACAGGGATCTTGTCATCAAGCCATCAGATACAGGTGGCAATGTGGTTCTTGAGACTAGGTCATGTACACTGGAGAAGCGTATCGCCAACTGAATGACTTAACCTGTTATGGAAAGGTCGACAAGAAATATCTTTTAGACCTAAAAAACATGTACATAGGCAAGCTTCAAACATGGCCGGACAAGGGCCTACTTACGTGGGATGAAGTATGCGTTCTCAAAAATTATACATCCACCACGCCAACTCTGTACCTTCTCCCCAAGGTCCACAAAAATAATATCAACCCACCTGGTAGACCCATTGTATCCTCTAAAAACAGCCTTCTGGAAAACACCAGCAGATATGTTGACCACTTTCTCTTCCCCTATGTAATAAACTTGTCATCCTATCTCAGGAACACCACACATTTTTTACAAAAGATCAGGGATGTCATAATGGGAACTGACCAATGGCTAGTGATTCTCGAAGTTGAGTCATTATACACAAGCATCAGGCATGATGACGGCATCAAGGCGTGTCAGTTCTTCCTGAAACAGCGTAGAGCAAAATTCCTAGAACATACTCTTATGCTCTTCGACATCTTAAGAATATGCTTAAAAGAGAATGTCTTCATTTTTTAAAAGGAACACTACAAACAGTTACAAGGGACTTCCAAGGGGCACCTGCTTCGCTCCCAGCTACGCCAACCTCATGGTGGGCTGGTGGGAGAAGCAGGTGCTCTGGAACGACCACACTGAACATGGATATTTAATGTATCTACATGGCTCAGGTATATTGACAACATTTTCTTTGTGTGGAAGGGGTCTGAAATGGAACTCAATCAGTTCATAGACTGCTTAAACATGAACAATGTAAACCTCAGATTTACTAGACATTATAGTCAGGAATCGATTGACTTTCTCGACTTAAAACTGAGTGTAGACAGGGGGAAGATCGTCACCAATTTATTCAGAAAGAAAATGCCAGGGAATTCCATCCTTCATGCCGCCAGCTCTCACCCTCTGAGCTTCAGGTGGGGGATTCCGGGCCCATAATATCCTCATATGGGGGCCTTACGGAATATCTGTTTATGTTTATTGACCATTTCTTGTTTCAGGCAGTGCTGCAGTTGTCATCTTATGTAAAGGAATCGAGGCACTGAAGTGGGACCCTTCCTATCAGCTAGTGGTATTAAATATTACTAGATTATACACCTGTATAGGACATTCAAGTGGGTTAAGAGCTATTCAGCATTATTTGAATAAATGGCCATTGAAGTATGCAGTATATAATGAGATGCTGTTGGACTTCACAGAGTTCTGTTTAACCAACAATATTTTTCTCTTTCAAGAGGATTATTACAAACAGATCTCTGGGACTGCGATGGGCACTTGCTTCGCCCCCAGCTATGCAAACTTGTTAGTTGGGTGCACAGGGTTCCAGAGAAGTCATTGGATGGAACAGGAACATTGATGACCTGTTCCTGATTTTGAAAGGATGAGATGAATCTGCATATGAATACATTACACTCCTTAATGACAACACCTTGAATCTTCACTTTTCAGGGGAGGTCAGTTCAGTGGCAGTGAACTACCTTGACCTGAAGGTGTTTATTAGCGATGGAAAAATTCACACAGCTTTATACAGAAAGCCTACAGCTGGTAATTTGACGCTTCATGCATCCAGCAGCCATTCGTCTAAACTTGTACAGAGTATCCCATTTGGCGAACTTTTAAGACTCAAAAGAAACAGTTCTCAGAACTGTGATGTTGAAGGGGCAGCACAAGAATGTATCACCAGATTTATAAATAGGGGATATGACAACACACTTCTGAACAAAACTCTTGATAGGGTTCGACATATCCCCAGACAGAGCCTCATAAGTGACAACACTAGACGTAAGAATGATCTGAGGGGTGGCAAATTCAGGCTAATTACCACTTTCTCTGAGGGAGCCATGAGGAATTGGCATATCCTGAAAACAGATACGACCATTAGTGAGGATATACCTAATGTACCATTAGTTACTTTCAAAAAAGCTAAAGCGATTAAAGACATGCTGGTTCACAGTCATCAAGCCAAGGATACGCCTAGAGCAGGGACTCACAAAGAGAAGCGAGGGTTTTTCCCGTGCGGCAAGTGCAAGGCTTGTAAGCATAGCAAAAGGGTTTTGGGATATGATATTCCTGAAACTACAGTAAAAAGAAACATAACTAAGTTTATAACTTGCAACACTGCATATGCAGTGTATTGTCTAGTGTGTACTAATATACGTGGGGAGCACTATCCATCCGTTTAAAGTCCGGATTTTAGAGCATATGCAAGCTATTTCAAAGCAAGATCAGACATATCCTGTGGGGAGACATTTTGCCAGCACGCACCAAAGCAACAGGGATCTGTTGATGTTCCATGGCCTGGACAGTGTCCAAGTTAACATCAGAGGAGGGGACAGAATCCAAAGGCTACGTAGACTTGATTCTCGTTTTATTATTGATTTGCAAACCAAGACCCCTAAGGGTCTTAACAGTGGGGAAGAATTGGTAGTGCATTTAGGAGATTAGTTGATGCATGGAGGAATGATGTGTTTTTTCAGGATGTCCACAAATAACATGATTGAAGATGACTTTTAAATAATTGATTTTGTCTGCAGGTATTATTGGGACTAAAATGCCGATACACGGCATGATAAGTTCGGCAATGGTTTCCAAATTTTGCGACCATAATAATTTCGCCTATTCAGTCAATGCTTAATAGGTAACTTGTCAAAAAGACCTGTGAGCCGGCGGCCTTTCGTCTGCCATATTACGATGCATGAAGTCCGAACTGCAAACCGTTGTCGTCGGAGTGGTTGCTGCCTGGGCCGCGATAAACTGCAATGTTGGCGATTTTTACTCCAACACTGTCAGGGCTGCGGTTTCCCACCGATCATATTACAATAACATAGTTGTACTGGTGGTCCCCTGACAGCGGTTCCCCCATGGCAGTAGGCCGCAGCGATACGCTGCCAGCAAAGGACCATAACAGTGCCCATTGGATGAATAAAAAAACTACACAGCTGATTTCACTTAACCTGCAAATCACACTATAAAACACACATCATTCAAGACCATGATCCTTTCCCTCTGCAGAACAGCACAGCAACTCTGAGCTGAAATATGTGTCATATAAGGCGACCCTTGTTTTTTTTTTACTAATATCTCTTGGGGTTTTTTGTTAGTCATTGTTATTTACTTTAATTTCTAGTTATGTTACTCCAAAAAATCCACATTTTTTCGGAGGCTGAGTTGCCAGTCATGGTGGATGAAATCATAAGAGTAGAGTCACCATTGCTTAGAGCATAAGTCCAACATCATGCTTTCAGTAGGCAAATGGAAATTTGATCCAGGATAGTTCACAAAGGAAATACTGTAGGTATCACCCTGCACGCAAAAGATGAAATTAGGAAGACGTGGTACGCCCTGAGAGTGAAGGTCCATAACCTGGTCGAAAGGCATCACCGGGAAGCCCAGAAGGCAGGTGGTGGTACTCCTGGCCCCCTCTCTTTCCCTCAGAGGAGAAGGTCTATACCATCCTGCATTCTGCATTCTGAGGGCTTGACAGGAATAACTGGGGGAATGGAGTCTAGTAAGTTACACCTCACTAACTGTCACAACACTTCCGTGCCCTGTTTGCCCTCATTTCAGCTTTTGCTATTGTGTTCTCTATCTACTTTCCTAACATGCAATACTCAAAGTATCAGAAATGTTTGTTTGTTAGTTTCAATGTGCATTGTTGCATATAAGATCACATGTAACAATCTCCATTGCATGCCACATGTTGGAATGCTGTCTGTAAGTATATTACTATGGAATTATCATCCCAGGACTCATTATATGTGTCAATATGTATATGTATGGCCCAGCCCAACTGCAATTTGCTAACAAGAGTGTTACACTAACCATTTTGCAAGTGTTGGCAAGTCGAGATTGAAATGACTACAACTACCATGAGGCCCTGTTTCTTTAACTTAAGACAAAATGCAATAGTGAGTTTGCCCTTTTTCATTTGTCTCACATGTTGCAAATGATTTCACCATTTCACCATTTGTCAAGTGTTGGCAAGTTGAGATTGAAATTACTACAACTACTGTAAGGTCCTGTTTCTCCAACAAAAAACTAGATGCAGTAGTGAGTTTGCCCATTTTCATTTGTCTCACATGTTACAACTGATTTTCTACTTCTCACGGACTTCACCATTTGTCAAGTGTTGGCAAGTTGAGATTGAAATGACTACAACTACACTGTTTCTCTAACTCAAAACTAGATGCAATAGTAAGTTTGCCCATTTTCACTAGTCTCACATGTTACAACTGATATTAATTTCTCATGGCCTGAGCAATCTACCTACAATGTTCTACTCAGGGACATGCATACCTACTTAGCTTGATGTTGACCTTGTCTCCTCAACTGAAACTATTGATAGCATGAGTGACACCATACCAAGTGTGTACCTCAAATAATTGTAAATCATTAAGGTAAATCAGCTGATTCACTCTGCCTGCTCACATGATGACTAATGCTAAATATACAACCAAGTTGTGTGTTAGCTTGTATTGCACACAACTAGGACCTGGAATGGTCATATACACATGCTACTTCTCCATAGTGTTGCCTTAAATTTTTTGAGAGATGTCATGTTTATTCCTTAATCTAAAATGCAACATATCAAGACATCTAATCAGCTGCTCAATTCTACTACATCTATTGAATGTCTCCAAATGTCTTCTTAACAAGTTTTATACCATAAAAACATATCACAATAGTAACCTCAAACTATTTAGTTTTTCTATAGGTCTCTACTTACTGTGACACAAAACATTTGGATGTAGGTACCACAATTTCACCAACAACAATGTTCTCTATTTCTCAACATGTTGATCTGGCATTGCACCTGGGTAGATCTTGCCTACCAAACAGACTCCCACTCCACGCCTGGATGAAGCCCTCAGTGATGGCAACACTCTTGGATCTATGGAGGTTGATTACCTTCCTGGCCCATCTGGTCAGCCTGGGCTGATGTCAACACTGTGTCCGCACCACACCTCCCACTCCAGCTGCAATACCTGATCCAACCCCAGCCCCCCAACCTGTGCACCTAGCACAGTCAGTAACATCTTGTGCTCCGCAGTCCTGCATCCTGAAGTGACAATCACCAAGCCACTCAATGCGGAACCAAGAACCAGTGGGAGGATGCAGCCTGAAACAAGGGCACAGGCCTGTGGGAGTAAAGGGTCTTGGAAGGGTAACTGTGGGCCCGCTGAGCAAGACCACTAGGGTCACTCACACCCAGGCCACCATCGGCCAAGTCTTGGGAGCCAATCAAGAGTCCCAAGGTGTGATGGACCAGATACTAACAGAAGTCCTGGAGATGAAGCAGCTGCGGAGTGACATACACAAGGAGCTGGCCACCAACGACACCGCCATGGGCCAGCTCATTGGGGTGCTGGAGTAAATCAAAACCATCCTCTGCAGGGATTTTCCACCACCATCTACCTCTTCCTGTGGTATAACTACATCTGACCCTTCTACATCTGTGATAGCCACAGGAAGGGAGGCCCTGTCAGAGGGGGAAATGTCTACTGACACCCCTGTCTCAACAGCAGCAAATCCCACTCGCGGTAGCAAGTGGGGACATCCACCCAAAACTCCAGAAGGGGGGTGGCAAAACCTCCACCACTGCAAGTAAGAAACCTTGCACCTAATTTCCTCCATTGTGTGCAACACATTCACTTTGTGGACAATTTCTGAACACCTTTCCGTTTCTGCCGGGAGTATTAATTTGGACTTTGGACTTCAAACAATTTGACATCTACAACTATAGCTTCATTCACTATGACAGACTTCTTCACGTTTGATTTTCCATGTTTGGTTTTGCACTGCAACTTATACACTAGTTACAAACTCATTGCCTGCTGTAATATCTCTTCCATCTGGGAAAGTATATATGTACTGCTATGTAAACTTCACAATGCCAAAACTAGCTACTTGAGTAACTATGTTGCATGTATACAATGTTTAAATCAGGATCACAACCATGTCACAACAGATCATACATACAATTGTCTGTTCTAATAACATCTTTATTCCATTATTTCAATGATAGGGTGCCACGATGTCAGAAACATAGCAAATCATACATGACTCAAAAATTCAGTGTCAGTGATCACATTTTCAGGCGCTGACCTTAACATCATGGGAGGGGTTACATCAGGCAATTTTCTTTTGAATAGGCAAAATAAAATTGGTCTATGTCATAAGCAGAGCCATTTCACCTCGCTCACAAAAGGAAGCCACATCATTTAGAACAATGAACAGACACATGATTGTACAAGAGTTTCTGATCACAGGGTCATTCTAATCCAGTGCTGCACCATCTTGTGGAATGTCACAAACAAATGTCAGTCATGTGCCACAAATATTTTGGCCTACAATGAGGAGACACGTCAATAGCTACATACAGGTGCTATACGAGGATTTAGCCAATGTGAAGGAAGACTAGCATGATTTGGGCCCACAAGAACATTTTGTTGGAGCACACAATGCTACATATATTGTATTAGGGCCGCTACACAATAAGGAAAAAGTCAGATGGATTTCCTATGCTTTCATCCTATCGCTGTGCAAGCTGTCATGGTACAGGATTTGAACACCCGAAGAATGTGACAGTCATTTCCAGGAACATTCCATCTCCACTTTGTACATTCAAACAGCATCAAATACCTGCTAATGTCACAACTCTGAAATGTCAAAATGATGATGCCATGTTGAAGGTACTTAAAACAGACCACAACAAAGAGATCAACTATGAAACCATATATCTGACACAATTAACATAGTCAACTTCTAGAGTGCACTGTCCTTGACAAATAGCCAAGATAAATAGAGCAACACAAACAAAGATAGCACATGTTAAAACCTTCCATCACAAATACATTCCAGAAGATTTTGCTTGAGCTTTAGCTTCTTAATGTCTTCCCTAAACATACTCCTCACATCATCACAACAAGAGTTGCTTTAATAGTCAAAGTCAGAACATCTCTTAACAAACTTACACTCATGAGAAGAAGTGGTACTTCATGGTCTCCATCCTCTGCGATGTAAGGGATGTTCCGTCGAAGGGCGATGTTGTGGAAAATGCAGCAGGCCACAGTGATTTGAGACACGTTTCAGGGTGAGCAGAGGAGGCTCCCCAAGTCTTGTCCAGACACCCAAATCTGGCCATCAGGAGCCCAAAAGCCCTGAAGCCCACTGGACAGTGTGTTCTTTAAAGGACCTCATTGAAGCAAACTCCCCCTGGCACAGTTGGATTCCATAGCGGTGCCAACAACCATGGATGGTTGGGATATTCTGAGTCTCCTAGATGGCAGACAGACATAGGTGCAAAAAGAAGTTCCACACTTTGTGATTATACTACCTGACATCACCTACACAAAGTTAGGACAGATCATACCAACAAGCCAGTCTCTCTACGGTAGTAGTTTTGACATCAGCTGCGGTATGGTACTGTGCCGCAGTATGAAGGAATCACGTGCTGATTCTAGGAACCAGGCACAGATGTTTGAAGTGTACAGATCCGGTAGGTTGACAACTTGAACATTGATAGAATGGAAGTGCTTCCTGTTCCGATAAAGTTCTTCTCTGGCTTGCGGTTTCACTAAATTAAATCTACACAAAGAACTCCCACTAGACCTATGTTGCTTTTATTCAGGCTGACTACAGCTCTATGGGACTATCCACAATTACAATATGACACACTCACAATTTCCATATTTTTTATTTTTTTAAATTTAGTTATTCAGAATCACTTTTTCATCATTTATATCAGCATCGAAAAATAGAAAACATTTTTAAAACAAACTTTTTGGGGGAACTGTACATTTAAAAACATATACATCCAACAATTTCATCTATTGCACAATGTCAACGTGTATATCCTTTTTTACATGGACAGTAATTTCTATATCATTTCATTACAATTGTACATCCCTAGTTATTGACCACACTAGCATACTACCCTATCATGCCAACATACATTCACTTTCTCTCATCAAAGCATACAATACCCTACCAAGACCACAAACACTCCAGAAGTCACAATAGAGACCAATGCACATCAGTCTCCGTGACAGTGTTGTGGATTGGGTATCAAATATCCAGGTCGATGCACATTTTGGGGGTCGTTATAATTTTGGGACCACCTTCTTCAGGACCACTAATAGAAAAAATATAGGTGAGTGGTAGGGCAATAACATGGCAATTGAAATTGTTATCTTTTCACATCAAGGAAGAAGCCTGTCTGCAGTTTCCAATCAATAAATTGCCCATCTCAATCTCCATGCAGGACATTTATGCATGCTCATTTCATTCTGACAAGATACCTCTCCTTTGATACCCAGCCATACTGTCAAAATTGTCTTATACAAACAGGCTGGTGAGAGGTCCTTATTTGTAAATAATCAAATTATTCAATGCATCCTTCAAGCCTGTGATAATAAAATACTTGAGAGATCTTCTGTTGCACCAAGGACTAGCAGCAAACAGCTTTAACTGTCCGAACTTTGACAACAAGTAAAGCCTTTCCATCTTCAATATGAATTGGAGACATTAGTACCTAAAATAATATGTCATTTAATTCTTGGATTTTAAGCAACAGAAGATCTCTGGAGTATTTTATTATCGCAGGCTTGAAGGATGCATTGAATAATTTAATGTGAAAAGATATCAATTTTCACATTGCCATGTTATTCCCCTACCACTCACCTATATCTTCTGAATTAGTGGTCCTGAAGAAGGTGGTCCCGAATTTATAACAATCAGTGAAACGTGAGTCGACCTGGATGTTTGATACCCAACCCACAACACAGTCACGGAGACTGATGTGCATCGGTCTCTATTGTGACTTCTGTAGTGTATTTAATCTTGGTGGTACCTGGTATGCTTTGATGAGAGAAAGGGAATGTATGTTTGCATGATAGGGTAGTATTGTAATGAAATGATATAGAGATTACAGTCCATGTAAAAAAGGATAAACATGTTGACATTGTGTAAAAAACGATAAACATGTTGACATTGTGCAATAGATGCACTACACTCGTCCTTGCAAGGCAATTTGTGTTTGCCATACTAAATAATGCTGTGATGTGCCCTCCCATTAGGACTATAGTGATACCACCTTTTTATAACATAGATATTCACAGACACACAACTACCATCAAAGTTGTGTTTGCCTGTAGGAATGCAATCTAGGAATGCTGTTATCACCTGTACCAAGCAGGATTAGGGATGTTCATACGGCTATAAGAAGTCTTATGCTGTGTGTATTTGGAGTATCTATCTTCTTAAACTGTGGCCCTCAATGTCCCCAGGCTACTTTTGTGATACGTGGCTAAACAACGTCAGAACAGCTTTCATTTGACTTTTTCGGAAGTGGATATAGGATGAAGTTTCAAATCAAAAGTGTAATCAGTGTGCAATGAGCATTTGCATGTGACATGATTTCTGCTACAGCACATATCAATGATACACTGGTCTTTAACTTGGCCTTCATGACATCATGATATATTGTAAGGTAAATGAACATTTGGTGAAATCTGGGCCTGATGTGAACATTGTAGAAATGTATATTTTGTAGCCACCTTATTTGGTAACCGTTTTACTATGGTATTCTAAAAGTGCCAAAGTATGCAAGCTGATCAACTATCCTAGTATGGACATAAGGATGGAGTGTAGACAACTCCATCCATGCATTTGGAGCTGTCTGGGGGCATGACATACCTGGAACCAACTGTTTCCTGATTATGTAGCATGCATGCATGTGATCATGCTAATGTTGAAGCCTATATAGTGAACCATGAAGCTGAGGTGATATGTGCATTTAATAAATGATTTCTGTTGATATGTGATGGTTAGGTGTGGACATGCAGTTACAGTAAACCAATTTTATATGTCATATCAGGTTCATCCAGGGCAAGTGAAGGGACAGGGCCCAATGTTGTGGGGGACACATTAGTTTGGATGTATGGAGGGAATCAGTGACCAGGAGGGTGTAGGGAGTGCCACAGAGGACACAAGCTCAAATTCTTCACAGTCATCCTCCGGTGGACACTCCTGAGTGGTGGTGGAACCCACAGGATTATTTCCACCTTCATCCTAGTCTGCCCCCTCCAGTTCCACTGCCACCCTTCTTGTTGTTCCCCAAACAGTTGGCTGGGTCCGCTCCTTAAGGGTGGAAGCCATCTCCTTTTCTCCAAACACCTCAGACCCTACCTGTGTCCTTCTTGCTGTGCAGAGTGAGGAGGCTATTGACTACCTGAGGAACATCTCTGTGGGTCAGACTGCACTCTTGAATGCCTTCTAGGGGTAAAGCACCCATCTGTAGCAGATGATGGCCTACCTGGAAATCACTTGCAGTGCCATGTATGACCTACAGAGATCTTTTCATGCTCTGGCCACCTCACTCACAACAGCCTCGCCTCCACCCCAAACTTGTGTTCCACCCCGGGCTGTACCTATCCATATACCCTATCTCCTAATATGTCCAAATTACACGCACATATTGCCACACACCCGCCCCAACAGACTTTTAGAAGGTGGATTATTAGTAAGGGTAAATATGCACCTACGACTAGCCTTAAGGCCACCAATGCAATATTAGGTCCAGTCAAGGTCTCAAAACATTAGCCCCTGGCTAAACTCTTGATAGCTGGCTGTAAGCAGGCAGGCTTAACTTTTGAGACAGGTGTGTAAAGCATTTAAAAACATCAATACCTTAAATGAGGAAGATGCAACACACAATAAAAATACCACACCAATTATTAAAAATAGAAAATATGTTTATCTTTACAATGACACCAAAACAGCAATAATCCAATATAGGGGACTGGAGTTATG
Organism: Triturus cristatus; assembly: GCF_964204655.1. Classification (NCBI taxonomy): domain Eukaryota; kingdom Metazoa; phylum Chordata; class Amphibia; order Caudata; family Salamandridae; genus Triturus; species Triturus cristatus. The sequence goes on from NC_140582.1 coordinate 620,530,412, forward strand.
AACTTTTAAAGTTTAACCACTTTCTAATGCTTAAAAACACACGGCCAGGTCTAGCTCCATGGTATCTCTAGTTGTGGGTCACACAAAATGTACAATTCAGAAATAGAACACATTTAGAAAAATCAAACAGATGGATTAAAAATCAGTTTTAGACCAAATTTTAAATATTTAATAACATAAATTTTGTTCCAAGTCAATTTAGCAGATTTTTAAAGATCTTAACTTAATTTCCTGTATGATGTAATTTATACCCAAGTATGTATCCACACAGCTGAACACCAAATATGTTGGAAGATGGATTATTATTAGGGGTAAGTAGCCACCTTTCACTAGCAATAAGGTCACCCAAAAAATATTAGGTCCAGTCAAGGTCTCAAAACATTAGCTCCTGGCTAAACTTTTGGTAGCTGGCTGCAAGGAGGCAGGCTTAACTTAGAAGACAGATATGTAAAGCATTTAAAAAAAAAAACAATATATTAAAAAAGTAAGACACAACACACAAGACAAATCCTATACCAATCCAAAAAAATAAGAAATGTTTTTATCTTTAAAATGACACCCACATTACAAAAATTCAATATAAGGAACCAGATAAATGATTTTTTAAAGTTTAACCACTTTCTATTGCCCAAAAACATACAGCGCAAATCTGGGACATCAGGTCATTCTTGACCAGGAAAAAGTCAAAGTTTGAGGCCAACCGCGATGGAGGCTGTTGTAATCTATGAAGATAGACACCTGGAGCCAGGAGGTAATATTAAGCCTTCTTTATTCAGTCTCCAGTACAGGTCACATCTGTCTTGACTTCAGCCAGCCTAGTGTGGTACCAGCCCCACCAGGAGCAGCCTGCCTAGCTGCTCAGCCCATCTCTAACTGCCAACACTCATCCACTCAGACACCCAGGCATTCCACGCATCACAGGCACTCCAACATTCCATGACCATCTCCCACTCTGGCTGAGCAGCTAGAGGCAACAGGGCTGAAGTACATGTTATAAAATTAAGTAGGGTATAACATTATCCCTTTTTGTTCAAAGAAAACGAAAAGCCAAGCCCGTCTGCGCCCGTCCGCGACCGGACACGGCCCAGGGCCCCAACCCCTGGCCCTGATCGTAAGCTGACCTGGAGTAGGAGTGACTTAGTAAGTTTATCCTCGATCGTGTGCACCCGAGGCCACCATAGTGTAAGGGTAGGGGAGAATGAAGGGTGTAGCTATTGTCAATTCCGCTTTAGCTCAGCCCTACCAGACACCAGGGCAAGCAATCCCTCGCTGTCCTGCGGCCTCGTTAATGTTAGGTCGCTTAGCCGTCACAAACATGACGTTTATGACCTTCTCACTGATAAACATTATGATCTGCTGTTTATTACCGAAACGTGGCTAGACGCCAATTCTGATCCTGATACCATTCAGGCTTTACCTGATTACTATCAGATGGTGCGCCTGGACAGACCGATAGGCAGAGGAGGCGGGATTGCGATCGCCTTTAAGCAACAATGGCCATGCAAACTAGAACTAGTTGACCTGGCGGGATGCGAAGCGGGTGTTTTCACCATAGCAATTGATGGGAGCATGACTATAAAGGGCCTGATAATTTATCGCCCACCGGGACCTATGGCCAGTTTTAAAAGAAACCTCCTAGAGTGGGTCACAGAAACAGCGATCAGGAGGGACAAGTTTTTGCTGTTGGGAGATTTAAATATACACCTGCAAGACGCACTAGACAAAGGAGCAGTGGAGTTCCGGGAAGAACTGCACACCCTACAGCTAGAGCTAAAAGGTCAGCTGCCAACACACAACCGTGGGCACCTGCTCGACCCAATATTCGCCAATTGGGAGGGTGTTTTAGCCGCTCCCCCAGTGCCCTTGCCCTGGACAGATCATTTTCTCGTTCCGTTTACTATTTACTTGTCTAAGCATATAGCTAGCGCTCCCACCCCTCTTAACTACCCTCGACGTAGGTGGGCAAGATTCTCCCTGCGAGAGTTTAATAAGGCTCTTACCGTGGAAGGGCCCCCAGGAGGAAATGACGTGACAGCGGCAAATAAATTGCTGAATGACCGTATCACGGCTGCTCTGGACCACACAGCCCCATTGGGTTGGTCTAATAAAGCTGTCCACAGACAAAGAACTGCTCCCTGGTTCAGCGAGGCGCTGCGCTGTGCCAAAAGGGACTGCAAACGAGCAGAAAGACAATGGAGAATGGCTTATGATGATCGGATGAAAGAGGCTTACCTCACAAAACGACGATCCTATCATAATAAAATCCGTAGAGAAAAAGCCACCTACTATGCAGATAAAATTCACGTGGCGGAAAACTCGGCTAGGGAATTGTTTAGCATATATAAATCCCTTTCCACCCCAATAACCGTTACTCGAGATGAAGATCACTCAGTAACAGCATGCAATCGCATTGCTAACTACTTCGGAGACAAAGTGCGCAAGATTTACTCTGCTTTTCCCGACACGCCACCCTTAGCGGAAGAACCTGCAGATTTAGCAGGAGCTGAAACTGACTCAGATCTGCTACTTCATTTCACCACTCCTCTATCGGAGGATCTCGTTAAAATCTGCAGATCCGTCAGATCTGGCTCCCCACGCGATCCTGCTTCCCCAAAAAGGCTGAGTGACAGCATAGAGACACTGGAACCTTACATCAGGCATTTGCTAGATGTCTCCTTTCGATCCAGTTCTCTACCTGTGGACTGGAAACAGGCTGTAGTGCTTCCCCTCCGCAAGAAGCCTAACATTGGCCTCGATAAGCTGGATAACTTACGCCCCATCTCTCTCCTGCCATATTTTTCGAAGGTAGCAGAGAAGGTGGTAAATAAGCAGCTAATGAAATATGTGGAGGACAGTAACCTTCTTCATCCGACTCAATTCGGGTTCCGGCCACGCCACTCCACCGAGTCTGCCCTTCTTAGGGCCTCCGAAACTCTCAGGCAGGGTGCTGACGAGGGTCAAACCATGGCTCTCATCCTTTTAGACCTTAGCGCGGCGTTCGACACTGTGGCACATTCCATCTTGCTACAGTGTCTGAGCAAAGGTGGGGTGAGAGGGGCAGCGTTGAAATGGATTTATTCATTTCTCGCAGGCCGAGGCTTCCAAGTGAGGCAGGGTGACTATTACTCTGAGCGAATTGCTCTGGACCAGGGGGTGCCGCAGGGCTCGTCCCTGAGCCCAACACTTTTTAATCTCTACGTAGCCCCGATTGCCTCCTTGGTAGAGAGCTACGGCCTCCGAATGGTTTCCTATGCCGACGACACGCAGTTGGTGATCTCCCTGTCGCGCGCACCCGATCTTTCGGCGGACATCTTCAGAGCCTGTATGCAAGACCTAGCTGCCTGGATGTCCGCAAACTGCCTTAAGCTTAACGGAAATAAGACCGAGGTGCTTGTCGTAGGGGGAGACCGATCGGCGTGGACGTCGGCATGGTGGCCTCCATGCCTTGGCTCAACACCTATCCCATGCCTGAAAGCAAAGAACTTGGGCATTTGGTTCGACTCCGACCTGACCTTCGGCCCTCAGATCAACCGGGTGGTCGGATCATGCTTTGGGACCCTCAAAAGTCTCAGGAAGGCATTGAAGTTTTTACCTGTAAAGGCCCGTCAAACCCTTGTGCATGCACTAGTCACCTCAAAGATGGACTATGGCAACCTCCTCTATCTAGGGACTCCGAAGAAGAATCTGAGCCGTTTACAGGTCTTACAGAATGCCGCTGCTAGGCTAGTACTTAGACTACCCAGAAGAGCCGCATCCTCGGTGGCCCTTCGGTCCTTGCACTGGCTCCCGATCAGAAGTAGGGTTGATTTCAAAGCACTCTGCATGTGCCATCGGATCATCAACGGGAGGTCTCCTCTCCCTTTGAAAGGACTGCTGACACCTTATGAACCGTCCCGCTCCCTCAGATCTTCTGGCTCGGGACGCCTTGTTGTCCCCAAGGTGTCCAGAGCACGGATGGGCGGAAGATCCTTTAGGTACCTTGCAGCCGTCAGATGGAACACATTACCCTTAATATTGCGTCTCGAACCATCTGAACTAATCTTTAGAGCCAAGCTCAAAACTACACTATTCGAACAGTAAAGTATTCCACTTCTGTAGGTTCCAGTTAGCAGCCGCTCCTTAGCGCGGGGACACGCCGCTGTGCGTCACCAAGCGTTTTACAAAACTCCCTAAATAGAAATAGAAAATTTAACATCAAGCAAGAACTATAAACAAGAAAAATGAATAATGGTACAAGTCTCACGGATGCAGCAATAAAGATAAAACATTGCAGGAGAAAGAACCATTAAAGCAAGAAAGGATGGACAAGATGCATACATTTGAACAGCAATATCCCCCATCCCCCCTAAAAAGAGATTATAAAACATTTTGAAGCATAAGCAAAAGCGTAACCTTACAAGAAATACAGTTCGTAGCAATTTGTATCATACGCTGTGACGTAATGTTCTATAACGCAAACGGTAAAAGACCCCGCAACACCAATGCCTAAAAGCATAACATAGAGTAGCGCTAAAGGTAGCATACCCTGCAACTACAATCCCAAGAGAAAGGGAAACAAAAAGTAAATGGGTCGTCACCCATAAAAACGCCCTTGAAGGGATGTACAATTGTACTGCGCGCAACTAAAAAGGGTAAAAACCCACAACCAACCCCGCATAAGGGTTAACCTAGGTACTGTGTAAGTATGGGAACTGAACCCATGTCTCAACCTCCTTGTGGAGATTACGAACCCCTATGTAGGAGTAACAAAACGTAAATGAGGAAGGAGCTCCTAACCCCCTTGTGGCGGTTACATGCCCCCATGTAGGAGTAACAAAGAATAAAATGTATGATGACCACCACCAAAACTAATGGAAGACCCATCCTAAGAAAGACGTAAACTTGTGGTATCACTACAACAAATATGCTGTAAAAGAAACACGCTTAAACTTGAACACAAAGTAATGAAAATACTGTACATGTTTTTTAACACAATAAAATAGGCAAACTAGAATCCCCAAATGTGACACGCCAGTGAGCGACCTCTCACCCGAGTTGTGCCTGAAATAAAACTCTCAGTATTAAAAAGGTAGGCAATAGTATAACAACATACATAACCCAAAACTTGAGAAAAAAAAATATATTAAAAACAGCAATGTGAAATCAACTCCGACATACATGAAACGGAGGATTCCGCTCTGAGGATGACCAGACGATATAATGTCACGTCCACACAAAAGTTCCTTGTAATCCATGGACACAATGAGGCCAACAAGGACAGCTATTTCAAAAATAAACAGAAAAGTGTACCTTTCCTTTTGTTCTATGCAAAATAAACCATAAAAGTGGGCTTCCAATGAATAAGTAATGCTGAAAACTTGCCAAGATGTACTGGACCACTCAGAATGCTGCCTGAAGTCCCCCAACTCTGTGCATATGTGCACACCGTGTGTGAAATCCCATTGAAAAATGGCAAAACTTTATAAGTAACAGCCCAAACAGCATCAAAGGGAACCAAAAGGAGCGTGGTTGGCAAAAATGCGGAGTGAAGACCACCAACCACAAGATGGCGGCACGTTAGCTGACGTGCTGCCGGATGGCTCTCAGCACAATTGTGCATGCTGCTTCTGGAGACAGCAAGGCAGTGCGAACATGAAAGGACGTCACCCGGAATCCATGGAGAAATGAATGAAGACAAAGAGGAGGTAAGGCTGCGCGCGGACAGGGAACAGCACGCGCGAAGATTTTTAAACCATTGGGCAGCGTTTGAACTGACAAAAATTATCGCGCTGCACAGATGATTAAAAACAAATAAAAAAAATAAGGCTCACCACTTGAGATCTCAAAACTCAACATCACATCCTGCCACATTGCATGTAGAAAAGCACCTCCTTTCTTAAGTACTTCCAAGCATCATGGAAGTTGATAGTTTTAATTTCAGATGGACTGTCAAGAACGTACCAATTCCAAACCAAAGACTGTGCCAAAATCACATGAAGCAGGCAAATAGTCTCCTTACATCTAAAGTGGACAGCAGGTAACACAATCACTGGGAAAACAGTTTCCACACGCAGCATCTTTGAATTCTATACTGCGGTTGGGGTCTGCAAAAATGTGGTCTCAACCCAAGCCATCAATGTGAGACAAAAGATGTCCTACTCACAGAAACAACATAACTCAATGGGCAAAGTTCACTTTCGGACTTGACCTCAGTCTGGAGCGTTATGTTGTGCAGACAAAAATCGCAGTGCCCCAAACTTCTTGTTCCACGTGCCAAACAACCAAATTCACACCTCTGTAGGAAGCATGAAGACTGCTTTAATGTGCTGTAGTTACTAGTAATCCATTCCTAGATAATCTCATTGTGCGATGTGGCAGGAAAACACACATGTAGCATTATGAAGACATAGTGCTCTTGGAAGCACTATACATCGCTGCGAATGTCAATTAAGCACCAAAACTTCACCAAATGTGCAGCCACTTCACGCTGTTTGATCAAACATCTTAATTACTATGAATCCAAATTTTTGCCTTTTTTCCTAATAACACTGTATACTCTGTAGAGCGATGTGGCTGGAACACCAACACCTGGTTGTAGAGAAGCTACCCATCCAACTCACCAAACCCATTTGTAGGTAACCACGTGGCTGGAACACCAGATGTGGCTGTAGTGCTACTACTCCCCCAACTCACTGTAATCCTTTATGTAGCAAGCGTTGTGGCTAGAACACCAAATGTGGTTGTAGTTGGACTACTCCTCCAACTCACTGTAGCTTTGTAAATCCATTTGAGTATTTCCAGGCTGAAACGTCAGTTGATGATGACATATTCCGGTGGGTCTGTCCGTTGTTAAGGACACTGGTGGGGCTGGCGCTGGCTTGCCTGGAAATACTTTCTTTGTAGATGTAGTTGCTTGTGGGATCTCTTGGTTTCTTTTTACGTTTCTTTGTAGTTCCTTTGTTTCTGTGCTTTACCAAGAGTCTCAAGGGTCCAAGTCTGCTCGTCGCCAAAATTATGTTGTAATCTATGAAGATAGACACCTGGAGCCAGGAGGTAATATTAAGCCTTCTTTATTCAGTCTCCAGTACAGGTCACATCTGTCTTGACTCCAGCCAGCCTAGTGTGGTACCAGCCCCACCAGGAGCAGCCTGCCTAGCTGCTCAGCCCATCTCTAACTGCCAACACTCATCCACTCAGACACCCAGGCATTCCACGCATCACAGGCACACCAACATTCCATGACCATCTCACACTCTGGCTGAGCAGCTAGAGGCAACAGGGCTGAAGTGCATGTTATACAATTATGTAGGGTATAACAGAGGCCCTGGTCAAAATTTTACCTTCACACTTAGAAACTTTTCTGGGAGATTTTTTTTCATAGTCCTGTGGTCCCTTCCACCAGGCCTATTTTGATGCAACATCATCGGATTGATTTTCAGAGAGGCTGCGGTCAAATATTTTAAGTCAGGCACTCCATAGCTTTCAGCGGGAGGAACATGAAATCCAGGCCGTGGCGTGCTTGAAGGTAGCCAGCTTGACTCTTGACGTTGTGCCGGTACACTTATGGAGCTTTTTTCAAAAGTTTCTCAAATTTCTATAAAGTTCTAGAATTCTCTCCCTGAAGTTAGTATTGAGGGTCCAAAGTGTCCAAAACAGAAATCCAATGGATTCGCAGGTCCGTGATGGTCCTTGGAAGTATGGAATTACAATTTCTACAATACACTTGGCCAACTCCTTACATGTCCACTGGACACTCTCTAGGCTGGGGACTTCTTGAGGGAGATGGTGCAGAGAAACTGCTAACCTGTTGCTTTCAGGGAGTCCAAGCAAGGCAAAGTCCTCAGGGCTGTTGTTCCAAGTGTGCAACAGGAGCGTTTCTTCAGGGAGCAACCCTGTGTGGTGCAGGAAAGGGTTCCAGCAGGGCAATGTTGTACCACACTATGTGAAAACGGTCTGGCCATTGGCATTTGGTTGACTAGTTGAAATTGTTTTTTCAAAATAAAACATTTGCTTTTTTATGCCACGTTAGTCCTGCCATTACCTTTCCAACTATTTGATGTTATTGGATACTTTGTGATGTATGACTACAGTTGTGTTTGTTTAACCCTGATTGCCAATCCATTTGAAGTGGTTATTATGATCTGACCTTGGAACCAGTGCTGGAATCACACAGATAAAGGGGAAATGTTCAATGGATGGATCTTTGGGATGAATTCCAATTGGGTCTGACATTGGGTGGCATTTCCTATGGTAAGCATTTCAACTTGGCTTGGCCAGTGTCAACATTATTTAGCTTGTACTTATCAGAATGATGTAGGTTGGATATGTGTTTGGTGTGTGCAAGTTAGATATTTGCACACAAGGAGGGAGTTAAATTTTCATACCTTTGTAGACATCTTTGTGGACTTGTGATTATTTTCATATGTGTAACTTACACCTAATTTATTTAAATGTTTGACAAATGCTGTTATTCCTGTGATTGCTTTCCTGACTTGCACTTAAGCATTTCCCACATATGCACAGCACTTCGTTATGCTATTGGTTGTTCCTGATATACTTCAATTCACAGGTCTTGTGCACATAGAGGTTTTGAGGCATGGGTAAAGTGGACTGTGGCCCAATGACCCAGACTTACAAGGGTCCCCCTAGTAGAGACATACCTGTTCTGGAGAGATTCCTTACATTGTGCCCTTTGAATGCTTTTCACAATGATTATTTGAAATACCATTTAACTGACATTACTTTCTTAATGTGGGTGATGTGTGAGAGTCCATTACAGAGATTTAGCAGAGAAGGTGCGTTTGAGTTTCATGACACATCCATACGGTTGTATGTTTGATATCACAACAGGACCTTGCACGTGAGCAATTGGAGGGTGCCACAGAGACCAATAGGTGTGATATTGATGCGGAGGTGCTGTTGTGTGACACAATTTGATGCATTATCCTTGATAAGAAGGTGTAAATACATGTCAACTTTAGTCGAGTGTGCCTGCGCAGTGTTAATGACCTGGCCAAAGAGGGTGAAATTGAGTAATTGGATCATACATTGTGAACAATTCTGAACAGGGACTCACAAAATATGTTTGAGCCAGGGACCCCAAAGCCCTTGCAAGGTCCATGGTGGAGCATCTCTATTTGCTGAAGAGTCAAAGGAAACAGGTAGGAGTATAGCTTACCGGCGGTTGTGTCCACACCAGTGTCAGTTTTAGATGCCTTCAAGCAGGAACAGCAGAAGCAGTAAATGTATCATCAGCTCCATGGTACACATGATGTTTGAAGCTGAGTACAGGTGAGTTTAAGCTATATATCCCTCCCTTTCCGCCAGCTTAGATGTGGTGGTTGGACCACAACAGTCACACCATCGGAAAAGCACATTGTAATTGTGATGCTAGTGGTTAGTGTGTTATTTATACATTTTGTTGGGGGGCTGCTGCACTCCCTGCAGTCTGCCGCAACATTGAAAAATTGTTGGTGGTGCCCCTAAACTTTGTATGGCTTCATCAGCAAGAAAATATATAATTTATAAATGCCATATAGCATTATCTTGCTGGAGCAGGGAATAATAAATTAGCTACTCCTGGCACTAATTTATTAATTTTATTTAACTATTTATTTTAATGTTGTGAGTAGCCCGTGCGCAACCAGGACACTCACACTAATTATAGTGTTGGGGTCCATGGGCAGTGACCCAAGACCCACATGAACCCTGCAGACTCCCTAGCCACCACAATGGCAGGAGCCCTACATTTTGCTATATTTTTTGGGGTGGGTGCCCTATTGCCCAACTGGGGTACCCACATGCACAAAAATGTTGGTGGAACCCACATGCACAAAAATGTTAAGGTCTGCCAGGGAGCCAGAGTTTTACTTTATTGGTGGGTGCTCTGGTTCGAATGCGGGGTACCCACAATGTCTGGCTCATTAGGGCCAACTAGGTGAGTTACAAGCCCCCCACGCACATGCCAGCTACTCCCTCGTCGACACCTTTCTGTGTGCCCCCAGAGTGCAGGAGAAACATATTTCGCTGCTCCTGCCCTATGTGGGAGTAAAGTTGTGTTCCCTGCCTGGGACAGTGCGGGTAGGGTATTGCCATGCTCTCCTGGGCAGGGAACTACAGTGTTACGGGGTATGGGTGCCCGGTAATAGGCCCCTTGGGATTGGGTTCTGGGCCGCATTAACGGCTTGGGAAGGGAGGCACATACCATGCTCTTTGAGAATATGGGCCAACAACTGTGGGGTCACTTGGGCATCTCCAAGTCTTGGGAAGGGAGCTGTGTGCTCCCATCTCTTAATTTAAATTATCAGCCCCAAGGGATGGGATTCCTGGGGCCTTTCCAAGGCTCAGGAACGGGGGTCACAGATCTCCCTCCTACAAAAGTATGTATGTGCTGCCCTTCTGGGCCCTAGCCCACCCCTAGGGGTTTATTTCAAAAAGGTTTGGGGATCACTGTTTTTTCTCTGGAGATCTATGGCAAAGATTAAAGGAATCCTTTTTTCCCCCCAGGGAGTGGGGTCCCTCTGGGACCCCCAACAAGCCCTAGGGGGTCGGATATCCATACCCTGCCACCATATGTTTTTTTTAACTTATTTCCAGGATAGGGCAATCAGTCCCAAGTCCCAAAATGGCTGCCACCACATCTTTTTTGATTTTAGAAAAGACATTAACAGGGAATGAAAGATTGAATTTGTACCTCAATTGTTAATGGATTGGTTGGGTTGGCTGTATGTTACACACAAAATGGGTGTCAGGGTTACTTTTTCATACTGATGAATTCATTTGAAGATCTCAATTGTTGCCCATCACCAAGTCTACTATGTTGCCCATTTTTAGGTCGAGCCTGAGCCAGCGTGCAAGTGCTGCTCTGGCGAAGATCTGTTGTAGTTCAGTACAGGAGAGAAGCCTCGCCCACTCCCCCACCCTAATTTTTCATTGGCTGGTGTCTTTGTCCTTTGTAAATGCTGGTGTCTGATTCCTTAATAGGCTCATTAGTCCCTTCTTAGTACGGCTTTGTCGTCATTTGTAACCTCCCATTGCTACTGGCCCCTTAACTTGGTTGTTACACGGTAAGTGTTCTATTTTCTTTTTTGAGATTCTCCTACCTCAAGCACAATGACGAGCTTTGTTTACATCCAGCGGGCCATGCCTGCTTTAACATTCGCAGCAGCTGGGACAATGGCGGCCATTTGTTTCCAATGCCATAGGTCTCGCATTTAAATACGAGACCTGTAGCATTGCAAATATTTTTTTTTTCAAACCTAGTGTGGCTGTTTGTGTAAATATCTCCTGCAGTGCTGGTAGAATGGGCAAAGCCGTAGATCCGCTTCCGCTGAACATGCTGCTCTCTTGGCTGGCGCACGTATGACATATCATAACAAATCACAAACCTCTAATTTCAAAGCACAATTCTCAGTAACAAAACGTATATAATATAATATGTTGCATACATTATAACGTAGTAACACGGAATATGCAACATAACATGCACCATTACCGGAAACACAAGTGTAAAATCACCAATAACATATCATTGCAACATGCGTTTGTTTTTTAAAATGCTTCCACGCTTACTATAAAATTTGGGAAAAATAAAAATGTTTGTAGGGAGAAAAAAGAAAAAAGCACTGACGTTTTTACATTCTCTTTGTCTTTCTCGTAATATGAAATAGGTACAGGTTTTTTGGGGGCTCCGCGTAGTACCTGGTTTTTCTATAACACAAAATCTGTACTTGCAGAAACCTTTTGTTATGCCTCCACAGTGCTGCTGTTACAATCAAATATCCTATAGAGCAGCAGCTTAATTATAAGGAGGCTGGTATTTCGCTGCAGCCAGATGACGGCTGAGCCCTGCACCAACAGCCTGTGGGTGTTTAGCATCCTTACAATAGCCCCCACTCCACAGTGCTCCCTAGCAGCCGCAGTCGGTAGTGGGAGTAGCTGCCAGGCGGTGACATGGGGAGGGGGACGGGCAGGGTGGGGGGCAGTAAACTATGGATTACGGAGGTTTACAGGTAAGTAAACATATAAATTAATAAAACGAATTTCGTTGCGCGCACTGCATCCCCAAATGCGATGCAGTGCACGCAACGAAATTCGTTTTTAATGTTACTGAACATTACCATTCTACTTTTCAGCAGATTAAATCATGCCATGAACAGCATAGCCAAAACAGAAACTAGAAAGCAGTTTTTTGCCAAATGCGGCGCTTTGTTAACATTTTCTTCTGAACATTTTATTGTTAAAACTGGATGTTTGCGAGTCTTTTCTCAACTGTTTACTAAAGTTGGAAAGTCAGCAACACTTTCTTACAGCTTTTCCTTATGCTGAGAGTGTGCAGCACAACGTGAAAAATCATAACACATCATCACTTATGAATTTGTGATATTGCAAATTATACAGTAGTTGTAATGTGTTTTCCCTGGATTTCAAAAGAATGATGTAGAAAAGCAGACATTCTCCCTACAGTATGGAGGTTGTCCAACGGGATCCTCTTTCTGTCCTGCTTTTTCCTATTCGTTGTTGTTTAGGACATTTTCTTGGCTCGATGCAAAGTATTATATTATCACAGCCTCATTTGTTTGTAGCCCTGATTCCAGTTCCTTAGACACCTTGTTACATTGTTTATTTTTTATATGTTTTTGTTGCATGCTGTAAGAAATGTGATAATTTGTTGAGGAGAGTGGAAGCCCCACTTAAGCAACAATCACAGTCCTTGTCAGGGAGAACCTGTGCTTAACCCTCTGTTAGCTTGCCAGAAAAGCAGTCAGGCTTAACTTAGAGGCAAAGTGTAAATCAGTTATGCAACACTTAAACAGTAACAGTAATAAAATTAAAAGCCAACACAAGAAGAATCCCAAACCAACTTAGAAAAATACAAATAAAATGACACCAAAACAAGCAGAATTCAATCAGTATAACTGGAGACATTGAATTTAATATTTTTTTGCGTGAAAATAGCGCCAAGAAGAACAAACCACCTTTCATGGTTGTCTTTCCATGCTAGACCTGGGGAAACTCACAATTTGAAGCCGACCGTAATAGAGCAGGGGATACAGGGACCAGGTTAGTCTCGCTGAGGAATTGCCTTCTCAAGTCGGAGAGGCCATGAGAAGGAGGCTTTCGGCCTGAAGAGGAGTTCAAGCATTGTGGAAAGTTATCGCTGTAGCGCGAAGATCACTAAAACTCCATGGTGGTGGCTCATCACAGGCTGTTGTTGCTGTAGCGAAAAGTGCAGGTCTCACATTGTAACTCATGCGTCCTGTGTATTTTTTCATTCCCCCAGGCTGAAGCACCCATAAAATACTCTGCAAATCATATTCTCTTGTAACCTATATTTGGCTCAGTTATTTACCTACAATATCTTTGGATGGCTTTACAAAAAGACTTGGAATGATTATAGGTTGATTGTACATGAATTCTTAATTTATGAGGTCAGAACCATAGCACACCCATAGACTCCTACCCAACTGTAGCCAGTCCAAGATTATACACTTCGTCAGCAGTCTCTGACCGCCACCATGTTCTGTTGAGCAATACTTGTTATATACACTACAAAAAGACCACGAACAAAAGGCCAAGTGCTAAACAACTATTATCAGTTGCACATCCAAACCTCTATTTACAAGGTGTACATCTAATGACCACTTTTTTGCAAAATTAACTGGTTAAAGGTTTGACACGATTAAAATCAAAGTTATTTCAAACCTCTTCCTCCTTCAACAACGGTCCCTGACACACATCTTAGCCAACATTGCTACTGTACCTGCTTTTCCATGCCGTATCATCTGATTGGCTTGAGCAAGTGAGTATACAAGAGCACAGCTGCTTTAAAAAAATGCTTGCCAACGTGTGACAATTTCCATACCATATCTTAAACATTGCATTACTTTTAAAGGATCATAAAGTACATTGTTAGAACATTCTTGGGTTACTCTCAGATAACCTATAACTTACTGATGCACCTGTCAACGAAGAAGCTCAACACAGTAAAAGCAGACACTAAAATCTAACATACCAAGCATGTACTCCCATGCATATTGTAACGAGGTCAGACTCTTTCACAAACTTCTGATGTTGGGATGGGTATACAAGAAAAAAGGGAATCACAAAATTGTACAATTCATTTCAAATCATCCAAAGTTCTGCAAGGGCATTATCACAATAAGCCAAAATTACATCCTCGAGATATGGTCATAACCAGTTCTCTCAACATGCCTTGGCATCCATACCATGTAGACTACGCAAGAAACTTATCATCATATTAATTTCAATTCTATCTAGAATACAGGATAATTACTCCTTGTATTGATATTTTGCATTTCAATGGCTCCCTAGTCAGATTGCAAATGTCTCTTCCCCTGCAAAAAGATAAAAAACGTCGGCACAAAAGCACAGTCTTCATCAAACTATGAGTCAGCACACTTGGTGACTCCCTTGGAATATGGCAGAGTCAGGATGTGATGCTGAGTCCTACCTACCAAAATTCTTGTATCATATGTTGAAAGCCAAACACCCTCATCCTTTTAGCACGCAATTATATCATAATTTCCAGAATTGGATCTGACAACAGTTTATACAGGGATGCATTTCTACTCGTTCTGTTTAACTTTGTCTTGGAAATGTTCCCGTAGGCTCTTTCTTCATTATATGTGTTCTTAAACTTCTGAAAGTTTATGTGCTGCTTAATAGGAACTTTGCACTACTGTGCAATAATGAATGAATGAATGAATCTTTATTGTTCAAATAATTAAAATTGTTACAATATTCCATCAATAAAACAAAACTTGTTTAAAATCTCACACAGTTAGTTAAGAATAAAAAAGACATTTAAAAGAGATAAAAAAATAGTAGAAAGAACCATTGCTGAAAATATTGTCCTATCTAGCAGTGCGGTGTTGAATATTGGATTTAATAAAAAGTTTTATCAAAGACTCTCATTGCTTGATGGCCGGCTGAATGCTGTTATGACTCCGTTTTCAGTTTCAGTGCGGCTCGGATTGCATCTGTGAATTTCCCTAGTCGGGCCGCAATTTGAGGTGTTTTAGCGGAGAAGCACAGGTCGGAAACTTCCCTGCAACTTTGTAGGCCATGCAACCTACAGATGGGGAAAACCAAGCGCTGCCGCTCACTGACTGACTTTGGGCAACAGATGGAGCCAGGATTCACAATGGTAGTTGCAGAGTCAGCAAGCCTCTGAATTGTCCTGCCGGGCCCAAGTTGAGTTAAAATCTGTGATAGGCAGAGCAAGAAGTCTCATGTAGGTAATTCTACCCTGAGCCAGGACTGTCAGGGCTTGCTCAAGGTAGGGCTGCGGTTTTCCCATGATATATGAGGAGTCCAGTGAGGAAAGATTGAATTGGTGATGCAGGCTTTCCAGGTCCCTTTCAAAAGATATTCTCTTGGCTTGAGTATTCACTGTTTTCCTCCAGGCTATTAGAAGAATGTCAGAGTTGTGCAGATTTTGGACATTAATGTCCAATGATCTAGTGCCTGCTGCCAAGTACACCTGCCATGGGGAGCCCTCCTCTTCAAAGAGAGTTTTAATTTGTCTTTTTAGTGACAGTTCTGGTGATCACGTAGTCCTGATATATTATTTTATTAAATCACCTAAGCAAGTAATATCGGACTGGTGAGACCCAACTCCAGCCTTACTCTTGCTCTCCTCGCCTGTCTGGGGAGAGCTAGGACCTTTTTGTAAGCCATCATTTGATAGTTCGCAAGGAATTTGTTGAAGGCACCGGGAAAAACTAAGTGACCATAATTAAGAGAGGGCACTAATTTTGCCTAAAGAACTATCAAAATGGGTTCAGCAGTTGGACTATGAAGCCGCAGGTTAAGGCTTTTCAAAGAAATAATTATACCTGCCGCTTTCCTTCTCAGATGTTTCAGGTGGGCTATGGGTTTTGCTCCTTCCGATAGCCAGAAGCCCAGATAGTTGTAGCTCATACTTGTTTTGATTTGCAGGGCCCCAAGTTGCCAATGGGTGGTCTTCTTACGCGGGTACTTCCCGAATATAAGTATCCTAGTTTTCTCCTGGTTCACCAGGAGTTTATTCTGTTGATTATATCCGTATAAAGCTTTTCGAGCCTTCTGTAAGCCAATTCTCGTGTGGTCCATTATTACAATATCGTCTGCATACTGGAGTATTTGAAGCCGGGTGTTTCCCAGTTTAGGAGCCAGAAGACTTGACCCCTCCAGCGCTTTCCCCAGGTCAGCTGTGTATAGATTAAAAAGTATAGAGGCAAGTACGCACCCTTGTTTTAGACCATCAGTTGGTACCTTGGCAGTGACTAATGTTTGACTGATTTTAATACGGACCCAGGTACCCTGATATAAAGAGATTATGGCCTTTAAGAGCTGTTGGGGAATTCCCCAGGAATGCAATTTTGCCTACAGTTTCCCACGATTGACCTGATCAAAAGCTGCACTATAGTCCATAAAGCAGCAAAAAAGTGGCAACTGAGATGTCTGGGTAGCATGGTTAGACAGGTGGCCCAGTACTAAGATGTTATCTATAGTAGAGCTTTGGGCCCTGAATCCTGTTTGAAAAAGGGGAAGAATGTTGTTATTTGTTGCCCAGGCTTCCAGTTCTTTCAAAAGTATTCTGGCATATGCTTTCGCTTCAACATCTAGTAAGGCAATAAGCTGGTAGTTTTCGGGTTTTGTGCTGTCCCCTTTTTTATAAATTGGGGAAAGTATTGAGCCTTTCCACGATGATGGAACAGTAGCGAAAGTATGCTTAAAAAGTGTTGTTAACTGTTCTGCCCAGTATCGCTGCGAAGCTTTAAACACAGATGCGGGAACTCCATTGGGTCCTGGAGCACCATCTGACCTCATATTTTTGATAAGGGTGGTTACCTCGGCCACAGAGATGTTAGTAGTGTTGATGACTTTATCTTTTATTGGAGATTGTTGATGGGAGATTTGAATGATATCCTGTTGGGTAGAGTACAGCTGAGTTGCATGTTTAACCCACTCCAAGGCTGCCACTCCGTTTTCTTTTATCTGACCATTGTAAGTGAGTTGCTTAATATATCTCCAGAGTTGGATGTGCCCCCTTTCTTTGAGGAAGGTAAACATTTTCAGCCATTCTGCCTCCATTTTCTTGGACCGTATTTCCCAGGCTTTCTTCCTGTGCGCTGCACGGAGAGCTGTAATTCCTTGAGTTTGAGGATTTTTGATGCCTTTCCTTCTTACCTTCAGGGTCCTTGAAAGGCTATGTTTTGTGTGAATTAGGTCTCTTGATTTTATATGTTGAGGGGGTCCCAGAGAGTGGGTATCCTACACTTGGGTGCCTCCAGTTCGTACCCCCAGGGCTGATTTTAATTCTACTAGGAGTGCTTCCCAGTGCACCAGGGGAGAGACTAGACTCATGTCTATGAAATGTAATTCTTTGTAAATTACCCACTCCAGGAGTTTGGGGATAAGGTTAGTGGTCCATTTTATTCTCCTCAGGACTTTGTAACGTTCTTCGCCGTTTGAAACCCCCAGTGTTTCCAGTTGTGTTGCAGATTCCCCATTTAGCTGGAGGGTTATCCTCAGTGACCTGTGATCACTCTCATCCCTGTGGTCCACTTAAAAGTTGTTACAGTTTGGTATTAGATGATCCGAGATAAAGATGTAGTCTATTGTAGACTTATCCCTAAAGGTGGGGAGTGGGAGCCAGAGAGAATCCACGGCTCTTTGGATGGTGTGAACAGATACCAGAC
This sequence comes from Triturus cristatus, assembly GCF_964204655.1. Lineage (NCBI taxonomy): Eukaryota > Metazoa > Chordata > Amphibia > Caudata > Salamandridae > Triturus > Triturus cristatus. The sequence continues at coordinate 620,548,099 of NC_140582.1, forward strand.
TGTGATTTAGAAAAAGCTGATGCAGTAAGGCACCATCAATGTGCGGTAGAATGTGCACTTTCGACTTCTCGAGTGTTCAGATCACCAGCAATAGCGGGGAGGTGTGAAGCATATTTGTTTATAAGCTGGTCCATTTTTGTTGCCAGTGTTTTTAGGACACTTTTTTTTTGCTGGGAGGCAGGGTTTACATAGCAGTTGATTACCAAGAGACGAATTGGGTTATTATTAATTTTCAGTTCGCTTACTAGGACCTCTTGCATGTCTGGGATGTTGGTTACAATAAAAGTTGTCTCAAGTCTGCATGCATGGTTTATGTAAATTGACAGCCCTCCAGAGGCTCTCCCGAAGATGTTACGTTTTATAGCTGTGGTGTGTAATTTATAGAAGCCGTGAAGAATTAATGGTTCGGTGGACCAGGTCTCTTGTAGGCACAAGATGTCATTTCCACGGAAGTAATTACTCACTAAGCTGTGATCAAGAAGTCTTTTTAAGCCATCTACATTCCAGGAGATCATGGACAGCTGAGTGTTATTTCCCGGAGTTCTGTTGCTATAACGATGGCGTGCAGGGTTTTTGATGTTAGCGGTGCCATCGTAGTTGTTGCTCTAGTGGACAAGACCTAATACCCATCCCAGGGGAATCGTTTGGCCTGCTTGCATGCACTGTCCTATGTTCTGAGGTACTTGTAATCCTTAATGTATGGTACGGACCTGACTCTGTGGGTAATTTTTTTGCTTGTGGGTTGCACTCTGTCCCCCTTAGGACTGAGAAAACTTCCTTAGTAGGTGATGGTGCCGCTAAAACATGCAGATATTTCTCTTAGACGGGATAAGCAATATCAATGCCCCACTCTGCCATTTGCGATATTTCTTTTGGAGTTAACCCCACACTGATGTGACGACTCAGCCCTATCGAGGTTGATTCCCCACAGGTGTCACTAGTAAGGCGAAGGAACTTAACCCAGATTAATTCATCAGAGTGTGTTCCTGACAGCATCGGAATGTGTTTGAATAGACAAAGTATATTGCCCCTGTTTAAGATGTCATGTTGGCCTTTGATGAGGTATCTAGGTGTGAGGATTACCTCATGAGTTTTTTTGCAGACTTTTCTTAGATTACTAACTTGCTCTGCTTTATGGTTGGTGTTTAGACCAGTATATAAAGTACTTTGGTTGGCACTTAGGCCTATATCACTTTGAGTGGTCTCTGAGCTGATCCTAGGATTTTGTGTTGGCAGACTGGTCCTCAGAGAAGCCAGTGCGAGAGGGCCCCGGGGGGCGCAGATCCCAAGATCAGATCCTTGTTCGTAGGACGGTCTTAGTTGATCATTGTGCTCCGACTTCTTGATGTCGATGTTTGGTGAGGGAACTGGTTGAGTATTTATTGCCGGACCTAGCAAACTATGCGAATCCCGCTTTCTGGTAGTTGACTGTGAAGATCTTTCAGTCACTTGCTCTGCTTCTGATGGAATTGATACTGTAGATTTTTCCTCACTCAGAGCGTGTTTTATAGTGAAAATTGGAAAATTCCGGGTTTTCCCGTTGTCGGCTTGTGATATTTGTTTACAGGTTGACACGGAGCAGGCAACTTTTTTAATAGCCTTTGTTTTTTTCTCTAATTTCCTTAGGTTTTTTTTGGCCCTCCTTGAAAGAGGTGCATCCGTTCTTCCCTGGATGAGATCCTTGCTCTCAAGTTCTTTGGCTTGGTGTATGGATCCAGGGCTGGAGTTGAAACCTAGTGAGCTGATGTGAACTTTGGTGGATGTGGGTAAAACTTGATTGTCGGACTTTATTAAGGGATTGCTCGGGGAAGTTGTAACCAGATTGGCTTGAAGCTCTTCACTGTTTGTTGTAGATGCTGTGGCACTGTTATTTAATTGGCAAGTAATTCCTTCTTTTTGTTCCTTCAATGAGGCTACCAAAGCTGTTTTGGGAGTGTTGCCCATTTATCGATGAGTTCAGAGCATGTGCAAGTACAGTGTAGGTTGTCCTGTGTGTCACTAAGCTTTTTTTCTATAAAGTCCACCTGGTTGTTTAGCTCTACCAAACGCTGTGCAATTGTAAATAGCAAATCAATTTGCAGCTCCATTTTATTGGACTGCCAGAGTAGTGCCCTTGCCGTTGATTGGTTTGTTTCACTAGTTGAGGTAGGATCAGGGTCTTTTATGAAGCTGCTACTATGTGGACTTTGGATTTGAAAGTTCTGGGTTGGTGAAGAAGAGAGCAGAGTATCGTTGGCCGTCCTGAGGAGTTTTGGGGTAAGCTCCAAAGTTCTTTGTATCTTTGTTTCCAGATTCTGTAAAAATATTGGTGATAGGAACCCACAGGTTCCTTGTTGTACTGGCGTTTCAGTCTTAGTTGAGCCAAGTCCTAATGGCTCTAGAGAGGACATCAGAATGGGGGACTGCAGAATTGCTTGTTGGTGACAGTGTATTTGAACTGGGACAGCCTGCTCATGTTTTCCAAGAATTTGAGCAGAAGAGGTCCCAGGTAAATCGGATAGATCAGTTGCTTGTTTGTACTCATTTTGTGGCCAAGTACAGGATTTGCACCGGCGTCTCCCAGTTTGAGTGCTCTGGCCTGATGTTGGATAGGGTTAAATGTTATGAGATCTCTCCAAGAGAGGGTTTGTGACATTGCTGGATTTAGACCTTACTGGTAGATCGATCAGGAAGAGGGGAGTCCTGTCATTAAAATGGTGTTTATGAAAAAATTGAGTAATAAGGCCTACTTTATGTGACTTTAGAAATGACTTTGTATCAGGGACTGTGTTCCGTGAGCTCCTTATGTATCTGGGTGAGACTTGAGTCGAGGGGATTGATTTTACAAGGATATTTCTTTGGCGTTGGGAAGCTATTTTTCTTTTAGGCATCCTGTAGTTGAGGTTCAGCTGCCAGTGACTGGTCACTAGAAAGAAAGGCTTCAGGAAATCAGCAGGTCACCTCACACCCAGGAAGCCAAAGGAAGTCACCCCTCCTTGCCTCGGGCGTACCTTCCTGCAGCCTCCCTCAGTCTCTCCTGCACACGGGGCCCAGTGAGGCACTTCACTACCTTCGGTGATGAGTCGCACGACCAGGGAGAGCCGCAACTGCCGCTATGCCAATTCCCCGCTGACGAGTTGCCTGGGAGCTGGAATGCAGGCAGCCGGGCTTAATGCAACCCCTGGCTCCACCGGCTTAGTCTGCAGCTGCTTGTAAGGGTCACTGGGGTGAAAATGCGGGTCCTGCTTGGCGCCCCAAAAGGGAAACCTCTCCAAAAAACCTGGACCACGCAGAAGAACACCAGCAATCCCAGGAGTGGTGATCCGCCAAATATACAGCTGGCCCGCAGTTCACTGTGGTTTACAGCGACACCACGACCCATCCGCACCCCCACAGCTCTCACCTCTGCTCCAGAGTCCGCTCCAGGAGAAGAAGCGGCAGACGGCAGGCAGCAATGCGGGCGGGCAGCGAACAACGGCAGCAGGCAGCAAGCGACAGTGGCGGCGTGTGGCTCCTCTTCTTCCTCCCACTGGACAACAGGCAATAGGCAGCACAACGGTGGCAAAGTCCTTCCGGGCAGAGAGGCAGCAGTACCGGTGAAACTACTGGCAGAAAGCAATCCGCGGCTCCCACCGCGCTCAACAGGCCCCCTCGCCAATAGGCATCACAGCAGGCAGCGCCGTGCACCGCCTCCCTCTCAGAGCCCGGTTCAGGTGAGGAAAGGGGAGGGGAGGCGGTTGAGGGGCAACTGGCTCGCAGCCTACGGCTCTCTGGCTTCCTTCTTTCTGTTCTCCAGCAGCCCCCAGCTGCAGCGGCGTCCTGCCTTCCCAGATGAAGCTCCAAACCTGCAGCCTCCGAGCTTCCAAGGTCTCCCGCAGCAATGTGGCTTAGCGACAGCGCAGCAGCACGGGTTCAAACCCAGACCCGGTTCTTGACAGTGGGCCTCGGGTCAAGCACCGCTGCTGCTGCTCCGCTGCTGCTCCCGCTCTCTCTCAGTGCTCTCTGCTGGACTGATTCCAGGTGAAACAGTCAGCTTTCCTATTTTTTTCCTCTCTTTTCCTCTCCAAGAGTCATCAAGTGAGAATAGTAGTGTGTGGCAGGGGTGACAGGGGGTTAAGCTGAGCGGGGGTTAAGCAGAGCAAGGTTGAGCAGAGGCTGGTGTGTGAAGGGAGGGGCGGTTAGCAGTTAGCGTTTGCCATAACTGTTCCGCAGGTTTTCTCCGCTATCACTGTCCTAGGCACCAGGGCGCTGCACCACAACCCCCTCACTTCTTGTCTATAATCCAGTGTTTTTGGTGTTTAATCCAAGCGACCAAGTGATCAGACTGGATCTAGGACGAGCCTCTGTGCAATAGGATGGCCATTGGTCTCTGGTAGTCATGGCATGCATTCCACAAACAAACGGCTCCTAAAAAAGACTGCTAAACATGGTCAAAACCAGGAGAGATTTGAGGGGAAATCACATTTCACGGATCACTTACTGTAGGATTTGCTATCCAATAATATTGGGCAGTCATCTCTTATTATGCATGGACTGTAAAACTATTTACTATATTGGTTATGCTCCATGAAGCATGACCCTTAATGTTGCTTGCCTAAGCGTCACGCGAAGTCAGACAGTCAAAAATATCGATGAAGCAATACCATGAAATGAGTCAAAGAGAATATTTGGTTGGCCCCTTTTGAAATTAAAGAAATTCTTCATAACACATACATTTCATACCAAATCAGAACGCTGGTCTGATGGTAGACGTAAAAAGCAATTTGTCAGCAGGATGACTATAAAAATCATATGCCATCATCATCAATAGTTTATTTTCACAAAACTTGTAATAAAAGAAATACGCAATAACATTTGTTTACAAAAACAGTGAGATTCATAAAAAAATTGCCTGACTGTAGTATAGAGATAGCAGCCAATTGAAAAATATAACCGCAGACACAAATCTCAATCAGCAATCTGGTTCCTTAGTTTGACAGGTACACGTACAAGGCCTGTCTGCATATGTTGTAGCCTAACAAAATCGATACTGCATTACGTAATTGTTTTCTTGGAACAATGAAAAACTGCACAGAAAACGCAAAAAGACTTCGTGGTTTGTAAGCCTTCGCCCGAGATGCAATGGACGATTCCAAACAAATAAAACAGCAAGCCCATTCTAAAATGCGTCAGTTGGTGTCTATTAAAGTAGTAGTGACCAGCAAAGACACAACTCACCCCCCCCCCAGCGACATTTTAATGACGTGTAGGACTTCACAGTAGGATTCAACAATTCAGCACTTTCTCGCTCTATTTTTAACTTTTCATTACATGCCTCTAAAGTGACGTTTATAAGAGGGAATGCGGCCGTCCAGATTCAAAATGTCCCAAAACAATGTGAAGCGAGTGATGGAGACATCCAGGTGAAGATACCCAGATCTGAATGATCCGACTTCACCCTTTCTTCTAAGTAGGGGAGGTCAACCTACTTGATACAAATAAATCTAGATTTTGAGAATGATGAACCAAGTAATCTCTTGAGAAACATTGTTTTCTCTATCTCCGCCCATAACATTCTTGCCTCATACATGTTTTAAGTAGATGGTACATGCAGAATGATGCATGGCAAAAATGAAAGGAACATGAATCTTTTATAGCTTAACTTTGTTGGAAGGTGATTTATTAGTAATACGTCCATAATCACTAGTCAATGTTTAAAAAAAGTATCCCCTCGCTCAACCGTTGGCTGCCAGCAGGCAGGCTTTGAGTAAAGCATTTATAAACAGCAATACATTAATAAGTAAGACACAACACACAATAAGAATCCAATGCCAATTTATGAAAATATGAAATACTTTTATGATTAAAATGACACCAAAACAACAAACAACCAATGTTGGGAACTGGAGATTTGAATTTTTAAAGAATAAACACTTTCTAATGCTTAAAAGCCTAAATCGCAAACTTGAGACTTCTGGTCGCGTTAGACCGGGACAAAGTCAAAGGTTCAAACTGACCATGCTGGGACGCGGGTCGGATACAATGAGCGGTAGGGACTGGTCAAGTTTTTACCTTCTCACTTAGTCACCCCTTGGAGAATTTTCTCTTGACGTCGAGCAGCTCTCCTCAACAGGCCAGGTTTGGATTCGACGACTGCAGCTTGCTTAGCGGGATGCTTTGATCGATTCCTGGAACTCTCGTTGACAATAAGTGGGGCAAACCTAAATCTCAGTCTGTGTCGTGGTTCAGTGTCACCAGCTTGATTCTCAATGACGGGTCGGTCAACTTATGGAGCTTTGTGGTCAAAATGTTCCAAATTATCTCAAACATCTGGAGATGCCTCCATAAAGTCCTTTGGGTCCTTGATGGGTCAACAACACCAACCAAGGTTCCTTAAGCTCTGAGTTGCTCCTTGGAGAGCTGGGACTACAGTTCCCACAATGCAACTAGACATATCCATTAAAGTCCAGCTGAAGGTGGTCAGCTTTTTTCTTCATGGTGGAGATGATGCAGTTGGAGCTCTTTTACTTTTTACTTTCAGGAAGTTCACTCCTTAAACCTTTAGTTCTAGGCAAGTCCTTCTTTTGCTTTAATTCCAAAGTGTGCAGAAGGTGCAGTCATTTAGAGTGCAGTCCTCTTGGCGCAGGCCAGGGATTCCAGCAGGACATGCCTTTTTCTTCTTGTTTCTTCAGGCAAGTATCTGAGTTGCTGGGTAGCTCTCCCATATGTATCCAGGTTTATGGGCTGGCAAGCAGGAGGGCACCCCTGAAAAATGAGGCGCAGGGTGATACCCTCAATGATGGCCACTTCCCCTGATGGGCGGCAAATTCTTCCTCCAAAAAGCAAATGGAGAAAATCTCTTCTGGAGCTTAATATCTGGCTAACCCAACCTACAGGTGTGGCTAACTTTTCCTGATACTCTCCTTGTAGCCCCTCTACTAATTTAATTACAGGGGCTCCCATCAGGCTGGGGATGCGCCTGGGACTGTTTTAAGTGTCGTTCCCTCTTTGAAGACTAGTCTGCCTACCTTGCGCTCTTCCTGCCTTTTGCTCTGCAGCTTGCTGATCTCCTGCCACCAGATGTCTCTTGTTTCCTTCCAGGTCACTTCACACATTCACACCCCTGGCAAAGGCTGGCCAATCAGGAGAGGCTACTCTGCAGTTGGATTAGGGCACACCAGAAAAGCAAGTGCTATACTTCTTTTCTGTCACAGTTATAACAAATCTAACCTTGGCAAGGTGTTCGAATTATTCTAACTGTTATTTAGACACGTTGAAGTAACATTTGTGATCACTACTTTCAATAGTTAGACTTTATTAAAATATAATAAAGCCTTTCAATATAATCCTATGGAGCTAATGTACTTCAATGGGGAAATACAAAATTGGCAGTTTTACCCTCACCAGAGCATATAAAACATAATTCATAATCTCCATGCTTATAGGCACAAGGCACCCTACACCTCGGGCACTTAGGGAAGACCTTTGTGGTGACTTATATGTAGAAATAAGGTAGTTTAAGACTTTGGAAGTACCTTTAATACCAAAGCCGATTTTGCATATCATTTTAACTTAAAAGCAGTCTGCAAAGCAGGGCCGACTTTTGAAAATGACAGCAGACCAAATAGTAGTGCACACTTAAGTGCAATAAATCTGCTGGGCCTCTAAACCTACATGGCCTACCATATACTTGGGGTTACTTATAGGTTGTCATGCCAATTGTAATTACACCTAATTACCATATACTTTTTAAACAGAACACTGGCATTGGGCCTGGTTAGCAGAGCCCAGAGTCAGCAGTCACCAGTATGAGTCAAAAAATGAGAGTGATCAGGGCAAAAAGATCACTGTCTCACACAGCCCCCAGATGAAAGGTGATGGTAACTAACATACACCCTGGTAGTCCTCATCAGCTAAGTGGAAAAACCTAGAAAGTCCATCTGCATTGGCATGGACTGTCCCAGGTCTGTGTTCCACTGTAATGTCCATCCCCTGTAGGGAAATGGACCACCTCAACAGTTTAGGATTCTCCCCGTTCACCTGCATGAGTTATTTTAGAGGTCTGTGTTCCCTTTGAACTCGGAAGTGAGTATCAAACAGTTATAGTGTCACCTTCTTCAGGGACCAAACCACAGCAAAAGCTTCCCTTTCAATGGCATTCCATATTTGTTCTATAGGGAGAAATCGCCTGCTCATGAAGGCAGATAGGTGATCTATGCCCTCCTCATTTAAATGTGCCAACACTGCCCCAATCCCTTGCTCTGAAGCATCTGTCTGAACCACAAATTCCTTTGTGTAGTCAGGGGCCAATAACACAGGTGCTGAACACATAGCCATGACACATGGGGTACAAATGATTTTCATGAGTTGCTTTTTAGATGTGAATTCTGCTAGGGGAGTCATTATGGTCCCATAGTTGTGAACAAAGTGTCTATAATGCCTAGTCAGGCCAAGAAAGGACCTGACCTGTGTCTCGGTTTTAGGAGCCTCCCAATCCAGAATGGTCAGAATTTTGTGTTGTAGAGATTGTATATGGCCTCCACCTACAATTTGGCCCCCAGGTACACCATTGAACTCTGTCCTAGCTGGCTCTTGCTGGCCTTCATACTCCGGCCCGCCTGCTGCAGGGCCTGAAGGACTTCCTTCTGGTGGACTAGGTGATTCTCCCAGGTGGAATTTTCTTTACAGCTATATCATTCAGATAAGCTGCACTGACCTGCTCCAACGCGGACAGGACCCCATTAACCAGCCTTTGGAAGGTGGCAGAGGCATTCTATAAACCAGAGGACATCACTTTTAATTGAAAGAGACCCTCTGGTATGGAGAATGCTGACTTTACTCCTTCACTGCTGGCAATCTGCCAGTAGCATAAAGTAAACTCAAATGTACTCAGGTACTTGGTAGCCCCTAGCCTATCAATGATCTCATCAGCTCTAGGTATAGGATGAGCATCAGTCTTAGTGACTGCATTCAATCCTTTATAGTCCACACAGAAACATAACTCCTTCTTTCCTCCTTGGGTATTAGGTTGGAGTACAAGCACTAGGGGGCCGGCCCATGTACTATCAAAGGGCTCAATTGCCCCCAACTCCAGCATCTTAGCTACCTCTTCTTTGATGCGGGCTCTGACCTGGTCAGAGAATCTGTTCAACTTGTTTTTGACAGATAAGCTGCCACTAGTGTCAATTTAATGTACTCACCATGTCAGTGATACCTGGGGTCAAAGAGAACAGACCAGCAAACTGCCCCAGTACCTGCTTGAACTCTTTGTGCTGCAGGTCTGTCAACTTGGGAGACAGTACCGCTTCCTCCACTGACCCATCTTGCACATGTCTAGAGAGGAGGCGTGGCAATGGCTCAGTTTTCTAATATCCTCATTCATCAGTGACCATCAGCATTATCATATCTGCCCACATAGTCCAGAACATTGTCCTTGGCTTCCTTGAGAGGTTTCTCTCAAAGATCTCTCACCAAACACAATGGCTCGCTTACAGGGTGCCCAAACAGTAACTCAAAGGGGCTAAAACAAACCTCGTTCTGTGGGACCTCCCTGTAGGCATAGAGCAGGAATGGGAGGAGAACATCCCATCTCCTACGTTTGTCAGACAAACCCATGATCATGACCTTCAGGGTCTTAGTAATCCTTTCCACCAGACCTTTACTCTGGGGATGTTATTGGGTGGTGAACTTGTAGGTAACACCACATTTAATCCACATCGTCTTCAGATAGGCAGAGATAAAATTCTCACCTCTATCTGGAGCCACCTCCTTAGGGAAATACACCAAATAGGGCCCTAGCCACTGAAGGAGCAGTGACTGTTAAGAAGGGTATTGCTTCAGGATATTTTGAGGCATAGTCCACTACCACCAAGATATATCTGTTCCCTGAGGCAGCTGGTGGGTCTAGGGGACCAACAATGTCCGCTCTCACCCTTACAAAGGGAATTCCAACCACTGGCTTTGATCTCAAGAGAGCCTTTGGCTTGCACTCTGTCTTGCCACTGCCTTGACAGAGTGCACAAGAGCTGCAAAATTCCTTTGGCAGTCATATTGGACCAATAGAAATGGTTAACCAACCTATTTTATGTCTTACTCAGACCCAAATGACCTGCCAAGTGGATGGCATGGTTCAGTGCAAGGAGGGACTCCCTCATCCCAGTAGACTTTCTGAAACCCACTAACATCACCATTCTCTTGCCTGGAGGCAGACTGCCTTGGCCCCTCAAGAGTGGGACACACTTGTTGTCCCTGTCACAGATCCTCTTTGGAGGGTCCTCCAGCTCCTTGAAATTCTTTAAAGTCTGACCGATCTTGCAGGGGTGGAATCCCTACCTCAGAGGTCAGTTCCTAGCCTCAGGGTTAGATTCCTACAAAGGAGGTTTACTGCTATGCTGCTTCTCTGTTTATCAATGGCACGCATACACAGGCAACAGAATAATGAAATTTATTTATTTTGTTTGTGGAGATTTATCTAGTGATGTACTACTTTTAGTATAGCCTGAAAGTGCTATGGAAATTCAGGTACCTTCTGGCAGACTTTCACAGTACTATGCAGTCACATTTTGGGAACTCTTCACATTCTCAGGTACACTCTCTCACCCTTCTTTCACCGCTCTCCTTTCCTGTTCCTTCGATTCCCCAACCAAGGCTCAGTTGTCCCTTGCCAAATTCTGCCACATTTCCCTCCACCCAAAACCACCTCCAGGGTCACCTCCACGTTACATCTGATTCTCCCTGTCCCCTCCTGGCACACAGCCCTAGATGAGCAGCTGCACTTGACCATAACTTGACCAATAGCCTAGGTGGCAGGTACAACTGATGATAAAGTTCTGCTTCTTACCTTCACTCCTCTCCACACTGTTCATCCAACATGTTGGCCAAAGTGAGGAAAACTAGCACAGGAAGGGCAGGACGGAACCGAGAGGCTGGCAGAGAGTTTGTGGGCTGGCTTGGAAGACAAATAATTATGCTAGGGCTGTCAGTTACCACCACAGGCTGTTGGTTGCTTTCTGATCTTATCTGGGCCTGGGCTTGGCTGCTACCCTGGGCCTGACTGGATGTTCTTGCTGTCTGCACATGCACAGACTCTGAGAGAGAGCGCAACCACAAGGTTTGGTGTCGATGACCCAGAGGGAAGAAGAGGCTGAAGTGTGTGATGAGGTGAAGGATTGTAAAGAGCATGGGGGCGCAACAAAATTATGTGATTGGTGTGTTATACCAGGGCCATCATTGGTAGTGCTTTTGCATGCTCATACAGATTGATTGCCCTGTGAGCAAAAACACTTCGGGGTGGTCATGTGGTGAGCAAACGCATCACTAGTGAAGGTCACTTGGTGTTGATTTTATTTAATCTTTTTATTTTAAAATTTGAGCCCACGTAAGCAATGGCTGGCTGGCCCTGTCAGGCTGGAAACAAGAGTGAAAAGTGAGTTATTATGCTGGCCAACGCGGTACATTTTGTTACTGAGGGCCGATATTACAGCACTACTGCATAATTGACCCCCATAACCAAAACTGGGCTCCATCCTTCTAGCCTGAAACCGCTGGTGCTCAGTATGCCCAGTGAAACCTTGCTCCCATCACGTAATTGGGCACCAGATCTTGTGGTATCTGGGCCCTCACCTCTCCAGGGGACACTAAAGGTATGCTGCCACCATCACTGCTGGGTTATGAAGGTTGCCTTGCTTTGAGCCTCGGCTCCTTCTTGTCCTTCTCATGCTCCAGCAGTAATGTCTTTTCAGGCAAGGCTCTCTCAGCCTCAGCTCTCTTTTTGACAAAGGATATCTCCAACTTCTCGCTTCTTTCCTCCTCTTCTGCCTTTTCTCTGACCAAGCCCTCACTGCCTCAGCCTTTTTCTCCCCTTCTTCCAGCTTCATCTTGACTAGCTGTAGTATGAACTCCCTTTCAACCTTCCTGTCTTTCAGCTCCTCTGAGGACAGACCCCTGGCAGAAACAGAGCTTCCTGCCTCCTCATGGGGCTTCTCTGGGGAAGAGTTGTGCTCCAATTGCAGCTCTGGACTCAAGTTTTGGCTCTCCTCTTCATTCAAATTCATCTATTCCTCCTCAGGGTTGTCCTCCTCTTGTGTGACCTGCAACATCTTGACCTCTTCACAGGCTCTGAGGGCTAACTGGAGGTCCAACTTTGTGGCCTTCTTGCCTGCATTCACCTACCTTTCCTTGCAGACTCTCTCCCGCTCAGCCCTGGTGAGGGTATCAATGTTGAGCAGCTCTATCTCCATGGTTAAAAAAAGGAGTGTACTTAAACTTAGAAAAATGAAAAAACAGCAAATAGAAAAATAAGAAGAATGTAAGAAGTGGTCAACTCTGGTGTCATATTATTTACATGGGGTTTTTGTGTTACCTAAATCACTGCATGGTACTGCACAAACCCAAGTACTGGATACCACCACCAATGTGAGAAATTGGGTTGTTAGTTGAGTAGGGTGTTAACATTTCTCAAGCAAAAGCCAGATACCCTGTCAGGGTGAACCACAAAAGTCACTAATGTAACCTGTGTTTAACCCACTCATAAGTTGACAGAAAAGAAGTCAGGCTTAAGTTATTAAAGTATGTATGCAATACTTCAACAGTGATCTTGCTGCTTGCGAATGTGAAGTTCGTATTAACTCAACTCTTCATGCCACAGCGGCCGCCAGCGACACCTCGCAATGCTAGATCTGCATGTCGAGCTACAGCATCGACCCTCTGCAATGCCCGATACGATATTCATGCTACAGCAACAATGGTCTGTGACACCCGGCCTGCTCTTCACACTACATCGATGGTCATCCACGACACCCTCTCTCTGCTTCTTGTGGCCCCACACCACCACAAACCCAATTCTTTGTACTGGGCTTTGAAAGTAACTCTTTTAGTAGGACTAACCTAGGCTCTGGCCCGTACTCCATTGCAGTCGGCGTGAACTTGTGACTTTCACCTGGTCTTGCACGACCAGATAACCACGAGTGGCGCTTTGGGCATTTAGATGCTTTCCTTTCCTGAAATCTTTAACATTGCATATCTCTGGGTCTACTGATTGGATTTTTGTTGTTTTGGTCTCAAATAATTTACTAAGTTTTGCTCTATTTTTATAAATTGGTGTGGGATGTGTTTGTGTTGTGTTTTTACTGTCTGAAGTACTGCATAAATATTTTAATTAAGCCTGACTGCTTTTGTGCCAGGTTACCTAGGGGTTGAGCACAAGTTAACTTGGGGTTTTCTTGTGTTTTACCCTGATAGAAATTGTGGTTACTGCTTGAGTAGGATTTTACCCTCTCAAACAGTAACCTATTTTCCAACATTGGTGTTCAGCAGTGAGATTTGTACTTGAGTTTGTGCAGTGTCATACAGTGATTTTGAGTTACACTGAAATCCCAGGTATAGCATTTAAGACCATTTTGAGTTTCTTCTATTTGCTCCTTGATTGACCTTTTTACATTTTCACTCTCATTCTACCCGACTATCTGTGACCATACCTGCAGAAATGGCATTCAAGTTTATCAGACTGGAGAGCTACATGGTGGCTGAGATCAATGCATTCTGTAAGGAATGGGGACTTATGATTAATAAAGTTGCCAAAAGTTGGACCTTGATGGAGGATCACCAGTTGCTGACAGCAATGGAGGAGCAGGATGAGGAAGAGGATGTGGGAGAGCAAGGAATGGACCTAGATGCAGCTTCTGAGATGCAGACCACAGGAGATCTTACCTCCAGAATTTGAGAACCCTCCCTGAGTGGAAAGCATTGTGTTCTCCCAAGGTCTGTCGCCCAAGGAGCTGGTGGAAAGGACAGCCGATATTGAGTTTAGGCTGCAGTTGGCCAAACCTGAGCTAGAGTGGAAGAAACTGGCAATGAAAACCGAGGCAGACAGAGCCTTGGAGGAGAGAAAAATGTTTTTGGCTCGAAAGGAGCTAGATTTAAAGGTCAAACAGTGTCCAATGGTGATCAAGGAGTTCACATAACAAAAGACCTGGTGCCCAGCTTTGAGGCGTAGAATGATATTGATAGGTGGTTTGCAGTCTACAAGATATCCCTTAGGATATGTATGAACCCAGAGGAGTTTTGGGGGCCCAGGCTGTTGAGACATGTACCTGCTGTAAGAAGGGATACTCTGTTGGCTTTAGAGGTGACTGACCAGATGTCCTACACCCAAATTAAAGTTTACTCTCACCCCAGAGGGATACTGTTTAAGATTTAAGGACAGTCACAGACTGACTGGCCAGTCGTGGGTAAATTTCTAGAATTCTCCAGTAAGGGACTGAATGATTGGGTGAAGGGCTGTATGATCTTATTTTTAGAGAGCACATGCTCAGCAGCTGTTTCACAGAGTTGTGCAAACACCTAGATGACTGCAAACCTACTGTTACAAGGGAGCTTGCAAAGGAGGCAGACCTTTTGGTTAGTACCTGAATGTCTCAGAAGGTATCTGGGAGGAATCCTGAGGAGAGTGGTTCAGGCTCCCCCCAACAGAGTGAGGGGGAGGTACAGAGTTACCCTAACAGGTCCTAGTATGGTATGGGGGAAAGGGTTCCAAAGCCCATTCCATAAATAGGAAGGGAGGTTCTGTGTGTGAAGGCCCAGGGAGCTCCATTTCCAATGCTGGCATTTTGATTTCTCCTGGTTGGTGCACAAACAAGTGGACCTGGTCTGTACCAAGAGACCATCAACTGGTTGGAGCTCTTCACTGTCAGGAATAGCTAGGTAGGGTGGCTGCCCAGGGCACCCAGAAATCTCAGTTTTCTGCGAGTACCACTCCAAAGCAGAGGGTAGAGAGACCTATATGGAGGGGCAGAGGGATGAAGGACTCACCTCTGTCACTTTTATAGCCTCACTATATAGATACTGGACTGAAAAATTGTCCTGATCTGGTGGGAGGTAGAGTGGAAGTAGTATGCCTAACACCCAGAGCTGATATCCCCCACTCTGAGAAACCTCAGAGGTCAGAGAAAACTCAGCAGTCGATAGGGAACTACTTGTCAGCCTCGAGGCTGAAAGATATACCTAACCAGTATCCCTGCTTGGAGCTTCGGCCTGGCAGTGAATGTTCCAGGGCCTTGCTCTTGTCAGTGATAGCTGTTGGTGACCTCTGTTGGGTACTGTTGGCTGCTATTAGCCACTTATTGGCAACATTTGGGAGACTGTGCCACATTTCTTTGTTAACCTTGGTGTTACTGTCTGCCTACTGGGATGCAAGTTAGGGTTAGGTGCTTCATAGATGGGGTACACAAGTGAGAAGAATGGTTCTCCATGGGTCAGTCCAGTGGCTCAGGAGACTGTAGACAGAGTGATCCAACTGAGTTCAGAGAAGCATAGAACTGAAAAGTGCCCCTGAATGACAGGGTCATCGCCATAATCTATCACCTAAGCCCTGTAGCCCATCAAGGAAGTATTAGTCTTTCCTTAGTTTTGAATAACTTGTCATGTTGATTTTTAAGAAGGAAGATGAGTGCTATCCTAAAATGGTGTATTTTGTTCTGTTCTGTCTTCGGTGTGTTTTCTTGTAAAGGGCTGAGGCACTCTACATGGCCGTTAGAGTTGTAGATGTAGCTGAGATGGTTGATCTATCCGGTTAAAACAACATGGACTTCATGCTTTACTACAACTTCAAGCTCCACATTGACTGCTTTACACACATACCCACCATAAAAAGAGAGTACAGCACAAGTGAGAATGTGCACTATCAATACAGTATGTAACTATTAACATTTAGTTTGAGCATGATCAGACTCTGAGGAAACAACTTGTGAAACATTTTTAGCACAGGTGTTTAGAAACCCCAGGATGTCTCCCATTCGATTAGAAAGCTTGAATTCACAGTTATAAAGTGCAGAGTAGTTCCACTGATAGCTGTGATTTGCACTAATTAAGAGGAGAGTAGTGTGATGGAAGCGCATCATTCTGAGACTAGAACTCAATGGAGCAACATTACACCAGACTGCATATCCACTCTTTCTTCTACCATCTAGTTCCATAGTGCCAGCTTGTACTGGTACTGATTAGGGGTGTGTAATATTTTCATTACACAATCAACATCTCTGGCAGACCCCTATCACAGGTCTACCTGTAATCTGTTTTCTCCTTGTGTTCCTATGCATATGCCATCATGTAGCTTTTCCATTTAAATTGATATGTCTTCGTGAGTGTTAGTTGCTGATGAAAAAGGAGGTGCCTCATGAGATAACTTTAAAAATATTGTCCTCAGACTTTAAAATGTATAGATGTTGGTGAACTTTTTCATTTCAAAATAACTTCAAAAGAACACAACATACCCAATATTAACACCAGCAAATGTTGCAATTTCGGGTACAGATCATAGAGTTTTTGACATTATGAGGTTTGCATGAGCAAAACTTTTTAATGTCGCACCCTTCATCCGTCTATGGTGATATTAGACACCTCGAGGAAGTTCCTAATATGAGAACACTGAGAGATGTCTTTGAACACCACCACTCAAGTGCATTCTAAAAGACCAAACACAAGTGTTTTTTAAAAACAAGTCATCACGTTCCATTACAAAATGTCAGGCTATGGAAGCCGCACCTATGACAGCTTAAACACAATCAGTACAATATAAGACTTTGCAATTTATGCAATATGCTGAACACCATTATCGTGATGTGGTGCAGAGGGCACTAAGACCCTGCCCACAAACAAACATGAACGAAGGGAGGGGCAAGCCACCGGACACCACTTCCGGTCAGGGGAGGGGACTTGTGAGTCGTTGGAAGAGCAGGGACCTAAGACGACGTGCCTGCGAGCACGAGGAGCATAATAAAGTACCAGAAGACACCTACATGAGTCTTGGTGTTCGGACAGCAGACAGTGAATTGAGTGCATGTGTCCCACAGAGACATAGTAGCAACAAAAAAGATGCTACGGGAAAGAGTATGGCTCCTGGGGCTGGTTTGACTAATGGAAGACACATTAATGAACTGTCACCTATGCCAAATAATTGGAAGGCCAGCAAACCCAGAACAACTACATATGTCCGACCTCCCCGGGGCAGTGTGGACACTCGCAACTACTTGCTAGTAGTAATTGAAGATTACTGCAGGTTCCCCATAGTACATCAAGTGTCATCAACATCAGCCACAGCAATGTTGCCAATATTTGATGACATATTTGCAACAGGGGGCTCCCCAAAAACGATGAAGACAGACAATGGGCCGCCCATCTTGGAGGAGGATTTTCTCAGATTCATGGCATATCTGAGCATCCACCACAGGAAGGTATCACCTCTGTGGCCACAAGCAAACGGCATGGTGGAAAGATTAATGGGAAACATCAAAAAAACAGTCAAACATGCCAAACTGGTACAGATTTCAGTGGGCCAGGTACTCTGTTAAATACTAAGAGACTACCGAAACACCCCACACAGTGCCATGGGGCGATGCCCAGCAGAACTGTTGTTGGGAAGAAGAAGCAGGACGAGATTGCTCTAGCTGGATTCAAGGGGTACATGATAACAGCTGTAGCAGGCCTTTAGCTGATCACCAGAAACAGCTCCCATTTTAAGGGGCTAAGGACATCAGATGAGGAAGAAGGTGAGGCAGCGCCTAAGAGAAACACAAAACATGTCAAAGAGGAAGTCATGAACAGCATGGAAGGGACATCACATAGAAGTGAGAGACGAGACAGAGTGGATGGGATACCAAATGAAAGAACTGAAGTGTCTTGCCCAAAGAGAGTGATTTGAAAGCCAAAGAGTCTTATCGAGGAAATGTAGTGATGGGGGCAGCAAGCAAACACCATCAACAGCAAAGCAAACAAGGACGATCAGAACACAGGAGGACGATGATGACAGTGTTTCTTCTGTCCCTTGTCCTGCCAGTGTGATTTTCTTCTCTCTCTCTCTCTCTCTCTCTCTCTCTCTCTCTCTCTCTCTCTCTCTCTCTCTCTCTCTCTTTCTCTCACCCTCACTCTCTTCTTTTCTTTTCTTTCCACAAAAGGGGTAGATTTCTTGATGTGGGCACTAGGACCCTGTAAACAAATGAAGGGAGTGGCCAGCCACCAGATACCACTTCCGGTCAGGAAAGGGGAATGGTCAGTCGTTGGAAGAGCAGGGACCTAAGAAGTTGTGCTTGTGAGCACGAGGCCAAGGAGAATAATAAAGTACCAGAAGACCCCTAACTGTGTCCTGGTGTTCCTTGAGGTCAGGGTCATATACAGGACACGACAACCATGTTTATGTCCTTCTGCCATACAACCAATGGTACAACAGGCTCCATGGCAGTTGTTGACCACGCGGAAATGTGTTTAGCTGGATATTCACAATGAAAAACTTGATTTTGCCAACTGCCTTCTCTTCCTTACAGTGTGTGCCTTGTTTTCAGATTCCCCATCAAAAGTAAGGTATTACAGAAGAATGGTAAAAGACGTAACTTATATGTGCCAATAAGCTCACCTCAACATACTGACATTTTCCCACACCTGAACATTAGAAAGTGGCACCAGGCACATGTAGACTGAGTAGCATCACTGGGATATGTGGAGATTCATCATGCACTAGCCAGCTTCACTGGTCACTTGAGCACTGTTAGATATATCAGAGGAGTATTGCCTGCAAAATGTCAAACTGGTGAAAAGGCTTGCTGTAGACCTTCTTCCATACTACTATGTGAAAAATAAAGATTTGCAGGAACTCAAGGCAAATACAGATCCTCACCGGCAGAGTCTCAATTGTCAAGTATATTTAGTGCAATGGTGTACCCCATGTATGTGATCATGTAGTATTTGCAGTGGACTAGATGAGTGGGAGGAAAGGAAGGTCTTCAACAGGAATGATGGGGTGTGCTGTCAAAAGACATGCAACCTGGTCATAACAACACAATGAGCAACCTTCACTTCAGATTTGACTCAACAGATAAAAAAAAATTTTGTGTTGTTCCTCACCAATACCCGAAACGCAATGAAGCAAGTTTACAAATATTTCACACAAAGCAACAAGCAAGGCAACTTACTGCACTCCTGCTCTCTTCAAATACTGTCAAACTTGTGGTTGGCTAGAGCCAATGTAGCCACCCTTGAGCCATGATACAAAGGTGTCTGCATTACAGGAAGGATTGTTTTTGTACAGGAACATGAATAGTTTGCTGCACAAAACAAATCTTAAGAGGCATATTCCTCTTTCTATGTGTGCTCCAGAATGCAGCACACAAGGAAAGCGGAAGTAAGATATTTCCCCTCGATACACCTCTGTCGGGTAGGGGCACCATTTTGGAAGAAACTCCAGTTTAAAAGTATTTGTAAATCTGGGTTTGCATCAGAATGCCTGGGTGGGTGTTATGGAACGCCCATGCTCCCCCCATGCCATGGCCACCTGATGCAAAATAACACAGGCAGCTTTATGCACTGTGTTACTTTGTATTTACTAAACCTTGAAAAGCAATGCAAATCCACTTTCCTTGGCTAAGTAAATGAAAAATGGATCTTGAGTCTTGGCTGCACCACAAAAGTGATGTAACCCTGAAGCAAAACCTTGGTAAATCTGGGCCAATGTTTTTACAAGACACGCAGAGCATCAATCATATTCTAAAACACGGAGGAGGTAAAGACGGTATAAACTTTATACGTTGTTTGGCAGAGTGTGATATGCGAATTATCACTGTTGTTTAAGGATGGGATAGGTGGGAGAATTATTTCATAACTACTGCAACTACTGGTTGAGATCTTGCGTTGTAAGGCATGATGCAATGCAAACTCTTCAACAACTGTTCTTGAAAGATCGTTGTAGAATAAAAGTGGGGTCAAGTGAAGAAAGCTGGGCACACCAAAATCCTAGGCGGGTTCGGGGGACATGCCAGAACATGCACCCTGCGCGTGAGAACATACTTTAACATGGCTGCAAGTTTCAAGAACTAAAAAGAGGTTCTCAAGTATGCTCCAAAACGGTACTCAGACTGAATAAATACTAATTGAAACACACAGAATAACTGTTCAAAGGATATTTGCATTTAGGGGCCTCGGTGATAATTTGTACGCTCAGATCCTTCTGCACACGTTGGAACTGTTGGCGAGGTCTCTAGGTAGAGGGCATGGCCAGAAGTGACAGCTTGCTCTCAGATCCTGCAGCACGTGCTTAAAGGCTGTCACTGAAGATTCAGAAGCACCCTTGCCGGGCACAGGACTTGGCCAGAATCCATGCCTTGTTCCTAGAATGCCTTGTGTAGAAGAATACAGGGGCATGGTCACTAGCCCGAAGGTATGGCTGCGGGCCATGTCTTCCAAACCGATCCCACTGTGCACAGTAAATGGATGTACACAGCACCTTATAAGGGTTTGGAGAAAGGCAAATGGCATGGAATGTGTTTAGAGCTTGTTGCATAGCCAAATGTCGTGTACAGGTTATTACGTGGGCATTAAGTCTAGGCTCTGGGCATGAAAGGACACACTGCTCAGCGCCTAAAGGCTGCATTCACAACCGAAGATCAACCACAGGGGACACTGGTGTCAGTGAGGCTGGTTTGAGGGAGATGACCAGAGGGCTTGCAATGTACTAAAACCATCAAACGCATGACCAAAGAACATTAGGAAATTATCAGTGAATTCTCGGGGAATGGAGTTGTATAGAGAGAGGGAAGAACGGCAACATATAGATAGCCTGGGGACAGGCATGCTCACACAGAAAGACACATACACAGCTAGACAGGCAGAGAGGAAGACAAGAAAAATGAGGTCTGCAGATAGGTAGATAGGTTTGGGTGAGTGGATGGATGGATGGTTGGATGGTTGCATGGATGGATGGATGGATAGATGGGTGAATGGGTAAAAAGATCAAGCAATACAACTTTTAAACATACAATTTACTTCTAAAGTAAGTACCCAGTTTGGGGTCACTTCCCTCAAACCCCCCCCCCCCCACACACACACACAACCTCACTCGCTCCTGACTGTAGTGTAGCATTTGTTGTCCCAAAATACGAATAAAATCATGCAAAGTTACTATTGGCTTCAAAAATATATTCACATACATCTATTTTACAATATTTGCGATTTTGCACCTTAAAGCCCCTGCAAAAGCTAGCTCTGAAAGACTTTGCTAATCTGGGATTATTTTGAACATGTCCAATTTACCATTTAATCCTGTATATGTCTATAACATTGAGTTTTCTTTCCACATATTAATTTCTCATTCCACATATTTGGGTCAGCGTCTGGACTGCTTCTATTTTTTCTTTTTATTACGCCTTGTAGTGAATCATCCCTTAAACCAAATTATGTGGTAAACCTTTCTAAATGGCTTATATTTCTAAACTAACAATGAAGGTAATGTTTCTATTTTAGGCAGAATGAGCAGGTAAATGTTGTACACCTAGTCATTATTTGTTTCTGGGAACGAAAAAGCAATTTTTATTGTGTGACTTGCAATATTTTTCTACAAGAAAGCAAATTAAATTTGTGTTTGGTGAGTATCAGAAAGTTGGTCAAGAGGGTTAATAATGTGTGCTCTACTCCTGCTCTGAGATGAAACTGGAGAATATGAACCCAAGAGCAAATATTTATATTGATGCTGTCAGACAAAAGCAAGCTCATATCGGATATGTATTTTTATGCTATGCACGGCCCTGTATTACATCCTTGTTGATCTTTCGCAGTATCACACAGAGAAATGTCTCAGTAGCCGAGACTGCTATCTAGAATGTGTCACTCAAGCAACACACTGGTATATCATTATGTCGTTGTTCTAGAACTCCTATGCCCTGCATGTTGGTTATGTTGCTATTTAATCCGTCAAATACATATTCATCACTTTTCGTACTCTTTACTTTTAGGTTGATATATCCTGTTTGCATTAACTGCTAGTTTCTTCTTGGAGTTTCACTTTCATTCATTTACACAGATCTCTTTATGAATTGTTTATGCATGCGTTTACCCTGCAGTCTACAATTTCCTCTGTATTATTATGTACATTCCCTTCAGCTTTTGTGTTGGGAATATTAGTATGTCTTTTAAAGCCGTGAAAGTAAATGTTAGAGTTTGATGTTGCGTCGAACATTTTGCTGTCACCCCTTACTTTGTAGAACTCGTGTTCATGGTAGTTGGACTCTGTGAGCTTTACTACTGCTAACCAGTGCCAAAGTGCTTCTTCTCTCTCCTTAAGACATTGCAAAATTGGCCTGAAACCAATCGGCACATTTCATTTACTTGAAAGTCCCTAGTAAATGGCACCACGTGTGCACAGGGCCTGTAAGAAAATGCTACATGTAGACTGTGGGAAAAACCACAGGATGTAACACAAAAACCCAGTTGAGACCTGGTAGTCTATGTATAGCAATGAACAATGTTGCAACAGGTAATAATTTTAGATAAGCGTGTAGTGTAAAACATCAATTACAATTGGAAGAAAAAGAGGAGACAACAAAAGTTTGAATAAGTTTCATGAAGCGATCTTTATTGTAAGCATGTTAAAGACAAGTAATATATCATCATTATTTAAATTGTATGTGGCTGTAACCTAAACATTTGTATGCACATCAGTGCTCGTGCAAAAAGTGAACGGCGCAAGTGAGACGTGAAAAAGTGTAGGAAACAGCGAGAGCGGCGCAAGAATTATGATAAGAATATTGGTTACAAAACAAAATATTGAGAGTACATGAAGTAATCAGCAATTCAAAGGAACCATAAAACGCCGATGCGTGGTCGACGGTGTTTAAACCTGTGAGTAATTTCAGGTCATTATTAGGACCAGGTTACAGAGAATGCAGTAAGTGCCGTACAAAAGAAATGGACTGCAGCACTCCTTGTGCCATCCACTAAAGTGGCCTTTTAAGACAGTCTCAGGCCGGCCACTGCAGCCTGTAGCGCAGTTTTAAATTGATATTTCGACCTGGCAAAACAAAAAAATTCAAGCCGAAGCCTACATTTTCAAAACTTATAAGACACCCCTAAAGTAGGCCCTGAAGGCTCACAGGGCAGGGTGCACAGTATTTAAAAACTAGGATATGGGTGTTTGAGTTTTTACATGTCCTGTAATTATCCTAACATCGTTGTTTGCTCTTTTAAGGTCTATCTCTCTGACAGGCTAATACTGGGTTACCTTATTTTGATTATGAAGTGTTAATTTCAGATTAGGATCATTGGTTAGGGAAACCTCACTTTTACATTAGAATTCAGGGGGGACGCTGGAGGCTGAAGGAAAAGGATTGGCCCCCACTGCTACTGCAGTGTATGCAAGGGGGGTGAGGAAGGGAGACGAACACGGAGAATAGCTGTCTGGAAGGATGGTGGAAGCTGAGGCGCTGGTTGATGTAAGCTGGTTCTCCGTTGTGTAGAGCCTTGTATGCATGGGACAACAGTTTTGAATTGCCATCTTTTCTATATGGGAAGTCAGTGGAAATTTCTGAGGTGGGGGTTATGGAGGATTGACGAGGGAAGTTGAGGATGAGTCTGGCTGAGGTGTTCTGTATGGTCTGAAGTTTCTGTAGAAGGTGAGTGGAGATCCCTGAGTAGAGAGCTTTTCCATAGTCTAGTCGGCTGGTGACAAGGACCTGTGTGCATCCTTTGTCCTCGGGGAGCCACTTGACAATTCTTTGCAGCATATGATGCTGAGGTTTCTGAGGTGTACAGTGGGTGTGGGTGATGATCCTGGAACCAGGATCCACCAGAAGTCATTCCAGGGAGTGGTGTCATTGCAGTAGTACTTCAATTTTGTCAGAGTTCAGCTCCAGGCAGATTTCTTTCATACAGTTTATGACACTTGTCATGCACCTGTAGGTCTCCGAGGCACATGTAATCATTAGAGTCTTTGGTGAGAGGGGTGATAAATTTAACGATAATTTTGCAGATGCTGCGACATGGTCCTGGGGGTCTGTAGGTAAGGGTGCCTCTGATGGTGGATTTGCCATCTGTTTGGAGCTTAAAGTTAAGGTGTTCAAAGCATGGGATGGAGTTGTACATTGTGGTGGTGCACTTCATGGTTTCCTTGTGGATGATGGTGATTCCTCCTCCGGATTTGTTGCTGCCGTCTTAGTGTGTGATCTTGTATCTTTTGGGTGTTGCTGCGGCGATGTTAGAAGCTGATGAAGGAGTGAACCAGGTTTTATTGAGGAAGACATTGTCCGAGGAGAGGGTGGTGATGAGGTCCCATAGCTCGATGGTATGCTTGTAGAGCGAGCGTGTGTTGAGGAGGATGCAGGTGTGTTGTGTTTGTGCTGGGGTTAAGTGTTTGGTGGGGGTGTGGTGTGCTTGTGTGTGTTAGTTGTTGCAGGTGCTGGTGCAGTGAGTGCAGGTAAAATGTCCTACAGTAGAATGTGGTGAGGCGTAGTAGCAGAATAGGCTGGGGAGTCCGGGGTCCAGGACTTGGAGTTCGACAGTGGTGTACCTACATTGGGGCAGGAAACCAGAGTTCTTGGTACTAGGCAATGTCAGGCATGGACCGGCGCACAAATAGGTATATTGTATCACCTTCTTTTATTCTACTCTCCCGATCTAATATAGCCAACACACCGTTGGGTGAATTATGTGTTTTAAAAATATTCTATAGCATAACATAACATTACATAACATAACGTACTATAACATAACGTAAGTGCAAAGAGGAAAGTATGGATTTACTATTTTTAATTCCACATCTACATATATAGAAGGTACAATATCAATATTCTGTCTTAATTCTTGTCCAACACAATGGATGACCTTGAATTCATGCTACATTTTGGGGTTTTTCTTGTCTGTATATGCTTGTTAGTGGTTGAGGAGTCTCCAGGCTGAGGTGGGACTCCATTTTCCTTTCTTTCTTCATCCCTCATTTTATCAGAAGCGTGTGTGGGTGTGTAGTGAGATGGTTGTTTAATATGTTTTTTCTGCAACTTTTAAAAATCTTTGGCTAACGTAATTGCTTGCACTGTTAACACTGGTGGCATTTTTATTTTTACTCCTTTTTCAACTTTTCTTGTTCCTTTGTGTTAGAAATGGGGGTCTATAGATGGCAGAGGATTGAACCCTGTCCAAGTAGGGATCCTTATTTTAGACATGGTAAGGGAGTTACACAGCTAAGATAGCCCCTGCCCACCCCATGGTAACTTGGCACGAGAAGTTAGGCTTATCTCAGTAGAAATGTGTAAGGCATTTGTACATCCACACACAGTAACACAGTGAAAACACTATAAATTAACCTACTCTAGTTTAGAAAAAGAACAAATATTTATGTGAATAAAACAAGACCGAAAGGAAAAAAATCCAACATACACAAGTAAAGATAACATTTTAAAAAGGTTAAAAACAGTTCATTTCATAGAAATCTATGGAGGCATCACTTTTAGTGCAAAGTACCTGGCCTGTGTCAAAATTAAAGATGAAAACAGGCGCAGGGGAGGTGAGGCACTGGAAAAGCTAAGCAATGCATTGCTTCCTTACTCCCAGGAGAGATAATCCGTCCATTCCTTATTGACAGGGGAGGTGATACGCTGGTTTCTTACTACAGCACAGGGGAGGTGATGCGTCGGTTCCCTACTGTCAGGGAAGGTAATGCATCCGTTCCTTACTGTGAGGGGAGGTAATGTGCCATTATCCAGACACATGGCCTCGGTTCCTTATTGCGGGGCAATAACGATGAAGAATGAGGCACCCAGGGACGATGCATTTAAAATACAGACATGCAATGACAATGCAGTGGCAGAACGGGCACTGCATCGATTTCACAGGTGCGAAGTAGGTGATGCGTCAGAAAAACGAGTGCTGGGAGGTGATGTGTGGATTTTCTTCACAGATTTACCAGAATCCAATTCCAAGGGTCCAGGAATTAGATATGACACCACTTAGCAAAAGAGCCCAGGCACTGGTAGCTGAAGTCTTTGATGGCCCTGAGACTTCTTAACTGGAGGCAAGCACATAGAAGCCCTTGGAAGCAGGACACAGAAAGCAAAGTCCAGGCCTTTCACTGCCCAGGACAGAAGCAGCAAGCATCAGGCCACCACAACAAAGCAACCAGCAGACTGGCAGTCCCTTCTACAGCATCCAGCTCTTTTTCTTGGCAGAATTTCCTTTAGTCCAACACTGTTCTGAAGTTATGGTGTCACAGCTCCAGTATTTATGCCAGTTTCTGCCTTTGAAGTAGGCAAACTTCAAAGGAAAGTCTTCATAGTGCACAAGACTCTGCCTTTCCCTTCCCTGGCTCCAGACTCAAAACAAGGGAGTGGAGACAGCTTTGTGTGAGGACAAGCACAGCCCTATTCAGGTGTCAGTAACAACTCCTCCCACCACTCTAGCTGAGGAGTCCCATCAGCCAGGGTGATGGCCCTTCAGGATATACAAGGCAAACCTCAGCTCCCTTTGTGGGACAAATGGCTATGATTGTTCAATAACTATATGGTTGTTATAATTGGGAAGGCCTTTGATACTCTACATAAAATAGCCTTGCTACTGACTTTAGAACCTCAAGACGGTTCAGGGATGATATGTGGCCTAGCAGCTAAAGCTGCTGACTTTCGGACCCAGAGATCCAGGTTTGAATTTCAGCTGTGTTGCTTTGTTTAACATTTTTTGTGATTCTGAGTAAATTACTTAATATCCCTGGGCCTAGAAATGTACTTCTGTGATTTGCCTTCTGGCGTACACGATGTTAGGTTGTCTGACAATTCCCTTAATTGTAAAGCGCTCTATTACTTCCTAGCTAGGTCTGTTATGCATAGATACCAATATGTACATTTACCTCCGGCACACCTACCTATTGGCCCTGTAGTAGGAGTCTTCATTGAATTAATGGACACTTTTGATAGATAAAAATTGCATTTTACAAAAGAACCATATATCATTATCTAGAGACAGGTTTTATGCACCAATTTCTGTATGAACCAGTTAGCACATGTGTCCGCATTCAAACTTAGTAGCTACATGTGACTTCACAACTATTGGTCAGATGCTCTAATAAGAGCATCCAAGAACAACTGCTACTGTCAGGATGTTAGAAATGGGGGTCTCTAGTTGACAGAGGCAGGTACATTTGTCTAAGTAGGGACCATTCTTCCTAGTCAGGTTAAGAGGGATACACTTCTAAAATAACCACACCAGTTTAGAAAATAAGTCATCTTTATCTAAACCAAAACAAGACCAAAACGGCAAAAGTCCACAATACAGTTATAAAAATATGACTTTCAAATGGTAGGAATAGTTCAGTTCAAAGCAAATTGCAGATGGAACACTTTTCACACAAAGTACCTTGGATGTGTCACGCACACAAACAAAAAGGGTCACAGGGAAGGTGATTCGTGGGATCCTTACACTCGGGGAAGGTGGTACGTCGGTTCCTTGCTACGGGGAAAGTGATGCATCATTTCCTTACTGCTGCGCAGAATAGGTGATGCGTCAGTTCTTTATCCCCCAATGATGTGACAGACCTGGCACAGCAAATCGATGATCCATATACAATCTGAAATGTTGTTTTTCAACTTCTATGTGTGCTGCTTTAGCACACATAGAAGTTGAAAAACGGCATTGTTTCAATGACTGTTTAAGTGCAGGAAGGGAACCCTTCCTGAACAAAAACAATAATTCGAGGTGATTTCCTCTTGCTATGTGTGCTGAAGAATGTTGAACGCATAGAAAGAGGAAACAAAACGAGGAGAAATGGATACATTTCTCCTCGTTGCGCCTCCCGAAGCCTCCCCTGGGGAGGTGCAGCATTCACACGCATTTACAGATTTACGATTCCTCGTAAATCTGGAAATGTGTCTGCTAACCTTCAGGAGGACACTGAAGACCTAGCTGTTCGATCAGTAGCGCCCCCCCCCCCAGCACCTTGAGACCCTTGCGGGTATGTAGTGCGCTTAACAAATGACTAATTGATTGATTGATTGTCTGGTTCCATACCCATACTCAAAGTGCTGTGTGTAAAGGGGCCATATTTACAAGGACAGGAAAAGTCACGCAGGGTGGCTTTTCCTATTCTTGTAAATATGTAGCAGTAAAATGAACAACTGGTACGTCACAAAAAGCGGGGCGCCTGTGGCGCAAGGGGCTTGTAAATCTGTCCCATTGTTTTTACTTTGTGGAAGCTCAATGCAGCTCGCATAAAAGCTGCAGCTTCTCACCTCCGTAGTTTAATAATTTGTTTTCCCAAACTTGCAGCATTTTCATACTGAGTATTTCTACAAACCATTTTGTGATACTATTTTCTTTTGTGGAGGTGGTTAGGTTCTTGTATATGCCAGAGATATTTGATCTCAGTAGTATTAAAGCATATCACTTACTTTTCATGCCTAGAAAAAACAGCTCCCCAAACCTGCACCAACCAAAATTCAGGAAATCGCATATTAGCTCTCACAAAGATGTCGTCCAGCACAGGTATATAATTGCTGACAGCAAGCTCCTCACACAAATCCGCACTGATGAAGGGAATATTTTAAAGCAGCCATTTTAAAAAGTATTGTTATTATGACAAAAATCATATTAATATATAATGTGAAGGAAGTCGGACTATCCAGCCTGAACAGGGCACCCCAAGCTTCCATGCCGGTCCTTTCCAGGTGGAAATACAAGCAACCTACGACCAGCTTTTGCTAGTGTGCCCTTTTAGTGGGGTCCTGGAATGGCAGTTTGAACTGGAATGTTCATAGTGAAATAGGGCCAAGCCTGATTTGTACATTGTTTGTCTAATGAATCACAGTGGGCACAGAAACTAATGGAATGAAATGTGAACATACCAGTTGCTAACATTAATTAAAGTATTGCACTCATTATATTTTTCCTAAGTGAGACACCCTAAGTGTGAAGGGTGTGTCCGGACACGGGCCCATGATGACAGTGCCATTGGACTCAAACTGCACCACACTAATGAGGTCCAAAGGACTAAAACATGTCTGATGTTTCTTGTCTTCTCATCTAGAGGAGACATGGCCTGGCAGTTCAGGATGGACTGTTCTAACTGGAGCAGGAGCGAGCAAGATTTATGATAGGCCTTTGTCCAGAGTTGCATAGAGAGCACAAATAATGAATTGGAATATAGCCCTGAGTAATTAACAGTACCTGAGATTCATCACGCATTTCACCCAACAACTTTGATATTTTTCCTGATATGAACTATAACTGAGCTCTGAAAACACAATCACCTCAGTACATTTAGGTAAACGTGTTTTTTGTGCGCAATGGTAGCTTGAGAGAAGTACTAAAGTTGTCCTTAAAGAATAATGCATGAGGTTCTGAAGTGACAGTGCCAACATAGCATTACACTAGAAAGAGAAAAATGAAGCGGGTAAAATGACACAAAATTAAAAATATATAACAGAGAGGTTATTGCAAAAAATGGTGTATGTGGAAAAAGCTGATGTTAGTCTTTGGGATGCATTAGACTGGGACAGTGACAGCTTGTGTGGCTGAACTAGAGTGGGGTAAGACTGGGTAAAAGATGCTGAAAAACTCCAGTTAAATATTTTTATCATCGAATTTAGAAAATGTATGTATTTGTTTTGCTAAGTTTGCTAGTAATGGTCAAAATCTCTAAGTGAGACAAACTGCAAATATGTATCCAGAGAGGCAGTGCTTGTTGTGAAACGATTGGCACCTAGTCCTCCACGGGAAAACATTTCCCAACTTTTCTGTAGCTTATTTTTTGTGCTACAAATATCTCAAAACTTTCAGAGATGCTTCTGGGACACCAACCCATGGTTGCAGCTGCTGATGTTTTCACAAACGTCCAGTTCAAAATCAAAAGCAAAAAGTCCATTTGGAACTAGTTCCTGCAACCCCTCTTCAGAAGCTCCAATTCCTTGGGTTCTGAAAGCCTCTCTCCGAAGGGTATGGTAAGTAGATTCACATGGTGAGGCTGGAGCAATGTCCAGTTGCAATCACACATCTGGATCAAGTCCCATTCAGCCACAGCTCCCTGCTATCAGGAGCTTCTGTTCTTCCCTGTTTCAGGAGAGAAGGCAAAACAACAGACTTACTCAAAGGGTCAGCAATAATCTACTACTACTAGACATGGGGTCTAAAGTTAAAAACCTGGAGTAGATTTCTCCAACATTCAGGCAGGCCTTTAAAACAATGTATAGGGGTGGCTTCTTTTCATCATCAAACCAGACAGTTCTTTTTTAAGAGTGGATCATGCAGAGTAGTTAAACGTTCAGCCAGTCTGTGAGTAGCAATAATAAAGTAAATCAAGCTAAAGTTCTTACATTTTCTCCACCCAATATTTAAGGCAAAGGGACTCAAGTTTATAGATATTATTAGTGGCAAATGCTATAGTACTATCCTTTACATTCTTAACAAGAAATAGGGAAGCAGATTTATAATAGGAAGGCTACAAAATGCCAAGATGGCTACTGTCTGTCTTTGAAATAAGGGGAGGGGAGAGGAGGATATGGCTAGGTTAGTCCTCCTAGGTATTAATAACACAAAAAAAGATCCGACATCAGGGTCCGCCGATGGGATCCAATAGGTCAATTTGATGGAGACAAGCTGAGTCAAGGTTATTTTGGCTCCTCCACCCCGGCAGACCATGAGGCAAATTTTGATTAACTACTAAATACTACGCGTTCAATCTAACCGTATGTAATTGATTTACGCTGACACTAATGTGCGCGTTTATTTTTCCTTTTTACTTTATCACCTTATTATAGGTCTTTGCACGGAGTGGGGCTGGTCCCCATGCGGTCCTGAAGAAGAGGTTTAGGGGATAACCTCGAAACATGTTGGCTTTCAATATTAGGGACTATTTGCACATTATTACCTAATTCCTCCCTTTTATTAACCCCCCTTTTTATCCTTTACCAACTAGGAGCACGAATAAACTCATCTACGCTCACTAGCTAGGTAATTTTTAATTTAAACCCACACCACTCCCCTCTCACTGCACTACACATAGTCTTCACTAAATAGTGCTCCTATGTAACTGTCGCAAGTCGCAGCACGCCCCAAGCAGTAGATGCTTGGGATGGCCCCAATGATGAAGCATGTCACCTAGGGGAAACCTTTGGTGAGTGAGGGGACTCAAGAAAAGTATTTTCTTTTCTCTATTTGAGGTGCGTCTTACTCACTAAGTAGACCCCTTCCTTCCCATCTAGCTAGGTTCTCTGATCCCTGATGTCGGATCTTTTTTTGCGTTACTGTCTGTCTTTGCCAGCCATTTTGTAAACAGCCATAGCTGCCCAACATTCCATGTTGAAAAGAGAAGCAATTTGTTTATGCCAAATCAACTCTCCCATTTATTTCTGCAACCCCCAAACCTCTGTAGACTGTGTTCCTCTCACCTGCTTCTCCCTAAACACGCCCACATGTCAGTACCACACTGGCTGGAATCAACCATAATGCCCCATCCATAAAGTTGGTTAAGGTCCTAGGCTCCTGTAACTTGCTTCTACATGTTACGTTGGAACTCCCACAGACAGCTTGTTAATGACCAAAACTGTGATTTGCATTGCTTAACTTTTGTGAATTTCGAGACCTTCAACCCACTGGGAAGGAATAGAGTGGACTCTTCTGCACACAGATCCTCTTAACAGTTGCCAAAATTAAGTAGAGGTGCTGCTGGTCAATGGTCCTGAGCTCACATGCTGCAGGTATACTACCCTCTCTCCTCCACCGAATGATAGATAGCGTCTTTCCACAATGCATACAATAAATTTAACAATTATGGCGTGAGTAATAGAGACTGCCGAATGAGCTCCTGTGCTACTGCATCTCTTTCAGATCGAGCGTGAGCGAGTGCGCAAGCGCTGCTCTGCAAAGAGTAGGGGTGGGCGGAATTTCCGAAATTGACTTTCGCAAATTATCGCGAAATTGTGCAAAATCACCGCAAGCACACGGAACTTTCGCGAAGTTGCGGAGATTGCTTTTCTCGCCCGTTCGCGATGTGTTTTTGCGTGCTCGCGAGGAAATATATCTCCAACTTGCCCATACGGTCGCTAATGGGCGTGGCCATCTTGCGATGCTTATTTCCTGTTCTGGGTTGAATGACGTGTTCGCGATCGCAAACTCTCGCGGGATAGCTCGACCGGCTACCAACAATCCAACATCTCGTGGCGCACGCGAACGGATAGGAAAACTCACCGGCGAACGCAGGGACCGGGTAAGTCGCGACCGCGCGCGCGAGAACGCATTTTTAAAGCGTGAACAAGAAAAATACTTCAGTTTCACGGCAGATTGCGAAAGTTTTGACATTTTTGCGCTCTCCGCGGAACGCGAATATGTCAAAATATCGCAAATTCCACGAGCGGAACGAAATTTACTGCCCAGGCCTAGCGAAGAGCTATGGTAGTTGAGTATGGACAGAAGCTTTGCCCACTCCCCCGCCCTTATTTTTCATTGGCTTGTGTGTTTTTCCTTTGTAAATGCTGGCTGTGATTCATTATGAGGCTTGTTTGTCCCTCCTTAGTACAGCCATGTCATCATTTGTATCCTCCCATGGCTACTGGCCTCTTTACTTGGTTGTTACCCAGGGCATGTACTATTTTCTTTGTGCACACGTAGCATCACGCAGCTTAGTCTGTGCCTTCTCCTCTCCTCCCCCACCTCGACCGCAGCGCTGAGCTCACATGCCGCACTGGTGTGCAGTGGCAGTCTGGTTAGTGAGGTGGGGAGAATCTTGTCTGTGGGCACCTCGCTGTTATCTTTGCATCTCATATCACCAAACCAGTGTTTCCGAACACATTAATGGGAAAAATCGCAATTGAAAGTTTTAAAGTCATACAACAACAAAAAATACACTCGGAAACAGTCACCTCAGTTCTAACGACTTTGATCTGAATTTCGCCAATTACCATTGCGGTCAATCTGTTGAGTGAGTATACATGAGGTTAAGCTGTCATAAACAGATTTAAAGGTCTTCTCCAAACTTGCATGTATATGCGATTCCCTCGCGGCACTAATTGCTTTGAATAATGCTATAATATCATACCGGGTAACTAATGACATTTACTGCTGACACATTTTTTCAAGTTAACAGCTGATGCCTGTAATGTCTTATCCCTCACACAGATTATCTGTTCTTTTCTGTATACATGTGTTTAAATACGTCGACGGACATCAGGGTTAACAGAAAGAAAAAAAGCTTGGGAGTGATGTTCGCATAAGCTAACTACGCCTTCATGAACACAACAGAAAGACATTTAAAAATCTGTCATATCATGTTCTACTATTGTTCAATGACGGAGATAGTCGGAGACTACTTTGAACTCTTCAATAAAAACACTGCGTGCTAATTGAACTTATCCCCTACTTAGGAAATACAAGCACAGATACATTCTTTCATAATTTCCCTCACGTTCAGATCGTGCCGCTTAAGGTGAAAAGTGGAAACTGCTTTTGACAACAGCGTACAACCACAGTGAAGTTCCTGCAAGAGTGCCCACATTTCAAGACACCAAGTCCAAGGTTGAGAGCAAATGGAAAAAGTGTGTCCAGAAGGCATCAAAGCTTTAACAACAAGCTCAATAAAAATGATCTCTGCAAGACTATAAAACATGGCAGCAAGACCTTAAGCAAATAATATTGTACATCATCGCACATAAAAAAAAAATCACAAACGCTTCAATCTAAACCAAAAAAAACCCTTGTGGAGGGTTAAGAGCCGAACCAACGAAGTCAGAGGGCGCGCCCACTTAGGAGTATCCCCAGGTAAGAAACTTATTTTTAGGTTGAGCCTGAGCCAGTCCGCATGCACTGCTCTGGCGATCTGCTGTAGTAGAGTATGGAAGAGAAGCCCCGCCCACTCTTCATCAATATTTTTCATTGGCTTCTGTCTTTGTCCTCTGTAAATGCAGGCTTCTGATTCAGAAATTGGTTGGTTAGTCCCTCCTTAGTACTGCCTTTTCTTCATTTGTATCCTTCCATGGCTACGGGCCCCTTTACTTCTGTTGTTACAGGGTACGTATTTATTAGTATGTAAGCACTCTTTTCTGTTTTCCTACTGCAGGCAGGACAACGTGCGCAGCTGGGAAAATGGTGGCCGCTTGTTTTATTTTTATTTCTCCCTCAGGCCAACTGCTGAGCTCGGTTCCTCTCTGTGCCCCGCCCTGCAATCCTTCCTGGCTCATTCACTTCTATGCTGTCTGCCTAGTTATTTGTTTCTTGTTTTCTCTCAATTCCTGTTACTCCTGTGTGCGTGAATGCCTTGAGCCATCCAACCAGTGGGCGCCGGAAACCCTGCACGGATTGCAGCAGGAGCTCATGAAGAAGAGGTCCGGCCCAGGACAGTGAGCTATGTGTGTGTGTGTGTACGTGTGTGTATGTGAGTGAATTTCACCCAACCACTGGCACTCCCAGCTACCTTGCTGAATAGTGTCCGTGGATTTATTGATGAACCGAACAGCAGCAACTCAGCACCCGTGTGTTTCTAGTCTTTTTAGCGGCCTTTCGTGTTTCTCCGTACTGTGTGGTAGAAGAAGTCAGTGAGTTGCATGCTACTTTGCAGGCTAGGCCAGCTATAAACTCTCCGAGTTCTGTATTGCAGTTGGCGTCGCAACCAGGAACAGGTAAATCTGCGCCAAGGTCATAGGTTGCGCCCGGATCCTCGACCACAGTGCCGAGATCTCATGGCTCACTGGTGTGCAATGGCAGTCAGGTTACCGCGGTGGGGAGAAACTTGTGACCCCTCACCTCCCACCCACTAGGTATTTCATAGCAGCTGCTGCAGTCTGTGCCATGCTTTGTGGGAAACTTGCTGTTATTGCACGCACTTCGTGGCCGCTGAGCTGTTAAAGTTGTGAGAGGTGCTAGGTGCAGCAGTGTCTGTAAGAACTATTTTCTTAAAGTCTTTTGCTCCCATTGCACCCACGACATGCAATCTCCAAAACCTGCCACCTCTTGTTTTCTTTAAGCAGTACCGCAGCTCTTTATGTTATCTTGTGTTTTTTTTAAAGCGCTGCGGTTTTAAGACGAGCTTTATGTTCTTCTGTGCGCACTTTTACTTGGCTCGCCAAAATCAATTAAAAACCTCAGTTCAAGTTTCAGCACAGCTCCCGCTTTCATAGTAACAGCATGGGCGTTCCCTAAATATTTTAGCACGGCACCCGTTTGTATGATTGTGTTTTTGATGTTTTTATTTATTTAGCAGGCCGCCAAGTGCATAAATCTGCACGCCAAGCTGCGCTGCAAAAAAGCTTCTTAAACCTGAGCCTGCGGCTGTTTAAACCAGTTTTAATAATACAATAAGCATTTACAATGCAATAGGTCTCACATTAACGCAAATTTTAACTATTGTATTTTATTTATGTTTTAAAAACCAAAACATAAATAAAAGGCATTGTCATTTACAATGCCAATAGCTCAAACTCGCGTAAATGCGAGACCTATTGCATTGCAAATGCTTGTTTTTCTGCTTGTTACTTACGGCTTTCTACACGTGGCTTAATATTTCGGGAAACACTGTTATCAACACTAGCCTGTAGGTGGTGGTAGGACTGATCGACTTATATTACACATTCATAGTTTCTAAAAGCACCTTAGTTATAAAATACAGGAATAACTGTAACTGCTTCTTTAAGCAAAACACAAAAGTGCATTATTCTCTGCACTTTCGTCTGTGAAGAATGTGTGTATTTTCATTGTTTTTCCCTCTGCGCAATTATAAGTAATAAAATGAAACGTAGCTTTCGCCAACGTAATTTCAGTTTTGAAGCATCTGCATTTCACCTTTAAATGACCTCAATGCAAATCTCTGCTTGCCAGGCTTCGAACACGAGGCATTTTACCAGGACATGTGGACCGCAAATCAAAGCTTTTTGCATACATGATAAGATGTCTCAGTAAGAACTCCAGCGCGATACACCCCTTTCATCTACACATGTAAAAACAGACGTAACAGCAATGTAATAGATGCGTAATGGACTGCGAGTAATATAATTGTTACTTTGTTATTCCCTCAATATCATCACCGGGAAGGCATAATGAATTACACGTATGCCCTAACATCGATCTCGTTGTGCAAAGGGTATTGCTTAAAGAAGCTTTTTGTTAGACAGGATGACAGGGTCATGACTTTTTTTAAATGGGGAAAAATACAGCGAAGACAGACAAAGATTATGGTCGTCAGCAGAGACGCAACTAGAGCCAAATTTCGGGGGGGGGGGGGGGCCTAAGAAAAATTTCGGAGGGGGGGTGAATCTTTAAGCAATAGGCAGAGTGGAGCTGCAGGGGCTCTTAGAAGGGGTGAAACAACAGCGAGGCCTCATTAACATGCAAATGGTCTTTTAAAGACCTGTGGAGTGCTCGGGTGCAGCTGGGTGTGTGCCCGGGAAGCTGTCTCATCCCGGCTGCCACACACGAGGGTGGGGGGGGGGGCTGAAGCCCTTTGAGTCCAATGGGCGTTGCGCGCCTGGTCGTCAGGCACTAGAATCAACATCTTGGATGTCAATCAAATCAGACTATGCAGTTCTGGTTGCAAGGTCGGGATGAACGGCGTGCTTTTCTACATGAAATGGGCTCAAAACAGTAATGGAGAGCTAAAAACAAATGTCTTCAAGACATGGTAAAATTAGGTGCACAATGGTATAATTAACACAATTCATTGCGCCCTTAACCGATTTTGTCTGATTCTTCTCAGCCTTTGATCAGTAGGAAGCAGGAAAGAGATGTGGAAGACGGCGTCAGAAAGATCTCTATAATTTGTTATTGATGAAGGTCATGCGGTGGGAAACCCCCTTTCCTCTTTTCTTGATCTCGTTCCTATTCTTTGCAGTGTCCTGTTTTTCCTGCATGGCCCATTGTAGTTTTACCTATGTTAGACTAACTGTGCATTTTATGGGCCTCATTTGTTTTGCACACCTTACTATACAAACACGCTGGCTTTTGAGCCACATTGAACTTTTACATGGGCCCTGCCTATGTTTTCACGTTCTGTTCTTTTCCTGGGTTTAGTCTGAACATTATAGACAAGGTAAAACAAAAATGTCTCTTTTTATTCTTTCTGGCCAGGCACTTGCACCTAGACATAACACAGAAATGCAGTTGTTGTTTATGTGCACAGATGTCTTTTTATAAAGAGGAGCACAGGAGCCAAACACACACACATGGAACACAGAACAAGAGTTCTGAGACAAGAGAACTGTCTCTGCTGTTTGCTGTGGAAGTGGCAGAAGACTTTGTCCCTTTGTCCCTTTCTATTTTGGCATGGATGGCACTATGCACCTAGCTTAAAGACTTTGATAGAAAAGCAGACATTTGAGGTAAGCAAATTTAGAGTGTTGCTGGTGTTGTGAGTGCTCTATATTGGAGCTGCTTTCCACCTACACCTGTGAACTACCCAGAGTTCTCTGCGTCTTGTTTTGCATAATTTATCCATCACTGTATGCCTGAAAGTGACAGGGCTTTTCACGGTATATGGTTGATTTACCATGCTAACAGTATTTTTAGTATGCATTTGGTTTCTAAATGTGGCACGAATACTGCATTTCAGAGCATGATAGTTTAAATATATTTTCTAAACTTTCTTTGTGTCTCCTGTTTCTCTTACTGTGGACGAGTACGACAGAGAGAGCGAAAGGGTGTGACCTGTTACCGCGATCCCTGAGTGGGTTAGGAGTATTGTGTTCCAGGGTGCCAATTTACTTGCTTCTCTAATAAGGTTGGGAGAGTAAGTGAGGCACTATAGCTAGCCGGACTCAGGCTGATGGATACGTAGGTGGTATGGCTTTCACCATGGAGGACCAGAGAGGGAACATCCATCGAATATGCTAAACAGTGACATGGAAAAGAGATGATTTGATTGGCCTAGAAGCAGTTTAAATAGAAGGTCAGAGGTGGCTGGCTCATAGTGGGATTTATCAAACCAGCCAGGAGAGAAGGCGTGCTGGATTAGAACCTGTAACTAGTCAGGTGAGAACAGGAAACGGGAGGTCTGCAGTTTGGGGCAGCGCCAGAAGTGCTTAACAGAATTTTAACAGCTATGATTGGACATAGCGCTTGATGAGTAGTGGCATGGGATATTAATATATTAATATATGAGTCAAACATGACTGTACATTTGCATATATTTTTTGCATTGTACTGTGTTTAGCACACCTGGGTAGACAGCTATGTTGGGGCAACTCACTAATTGTAATGGGCTTGGAACATGAATGTGTGTGTTAATTTCTATCGCACACATAGACATATATATTTATTGTTTTGTAGAAAACTTCCTAATTCATGGGATGGATGGAACAGGAAATTCAGAGCAAATTATCAATACATAATTTGGAGGTATTCTTTCAGTATCAGTAATTTTAAGGGTGCTGGTTATTGGCTCTTGGGAGGTGGATTAGTGAATTGCATCAGACAGGACCATTGACATTGAAGAAGGGGAGTGATGGGAGACTGTTAATATATTTGATTTTGGGAAATGGAATTGAAGGGTTCTGACTAACTGAAATTATAATTTAATTAGACGTTTAAGACATGTTTGAATATGTTCTGATCAAATGTGATTATAATGAATTATATTAAGATGGGATGTGAAAGCATGATATGTTCTCACAAGGCAGTCATGGGTACCAGGTTCACAGTATACAATTATTGTTATGTTGGTACAAGGGAATTCTATACCCTTGGAACTAGGGAGGATTTAAAGATTGGATATAGGCAGGCATTACTGTTTAACAAATGAGTTAATGTAATATTAGTGGGGACACTGATGAATTCTTGTTTTTGAAAAAGAGGAACACCAGTAATTTGTTCATTGATGTATTGTGCTTTATTTTAATTTACAGCCCTGATGATGTCCAAATGTGG
Organism: Triturus cristatus; assembly: GCF_964204655.1. Lineage (NCBI taxonomy): Eukaryota > Metazoa > Chordata > Amphibia > Caudata > Salamandridae > Triturus > Triturus cristatus. Next base: position 620,586,691 of record NC_140582.1, read on the forward strand.
ATGAAAAGCGTTGGCTGATTAATTTGTTACTATATTGTGTGGATCTAACAATTTGAAAGGTTTTTGAATTAAACCACAGAGTTTGAAATTCATCAAAGACTGCCTATGAACCTTTTTTTGCATGAAATCATTACTTGAAGAATAGATTTGTGAATATTGTGATCCGAGGTGCTCCTTTCAGAATAGGTTATACACTCAGATCCTTACAGTCTGATTTGCTTGAAGCTCGACATTTGCAGATGTTTCAATTCTGCAAACCTAGTCATACGTGTTTTAACATGTACAATTGAATTTACATATGTCACCTTTAAAAAAGGTGAGACAGTACCCCTTGCATATAAGTCACATTTATATTCACTTGGTAAAATGCGTATTGCCTCTACTGAAAAAAATATTGACTGCAATGCAGACGGTCATACATAAAGAAGGGCTGCTTGCACAAGGACAACCTATTGTTTTCGTTCCTCCAGCAGCTGCTTTAGAAACTGTCACAAAAGCTAGCATTCCTAACACCAAGGCCCTTCATCCTAGAAGGATACAGTGGACTACATCCTTAACAGCCATAGTTTTAGACTTTTCTTCGATCCTTCTTTGCAAACACAAGAATTCTTGCAATATTATCCTTTGCCTTCGTTGATTCTGCCTCTTGGCCAATATAAGCCCATCATTTACACTGATGGTTCCGCACAACCTGCTATAGGTTCTAAGCAGCAATATTTTGCCACATGCTGCATCATTCTTGGCACTATCTGAGGACACACAGAAATTCAGCTGCTGTTTATGTACACATGTATTTTGTAATATAGATGAGCACAGGAGCCAAAAACATACACATGGAATGAGAGTTCTGAGACAAGATCACTGCATCTGCTGAGATGTAGAGCGTCCACCTATGTATGCTAAGGTATAGGGTCTGCCACAAATCCCAGAGATCATATATATATATATATATATATATATATATATATATATATATATATTCACTGAAAAAAACATAGGTTTCAGGGGCGTTATAGTTAGCTGGACTTTTCACTCATACAAAACCATTGAAATTCCCCCGTTATAGTTAGTTCAGCTAACTATAACTCGCGCGCACGCAATGCACTGCTGATGATGTCACATATTACATCACTCATGATATGGTCAGTGACATCACTCATGACATCACTGATGACATCTCAAATGACATCACTCATGACATCACTGATGACATCATCCTTGTGATAGAGTGGCAGACCTCCTCTCCCCCTAATATAACCTTTGATACACACATTCAAAAATAGAAACTAAAAGTCTCAAAACAATGGACATACCAATACCAGTTACAACAACCTATTCAGTAATTCTGAAAAATTGAAATTCCCCGGTTATAGTTAGTTCAACTAACTATAACTTGCGCGCCCGCAATGCACTGCTGATGACGTCACATATTACATCACTCATGGCATGGTCAGTGATGGTTCAGTATATACAGTTGTATTACCCAGAGATTTCACAAAAATGAAATGCACCGTTAATAATTGAAAGGATGAGAAACAGAAACATTGACTCACAGCTCGTGAGCTGTAAGCCCATGACAAGGCACCAACCTCTTTACAGGCCATTCATATGTGTAACACATACAAAACCATTCACACCACCAGCCGTGGGCCCAGCACATTAAACCACTCACACCAGCAGACAGCGCCATTCAAGGGCCCATCACTTTCACACGCCCACATTCCTGACACAGCAACCACACCGGCTCACGGATTGCATGGAGTGGCGTTTGGCTAGCAGTGTGTGTAGTGACCAGCAGCAAGTCACTACTCACACACCACCAGCCAATTGCCAGTACATGCACACCACCAGCTGAGCACCAGTCCACGCACACCACCAGCTAAGTGCCAGTCCACTCACACCACCAGCCAAGCACCAGTTGATGCACGCCACCAGTCAAGCACCAGTCCATGCACACAACCAGCCAAGCGCCAGTCCACGCATACTGCCAGCCAAGTGCCAGTCCAGGCACACCACCAGCCAAGCACCAGTCCACGTACACCGCCAGTCAAGAGCCAGGCCATGCACACCGCCAGCCAAGCGCCAGTCCACACACACCGCCAGCCAAGCGCCAGTCCTGGCGCACCACCAGCCAAGCACCAGTCCACGCACACCTCCAGCCAAGCGCCAGTCCACACACACTGCCAGCCAAGCGCCAGTCCATGCACACCACCAGCCAAGTGCCAGCCTACACACACCGCCATCACATTTAGGATTTTTTCCTACAAAAAAGAAAACACAAAAAAATTGCAAATAGATACAAATCTACTAACATACAATCTGAAACTAAATACATTGCAAAAATGCCAACCTTGAACAAAAAATATAAAACAATAGAGACCAGGCAGTTCCCTTTACCACTCATGGATGCTCCCAAAAATTATTTTGCATATGGTACATTGTAAAACAAGCAGGCACACACGGTGCAGGGTTAGTAGGACACTCGGGGCAGTACATACGAGTCCACTTCCGCGTACCTCTTTGCCAACAGACTCTACATCTCCTACTGGGAAAGTCTTTTGAGGGTGTGAGAGGAATGTGATCAGGAAAGTGGCGATCTTTCAATCTAGACATATCTTCCACCACTCCAACTCTAGGAACACTTGCCTGTTCCACTACAACAAGGATGTCTATTACAGACTCCTGAAACTTTGCAAAAGTCAACTTTGACTCAGGACAAGAATCCTTGAATATAAGAAAGGCATTAAAGGTTGCCAAGTGGAAAAGATGGATAGCCAACTTCTTATACCAAGTGTTAGCCTTACGAAGAGCAGTGTAAGGTTCCAACCTCAGATCTACTCTATCAACACCACCCACGAGCCTATTATAGTCTAAAATGCACACAGATTTGCGCGCTTCAGCAACCTGACCCCAAACAGTCACAGGTGAAGTGCTTTCATCATGGATGGTAGTCAGCATGTAGACATCTCTCCTGTCTGAAAACTTCACAGCTAGAAGTTCCTTGCAACGCAACACACTACACTGTCCCCGCACAAGCTTTTGACAAACAAGTTCTTTTGGGAAACCTTTATGGTTAGAGCGGATTGTGCCACAAGCAACAGTGTCCACTTTGGCAAATTCCCTGAACAACCGCACACCAGTGTAGAAGTTACCTACATATAAATGGTGACATTTGCTAAAAAGTCCTCTACCAAGTTCCCACACAATTTTCTCAGTCACTCCAAAAGTGGACGGACAACCAGGGGGGTTAATCCTGGATTCCTTACCGGTGTACACCCTGAAATTAGAGACATATCCAGTCCTACTAACACACAGCATATATAGCCTAATTCCATAGTGTGCCCTCTTACTAGGAATGTATTGCCTAAAAACCAAGCGGCCCTTGAACAAGACCAAAGACTCATCCACTGCTATTTCTTTCTCTGGAGCATAGATCTCAGAAAACCAATGTACACAGAGATCAATGACAGGCCGAATCTTAAAAAGACGGTCATTCTCAGGGTGATCTCATGGCAACGCTAAACCATTATCGGCAAAATGCAGCATCCGAAGCAGAAGCAAATACCTATCACGATTCATGACTGCCGGAAATATAGCCGTTGCCATCAGGTGACTAGTAGACCAATATGAAGACATTGATGGCTTCCTTAGCAAGTCCATCAAAAAGTTAACCCCAAGAACTTCCTTATCTCTTCCCGATTTGTGGGAATCCGCCGGTTAGCTCTATAGTGGGGCCTAAGGCTGGCACTGTTGTCCCTCAAAAACTGTTCGGCATACAAATCAGTCTGCTCCACAATCTCTGCCAAAAATACATCGTCCATAAACAACAGAAAAAAATTATTGCAAAACATTTCCTGTATTCACTCTACACCCTGGAACACCAATCAAGTCTGGAAATGCCCGATGCACCATACCTGGGGCAACCCAGAGGTCATCACTTCCAACTGGAAGCCTTGCCGCCCCAGGCTGCAGCCCAGATGCCTCTTGCCGCACTATCGGCACATCAATGTTCTCCTTTAAAACAGACACTTCATCCGCACTAAGAGTAGCTTCATCCGCCCTGAGAGTAGCTTCATCAACAGATGATTCCATGTGGAGAGAAAACTCACTGCCTAAATCTTCCCCTCCCTTCTCTGCCTCAAATGCAGAGTCAGTCTCTGAACCATGGTCGGAGGAATACTCAAAAAGCATACCAACAATCTGCTGAGCAGTAATCCTGTGGCTAGTCATTATCCTTACTAAGAAAGGAGACTGCAAAAACAAGTAAACAACAGCCAACACTGTGCAAAATAAGGAAGTAAACAAAAATGTGTGCCTTTATCCCAAAGATCTATATACTCAAAAACTATACGGTTCACTTGCATGAGATAGCTACACTCACCAGCCCCTACTCTACAGAGAGACAGCAAAAATAAACAATATCCCACTAGAAAGAAAAAAACAAAACCAATTACTCACAAGACAACAAAATACACATCGAGCACAAATGCAAAAAGTTTTTGACTCTCAAAAAACAGAAGACAAACATACTGCTATTATTACACCATTTGCAAAAAACACATTCATGCAGAGAAATGAAACTCATTACATTGTACAAAAAAAGTCTCTTACCAAACACATGCAACTACACAAATAGCAGAACCACCAGTAACGAAACCGCAACCTGGAACAGTCTAAAGAGCAAAAGCCTTGAACTAGAACAAAAAGGGAGAAATAAAGCATTGCAATTGCAATTCACAAGAAATAAAACAATTAACAATAGAACACGCTATGTCACTACCAAATGGTAAATCTGCCAGATGGGCCTTCAAATAGGGCTGAGAAAATTGGGGGGGTGATCTTGCCCAAGGGATCGGGTGAGGTTGTCTGCCAAGCCAATCTGTCCCCCAGGTGGGGCAGAAAACATCAGACAGAAATATGCCCCCCTTGCAAAAGAAATCAATCTCTGGTGCCTAGTAGGGTTTTCTGCCTCCCCCCTCCTGCCTCGGGCAGAAAGGCCACAAAAAGGGGCAGATCTGTCCCCAGGAGGAGCAGAAAAAACATTAACCAGATTTTACCCCCTTGGAAGCAACCATGTCGCTTCCATTACACACAAATCAAAATCCCTGGTGCCTAATGGGTTTTCTGCCCCCTCCAGGGGGCAGAAAGGCCAAAATAACAAGCCGATCTACACCTAGGGGGTGCAGAATTCACATATAAAACAAATCTGCCCCCTGGAAGCGACCCTTGCACAAGGGGCCGCTTCCATTTTAATTTTAAAGAAGTGCCTGGTGTCTAGTGGGGTTTTCTGCAACCCTGGGGACAGAAAGGCCCAAGATAGGGCCGATCTGACCCCAGGTGGGGCAGAATACACACACTAAAAAAATCTGCCCCCTGGAAGCGACCCTTGCCCAAGGGATTGCTTTCATTTTAATTTTAAATAACTCCCTGGTGTCTAGTGGGGTTTTCTGCCCCCCCCCCGGGGGCAGAAAGGGCAAATAAATGGGCCAATCTGCCCCCAGGGGTGGCAGAATACACATTAAAAAAATATGTCCCCTGGAAGCGACCCTTGCCCAAGGGGTGACTTCCAATTTTTTTATTTTTAAATCCCTGGCTCTAGTGGACTTTTGTGCCCCCCTGGGGCCAGAAACGCCAAAAAATGCAAGCGATCTGTCCCCGGGGGGGGGGGGGGGCAGAAAAGTGTTACAATAATTTAGGCTCAAAAGGAAAAAATCTGCCCCCTGGAAGCGACCCTTGACCAAGGGGTCACTTCCATTTAAATGTTAACACACTCCCTGGTGTCTGGTGAGGTTTTTTGCCCCCGCCCTGAGTGCAGAAACGCCAAATAAACAGGCCTATCTGCCCCAGGGGGGGCAGAATACACTTAAAAAAAATATGTCCCCTGGAAGTGACCCTTACCCAAGGGATCGCTTCCATTTTAATTTTTAAAAGCTCCCTGGCTCTAGTGGGCTTTTCTGCCCCAATTGGGGCCAGGAACGCCCAAAAAATTGGGTGATTTGTCCCCAGTACTCCTGCTTGTTTCTGCATCTCTCTTGCCTCTTTCTGCTGTTCTTTTGCCTCTTTCTATATCCCTCTTTATTCTTTATGCACCTCTCTTCCATCTTTCTGTAACCCTATTCCCTCTTTCTGCAACCCTATTCCCTCTTTCTGCACCTCCCTTGCTTCTCTCTGCACGTAGCTTGCCTTTTTCTGCACATCTTTTGCCTGTTTCTGCACTTCTCATTCCTCTTTCTGCATTTGTTTTGCCTATTTCTGCACTTCTCTTGTTTTTTCTGCACTTCTGTTGTGTTTTTCTGCACTTCTCTTTTTTTTTGTACATTTGTCTTGCTTCTTTCTAGACATTTCATGCCTCTTTCTGCAAGCATCTTGCCTTTTTGTCCACCTCTGTTGCTTCTTTTTGCATTTCTCTAGCTTATTTCTGCTCTTCTCTTGCTTCTTTCTGTACCCCTGTTGCCTCTTTCTGCACTCGTCTTCCGTGTTTCTGCACCGCTCTAGTCTCTTTGTGCACCTCTGTTGTCTGTTTCTGTACCTCTTTGCCTCTTTCTGCACTTCTCTTGCCAAATTCTGCACCTCTGTTGCTAGTTTCTAGACTTCTGTTCCTTCTTTCTGTACCGCTCTTACTTCTTTTCCAAATCCTTTTGCCTTTTTCTGCACCTCTTTTAATTGTTTCTGTACCTTACTTGCGTTTGTCTACAGCTTTTTCCACTTTCTGCACTTCCTTTGCGTCTTTCTGCACTTCTGTTGCCTCTTTATGTACATCTGTTGCTTCTTTCTGCATTTCTTACATTTTTCAGTAGCTGTGTTGTTTGAGTATTTCATCTTGCTGTTGGTAAACCTTTTGTTTTGTTTCCTTCATCATTTCGAGTGTGTGACCATCTCTTCTTTTATTTTTGCAGTTGTTTTTTTTTTTTTTTTTTAGTCCTCATTTTGCAATACAGGAATTGATATTGGAACCAGTGCTGCTGTTTCAACTTTCCTGGGCCAACAACTCAGAGGTTTTTCGACGGAGAGTTTTTCCTTGCAGCTGGAAACCGGTTATCACCTAGGCACAACGGAGGAAGCCAACGACCCTTGGTTGTTTAGAGTATTGCCTGGGTTAAAATCATTGGACTTATCTTTAGTCACAAGAATTAGAGAAATGCTCCCATATTTCCCCAAAATTGTATTTTTTTCTGGGCCTTCTACTTCTATCTAATTTGTTCACTCTACCAATTGATTTCCACCAATCTGTTTGGGTGGTGTAGTACAAACCCAGTTAATACAAATTTCTCTACATGCCAAAAGGATTAACACAAAAAGTAAATTCTCCTGTCTTAAACCTAAATTGCTTATGCTTACATCTATTTTATAGATCCCAAAAATTACCAGTTCCATACTTACAATTATTTGTTGGCCAAAGAGGCCCGTCAGTGTCTTACCAACTTTTAACCAGAAGTCTTCGAGCTGGGGGCACTGCCAGAACATATGTATATCATCCGCCTTATCTTCACCGCATTTTTTCACTTGTTGTTGACTTTTGAACTTTGAAAGTTTCTTTGGAGTCCAATAGGCTCTATGAATGGTGAAAATGGGATTTCTCCTTAATGCGGCAGACTGAATAATACCCCAGCATTTCCCCATTGATACTTGCCATATGTCCTGAAGATCTGTAGGGCCAATTGATCTTTGAGGCAATCCGGAGTTCCGGGGGAGTCCCAGACTGGAGCATATTGACTGTAATAGGGGATCTTCACAGTTTTCCTGATTTGCAGCCATAACTTGGCTGCCGACAAGAGGGTTTTCAGTTTGATCTTTTTAAAGAATTTTTGATGACCAAATTTATATAGGAAGTGTCCCCCTGTGTCTACCATCGCTTGTAGGTGTGGTGGATATACCTCATAGTTTTGCGAGAGTATCCTAGTATGTTTAAATTGAAAAGCCTTACAATACTCTAATATGTCTGGACTTGCTATACCCCCTTGGATCTTTGTTCTTCTTAGTTTTTTCCAGGCTATTCTTGGGCATTTAGAGTTCCATATGAAGCCGTTTAGTTCTCCCTGTAATTTGAGTATGGAAGACTTATTAAATTCCAGCGGGATTGCACTAAAAATAAAGGTGAATTTTGGGAGGACAGCCATCTTGATGATGTTAGATCTACCTAAGAATGTTAAGGGGAGCCCGCTCCATGTTCTCAAGAGTTTCCTTACCTCCGCTAAGACTCTGTTAAAGTTTATTTGTGGTAATACATCAATATCTTTGACTATGTCCAACCCCAGATATCTGATCTTTGATTTCACCAACTGCGAGTTACTCCTAGTGTTCCACTCCAGAATTTCTGATTTTGTTTGATTTATCTAGTAGCCTGAAATGTTTCCAAAGTCTTCTATCATTTGCTCAATTTCAGGGATTGCTTCAGCGAAGTTGTTGGTAAAAATCATTAGATCGTCGGCATTTTTGCAGTTGTTTTACAGATTTTTATACTTTCCTCTTTTTATGTGTTCTATATGTAATAGGATTTAATTTTAATTTTGTGCTTGGTTGTTATTTGCAAAATTGGAATGTTATGAAATTTAAAATTTCAATTGATGTACCTAAATAATTAATCTATTATTTGTTTCTTAGGAAGATATTTTGATTGGATTATAAATAAAAGATGGCAAGGAAACATGAAAGGAGAAGAGAACAAAGGAAACAGAAGTACTTAATGAAAACTAAAAAGAGTGGAGTTGAAAAACACCAAAAAGATGCTGTGGATAAAGTGGCTTCTGGTAAGAGAATTAAACAATTTATTTAAAAGGTAGGGGAGAGGTTGAATGAACAAAATACTAATCAAAGGAGGAAATACATTTTTAGAACAAAGGAGAAGCAAATAAACACAAAGGAAAGCAAACACATGTGACAAATAGACAGAAACACTTTGAAAACATACCTCTAAGTATGTTTCATGATAGAGTAATTTAAAATGTATTAAAAGATTGTAAAAAAGTTTTTAAAAAAGATCAGCAGCACATAAGACGAAGCAACACATTGAAAGTGTAGTAGATACTGCTTTTGAATTGAAACAGAAATTATTTATATTGGTATTGAAGAGAATGAAAACATTGAATAAAACAATGCACTTTATGAAGGAGAAAATAAAGACTGGTTAATAGAAGTAACTTTTGCAAAGATTTTCACGCGGTTGATACCAGTGGTCGCTGTTACAAGATAAAGGATGGTTCTCCAATTGAGAAAGAAAAGCTGGTTCCTAGAAAGGTGGAAGAAGTAATAACTGAAGATGTTCAAGGGAGACGTGCACATGCTCTAGTGTATAAGTGGGATTGTAGTAGTATCTGTAGTATTCGGCAGGAATCTATTGATAAATAACGAGTTTTCTTGCGACAATAAGCTAAAAAAAGTGATAAACAGAAGATTAAGATGTTGCAAGGTCTAGATCCATGTAAAGTAAGAAAACATACTAAGTTGCAGGGTCATATTCTGGCTTGTCTTTCTAGAAAAATGTGTAAAAGTACTTTTCATCATTTAAGAATGTTAGCAGTACATCACTCCGAAATGCAGAAGTTAGTAAGGAGATTGTACTACTTAAAAAGTCATGCATTATCTTTAAGTGAAACAAACACAGCTCTTTTGCATGGTTCAGTATCAGATGTAAAAAAAGTTTGTGATAATGTAGTTTCGTTTCTTTGATTCACAAGAGGAGTGTAGAGAAAATGAAACCTTGATAAGTGTAGGTGATGAACAACAGTTGGAAGATATTAGTACTGAGAAGTTAGAAGAAGAAATTACAAAGTTTAAGATACTTTCATGTGAAAAACCAAACTATGTCTGCATTTGTTGTCGACGTACTCACTACAGAAGTCAAACTAGGAATGTTGATGTGTATTTAATAAGTGAAAAGGAAAATAATGATAAGTGGGAGCAATTTGGTGCTTATGTGTTGGTGGAAGGTTGTTTTGAGTTGGGTACTGATCAACATATTTGTAAATATTGTTACATCAAATTAGAAGAGAACAAAATGCCAGCTAGAGCAGTTCATAACAATTTAGAGTTGGTAGCTATTCCTCCAGAACTGGCAGATTTAAATACATATGAGGCCATTCTTATTCAATCTGTGCGGCCATTTCAGGCTATAGTTCGTATGTAGCCTAAAAAAGGTTAGCTGCCTCAAACAGATTTACAAAGTGGTCTGAAAGAAAGACTTTTGTACTTACCTTTAGATTTAAAAAAAAATATGGAAACTGTTGGTATAGAGAGGAATCTGAGCCTGTAGGTATTCTAGTTAATGGTGTCCTAACAAAGAGTCGGAAAATATGGCAAGAGTTAGGTGGTGTCACCAAACTTCAAAAAGCTAAATTATATCTTGTATAGAACAATATTTATTATAAAACTGTAACTGGAAGAACAGGAAATATGTTTAGAAGAAGATACAGAAATTTCAGTTGGCCACATAGAAAAAGTGGAAAAGTCCAGGAATGAAGAGATTTAAAAACATTACAGTATACATCCTCTACATTCAAAAGAAGTGATTAGAAACACTATTGAATTGTTTCAAATGAAGAAAGTAGAGGGAACTCCCATGAGTGTATGGGAAGAACGTTTAAAAGCTCATTATTTACACAGCTGTTCCCCACTGGAGATGGTGGACGATATGATGAATGAGCAGTACAGATTTCAGCTTCAGAATACCGGTCGACAAGATTGTACTCAGAAGATTAAAGATTTCGACAGTGCATTCCATTTATATTTCATCTTCTGTTTGAAAGTGAGTTGTCTGGACGTTCATATGCAGTGAATCACATATTAAAAACAGGAGTTCATCTTACACATGTTTTTGCAAAGGAATTTATGGACAAAGTTCAACAAAGACGATCATTTCGAATCTCAGTTAATTAATTTGATGGTGTGTCAAGGTGGTACTAATGAGTATTGGTATCATCATCATGGCAAACTTAAATGTATGTTAAGAAACTTAGGTACTCCTATGTTGTTTCTAACATGTAACTCTGCTGAATATGCTTGAGACGATTTACTTGAATATCTTCAACAGGCAAATTCAAAGGAAAAAATATTGAATTGAAGACAGCTGGAGAATTGTGTTCCTTGGATCTTGGGAATGTCTTCAGATATTTTAATCATAGGTTTCAAGCTATGATGTCTTTTATCTACAATAAAATATTCCAGCTCTTGGAGAAGTTACTGATTTCTTTTGGATAAAAAGGGAGTACCAAGCCAGAGGTGCTCCTCATATTCACATGCTATTATGGTTCAACAATGCACCTAAATTTGAAACCGATTCTAATGAAACTGTTTTGTCATTCATCAAAGAGTATGCTACCTGTGCCATTCCAAAAAAAGGAGGCGAACAGAGCTTGAGAGAACAAGTTTTAGGTTTTCAAAGTCATTGATGTGGAAAATATTGTCGACGAAAATACAGGTCAACGGGAAAACTTTATACAAAATGTCGTTTTGGATTTTCACGTCCAGTAATTTCAAAAGGAAAACTCAATAGTTTTATGTCAGCAGTAAGGCATACTATAACTTGAAAATCTCCGAAGAACACATACAAAATAAAAAGAACTGAAGATTCAAAGTATATTAATGACAACAATCCAGTGATTTTGACAATGGGGAATGCAAACATTGATATCCAGTATGTTGCAGATCATTCGACTGCTGTTGCTCGCTATGTTAAGTCATACATAACAAACTCTGAAAAGACAGAGTTGAAGGAAATGTGGGAAGAAATTTCACACGAGAAGTGTCTTAGTAACAAACTGTACAGCTTTAGTTTGAAAATGCTTTCCCATCGAGAGATTGTATCCTTTGAATGTTCATATCGGTTGAGCTCTACGAGTTTATATTCAAAGTCAGGTAGAATCATTTGGATAAGTCTAGGTCTTGCGGCTACAAGAAATAGAGTTTTTAAATCTGTACAAGAAATTGGATACTTAACATTGAATGAACAAGAAAGTACAGATATTGTTAAAACTAATATGTTGGATACGTGCTATCCCAAAAGGAGTCCACATCTGGAAAAATTGTGTCTCTATGAAGTACTGCAACATTAAAGTTTAAGAAAAACGTTACTGAAAAAATAAATGAAGAAAAATATGCAGTAATTGAATGAGAGGGGTGTTTGGTAAAACATGCAAAAGGAAATCTTATTAACCACAGAAAACTCAGCTGTGAAATTCCAGATAAAAAGAGAATTTTTCTTTTAAGCACTCCTGCAACTCTTCAAGCCACGGCGTAGTGAAATGGAATTACTTCGAGATTTTGACTGTTATGAAGATTCTTTTAATGAATATAAATCTAACAGTCAATGCACAATGTTCACTACTTATCTACAAATGCTAAATGAGGAGATTGAACAAGAAACTAATATTGCAGCTGTTATAGCTAGAGGCAGTTCTCAAGATAGTCAAAGTTCTGCTCCACTAAGTCAAGATCCACTAGGACAAACAATTATTTAAAATGAAGCAGCAATAGCCATGAATGAAGTAGAAACAACAATGCAACAAGCACAACAGGATATTGTTGATTTGAGAAACTTGGAAGAACAACTAAATATTGAACAAAAAGAAATATTTCAGCAAGTGACACTAAAGATACAGCATGGTTTGTTACATGAAAAAAGAATGCCAATGCACATCATTTAAACCTATTCGAATGTACATCAGCGGTCATGCTGGAACAGGAAAAAGTTTCTTAATTAAAGTTTTCACCAGTTATCTACACAAAACTACTGGATGCCAATTATCTTGTGTTGTAACTTCTCCAACTAGATTTGCAGCACACAACATTAAAGGGATTACTTTACATCAATTACTCATGCTACCAGTTGAACATGAAAATACATTTGAATATCACAAGCTATCTGGCGAAGCTTGTTATGAAGTCTCAAGAGTACTGCAGAAAATAAAACTTCTAATCATTGATGAGATGAGCATGGTCTCAAACTTAATGCTTGCCTTTTTACATTTAAAAATGCAACAGATTTTAAAAACGGATTATGATGATCTATTTGGGGGAAAACATGTAATTGTATTCAGCGACATACTACAATTTACTCCTGTGAAAAGGCAACCTGTTTTTAAAAACCTTGCCCATGAAGACACTAGGAAATCTTTGGGAAGTATTGGAAAGGTCAACATTTGGTCTCATTTTGAATATAATGAACTTATTAGGAACATGCGATAAGCTAGTGATGAATATTATGGAAACATTCTTCAAGATATAAGAATTGGTGTTTTGACAAAACATCGCAAAGAAGCTTTACAAGGTCGGTTTTTAACGAATTTGTTTGCAAACGAAAACATAGCACCTGAAATAATATACAAGAAAATTGGAGAAAAGAAGTCTATAGCTTGCCTAATGCCTACATTAGAAGAATGTTCAACATTCAATCAAGAACTTTTGAAATTGTAAAAACAACCAATAGTGAAAACAGATGCTATTGATAAAATGTAACACAAAGGAGTTACTATTCTTCTCTCAGAGAAATTACAGTCAAAATTGGATTCTTTGGAAAAGTCGGTGTCTAAGACTGCAGGTTTAGAAAAGACTATGGTGCCAATTCCGATCCGGTAAAAAAATTCCCCGTCCGACTCGTATCCGGATTTTTTTCCGTCCGAATCGTCAAAGTAGCGTACAAACTGCCAAGTACGATTCGAACGGAAAAAAGTCCATACGAATCGCATTGGGAAGATTTCCCCACACGTCCTCGGGTCGGGAAAAGTCACCGACACGTCCCCGGGCGAGAAACCCACCGTGCGGAAAAATAAAGTCCGACTGCGCAAGTACGATCCCTCCCGTCCTCCCCATTTCACAACCGTACGCAAAAAACACCGTCCGAACCGAACTCCCATAGCAACCATGGAGACATGTGCCCGCATACGCGCCGAACACCCCACCACCCCCCGCCCGCGTATGTACGCCCCGAACCCCCACCCGTGTATGTACGGACCGAACCCCCACCCCAGCAGAGTATGTACGCCCCGAACCCCCACCCGTGTATGTACGCACCAAACACCCACCCGTGTATGTACGCCCCCGAACCCCCCCCCAGCCGTGTATGTACGCACCGAACCACCAGCCGTGTATGTACGCCCCCGAACCCCCCCCAGCCGTGTATGTACGCACCGAACCACCAGCCGTGTATGTACGCACCAAACCCCCCCCCCAGCCGTGTATGTACGCACCGAACCACCAGCCGTGTATGTACGCCCCCGAACCCCCCCCCAGCCGTGTATGTACGCACCGAACCACCAGCCGTGTATGTACGCCCCTGAACCCCCCCAGCCGTGTATGTACGCACCGAACCACCAGCCGTGTATGTACGCCCCCGAACCCCCCCCCAGCCGTGTATGTACGCACCGAACCACCAGCCGTGTATGTACGCCCCCGAACCCCCCCCAGCCGTGTATGTACGCACCGAACCACCAGCCGTGTATGTACGCACCAAACACCCACCCGTGTATGTACGCCCCCGAACCCCCCCCCAGCCGTGTATGTACGCACCGAACCACCAGCCGTGTATGTACGCCCCCGAACCCCCCCCAGCCGTGTATGTACGCACCGAACCACCAGCCGTGTATGTACGCACCAAACCCCCACCCCAGCCGTGTATGTACGCACCGAACCACCAGCCGTGTATGTACGCACCAAACACCCACCCGTGTATGTACGCCCACGAACCCCCCCCCAGCCGTGTATGTACGCACCGAACCACCAGCCGTGTATGTACGCCCCCGAACCCCCCCAGCCGTGTATGTACGCACCTAACCACCAGCCGTGTATGTACGCACCAAACCCCCACCCCAGCCGTGTATGTACGCACCGAACCACCAGCCGTGTATGTACGCACCAAACACCCACCCGTGTATGTACGCCCACGAACCCCCCCCCAGCCGTGTATGTACGCACCGAACCACCAGCCGTGTATGTACGCCCCCGAACCCCCCCAGCCGTGTATGTACGCACCGAACCACCAGCCGTGTATGTACGCACCAAACCCCCACCCCAGCCGTGTATGTACGCACCGAACCACCAGCCGTGTATGTACGCCCCCGAACCCCCCCCCAGCCGTGTATGTACGCACCGAACCACCAGCCGTGTATGTACGCACCAAACACCCACCCGTGTATGTACGCCCCCGAACCCCCCCCCAGCCGTGTATGTATGCACCGAACCACCACCCGTGTATGTACGCCCCCGAACCCCCCCCAGCCGTGTATGTACGCACCGAACCACCACCCGTGTATGTACGCACCAAACACCCACCCCAGCCGTGTATGTACGCACCGAACCACCACCCCACCAGGGAATGTACGGACCGCACCCCCACCAGTGCATGTACGGACCGTACTGACGCCAAAAAAACACGTACTGAACCCGGACAAACCATATTTACACAAGGAGAGTCAAGTAGAGTTTCCCCACACCACCAAACAGGCCCAACAACCCCACAAACATCACATACACTCACCTGCAACTGCCAAACTGCCAAACAGAGGCCCAAAACTCAATCACTCCTCATAACACACCCACACAAATTTCAAACACAGCCACACCCACAAATGGACCAATAAAAATGGACCACACACACAAACCATGAGCCTTTGCAACAGACCCACTGCTGCCAGAGCCCACAGACGACCCACACCACCATACTTGAACCTCACACTTGCATACCTTCACACAACCACCTACACAAACACCCCCTCATCACATTCACACACACACCTCCACTACCACACCCACACACCCACAACCATCCACACCCACACCCCCACACCCACACCCCACGCCATGTCCACCACCAAGAATCCAAAGTTCACAAAGGAGGAGCTGGAGATCCTTGTCGACGAAATCCTCAGAGTCGAGCCACAGCTCTTTGGGACATTGGTCAGACAGACCAGCATATCCGAAAAAACCGCCATGTGGCAGAGGATCGTCGATTCTGTGAATGCTGTTGGGACAACCAGAAGGAGCAGGCACGAGTGCCAATCCAGGTGGTACGATCTGCGGAGGACGGTCAAGAGGAAGATGACTGACAATCACAACCAGGGGAACATCACTGGAGGAGGGCCGCCCCCCAGACCGGTACAATACCATCCCTGGGAGGAGAAGGTGATGTCCACGCTGGCGGTGGAGGGACTACACGGACTGCCAGGACTCCCAGACCCTGGTGAGTACACAAACAACTCACCTCACATGGGGGGGATGCCATACACAATCAATCATGCATGCCACCCCCCCCAAGCCACCACCGGACACAACAACACTCCACAAACACACACATGCCACTGGCGCCTCCATGCCCCATGCATCAATCAGGGCCATGCCAAGTCACAGGCCACACAAAACACCAACACAACACAGGATGTGGTCGATGCTGGGAGTGGGGGCAGCAAAACTAACATTGAGCAACTCACAAGCACACAACAATGCCCTCAGCCCATATGGCCCAGGGCACAGCCATACAAACTGTGTGTACCCACACAGTACTGTCTTGCCTGCAAATGATGGCTGCCATGCAGGATGCCATGGGTCTGAAGGCACAATTTGCACATAACAGCAGACAATGAAGATGCATCGCTCTGATAGAGTCTCAGCACACACCGCCACAGCAGCAGCCTACACTCAGACACACTGCCCAATGGGTGCCCGGAGAACAGGGACTAACTCACATGAACAAGCCAATGGCCATTCAAAGACCGGCTAACTGTGTGTGCCCAGGAAGCTGGCCTGAGGTGACAGAGAGTGACAAAGAGAGGGAGGGAGAGGGGGAATGAGAGGGAAGGAGACAGAGGGGGGACACAGGGAGACAGACAGAGGGAGGGAGTAGGGTGACAGAGGGAGACCGACAGAGGGAGGGAGGAGGGTGACAGAGGGAGGGAGGAAGGGAGACACAGGGAGACTAAATCACCCTTGGGTGGTGTGGCCATGTCCACTCGTCAGCCGGTGGACTGTGTGCATGCAGACCAGGTCTGGCAGTGCCTCAACCCCCCCTTCCGTAGATGAAGACCGGTCCATGTGTCAATCTGTGCACGAGTCCATCCGTGCTGCAGGCACAGACCTAACCACACACCCAGTATACCCACCCACCGTGTCGGTAAGAACCCTGTCACAAATGCTTCAGTCCCCTACCTGCAACATCAAATTGCCTTGCCAAAACACCATTTGGCCACGTACAGTGCAACACGTAAGGCGCCTCTGCATGGCTCGCTACGCCCGCACACCACACTGCTGACTGTGTACCCAAATAGATGCATCAACTAAGATTGTGTCTCACACATGCGTAAAGCCCTGACAGCTGTGGCCAAGGGACATAGCCATGCACAAGTGCACTGTGAGAGGAATGCAGGACAGATCCAACTACCCAGAGGAAGAGTGCCAAATCAGAAATGCATGCAACATGGATGCCACATGTGACACTGTTAACATTGTCTCTCTCACACACAGGTCAACGTCGACGAACACCCCCCAACACTGGGGGGGAAGTCACACAGGACCAGGCTCCGCGGGATGATGACCCCACCGCCAGCGATGACTCTCACCACTCCGTGGATGACCCAGACCAACCTGGCCCCTCTGGTGTCCAACCACCTGCAGCACCTGCGTCAGGTACAACTGTGCCAACCACCACCCCCATTCCTGCCACATCCCAGGAGACGTCCAGGAGCCCTGCCCGCACACGACCACCCAGCCAGTCTGCCCAGGAGGGACACGGTCCTCCGGGCACCCAGGAGGAGGCAGGCGGCAACGCAGATGCCATCCCTCAGGGGTCCCGGAGACCCGATGCACCCACAACGGCAGGCCAGGTGCACGTGGGCAGGGGTGGCGGGAGTGGAGGACGGCGGAGGCGCGAACCTGACCAGGCAGCTCAGGACCCGGTAGTGTCCCAGGTCAGCAACATCCTGGATACATACCGGCGTGACACCAGGGGCATGGACCAGATTGCGTCCACCCTCAATGACATCAAGGGGACCCTCCAGGAGATGAAGACCCTGCAGTCCCAGCAACATGCCTGTCAACTGCAACACCAAGGAAGGATGGAGGATAGACAGGCTGAGCTCGTGGCGGTGCAAACCCAAATGACCGGTGTACTCCGTCGGATTGCCGACAACATGGGCAACCCTCCCTGTGGCACCAGGCGAAGGCCATTACCAGACACAGGGAGGGATCAGGAGGAGGAGGATTCATCCGACGGAGCGTCACAGACATCGTCACGGACTGCTTCCGAGGGTCCCCGCAGGAAGGTGGGTCGTCCACGAAAAAGACTGTGAGAGTCAGCAGAACATCACCATCTCCCAGGTCACCTGGCCTGGCACCTGGCCCTCTGGCCCAATAGCAGCACATGACATTCTCTGCCACATGGACTTGCTGGTCACTGTCTGACCTATGTTGACGAAGACTGTGGCATGGACTCTGACATTTTGCTACGACAAGGATACCAACTCCCCCAGTGAACTTTGGATTCTACACTCCCGCTGTGCACCTCTTGTCATCCCCACAAACCCGTACCCCACCACAAATAAATTAATCACACTTACAAGATGATGCCGTGATTCTACATTATTACAATACATGTGTGTGTCGTACAGTCAAAGCATGCCTGATCTCAGAATTAACTCCAACCATCCAAACCGTGGGGTCGCAGTCTTGCCCAGGACACACATGGGTCCCAATGTCTCATCTGATACAGACATGGAGTACCAAACTCACCTGTGCTGGGCCCAACCAGCTGAGTGGTTCCCGCACAACTGTGGCTACAGACACATTCAGGGGAGCAACAGTCATGCGCAGAGGTCAGGGATCATGTGGAGTGACCTGGCTTGCCGCTCCCAGGTATGTCTAGACATGTGTCCCTACAATGTGCAGCATGCTTGCGTCAGGCGGATGTTGAGAATGGTGGCTAGGCCAAGGTTGGATGCATGGAGATGCCAGAATGCAGTTTAGGATCACTGTGCCACATGGTTGTGTTGGGGTTGTGGGCTGCATCATGAGTGTGGGCGTGGATCTAGAAGGTCATCCTGCAGCTGGCTGTGAAACATTCCCCCCATCCCGTTAGGACGTTGATGTGGCCTGGTTGCCCGACGCAGTAGCAGAGCTGTGCAGATGCACTCCGGATATGGACAAGTACCATGGGAGTCGTGAGGCACATGTCCGTAGACTGCAGGGTAGGATTCGACACGGATGTTGTAGTTGCCCTGGGGGATGGTCTCTCTTGCCTTGAGGTGGATGGAACTGTGCATCTTGTGCATAATACAGTTCCCACTCCCTGACAAACCCCTAGCATCTTGTCACTCTACACATAGACACATATGCACCACCTATGAAAACTATGCCAGACCTGCGGCACGCACAGTGGCAACAGGGCACCATTGACAGGGAAGAGGCACCTTGTAGACAGAGGGACAAATTTATTAGTCATGTGTGTTGGAATGACAATGATACTCTGTCAACACATACACAGGTCATGTGGATGTACATGTGGGAGCAACACTGGCACCCCCCATTGCAACACAGATGCTGGCATCCCATTGACCTGGCACACAAGTGACGGATAACAGCTAAACACCCCCTGCTGCCACGGAGAGGCCGCTATACACCATTGAGGCCCTGATGGGGCAATCACACACCATGTCAACCCGGTGCAACCTGTATGTTTCCGAGGCCAGTGTTACACACAATGATGGCCTCATCACAATCCCCAATCCCCTGCCACATGACAGTCACCAAGTCTGAGCATGGCTCCAGGTGAAGCCTGCCCCATGTCATGTTCCCCATGTAGGATCACCATGTATGCAAAAGGAACACACATGAACCGGAGAAGTGCACACAGACTACAAACAATTCACACACCCAAAACGACGTGAGGCATCCCTTACCCTGAGGAGATTTCAACACTTGCCCGTGCATGTGACGCTGAATCAGCACATGTCGCTGTGTTCATGAGGAGTAGCAGGAGCACAACAATGCCACCAGCAGACAGCATGCACATGGACCTGTGGAAGAGAGACACACAAGGATTCAGCACAAAGGAGCACATCCGCAAGCATGTACTTAACACGTATCATGTTGTCAACATGACAGGTGACAATGATGACCCTCAGACAACATCCTTCCATTGCGCCATCACTTGAGTGACACTTCAATACACACCACTGACTCACTTGGCAGACATGCAGATGGACACACACATTGCAACACATGCCACACACGGCCCAATGCGTGCACACTCAGACACTGGAACTCACCACTAAGCAAAGAAGTTGCGTATGAGCCGACTCCGCATGTCCTCCACAGCCTCCTCCTCCTCCACATCACTTGCCCCGTCACCAAGCCCTTCATCCTCCACGGGTGGATGGTCCTGGTCATCTTGATCCAGTATGAGTGGAACAGCTTCCTCCACTGCCATGTTGTGCAGCATGCAGCAGACGATGATGATCTTGCACACCTTCACCGGGGCATATGGGAGTGCTCCGCCGGTCTTGTGGAGGCACCGGAATCGGCTCTTCAGAAGTCCAAACGTCCTCTCAATGACTCTCCTGGTCCGCCCATGTGCGTTGTTGTAGCGGTGCTCGGCAGCCGTGCTGGGGTTGCGGACAGGCGTCATCAGCCATGGCATGTTGGGATAGCCAGCGTCCCCTACAAGGAAACATCATGGACAGAAGTGTGTCAGCACAGGCAGTGAGATTGGAAGATGACGCCAAACACTGAACTGCCAGAGTCTACCCACCAACAATACATGCTCGCTCGTTCCGCAGCTGCAGCATCATTTCTGGCACCCTGCTACGCCTCATGATGAAGGCATCGTGTGCTGATCCTGGAAAGCGAACACAGACATGTGAAATCACCATGTTGGACAGACACACCACAAGGGCATTAATGGAGTGATAATGTTTGCGATTCCTATACACCACCTCCTGTGCCTGTGGTGGTACCAACGCAACATGTGTCCCATCTATGGACCCAATGACATGGGGCATCCCTCCCAGGGCATAGAACTCACGCTTGACATCTGTCAACTGCTCACGATTTGGGAATTTAATGTACTCATCCAGGTGAACCAACATGGCCTCTAAGAAATCATGCAGAACACGGCTGAACATCGTCTGGGACATGCCCCCGACATCAGCAATGGTATGTTGGAACGTACCCGTGGCAAGGAAATGTAGGGCTGCCATCACCTTCAACTTGGGTGTCAGTGCACTTGGATACCTGTGGCGCGGGAGGAGTTGTGCTTCCAG
Source organism: Triturus cristatus (assembly GCF_964204655.1). NCBI lineage: Eukaryota > Metazoa > Chordata > Amphibia > Caudata > Salamandridae > Triturus > Triturus cristatus. Next base: position 620,607,927 of record NC_140582.1, read on the forward strand.
CCGGCCAGTCAACTCATCAATCAACCGTTGGCTGAATCTGTAGCGGCGTATACAGTCCCGTTCATGCAGGGCAGCAATGTCTGGCATACGTCGAGGGAGAGGCGGAGCCCTGCAGTGAAATGGAAGGAACACCTAAGAGTGAGCACTGTACAACAACATCGTCAATGCACTGAGCACATGTTACACAGCCAATACACATATGCCACGTTGTGAGTCAGGTCTGTGCCACAGTTCCTGGACACGTACGCCAGTCAGGTTACACTCCTACCAAGGGACAGCCACTAACGGAGGGGGGCAAGATCACGATGACATGGCATGAGACTAGCTGTGGGCCAGTGTAAGTGAACATGCACACGCATCACAGGATTCACAGACATCCACACATGTGCAGAAGTAGTATGCGTATGGTACAGACAGGTAGTTGGATGCGATATGCACTGGTCACATGTCATAGGAATAGGACAGGCCACACACATTGCCTTTGAGGAGTACATGTCGAGACAGAACATACATAGGGAGCATGTGGATATGTACTTGTGTTGATACTCCGTGTAGTTGGATACATACACACCTCATGGCAAATCACATATGTGGGCTGGTGTGCGGAACAGTGTGCCATGCCCATCGACACACAGACACATGTTGGCAGCAGCAACTGCTGACGCATTGAACCACACACCTACAGCAAAATCATGGAAAGACATGCCACACACATGACATGGTTGCAGCATGCAACGCAGCCATACACGTGTCATATGTAATATTCCGTGTACCTGGCATCAGGGGACAGGTGCGGGTGTCCGTGACTGGGACATGCAAGTGACTCATGGCTCCACTAGTGTGTACGACATGCACACATGTCAAAGGAGTGCAGGGGATGTGTGGTACAATGCGCACCATCACACACGACATGTGTACACAGCTCATCGTACATGTGCTTTGCCCACACCTCAGGGGTAAAGTGCCACATCACATCCTGACACACCTGTGTCACACACAGGTGGTATTGCACAGACAATGCATTGGTGTCCACCCTTGGCAATACCTGTCCGCTCCATTCCTGTCTGTGTGCCGCCTGTCACCACTGACAGTTGTTATACGCACCGTACATACGCTCGGAGCGCGTGTATAGGGTCCCTGGGCCAATATTGCCGCTGGCGTATGCGTACGCCACAGTAGTACGGACTGTACACGCGCTTGTACGGTCCGGATCACAATATGGGCGCTGGCGTATGCGTACGCCACAGTAGTACGGACTGTACACGCGCTTGTACGGTCCGGATCACAATATGGGCGCTGGCGTATCCGTACGCCACAGTAGTACGGACTGTACACGCGCTTGTACGGTCCGTACTACTGTGGCGTACGCATACGCCAGCGCCCATATTGTGATCCGGACCGCACAAGCGCGTGTACAGTCCGTACTACTGTGGCGTACGCATACGCCAGCGCCCTTATTGTGATCCGGACCGCACAAGCGCGTGTACAGTCCGTACTACTGTGGCGTACGCATACGCCAGCGCCCTTATTGTGATCCGGACCGCACAAGCGCGTGTACAGTCCGTACTACTGTGGCGTACGCATACGCCAGCGCCAATATTGTGATCCGGACCGCACAAGCGCATGTACGGTCGGTATCACTGCTTGTGGGGTGCCCTAGGGCGTGGAACGCACCGTACCTGTGTGTAAATGTATGAAAACACATAGGGGACACATGAGGGACAAGTATAAGGGCCTAAATGCCTGATGGTTGCCATGGAGACTGAGTTAAATTTTTGAATTTGAGCACCAGGTGCACAGCAGAAGTCAGTTTGAAAGAATCTACATTGTTGCAATGTGGATGTTGACTTGACATCATTATCAAAACTGAAACCATGCAAAGCCACACACTGGGGTAGGTTTGAAGGGATTGGATGAAACGTAGGATGCTAATGTGACTGACCAATCAATCTGTACTCCTATACATGAACAGGCCAGCCAGGCATATATAAGGCAGCCAGGTCCCATGAGAGAGCACTTGCCTGCACATCCATTCATCCATGACCACTGCTGCTGATAGTGATTCCTCTGGCACCATGTCCAGGACTGTGGAGAGGTCACAGCCATTCACCCAGGAGGAGAACCTTGCCCTGATAGATGTGATCCTCCCACAGTTCCAGAGCCTGTATGGTCGACCAGGGGTTCAGGTGAGTGCAGACTCCACTAGCTTAGACTGTGCCCCTTTTGTGTGACAGTGACTTCTGGCATTGTGTCCATGTGTGACAGACATGCACTGTTGTTTGGAGTGGGTCCCAGGGTGTGGAAGGCCTCATGTCACCCATGCAGAGCATGCTGTGTTTCCTGTGTGCACTCCTCACTTGCATAGTGCCTACTGTGACAATGAATGCAAGGTGCATGCCACATTCTGCCTGCATACTCCTCCTGGGGATGTTGTTTCCACAGTCCTGATGTGATCCTGTGTTCCCCCCAGTGTGACAGGTGTCAGTACCCATGGATGTGTGTTTGTTCAGTGTACCTGTGCTGTGAGTGTCCAAAGGCCGTGTTCGTCCCCTGCACATTGGTGTGTGTGTTAGTCCCCTGTCATGTGGGTGAGTGCATATGGGGAGTGTTGCACACAAGCAGCATGAGGGATGGATATGGCCTGGCCATCGGATGTGAGCAGGGAGCAGTGCTGTGTGCATGCCGTGCTGAGCCAGCCCCACACCTGTGACACCCCCGTCTACTGGCACATGGGCAGAGTGAGGTGTGTACCCGCAGTTGGCAATGCCATGTGATTGTCCTGTACCTGTGTGTGTCTGTGTACTCTGCTGAGGTAGCATCAGTGTGCTGGGGCAGGTGACTGCTGTGAGGTGCTGTACATAATCCTGGTGTAGCCTGTGAGGCACAGTGTGATCCCTGGTCAGTGAGTGTGTGGTACCCCTCATGCCACCCGTGTGCTTCCACTGGCACGTAGTGCATTTGGCCTTCCACAGTGGATAATGTCCCTATGACAAAGGTGCAATTAGTTGCATGCATACCATGGCCTGTTCATAATGAGGATTGTTCTATATGTGTGTCTCTGTGTCTTTGCTCATGTGGATTAATGTATTCTCTCTTTTGCATCCTCACAGGTAGGCGCCATTGCCAAGGGGGAGATCTGGAGGGAAGCCGTCAGTGCCGTGAGGGGTACAGAGGGTCGGAGGCGGAGCCTGTCTCAGGTGAGGAAACGCTGGCAGGACATCCGGTGCTGGACGAGGAGGATTGCACGGCTCCTGCTGGGGGACTCACCTGAGAGCCGTAAGAACCGTGGCCGCCGTCGTCTGACCCACATCCAGAAGCGTGTGCTGGCGGTGGTCTTCCCCGATATGGACAGGCGCCTACAGGAGAGGCAGCAGCAGGAAGGGGGTAGGTACATGTGTGTCAGTTGTGTGTCCCCAGCCAATGTAAGTGTGCAGTTGCATGGATACACTGCCAGGGTTTGATTGTGCAGTGCGTCAACTTCTCCACAAAGTAGCACAGTGCTGTTCTCACTCCCTCCCTTCCCCTCCTTGCAATGTGTTCCCTGGTCTGTCGCCACTCTTGCACAAGGTTATTTAGGCAGGCAGTTCATGCAGGTGCCCTATGCTATCAGCATCATGTGTGGGGGTGATGTGCCACAGGTATGGGGACCTTGCGTGTGCCATGGCCAATTTCAGTCATTGTGGTGTCCATGTCACTTGGCACTGATTGTGAATCACGACATAGGGGTGTGTCTCCAAAATGTACAGCCTTCCAGCATGCATGTCCAATTGTGTGCCCTCTGACATGATGTGCCTGAGTGGGAGGCCTGCTAAGTGCAGGGACGGTTGCTTAATTTGCAGTCATGTCCATCCTGGACCATGGAGGAGTGTGGGCACTACTGTGCCCTGGGGCACCTCTTCCTAGGTATCATGTGCGTCATCCAACAATATGGCCATTCACTGTGTCTTTGCCATGGGTTGCGTAGGGTGGCATTGTACCCTGGGCTCAACTGTTAGGACCTACAGGTTGCTACATGTGTCCACTGTACAGGGGGACCCATTTTGCTTGTGCATACTCACAGTGGGCATTACCTGTGTGTGTTGTTGAGACAATCTGATGATGTTTGCCTGTCAATGATGTGTGGACATGGCCACCAGGGGCTGTGTGTGTACAGTCATGAATTAGTGGAGGCCATGTGTTTCCATCCCAGAGTAAGAGGTGTACATACTTTCTCCGTCTCAATGAGATTGTCTCAGGTGTGGGTGGTTTGTGCGTACAAGGCCTACATGTCAGAAGCTTCATCCTCCTTGCTGGGTTTAGCCTGTGTGTGATGTTTGACTGGACATACGCTCAAGGTGCAGTGACCCTGTCATGTGTGGCCTGGTTTCATGTATTGCCTTTGCAGCATGCGGCAAGAGTAAATGGATATGATTCATGCTCATCCCTTTTTGACGACGCAGTGTGGTGCAGGTGCTGTGCACATTTGTCCCCAGAGGCTGACTCCTCTCTAAAATTTCAGGTGCAGTGATTTGCTGTTGTGTCATGATCTCCATTGTGTCTCAGTGGCATGGTGGGTAGAAAAACTGTGTGTTCCATGGCCTACATGTGTACATTGTTTTGTAGGTGTTACTCCTGTTGCTTTTCAGGCTATGCAATGTGACCTATGTATATTTGACTCATGTGACATAAGTGTACAGGTGTCTGATTTTCTCCTGTCTCTTCACCTTGCCCACAGCATCGCCGGGGGACACGGAAGGAGACACTAGCACGGACCGGGAGGAGAGATTGAGCACCAGTACCAGCAGTGCTGTCCTGTCTGGCACATGGAGTGGCACGGAGGCCGAAGGGAGTGAGGCGGAGGACCTGTTGACTGCCAACACAGACTATGACGCAGACGGGTCCGAGGCTGAGCTCCCAGAGGTGGCGGAGTCTGCCCCCCCAGCTGATGGCAGCCCTCCACATCCCCCCGCCACCTCAGGTTCCATCACCGGCCTCCCACATGCTCGTGGCCCTTCCCTCCGTGCTCGGTCCCCACATGTCTCCTTCCTGCCAGGCACCGCACCCCCTGCCCCTGTCACCACTGCTGCGGTGAGTGCGGAGTCTGTGGACATCCTGAGGCAGTTGCAGGTTGGTCAGACTGCGATGCTAAATGTCCTCCATGCCCACACCCAGGTGCTGACCCAGATGGAGGCATACATGGAAGGCATGTCGGCTGCGCAGTCTGACCAACGGCAGTTGCTGAGGTCCATAGACTCCACACTGACTGCAGCACTGGATCTCCTGCAGCACTGCGTAACACCCCCTACCCCTGCCCCATCCACAATTCCCACTCCCGTGCCTGTCCCACGCACATCCAGACGTCAGCGTGCACGCACCCCAACAGACACAGGCACCACACCACCAGGGAAGTCGAAGCGCACACCTCCTGTCACGCACACACAGGGTGAGGAAGGCACACCCACTGGGTCGGGGGGGAAACGTAGAACACGCAGCCACAGTGGGAGTCCGCATTCCACACAACCCACTCCCTCCAAATCCACTCCCCTTAGCTCTCCTGGCCAACAGTCAGTGACAGCATCATCCACTGCGAGTGTGCCCCCCAGCCCCAGGATGACACCACCCCGCAAGCGGTGGAGGCGGGACCCGGCCCGGGGAGTTGAGTCCCCCACCCTGTCCACACCCTCCCCCAGTGGCGCTGCGACCCATCCCTTTGCCCCCCCCCCCTCCTTGGGGCCTGTGGTTGGATTGGGTACGGGGGAGTCGCTGGGGGAACTTGCCGACGTGTGCAGCGCCATTCTGTCCTCCACCTTTGGCGCTGGCACCCCCCCTGTGGCAGATTTATCCCTCCCTGCACCCACAACACCTACCCTTTCCCCTCCTGTCCCTGCGGTGCCTGTTTCCACCCTCCCCCCTGATGCCCCCTCTTCTGTGGATGAAATGGACTTGTGAACTGTGCAGGCAAGCTAGGGGACACACGTCCCGATGTGTACCCCCCCCCCGGACATTGCTGCTGGGCTGGCCCATGGCCCTTGTACATAGTGGACATTTTCTCTGATATATTTTCCTGCTGAATAAAGCCTTTTCTTTTTGTTTTGCACACTGATGCTTTCCTGGACTTGCTGTTGGTGCTGGTGCTCCCTGCGTTGGGGTGGTGATAATGTGTTAGGGGTCTGTGAAATGTTGGAGTGTGCTGCTCATGGGGTGTACCCTGCCATCTGCGTGCCATCACAAAGGTCTCTGCAAATGGTATTTGGTCATGTTTGCTCTCACTGTATGGTGACATTGTCCCAAGGTGTGTTCCGTCCTCTGTGGCCCAGGCCATTTTTCCTGCAGGGTGTCTCCCAAATGCTGTGCTGTGCTGTGTCTACATTTCCTGGATGTGTGAGGGTTGCCTTTCAATATAGCCATGCTGGCTCAGCGATGGCTCCGCCTGCATCTGGGGTATCACCCTTGTAGGTCACTGAACTTGTTGATGGGGTATATTGTCCGATGTCTGGGCACTGCTGGGAGTGATAGGTACACACCCCTCCTGTGTCTGGGCACTGCTGGGAGTGATAGGCACACACCCCTCCTGTGTCTGGGCACTGCTGGGAGGACCCTGCACCCACCCCTCCTGTGTCTGGGCACTGCTGGGGGTGTTTTGCACACCCCATTCTTATAGCAGGTTCGGTGCGTACATGCACGGGTGGGGGTTGGGTGCGTACATACACGGGTGGGGGTTCGGTCCGTACATACACGGGTGGGGGTTCGGGGTGTACATACTCTGCTGGGGTGGGGGTTCGGTGCGTACATACACGGGTGGTGGTTCGGTGCGTACATACACGGCTGGGGTGGGGGTTTGGTGCGTACATACACGGCTGGTGTGGTGGTTTGGTGCGTACATACACGGGTGGGGGTTCGGTGCGTACATACACGGGTGGTGGTTTGGTGCGTACATACACGGCTGGGGTGGGGGTTTGGTGCGTACATACACGGCTGGTGTGGTGGTTTGGTGCGTACATACACGGGTGGGCGTTTGGTGCGTACATACACGGGTGGTGGTTTGGTGCGTACATACACGGCTGGGGTGGTGGTTCGGTCCGTACATACACGGGTGGGGGTTCGGGGCGTACATACTCTGCTGGGGTGGGGGTTCGGTCCGTACATACACGGGTGGGGGTTCGGGGCGTACATACACGGCTGGGGTGGGTGTTAGGTGCGTACATACACGGGTGGGGGTTTGGTGCGTACATACACGGCTGGTGGTTCGGTGCGTACATACACGGCTGGGGGGGGTTCGGGGGCGTACATACACGGGTGGTGGTTTGGTGCGTACATACACGGCTGGGGTGGGGGTTCGGTCCGTACATACACGGGTGGGGGTTCGGGGCGTACATACTCTGCTGGGGTGGGGGTTCGGTCCGTACATACACGGGTGGTGGTTCGGTGCGTACATACACGGCTGGGGTGGGTGTTAGGTGCGTACATACACGGGTGGGGGTTTGGTGCGTACATACACGGCTGGTGGTTCGGTGCGTACATACACGGCTGGGGGGGGTTCGGGGGCGTACATACACGGGTGGTGGTTCGGTGCGTACATACACGGGTGGTGGTTCGGTGCGTACATACACGGCTGGGGTGGGGGTTTGGTGCGTACATACACGGCTGGTGTGGTGGTTCGGTGCGTACATACACGGCTGGGGGGGGTTCGGGGGCGTACATACACGGGTGGTGGTTTGGTGCGTACATACACGGCTGGGGTGGGGGTTCGGTCCGTACATACACGGGTGGGGGTTCGGGGCGTACATACTCTGCTGGGGTGGGGGTTCGGTCCGTACATACACGGGTGGTGGTTCGGTGCGTACATACACGGCTGGGGTGGGTGTTAGGTGCGTACATACACGGGTGGGGGTTCGGGGCGTACATACCAGGGTGGGGTGGGGGTTCGGGGCGTACATACACGGGTGGCGCTTGGGTGCGTACATACACGGGTGGCGGTTCGGGGCGTACATACACGGGTGGGGGTTCTGGGCGTACATACACGAGTGGGGGTTCGGGGCGTACATGCACGGGTGGGGGTACGGGCCGTACTTCCACGGGTGGGGGTACGGTCCGTACATACACGGGTGGGGGTTCGGGGCGTACATACTCTGCTGGGGTGGGGGTTCGGTCCGTACATACACGGGTGGTGGTTCGGTGCGTACATACACGGCTGGGGTGGGTGTTAGGTGCGTACATACACGGGTGGGGGTTCGGGGCGTACATACCAGGGTGGGGTGGGGGTTCGGGGCGTACATACACGGGTGGCGCTTGGGTGCGTACATACACGGGTGGCGGTTCGGGGCGTACATACACGGGTGGGGGTTCTGGGCGTACATACACGAGTGGGGGTTCGGGGCGTACATGCACGGGTGGGGGTACGGGCCGTACTTCCACGGGTGGGGGTACGGTCCGTACATACCCCTGCCCACGCTCTGCGTGCCTGGGTACGGGCCGTACCCATGCCTTTGGTGTGTGGGTACGGTGCGTCCCACCATTGTTGCGGGCCGTGGGGTCCGCACCGTACACAGGCCTTGGGGGCGTGGCTACGGGTCGTACCACGCGTACCCCTACATGACCCCAGCAATGCTGGTACGAGCTGTACCAAGGCCTTTCTGACGTGGGTACGGGCCGTACCGCTATTGTTGGAGTGACGTAGGGGGACGCGTGGTACGTTCCGTACCCACGCTCTTGCGGCCTGGGTAGGGTACGTACCGGTTCGCGTGACCATCCACTTCCGTTGTGGCGGACGCTTGCGTTGCTGGCCTCGCCCCCACCCCCTGGAAGTGACCAGGCCCTGATGGTCAGGTATGTCCAGGCCATGTGTGATTTGGTACCATGTGTTGGTGTTGTGTGTCCTGCCCCTGCCCCCCCCTTTGCCCCTGGTTGTTGTGCTGACCTTCTGCGGCGTCTGCGTCGGTTCCTGTACGCCAGGTGGACTGCTAGGAGGGCAGGGATGGCACGTAGGTTCGGGTCCATGTCTGTTCGTCGCGTCCAGCTGCTCCTTGCGTGTGTCGTCCTGATTTCCCGGCAGTTTTTGGCAGCCGGTAAATATTTTCCGTGCGGGATGACGTCGGTTCGAATCGTACTTCCTGGTTCGTGAAACGTAGGCTGGATGCGTACCGACGTCACGTCGGCTCCTTTCAGGATCGGAATTGTGTTTAGTTTCTGTTCGGTCGGTGTTTTGTTCGAATCGTACGGAAATGGTGTTTCCGTATGAATCGTACTTGCATTTTCGGATGGATTTCGCACCGGGTACGAGTCGGACGGAGAAAAGGCTCCGTCCGACGGTTCGTACCCGGTTTTTACCGGATCGGAATTGGCACCTATATGTATGTGTAAACTGTTGGGTAATTTCACGTTGTAATTTGAATGTAGAAGAAGGTTTAGTAAATGGAGCAATGGGAAAAGGTGTTGATTTCGTAAATTTTCAGAACAGAGATGGAATTTAATTTTCGAAGATTAAATTTGATCAGATTGAAGAGGTAAAACAGATTGGATGTTGCGCAATGTTTTTTGCCTGTAAAAGACTTGTATGTTCGTAGAAAACAGTTTCCTCTTTCTTTAGCATATGCAGTACCATTCATAAATCTCAAGGTTTAAGTGTAGGCAGAGCTTTTGGTAAATATTGGAAGTACAGTGTTTAAAGAGGGTATGTCATACGTTGCATTGTCTCGAGTAAGAACATTATCTGGTTTGTATTTGATTGATTTTGATAAGAAAAAGATTAGTGCTGATGTAAGTTGTGCAAAAGAGTACAATCGGTTAAGAAGACTTTATGCTCCTAACTTAGGTGAATATCCCGTGATTGAGAAACATGTAGTGTGTCCAAAACGAAAATATTACGAATATTCTACTGAAATTCAAAAAAAGAAAACAATTCTAGAGACTGATGAACTGCAACGACACTGTTGATGATATTGAAGGATACCAGTTAGAAAATAGCTCAGCTATCAACTGCTATGCTAATGTAATTGTGAATGTTGTCTTTTATCTAGAGGATCTTCATCATGAAATTATGGAAAATCAAGAAAAAAGATTCTGTTCTTTACTGCATTATATTTTTCAAAAGTTGGTTACTGATAGAACTAAAATCCATACTGCTTCTGGCATTCGGCATCTTTTGGATATATGTCCTGGTTTATTGAAATTTACATTGAATATATAATAAGATGCACAAGAATTTCTTATGTTTATTAGGCCTGGGCGAAAATTTCGTTCCGTTCGCGGAAATTGCGATAATTTGACATTTTCGCGTTCCGCGGAGAGCGCGAAAATGTCAAAATTTCCGGTTTCCGCAGCTTGGCGATAATTTGTTTCTTGCTTGCGCTGTAAAATAATACATTCTCGCGCACGCGCGATCGCCTTACCTGAATCCCTGCATTCGCTGACAAGTTTTCTTGATCCGGTCGCGTTCTCCATGAGATGTTGTATTGTTTTTAGCCATTTGCGCTGTCTCGCGACAGTTTGCGCCTGCAGTGACGTCATGCGTCGCGCGATCACGTCTTTCTTCCCGCGATCATGCACCGCGAGACAACTCAAAACAAGATGGCCGCGCCCGCAAGCAACCACATGGGTAAGTTGGCGACCCGCAACCATGCAGAAAATCTCGCGAACATGCGGGAAAAAAACTTCCGCATCTTCGAGATATTTCCGCTTGTTTGCGATAATTTTAAAGATTTTCGCGATAATTTGCGAAAGTTAATTTTGCAAATTCCGCCCAACCCTAATGTTTATGCTTGGAGAATTGAATAATGAAGGAATAGAAATTGAAAATGTATTTGTACTAAGTTACAGATGGGATCATAAATATGAAGAGTGTTCATTTTCTTCTACTACTGAAACAGACACTGAACGATTCATATACTTGACGATACCAGATTGCAAATCAGTGTCTTTTAACAAATTAGTAAAAACATCTAGTCAACATTATCTATAGAGAAAAATATGTAATTTTAATGCTACAATGATGCCAATTTGGAATTCAAATGTAGGTTGCCTTACGAATTACCAAATTCATATCTGATATTTCTGATGCCAATGCTTTGAAAACATCATTCGGCCTATTGGGAAGATATGCACACAAAATAACAAGTTTATTTTGGATATTTTCAATGCAAAAGATTTGGAAACATTATTTGGCCTATTGGTAAGATGTGAACAATTAGTGTTTGGATTACTGTTTGTGCTAATTCATATTGCATTTGGAAAATTGTGTTTGAAACAAGTAGTTTATATATTTGAGCATTATATTATATGTGATGTAAATGAGAGTGTACATTTTACAAAATGCACTTGAGAGAAATAAAAGATTTAATGTAGTTGAAGAATGTAATTTAGAAACTGTAGATAGGTAAACACATAGTTACACATGTTCTAAATAATGTTCAATGCTGATTTGTTTTTCTTTAACAATCTCATTGATTGTAGTTTTTTCCCCGCTGATGTATGATGATCTACATTGAAATCACTGTGTTTGGTGAAATTCAGTAGAATCTGAGGACAGCAAAAAAGAGAAACTTACATTTTTATATAATTCTAAAATTATGTTGTGTTATACTATAATATTATCTTCACTACCAGTTTTTCTTCTTCTTTTTTACAGAAGGTAATGGTTAAGTTTGAAAAGATTTTAAATTCACTGTACAACCAAATTACTATAAAATAGTTCCATTGAGTTTTTTATCTACATCAGTAAAAAAGTAAGAAGAAATAATGTAATAAGCACGATAATGTGACATAATGTTTAGAGATACTTTTACTGCACTCATCCAGTCACTCAAGCACTACCCATGCACTCATCTATGCACTCAGGCACTATTCCCACACTCATTCAATAACCCAGGCACTATCGATGCACTTCTACAATCACCTAGCCAGTACCCATACACTTAAAATATCACCCAGACACTACCTATGCACTGCACAAATCACCCAGGCACTACCCCTACACTCATGCAAGCAGTAGACATTACCCCTGCACTCATGGAATCACCCAGGTATTACCTATGTATATATCCAATCCCCCAAACATTACCCCTGCACTCATGCAATCACCCAGGCATACAGTCCTCCAATCACCCAGGTACTACCCTTGCACTCCTCTAATGACCCAGGCTGTATCCATGCACTTCTACAATTAACCAGACATTACCCCTGCACACATGCAATCACCGAGGATTTCTCATGCACTCATTCAAACACTCAGGCAGTACCCATGTACTTCTCCAATCACCCATACATTATCTGTGCACTCATGCAATAACCAGGCATTACCCATGCACTCCTTTAATCACCCAGCCACTATGCATGCACTTATATAATCAACCAGGCACTACCCTTGCACTCCTCCAATCACTCAGGCACTATCCTGGTACTCATGCAATCACCCAGGCACTACCTCTGCACTCATGCAATCACCCAGGCTTTACCCCTGCACTCATGCAATCACCCAGACATTACTCATATACTCCTCCTAACACTCACACATCATCCCTGCACTCATGCATTCACCCAGTTTTACCCAAGCATTCCTTAAATCCCCCAGCCACTACCCATACACTTATATTATGACCCAGGCACTACTCTTGCATTCCTCCAATCACCCAGGCACTACCCCTGTACTCCTCTAATCACCCATAAAGTACTCATGCACTTATAAAATCACCGAAGCACTACTTATGCACTCCTTCATTTACCCAGGCACTACCACTACACACATGCAACCACCCAGGCATTACCCCTGCACTCATGCCATCACCCAGACATTAATCATGCAGTCCTCCAATCACCCAGTCATTACTCCTGCACTCATGCAATCACCTAGGCATTACCCATGCACTTCTTCAACCACTCAAGCTGTAGCAATGCACTTATAAAATAACCCAGGCAGTGCCTATGCACTCCTCTAATCACCCAGGCACTACCCCTGCACTCATGAAATCACCCAGACGCTACCTATGGTTTCCTCCAATCACCCAGGCACTACCCCTACACTCATGCAATCAGATAGATATTACCCCTATACTCATGCAAACACCCAGGCCTTACCTATGCACTGCTTTAATCCCTCAGACATTACCCCTGCACTCATGCAATCACCAAAGCATTAGCTATGCACTGCTCCAACATAACATGTGTACTTCTAAAGCACACATTCACCCGGAGGTATCTTGGCGGTGAGTAACAGATCTTTACTGTTACCCAACTCAATGGTACTCATTTTATCAACCTCAGATGGATGAAAGGCTGAGTGGACCAGCTGGGATTTGAACCCATGATCATGAGGTCAAACACAGGCCCCTGAAGTGGATGCATTAGTCCACTGAGCCACCAGACCCAATCAGCCAGGCACTACCCTTGCACTCCTTCAATCACCTAGACAGTGTCTATATACTCCTCCAACACTCAGCCAGTACCCATGCACTTATAAAATCACCCAGGCACTACCTATGCACTTATGCAATCACCCAGGCATTACCACTGCACTCCTTCAACCACCCAGGCACTACCTCTGCACTCATGCAAAAACCCAGGCACTGCCCTTGCACTCATTGAATCACCCAGGCTCTAGCTATGCAGTCATACAATAAACCAGGCACTACTCTTGCAGTGCTCCAATTACCCAGGCAATATCCATGCACTCCTCCAATCACCCAGCCAGTACCCATACACTTATAGAATCACCGAGGCACTAACTATCCACTCATGCAATCACCCAGGCAGTACTGCTGCACTCATACCATCACCCAGGCACTACCTATGCACTCATGCAATAATCCAGGCACTACCCTTGCACTCATGCAATCACCCAGGCGCTAGCAATGCACTCATACAATAACCCAGCACTACTCTTGCACTGTTCCAATCTCCCAGTCAGTATCCATGCAGTTGTCTAAACACCCAGACAGTACCCATGGACTTATAAAATCACCCAGGCACTAGCTATGCACTTATGCAATCAGCCAGGCACTACTCATGCATTCCTCTATGTACCTAGGCATTACCAATGCACTCTTTCAATCACCCAGGCACTACCTATGCACTCCTCAAATCACCCAGGCTCTACTCCTGCACTCCTGCACTCATGCAATCACCCAGGCATTACCTCTGCATTCCTCCAATAACCCAGCCAGTACCCATACACTTATAAAATTATCCAGGCACTACCTCTGCACTCATGCAATCACCCAGGCACTAGCTTTGCACTCATGCAATCACCCATGCACTATACATGCAGTTCTCCATTCACCTAGATATTACCCTTGCACTCATGCAATCACCTAGGTATTACCCATGCACTCCTTCAATCACCCAGGTAGTACACATGCACTTATAAAATCACCCAGGCACTACATATGCACTCCTCTAATCATGCAGGCACGACCCCTGCACTTACATAATTAACAAAACACTACTCTTGCGCTGGAAGTGGTGATGTCAGGGTTCAAATGAAATAAAAGGAGCACATATTCTTTCTTTCTTGTACAAGCCCATCTGGCAGTCTAATCTATATTTATGTCTTGAAAAGCTTAGCCAGCCTGCCCTGGTGGGGGGGAGTTCGGAGACCCACTTTAGACAAATGTCCCTGCGTGCGGTGGTTATTAAATTAAAAAGCAGAGACGTAGTGTTTTTCCCCAAGACTGTTTTGTCTGCCTCCCGTACTCCAAATATCACCAAAGGAAGGCTTACCTCAATATCACGACCAAAGATGTTTTTTTAATACTTTACCCACTTTTCACCAGAAAGGCTGGATAACTGGACATTGCCAAAACAGATGCCCATCATCCGCGTTTTCCAGTTGACATTTCGGGCAGCATCTTCTTTTCCTTCCTCCCATATTAGCAAGTTCCTTGGGAGACCAATAGGCCCTGTATATGGTAAACAGGTAATTCCTGTGAGGTCACTGAAGCCCATATTTAAGCTGATACTTGCCATAAGTTTTGAATGTCACAGCTAGGCATTTGAAGTTCCAAAACTCTTCAGCCAAGGTCCTCCTGCTATCATCTCCTTGTACTAGTGCCCATTACCACTTTGAGACTTCCATCCTGAAGGCTTGTGTCTTCACTAAATCCTTCTTGAGTTCCGACTCCACCCACAGGTTTAATTAGGATCGCGACCAGCTAACCAACTGGTAGTGTTTAAATCTGGATATGTTGAAGTCTGTGCTCAGGCTAAGAGCAGCCCATGATATTAGTGTGCCTTCCTACGCGACTTGACCCCATCTTAGTATACCAGCATTTACCAGCGGGAGGCCAGACTGTCCTTCAAACAGAGAGGGGTACGTGGAGAGTTCCAGATTGGAGTCATGCAGTTATAGTAGGGAATCTCAAGAATTCATTTAACCTGGCTGCAAATTCTGCAATTAAATTTAGTGTGTCCAAATTTAAATAAAAAACCTTTGCCATCTTCTCCCAAGTGAGACCTATATCTCGGAGGCATGTCTTGTGGGGCCAACAGCAATCGCCTATAATTTATTTTTTTAAAAGCCCAGTAAGTGCAATTAAAAATCCGGAAGTGTTATTCCCCCTCCAATTTTTCTTCCTAAGTTTTTTCCAGCATAGTATCACACTTTTGTCCCTCCATATAATACTACTGAGTTGTCCATGAAGTTTTTTTAACCAAACAGGCTTAAAAAACAAAGGGAGAGTTTTAAAAATAAATGTGAACTTAGGGAGAATTGTAATTTTAACTAGGTTGGCCCTTCCTAGAATAGAAAGCGGAAGAGAGGCCCAGCTTTGCAAAACCTTTTTAGTCTCTTGTGTCAATTGAGCGAAGTTGATATGGGCCATTTTGTACAAGTCTTTTGTCACTCGTACTCCTAGGTATCTGAACTCTGTCTTATCCAAGTGTGTAAGGTGAGTATGGATGAGATTGTTCCATGACATAGTCTCAGTCTTACCTTCATTGACTAGATAGCACAAAATTAGCCCAAAGTAATTTGTCAATATCAAGACTACTGGTAAGGAAGTCTCCAAATTGGCTGTATATACTATCTAATCATTTGCCTATAGGGCCTCTTTCCTATACCAGTCCCCGTGCTGGAAAGGGGGAATTCTTTGGTCTAATCATTCTCCTTGCAGGAGGCTCCAAATACATATTAAATAACAGTGGCAAGAGTGGACAGCCTTGCCGGGTTCCCCTATTTATCCGAAGGCTAGTGGTTAAAAACCCATTGATCAGTATCTTTGCTGTGAGGGTAGCATATATACTTTGGATAGCATGGAGAAAATTACCACCAAGATCATTGTGTTCTATCACTTCGTACAGATAAGGCCAACTGACTGTCAAAAGCCTTGGTGGCATCAACCAAAATAACAAATAAGGGGGATCCCATCACAGAGGCTACATCTATTGCACAGGCCAAGTCTTGTGTTAGATCAGAGAGCTGCCTCCCTTTCATAAAACCCTTATGATTTATGCCTATTAGATCTCCTAGGACCTTATCCAGTCGTTTAGCCAGTACATGTGAATACATTTTGGAATCTGAATTTAGCAGAGAAATTGGCCTATAAGATTCATATTTACTCGGGTCCTTTTTCAGGTTTGAGAATTAAAGTAATCACTGCTTTAATCCATGTAGGGGGGGAGAGCTGTTTGCTGTGTATATATAGCATTAAGCATCCCTACCAAGAAAAGGGTGATTTCCTCTTTCAGGGTTTTGTACATCTCATTGGGAAGGCTATCGGGGCCTGGAGCTTTCCTATTCTTTAGATTCTTGATGATGCTATCTATTTCTGCAGTAGAAATCTCTTGGTTGAGGGATATCTGCTGAATGATATTTAGGCAGGGGAGTTTGTCCTCTTTTAGCCAATCTCTTATCTCCGGATGCGTCCCTTCCACGTCGGCTGTCTATAACTCCTGAAAGAAACTCACAAAACATCCCCAATTCCTCTCTCTTCCTAACACCTACTTCCTGTTTTATTATTTATTATTTCCTTCATATCAATTCTAATCAGATCTTGCCTTGTTTTCCACACTAGCATCTACCCACATCCTTCCCCATATTTGTGATTCGCCAGCCTACTTGCTTCCCATTTTTGTTTCAGTAGTCCCTCCAGATAATCAGATAATATTCCCTTAGCTTCTGTCAATTTGCTTTGTAACTCCTCCTTTGTCGAGGCTAGGGCAGACTCACTCTTTGCTAGTTTCTCCTGAATATTTTCAATGGTTTTTTCATATTCCCTTACTTTGTTCTTTCCCACCTTATTTTTATAAGCAGCTATACTTATTCATTTCCCACGTAGATATGCTTTGTAAGCGTCCCAGAAAATGTGTGGTGGAGCAGAATAAGCGTTTTGTTTAAAAAAGAAAACAGTTTTCTCTTTCAGGGATCTTACTACTTCTGCATCCCCTAATGGGGTTCTATCTAAAGTCCACCTTGTCTGAACTGGGGGGGGGGGGGGGGCTTAACCAGAATTTCTAATTTAACTGCTGCATGGTCAGATAAATTTGACGGTTGATGAGTTATCTTAAGAATGCTAATATTTCTTTACTGGTCAGTCAAAAAAAAGTCAATTCTGGATGAATGGGCCAGCTTTTTGTTTTGAAATGTATACCCTCTCTCCTGTCCTGCTTTCATCCTCCAAATATCTACCAAGGCTAGATTTTTTATCAAATGGTGAACAAAATCCCTCATTGTAGGAGAGTTTACTGCTGGCCTGGGAGTAGATTTATCCAAGACAGGATTCATCAGTGTGTTAAACCCCCACCCTCAGAATGATATGGTATTTTGTAACAAGTAGCTGTTTGTATAATTCCCTGAGAGGGGAGGGATCATCAATATTTGGGCCATAGTAGGCCACAAAAGCATATCCTATGTTACAGATCTTAACATAGCTTATTTCCCATCTACCCCTACTATCAGTCATAGAGCCCTTCAACCTAGTTTGAGCCGATTTGTTTATGTAGGACTGCCACTCCCTTTACATTACAGGACTGATTTGTGCACAACAGGTGAGAAATCCATCTATTCCTCTGTAAAACTTCTAGCCATTTTTCACGACGCAAATTAGTCTCCTGTAATAGAATAATGTTGCTATCAGAGAGTCTTAGTAACTCCAGTATTTTTCTTCATATAGCCTTTCCCCATAGACCATTGACATTCCAGGAAGTTATTCTGAGACTGCTTGCCATTCCTTCGCTTTCCTTTTAAGAGAAAATCTTCAGCCCTCTCTCTTCCTTCCAGTGCTCTGTCTCTTTGCGTAAATGAAGACCATTTTTCCCTATCTGCTCCCCACCCAGTGCATGAATAAACTAAATATTTGAAAGTGTCTTTGTCTCCTCCGCCCCTCCCACCCTTGGGAACCCTCCCTGTATCCTGCCTGGGTACTCCATCATTCCCTATTTGAGCTCCGTACCTCCGCCCTTTAGAAATAACTTATAACTATTAGGAATCAACTATTAAGAATCTTTATGAGACTTAATCTTAACAATTCCGTTTTCTACCTCAGATACCTCTCTTATGTTGTGCATTCTGTTGTTCCACATTATTCTAAGGGTCGCCGGGAATTTCAGCTGTACCGTTGCCCCTAAGGCCTTCAAGTCCTGAATATATGTTCCTAATTCCCACTGGCGAGTTTAGTCTTAGAGATATCTGATCTAATCGTGGAGGAGTAGTCCTGTTTTTCAGCTGCTTGGATTAGCTCCTTGATTGCATAAGTGTAGAAATTTATCAGAATTTTCCTAGGCTTTCCTTTGACCGGGGATTTCCTAAACGGATCATGATGTACCCTCTGGATGTCGTTTTCTAGATCAAATTTTGCTGCTTCTGGGAAATAATTCTGTCAGCAAATCCACTACAAAGCTCTTTAAATGTTCTACCTAACTCCCTTCCGGAATGCACAGGACCTTCTTGAATTATTGTCCAATATTTCCATTTTGTCCTTCCGATTCTTCTCTCCTGCCTTCAGAGCCGCTATCTCCTTCAGATTGTTTTTTACCTGTTTGAATTTTGGCTTGATTCTGCTCTGAAACACCAAATTTTTCTTTAATATTGTTTGATAGGGAGAGGAGAATCTGAGTAACATCCATGTCAGACATTCTTGTTCCATCCCTGATACACATAGACCCTCTGTATTATGACACTTCCCTGCCTTCACCCCCAGATTTTCAGTGTTCATGAGAGCATGGCTTGATCTTACTCTTATCTAGGGGGTCGGTGCCAAAATATCCACGGAGGGTCTATTAAGCAACTCATCATTCAGTAGGGGAGAGAAGTGGTTTTCTGATAGTAACATAGGGTCCACTTCTGAGGTAGGAGGCGGAGGCTCTATTGGGCAGGTCCCAATTTGATTAGACTGAGTCCCTTCAGTATTCCTAATCTTAAAGAATGATCTAAGTGAGGGGATAATTTTGACTCTCTGTCTTGAGATGCTGATAGAAGGTATCATAGGCTTGATTTCCTTTTTAGCAATTTTACGAATGGGTACTTGTGTAGGTATTTGAGTTTCAGTTTGCACTCGTTCAATCACCTAGGCAGTATCCATGCACTCCTCTTATCACTCAGACATTACCCCTGCACACATGTAATCCCCAAGGATTGCTTGTGCACTCCTTCAAACACTCAGGCAGTAACCATGTACCCCTTCAATCAACCAGGCACTACTCCTGTACTCATGCAAGTACCCAGCCAGTATCCATACACTTATAAAGTCACCCAGGCACTAACTATGCACTCATGCAATCACCCAGGCAGTACTGCTCCACTCATGCTATCACCCAGGTACTACCTATGCACTCATACAATAACCCAGACACTACTCTTACACTGCTTCACTCACCCAGGCACTATCCATGCACTCCTCCAATTACCCAGCCTGTACCCATACACTTATAAAAGCACCTAGGCACTAAATATGCATTCATGCAATCACCCAGGCAGTACTGCTGCTCTCATGCAATCACCCAGGCACTACCTATGCACTTATGCAATAACCCAAGCACTACCCTTGCACTCCTTCAATAACTCAAGCACTATCCATGCACTTCTCCAATCAACCAGACATTACCCTGGCACTCATGCAATCACCCATGCATTAGCTATGCACTCTTCCAATCAGCTAGGCACTACCCTTCCACTCCTTCAATCACCCAGGCAGTATCCATTCACTCCTTCAATCACTCAGCCAGTACCCATGCACTTATAAAATCACCCAGGCACTACCTATACACTTATGTAATCACCCAGGCACTATCACTGCACTCATGCAACCACCCAGGTACTACATATGCAGTCATGCAATAACCCAGGCACTACCCTTGCACTCATTTAATCACCCAGGCACTATCCATGCACTCTTTCAATTACCAAGACATTACTCTTGCACTCATGCAATCACCTAGGTATTATCCATGCACTCCTTCAATCATTCAGGTAATACCCATGCACTTATAAAACCACCCACTTACTACCTATGCACTCCTCTAATCACCCAGGCACTACCCCTGCACTTATTTAATCAACCAGGCACTACCCTTGCACTCCTTCAATCACCCATGCACTACCTTTGTACTCATACAATAACCCAGACACTACTCTTGCACTTCTCCACTCATCCTGGCAATACTCCTGTACTCATGCAATTACCCAGCCAGTACCCATACACTTATAAAATCATCCATGCACTACCTATGCACTCATGCAATCATCCAGGCACCACTGTTGCACTCCTCCATGTACCTAGGCATTGCCCATGCACACCTTCAATCACTCAGTCAGTATCCATGCACTTATAAAATCACCCAGGCACTATACATGCACTCCTCTTATCACCCTGGCACTACCTCTGCACTCATGCAATCACCCAAGCATTACTTATGCATTCCTCCAATCACCCAGCCAGTATCCATACACTTATAAAGTCACCCAGGTACTACCTATGCAGTCATACAATCACCAAGGCAGTACCCCTGCACTCATGCAATCACCCAGGCACTACCTATGTGCTCATGCAATAACCCAAGCACTGCCCTTGCACTCATCCAATCACCCGAAAACTATCCATGCACTCCCCCAATCACCCAGACATTACCCGTGCACTCGTGTTATTACCAATGCATTAGTTATGCACTCCTCCAATCACCTAGACACTAGTATTGCACTTCCCCAATCACCCAGGTAGTATCCATACAATCCTCCACTCACCCTGGCAGTACCCATGCATTTATAAAATCATCCAGGCACCTTTGCACTCATGCAATCACCTAGGTACTACTGATGCACTCCTCCATGCACCTAGGAAATACTCATGCACTCCTCCAATCACCCAGGCACTATCCATGCACTCCTCCAATCCCCCAGGCACTACCCTTGCACTCCTCCAATCACCCAGGCACTATCCATGCATTCTTTCTATCACCCCGGCACTATCGTTGCACTCCTCCAATCACCTAAGCACTATCCATGTACTCTTCCAATCACCCAGGCACTACCCTTGAACTCCTCCAATCACCCAGGCACTATCCATACATTCCTCCAATCACCCAGCCAGTACCCATGCACATATACAATAACCCAGGCACTACACATCCACTCATGCAATCACACTTGCACTACCCATACACTTCTCCATATATTACTCTTGTCGCAATTCCTACAACACATACACATTTGTCCATTTTTAACCAAATAGGCAGTTCAAACAAGAACCATTTTTTTCTTCTTTTTTCATTTATAATTGTTTGTGTTTTTTTAACTCTTTTTTGTATTTTTTGCTGTTTTTTAAAAACAAATTACAAAAACAACAGAAAAAACTGAGAAAACGTTCTCTAACATTTTGCAATTGAAAAATCATTGCAACAAAAAATTGAAAAATGGTGGGTTTTTGCTGCAAAAACAATAGCATCTACTGATTGCTCACTATAGCAAATAACTTTTTTACATTTGATGCAGCTTTGTTCAAGACCAGCAAACTCTGGTCTAATGTCCGGTCTGCTGCTTGATGAAGATGTACCTGCCTAGGTGCTAGGCCCTGCGACCTCATTATCTTGCTGTGCTTGATGTTCCAGCATGCGACAATGTTGTTCTCGTGCTAGATGACAAACGTGCATCGTTTGCAGGGTCTTCATCATGGATGAAGTGCCGCATGATTATTTCTTCTCAGAGCCCCAAGATAGGATTCTTTGACATAGAGTACAGGTCACCTTTCTTGCGTTAACCTTCTTTTCGCCTGGTGGAATGGAAAAATTAGGCCCACATGACACTCTCCTTGCGCTGTTTCATTGGTTCTTCCAAGTCGTCTTTTTCACCCAGGATGTTCTCAGGCGGATTTGAAGATGCCATTTTAGTAGTGTTTAAAAGAAAAACACCAAAAAATACAAACAAGAGCAGCAAACACAAAAGCTGTGTCTCCTGAGGATGTTGTTGGAAGAATGAGAAGTTTGAGTTGGGTGCTCTAAGTTCTAAAATAAAAAGCTTCTTAACCAATGAAATGCTTTCTTTTGAAGTCACAAGGGATTCACACACCCGGCGCGCAACCAGCGCACACCCTGGAAAAATATATTCAACAATATTATATCTTTACTCCAGTTACAAATATATGATATTTACAATTATGTTAAAAGATCTCTTGGTATAATACATATAATAAAGTTAGAAGCATATACTTTTAAAACAAAAATATTTACGGCAGATTTGCGCACCTGGCGTGACCCCCGGAAACACGTATGTGAAGTTGCGCGGGGCGAGAACCGTGCACCCTTTGCATATCGTATGCGTATCGTACATGACTCAACCAATATGGGGGCAAAATTCTTGGATTTGTGCACCCACCGTGACTGGTACAAGATCGGTATGCGAAACCACTTAAAAAAAAAAATGAAATGCATATTTTAGAAGGAGAAAACATCACATTATTTTGATAAAAGTTTAAAAATTTTGAAAAAGCACTTTTTGGACATTATAGTTAGAAATTAGCATTTAAAAAACCTTTGAATTTCACTGAAAAAAAACATAGGTTTCAGGGACGTTATAGTTAGGAATTAGCATTTAAAAAACCTTTGAAATTCACTTAAAAACCACAGTTATAGTTGGAAATCAGCATTTAAAAAAACCTTAAAAATTCACTGAAAAAAATACAGGTTTCAGTCACGTTATAGTTAGTTGGACATTTCCCTTGTACAAGAGAAATTCGGCCATTATAGGTACTCGCGCCTCCGCAATGCACTGCTGGCAACATCATATATCACATCACTCATGACATGGTCAGTGACATCACTCATGACATCTCAAATGAGATCACTGATGACATCACTGATGACATCATCCACATGATAATCTGATGCACCTCCTCACACCATAATATAACCTTTGATACACCCAATGTTAAAATACAGACTACCATTTTCTAAACCATGGACACACCAGTACCAGTTACTACATACCCACTCACTGATTCCTAAGTCTACACACACATCCACTTATTCACCCATACAGACACTCATACATGCAGTCACTCATTAATACAGCACTATTATATGCACACATACACCTATACAGACACTAACACACCGCTACTCATCCATAGTTAATCACACACCTAGTCAGTCATGCAAAGAATCAATCACACTCCCATTTACTCACCTATACAGTTATACACACACCACCACACTTATTCATACAGATACTAACACATACTTACTCTCTTATACAATCACTGACACAAGCACACACTCATCCATACAGGCACTCTCACAATCACTCACTCTCACAAATAGTCATTTATATACTCCATCACTCACATATACTGCCCTTCACATATGTAGTTACTAGGGGTGGGCGGAATTTGCGAAATTAACTTTTGCAAATTATCGCGAAAATGCTGAAAATCTCCGCAAACACGCCGGAAATACCGCGAAGACGCGGAAGTTTTTTTCCCGCCTGTTCACGGTATTTTGTGCGTGATCGCGGGTCGCCAACTTACCCATGCGGTTGCTCACGGGCGCGGCCATCATGTTTTCACTTGTCCCGCCCTCTCGCGATGCTTACTTCCTGTTACGGGTCGCGCAATGCATGTTCGCGCCCGTTCGCGGTCGATATTTCCTGTTCGCGACCGCTTTTACTTGATCGCGTTGCTTTTTGCTTGCTCGGGGAGAAAATATCGCGCGAACTTGTGCACGTGGTCGCAATGGGCGCGGCCATCTTGTTTTTCACTCTATTGCATGGTTCTGGGGCCTGATTTTGAATCCTCCCAAAATCTTTTCAATCTTTGTTTATAGCCACTTTTTTTGGATCTTTATTACTTATTATTTCTCTAACTATTTTCCTGCTTCTATATTTTTGGTTTTTGTCTACTTTTTTTTTTGTTTTTTAGCTACTTTTTCTCTTTCTATTGCCTGCTATTTATTTCCTTTACTCCTTTATTTATTTTACTTTTTCTTTCCCGCCCCGTCCCCAGAACCATGTCCAAGGGTAGGGCTGTTCGCCGGCGCAGCCAGAGCCGCGACCGCCTTCCTTGCGGAAGGCGGCGCCCACAAGGGGTGCAGGCACTGGCCTTATTTGGGGAGGTGGAGGTGGCTGCACTAATTTTCTTTGTGCAGCGCCACCTCCCCTCAACCCTGGCAGCAGGTTGCAGGCCTGGGTCCGGGTACGGCCTCCGTGAGCGTCGGCAGCGGTGGGGGAAGGTGTGCCGGGCAGTGTCACGCTTCTCTGGTGTCTGGCGCACCCAGGCGCAGCTGACGCACTGGTGGTCTGACATCTTGGACCGTGAGCAAGACCTGCTGGACCAGCTGGGAGTGGAGATCCCGGGGCTTGGTGAGTACCTATTTAATTATTACTACTTTGTGTCTGTTCTTCTGCTCTGTGTTATATATTGCGAATATCTTTTTTTTCTTCCAACCAGCTAGAATGTTGCTGCTTACATTCCAGGTTAATTACGTTTAAAAGTCCGTGATTTTTTTTGACACAGGTGCTCTTCTGCGCTACTACTAATCTTACTTGTTTGCAGCTTTGCGTTTGTGCTTGCTTAGCGTGATTCTTTACGAAATTAAGTTACGTAATGCTACAGTGACTCTAGTCCACTCCTTACTTTGTCCTGTCACTAATAGACAGTGGCGGATTGATACTTAGGTTTAGGTACTTTGTATGAGCTTCTAATTTGTTAGTGGTATGCGTGATGCCCCCTCACTAAGTTACGTGACGTGCTGCTAGTACGACAGTCTTTATTAGAACCTTTTCTAGTTTGTTCAATGAGTGGTGGTAGGCTTAGCAGTTACTTAGCACTAGCAGATCAGCATCAATCAATCAAACCCAAATTTGGTGTATACAAAAAATTTAGTCATGTTCCTGTGTCCTCCATGATTTGACCATATGCATTGTTGAGGAATACAGTGGAAATGCATACTTAATGTACAATTGGCATGCCTGGAATAGGTGGGCTAGGTTGGGTGGTACGTTGTACTTAGGCTTAGTTGTAACTTAGTATTCTGGAATCAGAATGGAAGACTGGATTACTGTTGATAAATAGTAACTTAAGTAGTCGAACTGCGAATCCCCCGATATTACTTGTTGACCAGATGAGATCGGTCAATTTAGTTATTGCAATTGTTGTTTACATAAGTGTTTTTTGACCGTTGTTGAAAAATATTGTATTTGTTTGACACCATCCATCAATGTTTGTCTCTTTCTTATATCTTTCCTGTTCATCAGCACCCAGGGGCAGACCGACAGGGACTGGGCAGTCGGCGGGACACTCAGAACACCACCAGGAGGACACCGCTGAGGGCTCCTCTGCTGGCCCCAGTAAGTCTTCTTGTTTTTAATAATATTTCTTATTCCATAACTTTTACTGCCCCATATTTTTCCCGAACTATTGATTGTTTCCAAATGCTATTTTTTTACCACCAATTATCCTTCGATCTGTACGGTTTCAAAAATCTTATCCCTGCCTCCGCTATGATGACTCTGAGTACTACTACTACTACATACTATCAGTCTGTCTGTACTGTAGTAGCTAGTCTTGCCTAGTTGGCCAGTGCCACTCTTTGTGAAAGGTTGTAATATAAGACTCATATTCACCAGTAGCTCGAGCCATTGAGTCCAATCCGTTGGGTCGTCTTGTACTACTTTTACTCTTATTTATCTTGAGGCTTTGAAAATTCACAGCAACAACAGCCCTACCAGATTTATTACTATTTTGATATGATACCCTATAGGACATACTACTGTTGTAGGGATCTTGCACATACACAGACATTTGCACCAGAAAATAGGATGTTGGTGATGGTAGGTTGGACCTTCCTTGCACACCTCAATCAGAAATTCCGCACCCACCACAATTCCACTGCTTGACTATAGTACTGTCTTGTCATAACTATTAGGTCTCGGAACCCTCCCCCCAAGATACCCAACAAGTAGACAACCCAGAACATAACACACCCAACCTCTCAGTCGTGGAAGCAATTCACATGCACACCCTTACTTTAATTTGCTCACTCGTGTAAGTTAGTCCACACCAAATACCACCAAGTCTATGTAAGTTCACTAGACAGTAGCAGTGTGAGGCAGGTCATGTGGGCTCAAAGGTGTCTTAAGAAGCTGCAAGGTAACGTCACATGTGCAAAAATAAAAGACACAAAGGTAAAATGGTAGCATGGCTAGGGCTAATTAAGCAAAGGCTACAATGATCATATATAACTGTTAGTGTCTACTCTACTACTACCTGATTTGTACTAGTGATGTATGTTAGTATTAACTCATTTTTCAACCTTGCTACTGATCAATAGGGGGGTGGTGTATATGACGCCTAATAAATGTGTAATGTTTTCAAGGCGCACTACCGACCACCATTGCCGGGGCCAGCGAACAAGGCGACGCGGAGGGCGAGGATGCGGCAGTTGCTGCCGATACCGACGAGGGAGCGGTAGGGGGAGTGGCAGCACCAGTGGCAGGCGGTGGTAAGTGAGATTCATAATCCTTATCTATTGTTGAACTTGACAGTACACTCACTGCAAGGGTGTACTGTATGTATATGTATACTGTACAGTTGTGACTTAGGGCCCCATTAGGACGGTGGGCGGATTGCCCCCGCCGGGCCGGCTGGAATTCACTGCCGACACCGCAGGGGCAAACCTCCCGCCATCCCTGTAGAAAATATTCAGACCCCCCCACATGTCGACCAGGTGGAAAAGGGTTCAATATGCCGGTGGTGTCTCTCTGAACACACCGCCAGCCATATAATCTGCATTTTGGAATGCCTTTGCGTGGCGGCATTTCCATCCACCATGGAAAGGCATGCAGACATTGCAGAGTATGCTTGGGTGCCCCCATGGAGGGTACCTACCTATGCTATGGCACCCCCCGCCTTTCAAAGCAAAACGTGACAGGCTCCGTGCGGGGCCCATCATGTTGTGCTTGGAAAAGCAGCACAACATTTTAGCATTGCTTTCAGCAAAGCCAACCAGAATGTTAAAAAAACCAGGATGCGCCCGCCACTGTGCCGGGCGCATCATTCTAATTAATTGTCCCCACGGGACACCTACCCTTTTTAGCATGAGGGTCCACCCGCTATCCGATGTCGTAAGTAAGTATGAGTTGTTGGGGACATTTGAAGAGTGAACTAGAAGACGAGAATTCCCTTTAATTGGCATAGGAGCGGGAGTATTGAGTAACCAATGGCCTCATCTATCTGATTTCAACTCCGCTTTGACAGTTTTATGGAGAAGAGCACCTGGTGCACTGTTCAACTAAAAAGTGAAAGACGGGTGGAAGGAAGAAGGACGGGCGACATTTAAAATGTTATGTACTACTTTTTATTCTATAGTGCTACCCTACCATGCCACTATGTGTATAAATAATTACCTTGTCCTACTGTTTTTCTAAGAGTATATTTTACAATTGTCTTGTTTTTTTCTGTTTGATACACTGCTACTCCGAAACAAAATCAGAAGGAGTTGGCCGGCAAGGCACGGCGCCGGAAGCTGGAGGCAATCCAGCGAGAATACCGGTTGCTGGTGGTCTTAGCCGAGGAGGAGGAGGAGACTGCGGCTGCAATTGTTGAAGCCTCCTCCAGTGGCCCGGGCCCCAGCCACCGCCCTCCAGTGGTACGGCGCCACCGTCTGGTGGCTGCCCGCCGCCACCGTGCCATCTCTGGCACCCCCCCACTGTGGCTGCAACTGCCGCGCCCTTAGACGCCGCGTCGCCCGTTTAGAGGGCGAGATGCACCAGATGCATGTCCTCCTTGAGTCCCGCCCACCACTTAGTCCCTGTCATCCTGTTCTGCCCCTTTTTTAATTCTTGTTTGGGTGGGTGGGTGGGAACTTGTTTGGGCGTTACAGACTTCTATGGACATTGGTTGGGGTTAGGGAGGGGGGTGGGTCAGCTTTTGTGGGTTTAGTTTATTTTTGTTAGGGTAAATTAAATATATTTTTCTATGTTACATGCAATGTTGTTAATGTTTTGTAGGTGGGGTAACTGTTTTACATCACACTGTTTCCTTGCTGGTGCATGGCCGCCCATAGCCTGTGTTTGATTTCAATAATTGGCTGACTGTATAAGACACAAACAGATAGATGCGACACACCTCACTCATTGACTGGTTCTTCTAGTACTTTCAGTCTGTCCTCTAGTCTATGCATTCTTTGTACTGGTGTGTGAAAATGAAATCATTGACAACATGTCCATTATTAATTCTGCCTCCCCCAAACTTCTCTCTTACCGGTGCTTGATGTTTATGTCCAACTGTGGCATAGCACTGGCTGCATGGTGAAGATGGCTTCCTTTTTTCGTACATGCCATGATTGGGGTGGTGGTGGTGGTAGCATAGTAGTAGTAGTAGACACTGGCAGGGCGGCAGCATTTTCAAAAGAAGAAAAGGAGACAGTCAATCGCCTTTGAGAGACTGTTAGAGGAGTAGTTGAATGAAGTACAGTACAGAACTTACCGAGCAACAATAATATGCTCAAATATTTGACAAAAAAACAGAATGGTGGTTAGGATAGCCTACTAGACAGAGTTACAAACTATAGTTGTGTCGAGTCGCTTGACTAGGCCTACAGCCTAACAGTTATTGCTGTATATGAGGAATGACAACAAACAAATCCAATCAATGCCGGCAATTTATGCTGAGGTATATGTTTCTTTGTTAAAAAAAATAACCTCTGAAATATCCTACTCATGGGTGGCCAAGCAGAAGAAGATCATCGCTCTGCCTTGAAATTGAAGTAGTGTTGCTTTCACCACATCCGCCCCGGCAAGTGTGTGATTAAGTATTGGTGTACATTTAATTTAGTTACACCTCGACAATAAGTCACACAGCCCGGGGGAAGAGGGTTAGGCAGTGCTTTAAATGGGCCGGTACTCACCGGTACTGAGTACCGGCACTTCTTATTTTTACCGATCAGAGTACCGGCACTTCTTCACTGCTAAGGAGAGTACCGGTACTCATTGGAGGTAAATTAATTGGTTTTAGTGCTGCGAAGCTCAAGGCAGTCAGAGGGGAGCAGATCTGTACGGCCCTCTGACAGCAAAGCGCATCTCCAGCTCCTAGGTGAGTAACGGCTGAACCATTCAGCAGCGACTCCTGCTTTATGCAAAGGATGTCCCTGTTTTGGCCCTTCTCTGTCAATCACATTCACACTGTGCTTGTTGTGCCGTAACGATCCCAAGTGTAGAGTGTGTGTGTGCGTGTGCACCAGAGGCGCAACTAGAGGCAAATTTCTGGGGGCTAATTCTTCCACCAATAGGCAGAGTGGAGCTGCAGGGGCTCTTAAAAGGGGTGAAAAAAACAACCAAGCCTCATGCACATGCAAATGGTCTTTTAAAGACCTGTGAAGTACTCGGGTGTGGCTCTGCGTGTGCCAGGGAAGCTGTCTCGGCCCGGGCTGACACACACGATGGAGTGGTGGGGGGGAGGGGGTCGGGAGGGGGATTGAAGCCCTTTGATCCCAATGGGCATTGCGCACCTGGTGTGCGCGCCTGCTTCTGTGTATGTTTCAGTGTGAGAGAAAAAGCGAGCTCAGAGAGGAAAAGAATGTGGACAATCGCAGGAGGTAGTTTTAAAGAAATGCGTGGAATGCTTTTGTGTGTGCATTGTCTGCTTGTTTCTGTGTATATTTGAAGTATTGTGCCAATAGCAACCAAGTAGGAACAGTATGACAGTGAGAAGCTGGAAATATTGCAAGACAAGCAAACCTTAACATATCGTGTTTGGTCTTTATTTTGTGTAATGAGTTAACACTTTTTTTGTTTATATTGATACTTTTCTCACATGTTTTGGTATGTCCTGCAACTGGCGTAGTACTCATTATTAATGCTGGTATGCCAGAATCTCTTTTATTCTGAGGCACACTCATAATTAGCCTGAATAGTGCGGTTGATGGCTTGAATGTATTGATTTAAAAGCTCCTTCTATTATGATTTAGGGCCTGCTCCCAGCAGGTATTCACACCACTCGTTATCACGATATGCAGCTGTTAATCTGCATATATGGGATGTTTGAAGCTACTATCAAAGGAAATGCACGGGCAAAATGAATACTCTATGTAAATGGGCTAGTATCATCATGCCTCATCCCGCCTCTAACCCCGCCCACTAGCCACGCCCCTAGCTTGATTTAATGAGTACCTGCACTTATTTTTTCCCATTTAAAGCACTGGGGTTAGGGTTTGTTGAATGGATGGGAAGGGTTTTTTTGGGAAAGGTTTGACATAGAAAAACAGTATGCATACATAGACAAACAAACGACAATAATTGAAGACTACCATATCCATATGTTAAGGGAGAAAAAGGCAATGGATTACATACACTTCTAGTTCTTGTTCTGTTGTTCCGGCCTTAATACTTTTACAGATAGCAAATAGAAATTTTAAATATTGGTAGGGAAGAATCATAAACACAGAGCAAACCTAATGATGATAATAACAACTCCAAGAACACACTGTTGTAAAGATTGTATACAAAATATTAATCAAAATATTTAAAAGAAGATTAAAGTGGATACTGTTACTGTGTTATCCTGGTAAAAAATGTGGACTGGATTTGCATATCGGCATTCCTCTTGCTCCTCTCGTCCATCAATCTTGGGTGTGTCGCCTCGCCACTCGCCACTGCCCGGCTGGAATTTTTTTTTTCATTAATTGGTAAGGTAAGTATGCATTGTAATGTTTTCCAAAGTATAGGGCAAGGCCCGGCCTGTAATTGTAGATGGGAAAACCAAAGGGGATATTGAGAAACAAATGCACAAGTTATGGTGTAGTGCAACAAGAACACTTTCCGAGGTGGCATGTATGCATCATCTCTACTCTAGTCTGTTTCCAGCATTGACCTTCAACAGTAACAGGAGAGAGCAGGCCCACAGTGCTTAGCAGTAGCACATCCTAAGTTAACACTTTAGAGTCCTTTTTTTTTTCTCTCAAAGAGTTGGACAAACGCAAAGCACATTATCCATTCCAAACATAGCATTTTACAGTTTAAGTTAGTAAAATCAATGCACTGCAGTCATCCCACCGCTACACTCTATTCAACTTCTACACAGACATTTGGGTCTGCTGTGGATGTTGTTGACGTGTTTACCTTTAGGCTTTTCCGTTTTATGCCCCTCATGAAACATCCTCCTGACTTCATCATCATCTCTGATACTTTTACTGACTGACTGTGAAGATCAGCCTGCAGTATAAGTAAAATTTTTATGACACAACAAGAGTAGAAATATAAATATTACTGACTTCAGTCATTCTTTATTGTGTACAGAAAGATATATTACTAGTACACTTTGACATCACTTTGTGCACAACAAACAAACAACGGAAACACAAAGACCAATCGCTCAGAATCAGGTGTCCAATGCATGCCATTAATTGCCATCATTACCTGTTCCTTCTCATCTTAAGTTAACGGACCATCTATTTCGCCATCATCATGATGGACGGTGCTGTTGTGTCAATCATACTCATTGCGCAGATTGAATGAGTCCCCTTCCTGTATTGAATTAAAAGCAATGTATCACCAAGCTGCAGGAGAAGTACAAATTTCCTATTTGCAAGAAGGGGAAAATTGAATTCACCTTGAGTTAAGTTTAGTGTGTTCTGTAGAAAGTTGATTAGTGGCAGTGCACAATTACATAAATTCATGCACAACAAACACAACAAAATCTAAATCATTCAGTTTGCGACTCTGCGTACAATGCATGGCATCAATCATTACCTGTTCCTTCTCATCTTAAGTTAACGGACCGTCTATTTCGCCATCATCATGATGGACGGTGCTGTTGTGTCAATCATACTCATTGCGCAGATTGAGTGAGTCCCCTTCCTGTATTGAATTAAAAGCAATGTATCAGCAAGCTGCAGGAGAAGTACAAATTTCTTATTTGCAAGAAGGGGAAAATTGAATTCACCTTGAGTTAAGTTTAGTGTGTTCTGTAGAAAGTTGATTAGTGGCAGTGCACAATTACATAAATTCATGCACAATAAACACAACAAAATCTAAATCATTCAGTCTGCGACTCTGCGTCCAATGCATGGCATCAATCATTACCTGTTCCTTCTCATCTTAAGTTAACGGGCCTTCTATTTCGCCATCATCATGATGGACGGTGCTGTTGTGTCAATTATACTCATTGCGCAGATTGAGTGAGTCCCCTTCCTGTATTGAATTAAAAGCAATGTATCACCAAGCTGCAGGAGAAGTACACATTTCTTATTTGTAAGAAGGGGAAAATTGAATTCACCTTGAGTTAAGTTTAGTGTGTTCTGTAGAAAGTTGATTAGTGGCAGTGCACAATTACATAAATTCATGCACAACAATATCTATATCATTCAGTCTGCGACTCTGCGTCCAATGCATGGCATCAATCTTTACCTGTTCCATCTTATTTTCAGTTAATGGCCAGTCTCTCTCGGCTCTGAAAGGAGGATAGCTATAGTAGTCATCTGATTCATGCTCCACTTCTTTTGGAAGGACTAGGAAAGTTTGAATTTGTTGTTACCATCATCCAATCATCATTCATGAGGGAAATGGAATTGAGCAGGAGATTCAGTATGATGGAGCGGAGGAGCTGGATTCGGAGGACTGTACTGTCAAATAGCAGACACCTGAAACTTGTATATTAAATTAGAAGAGTAGAAGACGGTGGTAATGGATTTGTTGTGATTCACAAGTTTATAACCGGAACGACAGACACATAAACAAAGGGGGAAAAAAGGGAGGAAGACAGTAAGTGCGAGCCTAATTGTCAGGGAAGTATAGCTCGTCCACAAACTCTGGGGGTTCAGCCAGTAGTAGGTAATCATCTGACACAATACTTCCGTCACCTGAGCCGCTGTCCTCATCTTCCTCCGTTGATTCATGTATTGTGTAATTCAGTGGTATGAAGTGCTGATTCATTTTGATCATTGTTAATCTCTCCACGTTTTTTGGAGATAGACTGGTCCTTCTCAATGTTACAATGGAACCAGCAGCACTGAAAACACGTTCGGAAGAGACACTTGCGACAGGGCAAGCCAGATAGCTTATCACCAGCCTGCTGAGCTGTGGCCATTCAGACCTTTTCCTATACCAATACTGCAATGGGTTTTGATCAACGTACACCTCTGTTGGGTCGTCCAGATAGGCCTGGACCATCCGCTCAATGTTTAGGGTTGCTGCTGGTAAGCTTTTGTGCTGTTTTTTCTGTGCATCAGCACTGTGCTTACAAAGGCCCATCTTTACATACCAATCCTGTAATGATAATGATTGTACTCGGCCTAATGATCCAGTTATTGTTTCTGTAGTCGATAGTGATGGTGAGTGTTGTGATTGTGAGCCAAACCCACTGCCCTCAGCCGACGAAGTTGCACTTGATTCTGCATGGCCTGCTTCAGTACTTGTTGTGGGTTTATCTTGCGGGCTTTTAATTAGCAGCCCTTCGTTTTCCAACTTACTGGCTGCTTCAGCTATACAACTTTTGTAGTGGGCAACATCAATGTCGGAAAAAGCAAGGAATGTCTTCAGGAGTCCTAATTTTGCACGTGGATCCAGAATTGTGGCACAAATGTAATGTTCTTGTGACAACATTTTATTTTGTATCCTTACATTTTCAGCTAAGCGCTGGGATAAGCTCTCCACCAAGTCATGGGCTTGCCTTCTGTCCTCTACACCTTTGTATGATTCAGACACATTATTCAGCTCATGGTCTAGCGTTTGCAATAATGGGATAGCTTGGCCCATTGTACAGTCCTCCTTGCTGACTTCACGTGTGAAGACCTCAAAAGGAGACAGCATCTCAGTCAGGCATTTAATTAGGGTCCATTGATCCCTCTCAAGGTTCATGCCTTTAACACTAGCATCCCTGCTTCTGCACCAGACATATTCGTGGAGTGACCTGTGCTGTTTGTACAGACGATCAAGCATGTAATACGTTGAGTTCCAACGTGTTGCCACCTCCTGGATGAGTGCCTTGACTGGCATCCTAAGTTCACGTTGGATGATCCTCAGCTGCTTCCGAGCTTTAAAAGAATGGCTGAAATGAGTGCATATTCTTCGGTAGATGGCCAGTAAATTGCTGACTATGGGTCCTTTTTTCAGAAAGTCTTGAACTATAATGTTTATGCAGTGCGCCAAACACGGAACCCTGAAATAGGAACCAAGTTCCATGGCCTTAAGTACATTACTGCCATTGTCTGTGGCAACAAAACCAATACCAAGCCCTCTGGGCCGCAGCCATTCCAAAACCTTGCTGCGAAACTCGTGTAAAATGTTTTCAGCCATATGAGACTTCTCCATGGCGAACATGGCTACAGTTGCATGTTTCCGAGTACCTTCAAAAATCGCAGCTGTGTCAACAACACCTCATGCAGATAGTTTATCTCTAACCCCCACAAAAGAGATCCAGTGTGCAGTGATGCACATGTAATCTGTGGCTTGGCAACTGCTACACATGTCTGTTGTCAGGTGGATTTTGTGCACAGCACTCTGCTGCAAAGCTTGTCCAACCAATTCCAGTACATCATGATATAGTGCCGGAACAGCAATTCTTGCGAAATAGGACCGGCTGGGAACTTTCCATTTCGGGCAGATGGCAGACACAAATTCAAGGAAAGCCCCTCCTTCCACAAATGAAAAAGGAAGAAGGTCGAGCGCTAACATTTTAGCCAGCTTCGCATTGTACAATCGTGCCGTTGGGTGGTTGCGTTGGAACTGCCCCTCCAACCTAAACATGCTCTCAATGGTAGGCTGGCTTACTTTCCTTAGTGGTGCTGTTTTCATTAACCCACTAAGGCTCAACGACACAGATTGTCTCATTGAGGTACTCGCCGGTCACCTTGGTGTCTCACCCAGACTCTGAGTTTGGCTCTTACTGCGGTGCCACTCTGATGTTACTGAGGAGGATGTGGGCATTACCACTGCACTACTGGGGACAGGACTAGAAATGCCTCCCTCTTCTTCACCTGCCACCGCAATAATATCGCTCTCTGATTCATCCTGACCAACTTCAATGGGTTGAGTTTTTCGACTGTATTCTTAGATGACTTGCTTGTCCTCCGGTACCATAGTTTGTACCAAGCTTACCACGCCGAACACCTTGCCGACAAATTGAGCATATAGCAATGTTCTCCTCCTTGGCGCTAACAGAAAATAAGTCCCAAACTGGGGAGGAGAACTTTCTGGCACTGCTGGATGTGCCACTTCCAACACCAGATGAACTGGAGGGGTTGCATGAAATGTGACCCTGTGCACCTAGACTGTGACTTTTACTACCACTACCTACTGAGATGGTTGAGCTAGATGTAGGTCCCTGCCGGGCCTTGGAAAATATGGCAGCTGGAGGTAGTGGTGGTGTAACCTGTGTTGGTGATATCCGTGCTACATCCCGCTCAGTAGCAGCCTTTCTGGATAGGGTGAGAATGTTGGTCTCCAATCCCTTTGGGGCGGGAGTAATGTGCGTGATGACTGGCTCGTCTTCATCAACATCATCACCCCCATCTTCTACATCTACCTCCATAACTCTAAGTTTTTCTGGGACCTTCCTTTTCAGAAGCATTGTCTGGTGGCGTATATCACTCTCAGACTGAGCTGGTGGGAGCCAAGTGGCATCACGATCATCAGAAGCGGGGCTTGAAGAAGAAGATGATGGACTAAGCCTCCTTTTCCTTGCTGGTGGTCTGGAAGACAATAGATCTTCTGAAACAGTGGTTTCACTTTGCTCCAATTTGTCTGCAGGAAGCTCGATTTCCTGAAATGCCCCTAAATCAGGAGCAACAAATACTATGGTGGGCTGCGGCGGCAGCTGCTGTTCTTGTTGCGGCGGCCGCTGCTGTTCTTGTTGCGGTGGCCGCTGCTGTTCTTGTTGCGGCGGCTGCTGCTGTTCTTGTTGCGGCGGCTGCTGCTGTTCTTGTTGCGGCGGCTGCTGCTGTTCTTGTTGCGGCATCTGCTGCTGTTCTTGTTGCGGCGGCTGCTGCTGTTGTTGTTGCGGCGGCTGCTGCTGTTCTTGTTGCGGCTGCACACTGATCTGCTGAGTTTGCGCCTGCATTGAACTTGATGGTGTACTACTTTGCGGTAATGACATTTCTTCAACATCGCTGCTCGTTAGTAGACTGGCTACCTCTGCGACACTAAAGCCCTTGTGCCTAGGTTGCTGTAGTTGGACCGCTGTGCTGCTCCCAGCTTGGTTCCCGGACAACGCTGCTGCAGGCGTAACTTTTTGGGTGCCAAAAAAAGACATTGTCTGGCACACCACCAGTCGTGGTTAATGGCACTTCCTTTTTCTGTTCCTTCTTCTCACAAGCAACTTTCTTGGTACTGGACCTGGTACCTTTCTTTGGGGCCATCTTCTTCAGATGTCAGGCAGGATGCAGATGCATAACAAGTTCTGGTCACACGTGGACGTGATGCGCAGCAGGACTTCTGTCTGGCTGGCAGTACAACGGGTAGCCGGGTGATGCTGATGACACCTCCTACTCTTTCTTTTGTGCACCTAAAAGCAAATAAGCCAGGAGAAGAACATCAGTGAAATGTTGCATTTGTTGTTGTGGTTCAGTTACTTAGTACTGTACTAGTGCAAACAAAAGATAGTCTAGCCATTTATGACTTTTTTTTTTGAACTAGGGCTATGTTATACTACTGTGTACAGCCACACACTACACTCTCAGTAAGGAAAGGAAAGTTAATAATAACCACCAAAATACAAATGTAATGGAAGTGGGGTGGACCCTATTTGCCATTAAATTATTTGAGCATCTCAGCATCCATGGAGCTGCTGCTGGCAAAGGGGGTGGATGGATGGAAGCAGTAAGCCAAATAGCCAATAGGAAAACCATGCAGGCCTATGGCAAAAGCAGGACACTAATAACTCCCAGTCCAAACACCCAAAAAGGCCACACCCACATGGACACTCACAAATCACAAACAAGCCGGGGGCCTGGAGAACAGAACACCAGGAGCTGACAAAAGGCCTATAAAAGCCAGGTAAAGGATGCATGCTAAAGCACACTGCTCTGCCTTTTTAATGCAACAAAATGTAAATACGAACATTCACAGGCCCCAAAAAGGTCTGAAGGGTGCATGCATTGCACACCAACAACACACCAGTGACCAGACACACACATCAAAAGCATGTCTTTAAGACAACCAACATCAGAAAGGCCACCCCCAAAAAGCACACTTCCCCAACTCAATCCAGTGCCATCCATGCCCTAAATGAAGTCTAAATTCAACGGACCACACAGAAAACACTAGATTAATAAAGCTGTGGCTACCTGCTCTGATCCTAGTGGATGAAAGCAGGCCTGTTGGCGGACAAGGCCAGGCAAGCTTGCAGGCCTAGGCTTCAAAATGGCCACCAGCCACATGGCCAGGCCCAACAACATCAGAAAGGCCACCCCCAAAAAGCACACTTCCCCAACTCAATCCAATGCCATCCATGCCCTAAATGAAGTCTAAATTCAACAGACCACACAGAAAACACTAGTCTAATAAAGCTGTGGCTACCTGCTCTGATCCTAGTGGATGAAAGCAGTCCTGTTGGCGGACAAGGCCAGGCAAGCTTGCAGGCCTAGGCTTCAAAATGGCCTCCAGCCACATGGCCAGGCCCAACAACATCAGAAAGGCCACCCCCAAAAAGCACACTTCCCCAACTCAATCCAATGCCATCCATGCCCTAAATGAAGTCTAAATTCAACAGACCACACAGAACACACTAGATTAATAAAGCTGTGGCTACCTGCTCTGATCCTAGTGGATGAAAGCAGGCCTGTTGGCGGACAAGGCCAGGCAAGCTTGCAGGCCTAGGCTTCAAAATGGCCACCAGCCACATGGCCAGGCCCAACAACATCAGAAAGGCCACCCCCAAAAAGCACACTTCCCCAACTCAATCCAATGCCATCCATGCCCTAAATGAAGTCTAAATTCAACAGACCACACAGAAAACACTAGATTAATAAAGCTGTGGCTACCTGCTCTGATCCTAGTGGATGAAAGCAGGCCTGTTGGCAGACAAGGCCAGGCAAGCTTGCAGGCCTAGGCTTCAAAATGGCAACCAGCCACATGGCCAGGTACAACAACATCAGAAAGGCCACCCCCAAAAAGCACACTTCCCCAACTCAATCCAATGCCATCCATGCCCTAAATGTGCTTGAAAATGAAATACATTCAAAAAACACCAAAAGGAACAGTTGCTTCATCATGCACACACCCATGAGGCCATGCCCATGGCTAGCTCGGGCCTACTACTACTACCCACACATTTAAAAAAAAAAAAAGGAATGATGATAATTATCAAAAATAAATTGTAGTTACAACAACTGCAATGCCCACAATCAAACAGACACAACAACCACTTACTTGTAAAATATCCTATTCCAAAAATCCTCAAATCCAATTGCAATGATGCAGCAGACAAAAAGAGTGATCTTTCCAGCTCCAAATCCAAAGGCAGAATGAGCAGGAGATGGACAAAGCACTGGGAGGAGCCTGCTGGACAGGAACAGGAAGTTGGAGATTCTGTGTCACTTCCTCCCTCTCTCCACCTTTTTAAAAAAGGACTCCTTGCACAAAAAAGGACAGCCAAATGTCAATGTAAGGAGTTGTTTTCATCCAAAATCAGCATTTGCAGAAGGTTTCATGCTGCTAGAGCTGATATTCCTCTCCAAATTGAAAATGTACATGTTCGAGTTCTCGAGCTTCACATTACTTCTGCCGGCGTGTCGAAAATGACATGATCGCGTTCTCTTCGTCCCTATCGCGTTGGATATGACATGTTCGGGGTCTCTTTCTTCTGTTCGCGTTCGATTAGACGTGCCTGCATCCTCACCCTCTCGCTCGCGATGTAGAATGACGTGTTCAAGAGCTCAATCTTCTCATACTCGCGCGGTGCATGATCGTGAGAAGAATGACGTGTTCGCGCAATAAATGACGTCATCGCGCGACAATGCGAGCGCAAACAGTTGCGAGACAGCGCAAAATGGCTACCAACAATCCAATATCTCGTGGAGAACGCGACCGGGTTGGGAAAACTTGTCAGCAAACGCGGGGATTCAGGTAAGGCGATCGCGCGCACGCAAGAATGTATTTTTTTACAGCGCGAGCAAGAAACAAATTATCGCTAAGCTGCGGAATGCGGAAATTTTGACATTTTCGCGCTTTCCGCGGAACGCGAAAATGCCAAATTATCGCAATTTCCATGAACGGAACGGAATTTTGGCCCAGGCCTAGTAGTTACTCACAAATGTACCACAGACACATCCATTCACTCACCAACACACCCATACACGCACTCACCCACCCATACAGCCCTACACAGATATACTCTTGAACCCATACACCCAGTGAATCTCCCACTCACACATCTATGCACAGAGTCGCACAGCCCTACCCACCCACACAGACACTCAGACACCCATACAGATACTCAGACAACCAATCAGTAACCCATATAGACACTCATGTAGCTATTCACTAACTCATGCAGCCGCTTACACACCAACTGACAGACTGATACAGACATTCCCACAGTTTAGTCACTAACCCATACATTCAGTAAAACACATTTAATCATTCACTTATATGGTCAGTCACGCACCTACTAAATCATCCATTCAGACACTTATACACCCACTCATTCTTCAATACACCTTGTCATACATATATGTAAAACATATTTAAACTTTACAGAAATTATTTAGTATAATTGTGTAGGTGAGTAAATGGGAGGGTGATTGATTCTTCGCATGACGGACTATGTGTGTAAGTAGCTCTATGGGTAAGTGACGGTGTATGAGTGTCTGTATAGGAGTGTTTCTGATAGTGTTATATTGATGAGTGACTGCATGTATGAGTGACTGTTTGGGTGAATGAGTAAATCTGTATGTAGACCTAGGAATCAGTGAGTGGGTATGTAGTAACTGGTTTTGGTGTGTCTTTAATTTCGAAAATGGTAGTCTGTATTTTAGAGTGGATGTATCAAAGGTTATATTAGGGTGTGAGGAGGTGCATAAGATTATCACATGGATGATGTCATCAGTGATGTCATTTGAGATTTCATCAGTGATGTCACTGACCATATCATGAATGATGTAATATGTGACGTCATCAGCAGTGCATTGCAGGGGCGCGAGTTATAGTAAGATCAAATAACAATAACGGCCGAATTTCTCTGGTTCGTACGAGTGAAATGTCCAACTAACTATAACGTCCCTGAAACTGTTTTTAAATGCTAATTTCTAACTATAATGTCCCTGAAACCTATGTTGTTTTCTGTAAATATATTTTTATATATATATATATATATATTGCTTTTTACCATCAGTGCATGCTCTATCTGTAGTGAACACCTTCTGCACTCACGTGTTTTTGGAAACAGGTAACCAAGGAAATAATAATTGGTATGTTTTGCGTGGATCCCACAAGGTTTACTTACCCAGAAACCCCTGTAAATTTGATTCATTGACAAAAATGAATCAATTCCTCACATTTCTGTGTGGGAAAGTTGTGGGATCATAGGGTTATTACAAATTTCCTACCATCTAGCGTTCCGCAGGTATCCTGATAAAAATACTACCTCACTTGTTTAGGTGGGCCAAGTCCCAGCCACATGGAAGGGCCCAAAGCATATTGTGGCAGCATCAAAATTAATGATCACAAAACGACCTGGTTTTTCAAGGGGGTCACTTGCGTTCTTGGTCCTGGGCTCGGTGGCCATAGGGAAACCTACCAAACCCAAATAGTTCTGAAAACTAGACAGTCAGGGGAGTCCAGGGAGGTGTGGCTTACCTGGCTCCCCCAATCCCCCAATAACCATTTAGCCTAATGGTCTGCGCATTTTGCCCCGAATTATTATGGACCCTGTTGTAGAGAAAATGTATTTAATTGTTAGGAATCAAAATTCCTTTTTCTATCTCCCTGTCTGCTTTTGGACAGGTTAGTGTTTTTAAGTAGAATTGGGTGAACTCTCTTTGTATGTTGTCTATTAGGAGCAGTCGATGATTTGCTGCTGATGTGTATTTATCTTGGCATTTATCACAATATGTCCTAGTTATAAAAAGGGACATATTGGATCAAAGGGATGTGGACTAGTATCTTCTTTAAGTTTGTGTCTGATGTTCATTTTACGCCATGAGTGGCCCATTTTTTATCATGACAGTTGTGTCCATGGGATCTCCTCATTCAGCCAAAATGTCATACTCGATAGTCTGTAGATCCATCTCTGTTTGTTCCTCAATAGTTGCTTTTCGCTTGCTGTAGGTGGGAACTTTTCTATTATAGCCCAAGTGAAGTCATTCTCTGAGTGCCCCTCCGATAGAAAGTGGCACATCATCTCTGTGTTTTTTTGCAGCAAATGGTGCTTCTGTGTTCAGTTTCACCTTAATTTTGGTCATGCCAATGTACTTCAGCCAACATTTGCATGTGATTATGTATACCACATTTTTATTATTGCAATTTCTGTGTTTATTTAGGATCCAAGATGTGTGTGTAGTCCCAAGTCTAACTCTTTGGTTGCATTTGTAAGTGCACACATGTTACATTGTCCACATGGATAATGGCCAGTTTTCGCTGGCAAATTCAACAAAGTTAGAAGTTCCCCTCTTCTTTCCATTTTGGCCTTGTGTGGGTGAGTAGGTCCTTCAGGGCTCTCCCTCTTCTAAATGTGAACATCATTTTTTCCAAGGTGAGAGTGGCTGATGGTAAAGTATTTCAATGCCATAGGGCTATTTTCTTCACTGTGTTTGCATGTGTTCCATATGTGGTGACACAAACCTGTCTGTTGGATTGTGTTTTTAAGGGGTTACAGCAGGGATTCTCTCTGATTATTTCTGGCTCTTTTTCAAGCCTTTTTCATCAGGAGCCTGGGGTACAATTTGTCTTCCAGTTTGCTTCTAAGGAGAGCTGAAGGTCTGTCATAGGTGAATATTTTTGGTGCAGTTTCTGTGAAGTCTAAGGAATTAACCCACCATTAGATTATCCCCTAGGGCCTTTGGGTAAAAGCTGTCGTACCAGAGTAGGTTGTTCACATCTGTGGATTTGTAGAATACCTCAGTTATTGAACAGTTTTGTTTTGCCCA
The DNA here is from genome assembly GCF_964204655.1 of Triturus cristatus. Taxonomy (NCBI): domain Eukaryota; kingdom Metazoa; phylum Chordata; class Amphibia; order Caudata; family Salamandridae; genus Triturus; species Triturus cristatus. The sequence continues at coordinate 620,650,392 of NC_140582.1, forward strand.
TATTTTGAGGTCCAGGAGGGTTATCATGTTCTTGCTAAGTTTCATTGTAAACCACAGGAATATATATCTTGTGTTCAGCCAATCCATAGATTCCTGGGCTTCCTTCTCTGATCCTCTACAGATCACCATTATGTCATCTAACAATCTCTTCCACAACTTGATGCCTCTGGTGAAAGGACTGGTGTTTTTAAATATGTTTTTCTGTTCAAAATCAGATAGGCTATTCTAGTAGCATACATTGTTTAGTTACTGAGCGTGAACACACATCAGTAACTTTCTAGAATGGAAAACATTTTTTTAAAAAAATTTCAAAGCACAAAACATATGTGAATGGTGTACCTACATCCTTTCTCAAGTACTTCTTCTGCTTCTAAATCATATATTCAGCATTTCTCAAACAAAAGTTACACTCCAAATGAAGGTAGCACAAGAACTCTCAAGGAATTCTGAGCTTTTAATCCTCCTCAATTAAAAAAAAAATAAGTTTAAAGAAATAATACCTCCCTCACGATATACATGAAATGTCATCAGCCTTGTTAAACATAGATCACCATTAAACATATATGCAATTTCTCAATAGATGCACACCTTCAAGTCATCTTTCCAAAAATATTTACCACTCTGCATCTTTTAGTGAAATAAAAAGCCCCACCATCTATATCGCTATATGCAAACACAAGAACCATATCTCATCATCTAAGAATATGCAAAGCGGCCATATAAGTTAAAAACCACGTTGACAAACACTTCCTAATACATACGTAGCAAGTATTACTTCTTTCTAATTCATATACAGGCAGACAACATGTTCTCATGTGACTTCACTACTCCTGTTTAATTTTGTTACTAAAAGTACTTCAACGCCAAGAATACAAATAACAGATGTATCTGTTCTACAGATGATAATTAGACATTTAAAAAATTCTTAGTTCATCATTGCAACATTCCACAATACAATGCTATTATTTTTCAATAAAGTACACAATGTAAAAAAAGAGAAAAATAATTACTTTTTCTCTAACTTCCCAAAAAATTCACAACTAACCTCTTGAACCCTTCCCCTCTAATAGATACAGTTCTTATGATATATTTTTCATATCAATGTGATACTCTTTTTTATATATCAAACAAGTAATCTGTGGGTCTGTCGAGCTCAAAACAGCTCTAGAGCATAAACAGTATAAGCATACGGCTCCTACTAGAACATGGAGGGAGTCCTATTAAGAGGACGGAATCCAATCGTCCACCGAGGTGGCATGCTTCATCATCTGGGATCTCCTCTTGGTTCTAATCCCTAGTGCAACCAAGGGCTACAACCCCCTCAATGTGAGGGAGGAGCTCAAGGATCTTTTATTGATCAATTGATCAGCTCTCCTAAAATCCGTTTAATGCGAAGCATAAGGAATATAAAGGGTGATGGTTGCAGTGCATAGAGTGGTGATGTGAAAGGTGATATAAAATTGGCTACCAAGAGAAAAAAGAATTTATTAGTTAACTCTTGTTGTCAAGGTTAAAAACAGTGCAAGTGCAGGCTGAAAAATGTTGACTGCACTGGTCCAAATAACAAGTCTACATGTTTCAGCCATGAAGATCAATATCTGATCGTGGCCTTCCTCAGGACTTAGATGGTGATTGCTACTGCAATGATTATGTGATAAACTTAATAGTGATGTGGTTGGAAAGATACAACCTACAAAAACCTGTAGTCTTGTTTGTGAAAACCCCACAGGACTGTTGTTGTCACCCATAGATATACGGGTGAACACCTCATCTCACCTGGCAACAGCTCAAGACGTGAGGCAACGCTCTCTTCGTCGGTACCCAGGGTACCCGTGGATTACTTGTTTTATATATAAATGCACTGGGGAATTCCTCCGCACAGGTCTTTAAACTTTTTCTCTGAGACCCTCTATCTATTGTAGTGTATACTCTTTTTTATCACACTCCCATGTACATCTTTATTTCTAATGTAATCTTTATAAAGGATTAAAAAGTTATGTACATATTAGTGAATTCAGTTTGCAGATTATATTGTTGTTTTATCTCTTTCTGGATAGCTTTAACTAAGCACAAGAATGGTACACCACTCTCATACAAAGTAACCATTAAATGGCAACCTCTTGAACTTTACACTCTGTGATCAAGAGAAAGGCTGCAAATGGAATCATGTCTTACATTTTAGACTATACTATCTCCACTTGTAAATGGTTAGTATCTGTTATCTGTAGTGGAGAGGTGTGGCTCACTGGTTAGAGGCGGCAGACCCGTAAGCTGAGAATCGGCCAGGGACCAGGGTTCAATTCCCGACGCGGCAGGGTCGTTGACCAGGGTCAAAACAGACTCGATAATTCTCGCCTCGGTACCTACTCTAACCAGGAACACACTCGGCAACTCTGGGCATTAAGCTTGCCTCATCTCTACAACGGCCCCCCACAGACGCCGGGGATGCCTGGTTTCACCTTGGAGATACCCAGAAAGGGACCATCTCACAGGGATAGCCAGGACGGGTTCCCCAGCAGTCTAAAGCGCCGGGACGCCCCGTTGCTGGGGTAGCTGTGCGCTTTACAAGTCTACAACATTTAACATTTAAACCTTTACCTCCCTTTCAAAAAGAGATTCCTATCTATGTGTGTTCACAATAGATTTCGCGATGATCGAGGAGAAATCACGAAAAACCCAGGAGTTCAAACCTCTATCTAGCTTCTTTTTTAAAACATTCAAATACTAGACAACAGTTTATTACACAGTCCTGAGATGGAAATTAAAGCTTAACATTACTTAAGTTGTGTCATTACTCCTCAACTTTAAAAAAAAATGTTCTGTCTCTTTAACACCCCTAGCCACAAAACACTCTTAGCTCAGTGTACCGAGCAACCCAGTGTAACTAGTAGGTCACAAGTTCAGACCACATTCTAGAAGGAACATGCTACTTCACAATGACATACAGCAAGTGTGCTTTACTCCATAGATTCAAAATCATAACCTATTACTTCTTGCTAAGGTATCCAACACACTACTAATTCTATTCACTTTTGTGCTGACAACATCCAATGAAAAATATATATATATATATATATATATATATATATATATATATATATATTACCTACTGGCGGTCGCCAGTAGGTAGTTATAGTTAGGACCCTGTTTCCATAGGAAAACCGCAACATTCTATTTGGAATAACTTTGGCGCCGGTCGACGAATCCTCGCGAAATTTTCAAAACTAATGGGGCACTACGCTCCGCTCCTACCCTAAAAGTCTCGGGGGGATTCGTCAAGCGGGGGCTGAGATAAAAGGGGGGTCCCAAAACGCGTTTTTCCCATGCATTTTTCCATAGGACCTTTAGACACAGCTACAGCCCGAACGGCTGAACAGAGTTACTAGAAATTTGGCAGAGAGGTAGTCCTCAGGTCAAGGAAGTGCCTTTTGTAGGTCTGGTGTAAATCTGTTCAGTAGTTCCTGAGAAAATAGCATTTAAATCAATATATATATCTGAGCCAGCTTACGGTGCGCTTACCGTGCGCTTACCGTAAGCTTACCGTACGCGTACGGTGACGTGCGCGAGCGCGATTCTGATTGGCTGTTAGATCTTAGTAAACATTCGAATCGGTCGAAACCAGGAAGCGGCGGCCGCCATTTTGTGTGTTTCACTCAGAAAAAAAAGGGTGATAACTTGAAAAGGGGGCAAGGAAGAGAGTTACAGACCCCCTAACATTTGAAAGGGGGTCAAAGAAGGACAGAAAAGTACAAAAAAAAATGTATTAATTTTTAAAAAAAATCGCGGGGTACGCGTACGGTAAGCTTACCGTAAGCATACCGTACGCGTACGGTAGAAAAAAAAGAAATAAAATTCAGATTTAAGTGTTTAGATATTAGGGGGCTCTAAAAAGAGCCGTTGTGTTTATGAAGTGATTTGATTTTTTAGTGGTACCTACAAGTAAGTACCGACGCAGAGTCTAAGGTTCAAGAGGAAGACTCTGTTCCCTTCATCAGTGAAGTGTACACCATCTCCTCTATAAATGTCTTGCATGTCGTAACGCAAGTTGTTGTTGTAAATGGAACCCATACCATAGTCTCGGAGGAAAGCAGAAACAGATTTGTTGACGTGCTTTCTTGCTTTGTCAATCTGCGGACAAAATTGATTGGACCAGTTCCATTTTTGCCTTTGGCATATGTTAGAAAACACAAAGGCAGTTTTAGGGAAAAGTGAAAACAGTTGTGCAAAGGTGTCCTTCATAAGCATTTCCAGACCTACCCCAGTCAAAGTGCCTAGGTCATTGCCACCACAGTGCACTATTATGAGGTCAGGGTGTTGGATTTGCATGAAGGATTTCACCAATGGCATCAATTGGTGCCACTTTAACCCTCTCTGACCAATCCATTTAATGTCTACATTTGGCAAAGCAAGGTCTCTCACCATACCTGTTTTCTCTGCATACTTTTCACTCCAGAAGACATAGCTGTGTCCTACAATCCACACTGTGAACATCTTCCAAGGAGATCTGGGTGCACTCAGGAGGTGTAATTCAGTAGAATGGTAAAAAGAAATGAAAGACAGTTTGGAAATGGAGGCATACATATTTTATTTAAAAAAAAATAACTGATTGGCTGTTTCATACCATTCTACACTAAAAACTAGGCTGTATGTGTAAATTTATAGAAGCATGTTTTGTATTGGTACAGAAAAATGTGTTACCAAAGAACAGTACTATGGATTTGCTGTTAGGTTTGAAAAGTCAAGCACTCCTGCTCTTTGGAAATGAAACATAGTGTGATGAACTTCTGACCTAACTCTACACAGCAGTGTTTCAAGAGCAGTTGCTATGGTAGCAGGCAGAAGTCAAGTTGGGGGAAGGGTACTAGGCTGAAGTCAAGTTGGGGGAAGGGTACTGTTGGAAAAGGGTTGGTTTTCAACCAATAGAAATGTGTGATTACATTTGAAAAAAAGGGGGAAGCACTGAGATTTGAAACTAACATGTATATGTGTGGAAAAAGAGAGGGAAACTTTGCCATTATCTGGTTCTGCTGAGAGGAGAGAGGTGTACAGAACAGAGATCCTGGCTCTGATAATCTGCTGTTTGAGTGCCACATTTCTTTCACAACTAACTAATTTTAAAGGTGAGTTAAGAGTTTGAGAGGGGATGTATATGGTAAATTAAGAAATGAATAATAGAATTGGAATTCCTTTTGTTGAAGTTGTGTTTATCATTTTGTGTTTTGGGAGAAATTTAAATGTGAGGAACATGTAAATTAATATGGACTATGTTTTCACCATAAATTAAGGTGTACTGGTATAAATAAGGAATACTTTTAGGGTTTGAGGTTCCAGTCAGTAATGCAAATACATTCAGCATCACTAAGGCTGGTTGCCCTTGCTGGAGTGTAGTCAGTCACCCAGGTTACACATGTTGCTGGTCTCAGAAAGCTGTTTGGTATTGCTCTGGTGATTTTACATTTGCATTAGATGGAAAGGGGGAGCTATTTTTTTATGCAGAAGCAGACTCTTAGCACACACCCAGCTGCTTATCCTGTGGAATCATGCACAGTATTACAACCGAGTGGGGTTTGAGGTTGCAGTGAGTAATGCAAATACATTCAGCATCACTAAGGCTGGTTGTCCTTGCTGGAGTGTAGTCAGTCACCCAGGTTACACATGTTTCTGGTCTCAAAAAGCTGTTTGGACATGTGCTTTTTTCAGAATATGAAAAGTGGATTCAAAATGTGTCAGACTGTAAAAGTACTTATCACTTGCAAAAAAAAAGAGTAGTAAGTGTGCTTTCAAATTGGCAAAGAAATTTCGTTTTCTGACTAATATGAAAACATGACTCTGTGTGCAAAGAGGAATTATAGACAGAGATTTATTGCGTATTACTCTGGTAATTTTACAGTTGCATTAGTAGGAAAGGGGGAGCTATGTTTTGTGCAGAAGCAGACTCTTAGCACACAGCCAGCTGCTTATCCTGTGGAATCATGTACAGTATTCACAACCAAGTGGGGTTTGAGGTTGCAGTCAGTAATGCAAATACATTCAGCATCACTAAGGCTGGTTGCCCTTGCTGGAGTGTAGTCAGTCACCCAGGTTACACATGTTGCTGGTCTGAAAAAGCTGTTTGGACATGTGCTTTTTTAAGAATCTGAATAGTGGATTAAAAATGTGTCAGACTGTAAAAGTACTTATCACTTGCTAAAAAAAAGAGTAGTAAGTGTGCTTTCAAATTGGCAAAGAAATTTCGTTTTCTGACTAATATGAAAACATGACTCTGTTTGCAAAGAGGAATTACAGGCAGAGATTTATTGCGTATTGCTCTGGTAATTTTACAGTTGCATTAGTAGGAAAGGGGGAACTATTTTTTTATGCAGAAGCTGACTCTTAGCACACACCCAGCTGCTTATCCTGTGGAATCATGCACAGTATTCACAACCGAGTGGGGTTTGAGGTTGCAGTCAGTAATGCAAATACATTCAGCATCACTAAGGCTGGTTGCCCTTGCTGGAGTGTAGTCAGTCACCCAGGTTACACATGTTGCTGGTCTCAAAAAGCTGTTTGGACATGTGCTTTTTTAAGAATCTGAAAAGTGGATTCAAAATGTGTCAGACTGTAAAAGTACTTATCACTTGCCAAAATAAAGAGTAGTAAGTGTGCTTTCAAATTGGCAAAGAAATTTCGTTTTCTGACTAATATGAAAACATGACTCTGTGTGCAAAGAGGAATTACAGGCAGAGATTTATTGCGTATTGCTCTGGTAATTTTACAGTTGCATTAGTAGGAAAGGGGGAGCTATTTTTTTGTGCAGAAGCAGACTCTTAGCACACAGCCAGCTGCTTATCCTGTGGAATCATGCACAGTATTCACAACCGAGTGGGGTTTGAGGTTGCAGTCAGTAATGCAAATACATTCAGCATCACTAAGGCTGGTTGCCCTTGCTGGAGTGTAGTCAGTCACCCAGGTTACACATGTTTCTGGTCTCAAAAAGCTGTTTGGACATGTGCTTTTTTAAGAATCTGAAAAGTGGATTCTAAATGTGTCAGACTGTAAAAGTACTTATCACTTGCCAAAAAAAAGAGCAGTAAGTGTGCTTTCAAATTGGCAAAGAAATTTCGTTTTCTGACTAATATGAAAACATGACTCTGTGTGCAAAGAGGAATTATAGACAGAGATTTATTGCGTATTGCTCTGGTAATTTTACAGTTGCATTAGTAGGAAAGGGGGAGCTATTTTTTTGTGCAGAAGCAGACTCTTAGCACACAGCCAGCTGCTTATCCTGTGGAATCATGCACAGTATTCACAACCGAGTGGGGTTTGAGGTTGCATTCAGTAATGCAAATACATTCAGCATCACTAAGGCTGGTTGCCCTTGCTGGAGTGTAGTCAGTCACCCAGGTTACACATGTTGCTGGTCTCAAAAAGCTGTTTGGACATGTTCTTTTTTAAGAATCTGAAAAGTGGATTCAAAATGTGTCAGACTGTAAAAGTACTTATCACTTGCCAAAAAAGCAGTAGGAAGTGTGCTTTCCAATTGGCAAAGAAATTTCGTTTTTTGCCTAATTTCAAACCATGACTCTGTGTGCACACAGGAATTGTTTTTAGATATTTAATTTGTGAAGGTGTTATTGTGATTTTCACTTGTAGGAAAGGGGTACTTAGTATTTTAAGATTTGAAAAGATCATAAAAAATGTAGTAATATATTTAAATAAAATAAAGAATTTTTTTTTTAGTTTTTTTCAGGTATTGCTGAAGAGCAGTGAACAAAATTTAAGATGCCTACAAAATCCAGACTAAAGAAAAACCACAAAAAAAAACCTATATTTGAAGACAACTGGAGGACCTAAGTTAGTTGGAGATGCTCATGTTGGGAAAAAGAGAAAGTCTTCTGGCAAGATTTTTTAAAGAAAATCTTCAAAAAAAGGAAAAATGTACAAAATGTCTGTACTGGAAAGAATGTTTTAAATAGAAAAGAACAGGAAAAAATTTAGCATTTAGTTAATGCAAATATACCTTCAGAAACAATAAAGATTAACTTAAACAGAAAAACAGCGTTTAAAGAGATACGTAGAAAAATGTTTCAGAGAAGAGTTATGTCCAATTTGATAAAGGATGTGAAGAAATATAAGCAAAAGGCTAAATTTTATAAGAGAAAAAAAAAATTGAAGCCATTACAGCTAAGGCATTAGAATTAAAAAGGAAACTATTCATTTTAATTTTGAATAGGATGCGTACATTAGATAAAATGGTTAATGTACTGAAATCACAAACCAAAAGGAAAAGAGAAGTGAAAAGAACAAACTTTTGTAAAGTGTTTTTAGGAGAATGGATGCATAGTTCAAGTAGTGAACCTTTTTTAATGAAGAGAGTTATTTTCAAAGTAATAGTTTGCTGCATGCAGTTGACACCAGAGGTCGTGCTTATGAAGTGAAAAATGGTTGTATAATGGAGAAGGAGAAAATGGTTCCAAGAGATGAGGTACAAGTGATCGCGGATGAGGCTATGGGGAGACGTCCTAAAGCCCCAGTGTACACTTGGAATTGTAGTAGTATTTGCACTGTGCGTCAGGAATCTATTGATAAATTTCGTGAGTTTCTAAGAGAATATAGTAAAAAAAAGTGTAAAACAGAAGATTAAGGTGCTTCAAAGTCTAGATCCATGTAGAGTGAGAGAGAATACTGGTTTGCAGGGTCATTCTCTGGCTTGTCTATCTAGAAAAGTGTGTAAATGTGTTTTTCATCATTTTAGGATGCTGGCTGTTCATCATACTGAAATGAGAAAGTTTGTGAGACGGTTGTATTTTGCTAAAAGTCCAGCAATAAAGTTAGATGAATTGAATAGGGCTCTGTTCCGTGGATCGGTATCAGATGTAGAGAAGGTTACTGATGAAATTCAGTTTTGTTACTTTGGTCCTGAACAAGACAGTGCAGAAAAGGACACAGTAAATGAGGAAGAAGTGGAAGAGAATGTAGAACCCTCTGTAAGTAAGACATTTAATGATCACATAACAAAATTTGCAATAATCTCTAATGAAAGACCAAATATTACTTGTATTTGTTGCCGCAGAACTCATTATAGAAAACAAACTAGGAATGTTGATCTCTACAGAAAAAGTGAAAATGAAGATAATTATAAGTGGAAGGATTTTGCCACATATATATTTCTTGAAAATTGTTTTGAATTGGGTGAAGATCAGCGTATTTGTAAATACTGTTACAACAAGTTAGAGGAAAATAGAATGCCGACCAGAGCTGTACATAATAATTTAGAATTGGATGTTATTCCTGCCGAACTTTCTGAATTAAATACATATGAGTCTATACTTATTCAATGTGTTCATCCGTTCCAGACCATAGTGCGTATGGAGCCAAAAACTGGTAAATTACCTCCTTCAGATTTACTGAGAGGTTTAAAAGGAAGAGTGGTGTATTTGCCCTTGGATTTGAAAAAAAATATGGAAACTATTGATGCAGATACTTTGGAAACTGAACCATTAGTTATTCTGGTTAATGGTGTACCTACAAAGAATAAGAAGATTTGGCAGGAGCTGGTAGATGTACGGAAAGTACAAAGAGCAAATTTGTATTTGAAAAGGAATAACAAATGGTATGAATCAATTTATATAGAAGAAGAAGAAGAAGATTTACAAGAAGACACAGAAACACCAACTGGACAAATTGAAAAAGTGGACAAGTCAAAGGAAGAAGAAATTTATGAACATTTTAGCATACATCCTCTTCATTCAAAAGAAGCTTTGGGAGACAATATTGATCTGTTTCAGATGAAGAAAGCAAAAGGAACTCCCGTGAGTGTATGGGAGGAGAGCTTGGAAGCTCGATGTTTTCCCCAGCTGTTTCCTACAGGAAAAGGAGGACGATACGATGAACGTCCAGAACAGATTCCAGCTTCTGAGTATCGGACTACAAGACTATATGCAGAAGATCCAAGATTTCGACAAAGTATTCCTTATGTATTCCATCTTTTATTTGAAAGCGACTTGTCTGCATTATCATATGCAGTAAATCACATTTTAAAAAGTGGAGTACATTTACATAATGTGTCTGCTAAGGATTTTATGGAGAAAGTGCAGCACCGAGATGATCATTTGGAAACACAACTGATCAATCTGATGGCTTGTCAGCGTGGGACAAATGAATATTGGTACCGACGCCATGGTGAATTAAAATGCATGTTACGAAATTTAGGAACACCAACATGGTTCCTTACCCTAAGCTGTGCTGAGTACGCTTGGGATGATTTACTGGATTTTCTACGAGAGGCCAATTCAAACATTAAAAACATCGAATACAAGACAGCAGGAGAACTGTGCTCATTGGATCCGGTTAATGTTTGCAGATATTTCAATCATAGATTTGAGACTATGATGTCCTTCATCTGCAATAAAAAAAATCCACCTCTTGGAGAAGTAGAGGATTTCTTTTGGAGAAAAGAGTACCAGGCAAGAGGTGCTCCTCATATTCATATGCTGTTGTGGATCAAGGATGCCCCAAAGTTTGGAACATATACTGATGAAGCAGTGTTATCTTTCATTGAAGAATATGCAACATGTGCTATACCAAAAAGCACAGAAGAGAAAAAGTTAAAGGAGCAAGTTTTACGTTTCCAAAGTCATCGGTGTGGAAAATACTGTCGACGGAAATACAAGAGCAAAGATAAATACTACACTAAATGTCGATTTGGATTTCCTAGACCTGTTCTTTCAAATGGAAGAGTAAACAGTTTTATGTCATCTGTGAGACATACTATTACAAGAAAATCACCTAAGAATACCCACAACCTTAAAAGAAAAGAAGAATCAAAAAATATAAATGACTACAACCCAGTCATTTTATCCATGTGGAATGCTAACATGGATATACAGTATGTAGCTGACAATTCCATTGCTGTTGCTCGATATGTAACGTCTTACATTACTAAATCTGAAAAAACTGAATTGAAGGAAATGTGGGAAGAGATTTCTCACGAGAAGACTGTCAGTAAGAAGCTGTACAGTTTCAGTTTAAAGATGTTATCGCATCGAGAAATTGGATCCTACGAATGTTCAGATAGGTTATCTTCTGCAAGTCTCTACTCGAAATCAAGAAGAATAATTTGGGCAAGTTTAGGCCTTGCAGCAATGAGAAATCGGGTACTGAAATCTGTTGGAGAAATTGAATATTTGGCCGAGAATTACCCAGAAAGTACAGATATTTTGAAATCAAACATGTTGGACACATATTATCCCAAGAGAAGTCATCATCTGGAGAACATGTGTCTCTATGAAGTGCTGCAGAACTACATTTATTCACGAAAAGCCGCAGAAGACATCAACAATGGAAAATATAAAGTCATTGGTGAGGAAGGATGTTTGGTGAAGCAAACAAAAGGAAGTTTGATAAATCACAGGAAGCTGAGTTACGACACTACTGACAAAAAGGAATTTTACTACTTGGCTCTTTTACAGCTGTTTAAACCATGGCGTACAGAGGATGAACTACTGGGAGAATTTCAAAGCTATGAAGATTCATTTAATGCTTGCAAAGACAGCATAAAATGCAGTACATTCACAACTTATGTGCAAATGTTAAATGAAGAAATTGAACAGGAAACTACAATTGCAGCTGAAGTAGCTAGAGACAGTTCTCAAGACAGCCAAAGTTCAGGAACACTCAGTCAAGATCCTCTAGGACAACCAATCGTTGAAAATGAAGCTGCAATAGCCATGAATGAAGTGGAAACGGCTATGAATCAAGCTCAAGAAGAATTTATAGACTTACCAAATTTGGAAAGACAACTGAATGAAGAGCAGCAACAAATTTATGAAGAGATCAGAAACAAAATTGATCACGGATTACTACATGAAAAAAAAGAGTGCTCATGCACATCATTTCATCCAATCAGGATGTATGTAAGCGGACAAGCTGGAACTGGAAAAAGTTTCTTAATAAAAGTCATCAGAAGCTACCTACAGCAAAAAACTGATTTTACTTTGTCTTGTGTGGTTACTGCTCCAACTGGGTTAGCAGCATATAACATAAAAGGAATCACCTTACATCGTTTGCTAATGTTACCAGTGGAGCATGAGAACAAAATACAATACCACAAGCTAACTGGAGAAGCATGCTTGGAAGTTTCAAGAGTATTGAAGAAGATGCAAGTTCTCATTATTGATGAGGTGAGCATGGTATCAAACTTAATGCTTGCCTTTGTGCATTTAAGAATGCAGCAAATTCTAAGGACAGACTATGACGTGTTATTTGGTGGAAAACATGTCCTAGTTTTTGGGGATCTTCTACAGCTTACTCCAGTTAAAGGACAACCAGTGTTTAATACTGTGACACATAAAGACACAAAGAAGTCATTGGGAAGCATTGGAAATGCAAATATTTGGTCCTTCTTTGAATACAAGGAACTTACTACTAATATGAGGCAAGCAAACGATGAAGAATATGGAAGTATTCTGAAAGATATCAGAATTGGACTACTGACTGAAGCTGGCACAAAAGCATTACAGAGTCGGTTGCTACATAATTTATTTCCAAAGGAAGAAATAGTTGCAGAGAAGATATACAAGAACATTGCAGAAAAGAAAAGTGTCATCTGCTTAATGCCAACTCTACGTGAATGCTCAATATTCAATGAGGAGCTTTTGAAATTGGAAATGGAAGATATCAGGAAATTGGAAGCAGTAGACAAAATTCAAGATGGAAGAATTACTATCACATTAACAGGCAAACTGAAAAATAAATTGGATTCACTAGAGAAGAACATTTCCAAAACTGCTGGATTAGAAAAAAATCTATATGTTTGCATGAACTGTAGAGTATTTTTAAGGAGAAATTTGGATGTTGAAAAAGGTTTAGTTAATGGAGCTATGGGAAGAGTTGTGGGTTTTATTAATTATCAGAAAAAAGATGGAATTGAATGTTTAAAAATAAAATTTGATCAGATAGAAGAAGTTATAGACATTTGTCGTTGTACAGTTCGTTTCATGCTTGTGAAAGACTTATATGTACAAAGGAAACAGTTTCCATTTTCTCTAGCATATGCTGTAACTATTCACAAGTCTCAAGGATTGACTGTAGATTGTGCATTTGTAAACATTGGTTCAACTGTGTTCAAAGAAGGTATGGCTTATGTAGCTTTGTCACGAGTGAAAACATTATCTGGTTTATTCATGATAGACTTTGATGATTCAAACGTTAGTGCTGATACAAATTGTGTAAAAGAGTATAATAGATTAAGAAGAACCTATGCTCCTCATTTAGGTCAGTATCCTGTGTTAGAGAAACGTGTAGTTTCTCGTAAAAGGAGAATTGAGAATATCTGTAATGAGGATGTAGAGAGGAGGAAAAAAAAAGGAGTGATGTAATTGCAAGCAAAAAGAAAAAGGAAAATGAAGAAGAGGTTGTAGGATGTCATTTTGAAAATAGCTCTGGTGTCAACTGCTACGCTAATGTAGTGCTGAATGTTGCATTTTATCTGGAAAGTTTGCAAGAGCAGATAATAGTAAATCAGAGAAAAAGATTCTGTTCTGAGTTGAGTCTCCTTTTTCAAAAGCTGAGTAATGATAAAACTCAAATAGAAAGTGCTACTGAAATTAGAAAACTTTTAGATGTATGTTCAGGACGAACACAGTTTTCTCAAAATGTACAGCAAGACGCACAGGAATTCTTGATGTATTTTCTTCAGGTACTGGAAGAAGAAGGGGTTCCCATTGAAAATATGTTTGGTGTCTCTTATAAATGGGAACATAGTTGTGAAAACTGTTACAATACATGTGGCTCTAATGTTGATTCTGAAAGGTTTATTTATTTAACATTGCCAGACAGTAAAACAGTCACTTTTGCTAAATTAATTAAAGATGCTAATCATAGCATGGAATGCGGTGAGTGTAAATCTGAAATGGTTTCAACGTTAATTTTAAAGGAATACGGACAGTATGTAATTTTAATGATGCAACGATGTAAAGCTGATGGTTCAAAATTAGATACTTTAATAAAGAAGTTTACAGGACAGCAATTATCAATTTCAGGAAAAACTTTTGTAACAGTTGCAATAATTTTCCATGAAGGACCTACTGTTACTTCTGGACATTACACAATTTATCTTAAATGTGAAAAAGGCTGGACACTGTGTAATGATTCCCAATTGATTTTCAAGCAACGTTTGCCTTTTGATTTAGCAAATTCCTATCTAATCTTCCTGAAACCAAAATTTTAGAGAAACTTGGCAAGATCTGTACAAAACAATTTTACAATTTTATTGGATTACCATTGGAATTTTCAAAAAAAAAGATTTTTCAAATTATCATTTGGCCTAATGGAAAGGTAACCAATTGTAATGTGGACTTTTTTAATTTTTAATGAAACTTTCGAAAACCAAAAATTTAGAGAAAATCGGTAACATCTGCACAATTTAAATATTGGAATTTTATTGGATTACCATTGGAAATTTATTCAAAAAAGATTTTTAATATTACTATTTGGCCATAAGGAAAGGTAAACAATTGTATTGTGGACTTATTTAATTATTAATTAATCTTTCGGAAACCAAAATGTTAGAGAGAATCGGTAAGATCTGTACAATTTAAATTTTGGAATTTTATTAGATTACCATTGGAAATTTAATCAAAAAAGAATTTTAAAATTACTATTTGGCCTACAGGAAATGGAACCAGATGTATTGTGGAGTTATTTGAGATATAATATTTTTGTGATTATGCTTCTGAAACAAAATTGTCAGACGGTATTTTATAGAAATAATTATTGTTATTAGATGATATTTTATTAGAATATTATGCATTTCTATAATGTTATGTTTAAGTAAAAAGAGATTGTGGGCTTTTTTAAAACAATCTTTGAGATTGTTATTTTTTTTTTGCCCGCTGTTAAGTGATGAATGCAATTGCTTTCACAATTTATAGTGAAATGCAATATATTCTGAAAACAGCAAAAAAAAGGCAAAACATTTTTGGGGGAAAATATGTAAATACGTGTACTGTGTTATATAATGATTTATTAAATATTAATACTTTTTTCTTTTTTTTCAGATTGTGAAAGAAAATTTTCGAAAAAAACCAACCATTTTTTCAAGTAATTTCAATTACATTTTAATTAAAAATTAAATTGTTGGGTGGGTCAGGTAAGTCAGAAATTAGATGGTCCCTTTCTTCCACTTCTCCTCAAACAGATTTTTAGTATTTAGTTATTAATTCCTCAACGATCTTGAGATGTGGTAATTGTTTCTTAGTGTTTTTAAAAAAAAAAAAAAAAAATTACGCTTACGCGTACGGTAAAAAAAAAAAAAAAGTTTTAAAGAAAAAATAAAAAAAAGTTGAGAGGTAAGGTTGGCTCTTAAAAGAGCCGTTGTGTTCATGCAGGGACAGAGGAAAGGAAGAATGGGAACATTAGCTGGTAGGACAAATGTGCTGGTCTATTTTGTTGTTAATGAGGGGAACACTGGTCTCCCTATGAACAATTAGACCATGGCAAAATGAACACCGCATAGTAACCCTCGCAAACCGATGGTTCGTTTCCACAGGATCAGAAAAAGGTGAATCTGCCCCCACAGATGAAGGGCTCTGCTGAGCTTCCGAAGAAGGACTCGGCTGAGCTGCTGTGGATGTGCTTGCTCGACCTATGAAGGGTTGCCTCTAGTATGTCGTGCATGTGTCCTAGGATGTACATCCTCAAGGTGTCTCAACATAGTGTGATTCCCGAAGGAATACTTCTTGTTGGGATTACCTCGCGAAAGTACACGCTGGCACAGCTTGCAAGTCACCAAGGCAGCATTGACTTTTTTCTCACCCTCAGGAAAAGTAAAATACTCCCATATAAAAGAGCTCTTCTGTTTCCTCTTTCTCTGCCTGATGGTGGTGCTGCTAGCCTCACTCTCAGCAGAAGAGTGCTGGTCTGCCATCGTATCACAAAGACAAGTCAGCTCCTTCACCTAAGGGATCACAAGCAGAAATGAGGGGAATGGGTGTGGTGTAGGAGAGTTCTAGAACTCAAAGTAGTTTCAACCAATCAAAATTTGTGTTTCATGATCACATGACCCACCGTGCGCGTACGTTACGCTTACGTTACGCTTACGGTGCGCTTACGGTGCGCTTACGGTAAAAGTGCGCATGCGCATAAAAAAGACACGCGCTCGCGCGCATGCGCATAACAGTCACTCCCCAACACTTCCGCGTAACGTGCGCGTGTAGCGTACACGCTTACGCGCCCCATACGCAGCACGCACGGCTACGCAAGTTGCATAACTATATGCAAAAAGAGTAGATAAATTACGAACATTACGTAAACCATACGCTTACCGTACGCTTACCGTACGCGCACTAAAAAAAACAAAAAAAAAAAAAAAAAAAAAAATTCTATGTTATACTAATATAACTTACCTGTTTGGTAAAAAAAAAAAAGCGAAAAATTGATATATTGCAGATTTTTAATATAAAAAAACATAGTGTTTGAAGAGAATAAAAAGTAAAAAAAAAAAAAAACTTGCTTTTTTTAAACAAAAAACACATTTAATATAAGAATTTATAATAAAAAAATCATACAAAATCAATAAAAAAACCATGGGAATCACATATGTTATAGGTAAGAATTAGCATTTAAAAAACCATACAAATTCACTGAAAAAACCATGGGTTTCACACACGTTATAGTTAGAAATTAGCATTTAAAAAACCTTGCAAATTCACTGAAAAAACCATGGGTTTCACACACGTTATAGTTAGGAATTAGCATTTAAAAAACCTTGCAAATTCACTGAAAAAACCATAGGTTTCACACACGTTATAGTTAGGAATTAGCATTTAAAAAACCTTGCAAATTCAGTGAAAAAACCATAGGTTTCACACACGTTATAGTTAGGATTTAGCATTTAAAAAACCTTGCAAATTCAGTGAAAAAACCATAGGTTTCACACATGTTATAGTTAGCAGACATTTTACTCATAAAAAACCATTGAAATTCCCCCGTTATAGTTAGTTAAGCTAACTATAACTCGCGCACCCGCAATCCACTGCTGATGACGTAACATATTACATCACTCATGACATGGTCAGTGACATCACTCATGACATCACTGATGACATCTCAAATGACATCACTGATGACATCATCCTTGTGACAGAGTGGTAGACCTCCTCTCACCCTAATATAACCTTTGATACAAACATTCAAAAATAGAGACTGAAATTTTCAAAAAAAATGGACATACCAATACAAATTACAACAACCTCTTCAATAATTCTAAGATCCACATACACATCCACTCATTCACCAACAGTCCTGTACAGTCACTCATACGTGTACTCACTCATCATATGTACTCATACACCTACACATCCTGTTACAAAATGCCTCTCATCTATAGAGTTACTCACACACATAGTCACTCATGCTAATAAAGAATCAAACATACATTAACTTGCATATACAGTTATACACACACCACCACACTTACTTCTACGGAAACTTACACATACTTACTCTTTTAAAAAATCACTTATAAAAACACATACTTATTCATACAGGAACTATTTCAATCTCTCACTCTCACACATATACACACTTATATACACCAATAGTCAAATATACTTCTTTAAAACATATTTAGAAACTCATAAAGACACAATTGAGACAGTCATTCACTCACTAACACACCCATACACACACTCATCCACCCTTACAGACATGCACACATGCTGTCTTCAAAACATACAACCAGAGAGTCAATCATTCATGCACCTATGCACTACATAATACCCCCCACCAAACCATGCAGACACTCACACTGATACTCAAAAAACAACCTAATATCCTATATAAACAACCATGTAGCTACTCACCAACCCATGCAGACACTTATACACAAAGTGAGAGACTGATACAGATAATTACATATTTAAACATTACTCAGTAAGCCATGTAGTCACTAAGATACACTTAATCAGTCAGTTACACAATCAATTTTTCAAAAACAAATCATCCTTTTAGACACTTATATACCCATTTATTCTTCCATCGACCTTGAGATATACATATATAAAACATATTTAATTTTTATAAAAACGCACATTCACTGGATGATGTCATCAGTGATGTCATTTGAGATGTCATCAGTGATGTCATGAGTGATGTCACTGACCATGTCATGAGTGATGTAATATTTTAACAACCTCATATTTTCTTGTTTGCATGTAGGGTAAGTGTATGTGAGGAGAAGAAAAACAAAAGAAAATCCTTTTCTTATCTAAAGTGCTTAGTGCTGTGTGTACATTTTATCCCCAAATTTAAAAAAATGATTTTTTACTTTGTTTTAAAAAAGAAGAACCCGATGTGTAAGTGTGGTTGTTTGAGAAGTGCAAATGTGCAAAAACGGCATAAGGAAATATAGAATATGGACATAATGTTCCATCCTATTAGTTTTCTTATAGATCTCAATTTTCCTTAAATTAATCTGGTTTTCCCCAAGAAGTTCGATTATTGGACAGTAAAGCTACTTATTCAGATTATACCCTGAATTAGCTATGATGAAAGATGTAAGTGGCAGAGATTCACAAACACGTGTATAGGTCTTCGGTTTGGTTGAGGCCATTGGGGTGCTTAGTATCCAAATTTAGGATATATCTGGTTTCCAATTGTCTAAGCGCTCTGACCCTATCACCCCCTCTTTTTTTGTGTGGAATATTGTCAATCAAAAAATATTTTAACAGAGTGGGATCAGACTTATGAAGGTCCTCAAAGTGTCTAGCGACAGGGTACGCTGGGTCAGAATTCTTAATTGCCCTAAGGTGCTGGAGTACCCTCTTGTGCCCTTGTAGGATAGTACTACCTACATACCTTAGTCCACAGGGGCACTCCAGCACATAAATGGCATGATCTGTTTTGCAGGTTAGGTATTTGGTGATTGGGATTTCTTCTTTGGTAAAGGGTGTCTTGAAGGCAGTGGTGTTGACGCCCTGTTGACATGCTTTACATGATTTACATCGAAAGAACCCCTTTCTTTGGCTTAGCCAGGTGACTTGAGTCTGATTTTCCAAGTCATTTCTGACTAATGCATCCCGCATGGATGGCGCTCTGCTGAAGGTTATTGACGCTCTTTTAGGGAGTAAATGGCCTATGATGGGGTCCCCCAACACAATAGGCCAATTTTTATTGATTAGATTTCTAAGGGTTCTGCCCTGTTTGCTGTAGTTCAGGATAAATCTAAATTGATCCTCAGTTCCCTTGGCTACTCCTTTTGTTTGAAAAAGGGTTGCTCTATCAAGATCATTGGTTTTTTGAATTGCTCTGTCAATAACCTTTCTCGAGTATCCTCTTGCCAGAAATCTGTTTTTGCTGGCGGCCTGTACCTCTATAAGATCCGTGTGGTCACTACAAATACGCTTAAGACGCAGCATCTCCCCATAAGGGATACTCTGTATGAGGTGCTGCGGGTGTGCACTGCTGGCATGAAGTGTTGAATTGCCAGCTGTTGATTTTCTATGTAGTGTAGTGTGGATCTGACCCTCCTTGATATAAACCTGCACATCTAAAAAGTTGACTGATACTGAACTGATATCTGCTGTAAACTTTAAATTTAGGCTGTTCTGATTGAGATTGTCCACGAATGAAATAGCATCAGAGGTGCTGCCCCTCCAAATTATAAACAAGTCATCAATAAATCTGACCCATTTCACTATGTTGTTACTGAGTTGCATTGAGTATATATATGTGTGTGTGTATATATATATATATATATATATATATATATATATATATATATATATATATATATATATATATATATATATATATATATATATATATATATATATATATATATATATATTTAAAAACATCTCCATGTTAACTGCTTTTCCTTTGGAAAACTGCCTTATGCAGTTCCATCCTTCTCCTGGCTACAATTGCTCTTTAACTTCAAAATGATTAAAGTATGGATTGTGGGCCACAGCTATATCTATTGGGCTAAAGAGGCTGTAAAAAGAGTGGTACTGACAGGGACTTGGGTTTGCAAAATATGCTGAATACTTGGTTTGACCAGAGAGGGTTAAAGTTTCATCAGTTACTGGCTTTAGTTAAATCCATTGTGGATTCCCAAGCTCCTTACCTCAAGATTGTGCACTGTGGTGGCAATGACCTAGGCACATTGACTGTGGTAGGGCTGGAAATCCTAATGAAAGAAACCTTTTCAGAACAGATGTTGCTCTTCCCTCTTATTGTCTTGGTGTACTCTTATATATGCCAAAGACAGAAATGGAAGTGGTCAAATCAATTCTGTCCACAGATTGACAAAGCCAGGACAAATGTCAATAAAACGGTTTCTGCATTCCTCAGAGACCATCGCATAACCTGTATAGATAACAAAAATCTGCTTTTTGACATGCATCGAAATTATAGAAATGATGGAGTGCAATTTACAAATGAAGGAAAACAGGGTGTTTCTAAGAAACCTTAAACTCTGCATCTGGTCTTAAGTATCAAACCAAATCAACCATATACACACAACCAATGCAACGGCTCTTGTCAGAGCCACCCTAGTGCCCGAAATATTGTAAAGTTCTTTTCAGAAAGACATTTTTTTCTTTCGTTTGTTGGGATCTTTGCGATGACGTCTCAATCCCTGTGGACACATCGTGAAATCGGGAAACAAAAGCAGACATTCAATGACCACCAACAAATCTAAAAATAATATGTAAAAAATCCATTCTGAACATTACCCTACACATATTAATATATACATACTTCTTTAAAAAAATGTTTAAACTCATGTTTTAGTACCAAGTTTTTTTAAAATCTATGTTTAAGAAGACCTATTTTCCATTTCCGTGGTTATTCAGGATGTAGAAGTGACATTGTTAACTGTGACCATCACGCCTTTTCAATAAAGTCGAAAACACATTTATCCACACATACTTCAGTATTTTACACACTAGGGGTTTCTTGCAGTATTCTCTAAAGCCATGTTTTTGTAGTGAGATTCTATAAAAACCATCCATAAAACCTATTTTAGATTTTTGCAGTGACTCCGGAGTTCACAATGATGTCGGTAATTGCAATTGCCTGGACACGTCGTGGAAACGGAAACAAAAGCAGACACTCAATGACCACAATAGGATCCCAAAATAATATGTAAAATAATTAGTTCTGAATATTTCACAGTGGTAAAGAGTAGTCAGTTTGGTAATTTGCTGGTGGTATAGAATTTTTTCTGAAAGTGGCATTTTCAAGCACACAATTTAAAAACAATATTTGCTAAAAGATGTGTTATAGAATTTTGAATTCACAGAGCCAGAACTGTATTTCTCTTTCTTGTCCCAATGGGAGGTTATACTTGTAAGATGTTGCAAATTATCTCCCATGTCCTACCTTTCACATACACAGCACCCTGCCCAGGGGTTGATACCTTGGGCAAACCATAGGGGTGCCTTACGTGTAAGAAAAGGGAAGGTTAGGGCCTGACAAGTGGTTGAACTTGCCAGGTAGACAGGCAGTTGAACACTGCACACAGACACTGCAGTGGCAGATCTGAGATACCTTTTCAGGGATACTCATGTGAGTGGCACAATCATTGCTGCAGGCCCACTATTAGCATTTGATTTCCAGGCCCTGGCAAACTTAGTGCACTTTACTAGGGACTGATCAGTACATTAAATATGCCAATCAGGGAGAACCAATTATAATAATAATTTACACAGAGAGCATATGCACTTTAGCACTGATTAGCAGTGGTAAAGTGCAAGGAGTCCTACAGCCAGCAAAAACAAGTCAGGAAAAATAGGAGGAAGAACCAAAATGTTTGGGGATAACCCTGCAAAAAGGGCAAAGTCTAACACACATTCATATTGTAAAAATGGTCTTGTTTAAATCAAAATAATAAAGTGCCATTTTTAACAAAAGAATTTTATAAATCAAGACATAATTAAGCCCCAGAGGGCAGAAAAGTAAATAGAAAATGCAAGTGTGCGCTCATGCTATGCGTGTGTTGATAAAATTTGCATACATCATGTTTCTCTTTCATAATACAGTGACAAGTTCAAGTGGGCATAGTATTGCACACCAGAACAATCACATAAAGAAAATAATAAGCAAATTCCACAATCTGTGTCCCAATATAGTGACGTGGAAGAGTAGGGTAGGGGCCCCATCTTGTACCACCTCTCATAACCCACACTTGGTCTACAGAGCCCGTTCCTCTCCTCCCTGTAAAAGATAAGTACAGTGAATCCCAAATTAAAACAATATACAAATATTACAAAAAATGTTTAAAAAACATTTACACTTGAAGCCAGAAAGGTATCTGATACAATAGCAGTGGCAGTATTAGTACAATATAACACCCATATAGTAAAAAAAATATATATACTCAAAGAAAAATATGTGTTCAAAAAAGAATATGCACTACACTGTAGGTATATGTACGAAACCAGCAGAATTACCATAAATGGACTGATAGTTCATCGTCTGAGTTAAGGCAAAAAGTAATTTTGATATTCAGGTAATAATCAAACACAATTCCCTTCACATAAGTTTGAAGACTCGTTCCCCCACTTGGAAATGCAACTCAAATATATATATATTCACTGAAAAAACCATAGGTTTCACACACGTTATAGTTAGGAATTATCATTTACAAAACCTTGCAAATTCACTTAAAAAACCATAGGTTTCACACATGTTATAGTTAGCTGTACATTTCACTCGTAAAAAAACAATGACATTCCACGTTATGGTTAGATCAGGTAACTATAACTTGCGCGCCCACAATAAACTGCTGATGACGTCACATATTACATCACTCATGACATGGTCAGTGACATCACTCATGACATCAATGATGACATCTGAAATTACACATTGTGGATTGCGGTCGCGCAAGTTATAGTTACCTGATCTAACTATAACGTGGAATTTCATTGGTTTTTTACGAGTGAAATGTACAGCTAACTATAACATGTGTGAAACCTATGGTTTTTTAAGTGAATTTGCAAGGTTTTGTAAATGATAATTCCTAACTATAACGTGTGTGAAACCTATGGTTTTTTCAGTGAATTTGTACGTTTTTTTAAATGCTAAGTTATGTATTTATTTTTAATTTTTTTTTCTGGTTTTTCACTATGCGCACACCCTGCGCGCACGGTGCGCTTCGCGCACCGTGTGCGCGCTGTGGGCCCTCGCTGCGCTTCGCGCACCGAGCACCCACGTTACGCAGTCCATGCCGTGCGCGCCTCGCCTTTTTTTACGCAGTCACATTGTTTTTTTTCTCCCTTGTGGGTCCTTTCATTTATTTAATAAATGTGATTGTTACATCTTTATTTTTATTTTTTTTATTGTTTTTGCCGTGCGCGTACGGTAAGCTTACCGTACGCGTACCCCGCGATTTTTTTTTAAAATTATAAAAAAAAAATTTTGTACTTTTGGGTCCTTCTTGGACGCCCTGACAAACACTAGGGGGTCTGCAACTCTCTTCGTTGCCCCCGTTTCACGTTCCCCACCTTTGTTTCTCAGTGCGAGAGACAGAAAATGGCGGCCGACACTTCCTGATTTCGACCGATTCGAATGTTTACAGTCAGGTTACCACCAATCAGAATTGAGCTCGCGCACTGCACCTTACGCGTACGGTAAGCTTACGGTAAGCGCACGGAGCGCGCTTACAGATATATATATTGATTTAAATGCTATTTTCTCAGGACCTACTGAACAGATTTACACCAGACCTACAAAAGGCACATCCTTGACCTGAGGACTACCTCTCTGCCAAATTTCAAGTAATTCTGTTCAGCCGTTCGGGCTGTAGCTGTGTCTAAAGGTCCAATGGAAAAATGCATGGGGAAAACGCGTTCTGGGACCCCCCTTTTTTCTCAGCCCCCGCTTGACGAATCCCCCCGAGACTTTCAGGGTAGGAGCGGAGCATAGCGCCCCATTAGTTTTGAAAATTTCGCGAGGATTCGTCGACCGGCGCCAAAGTTATTCCAAATAGAATGAGGCAGATTTCCTATGGAAACACGGTCCTAACTATAACTATCTACTGGCGACCGCCAGTAGATAATACATATATATATATATATATTCAAGAAGCCGCAGCGTTTATGCCTTGATTAGCCACACACAGACACGGACCGCATTTCTGGTGCAAATTAAGTATTTATTTTGTAGATGTCTCCGCCATTACGCGTTTCAACTCCTCAGAGTCTTGGTCACATGGTAACGTTCTAAACATCTTTTGCATATTTAAAGTGACGTTGTGCTTGGTGATAGGTACATATATATTCACTGAAAAAACCATAGGTTTCACGCACGTTATAGTTAGGAATTAGCATTTAAAAAACCTTAGAAATTCACTGAAAAAACCATAGGTTTCAGGGGCGTTATAGTTAGCTGGACTTTTCACTCATTCAAAACCATTGAAATTCCCCCGTTATAATTTGTTCAGCTAACTATAACTCGCGCGCCCGCAATGCACTGCTGATGATGTCACATATTACATCACTCATGACATGGTCAGTGACATCACTCATGACATCACTGATGAGTCTGACTAACCAGTCCTAGAGCCAGTGCTATGTTAAAAGACACACAGAATATAGTGAAAACACCTACATACACTAGGGAACACTATGCGTTGGGGTCCCCCTGTGATTAGCATGACCTCCTCTGTAAGCCCCTAGTATATAATAGGGCAGGGGATTAAAACTACCTCTTAAAACATGCCACAGGGTGTGTTTGCACACGTTAACTCAGGCCCCATCCCCTCCCTTCACCACTGTGTAAACACGCCCTGTAGCCGTTTTTAGTTGGGAGATTAAGTTAATTTGAATCCTGAGGGTCCCTAGGGTCCAACTAACCCACTAGGTAGCTCCTGTAAGTGCCACAGAGCTACGTTGCAGAGAGGTGTAAAAAGTGGCACGGCCTGGACCGCCGCTCTGCAACGCAGCTCAGTGGCGCTTACTGGAAGCACCTGGTGGGCTAGTTAGCCCCCAGGGGCCCTCAGGATTGAAGCAGAATTATTTCCCCAACTTAAAACGCGCCATAGGGCGTGTTTGCACACGTCACCTCAGGCCCCGTCCCCTCCCTTCCCCACTGTGTAAGCACGTCCTGTGGCCGTTTTTTAAGTTGGGAGATTAAGTCCCCTTGAATCCTGAGGGTCCCTAGGGGCAAAATAGCCCACTAGGTACGTCCAGTAAGCGCCATTGCAGAGAGGTGTAAAAAGGGGCACGGCCTGCACCACCTCTCTGCAACGCAGAGCAGTGGCACTTACTGGAAGCACCTGGTGGGCTAGTTGGCCCCCAGGGTCCCTCAGGATTGAAAGGGAATTATTTCCCCAACTTAAAATGCGCCACGGGGTGTGTTTGCACACGTCACCTCAGGCCCTGTCCCCTCCCTTCCCCACTGTGTAAGCACGTCCTGTGGCCGTTTTTTAAGTTGGGAGATTAAGTCCCCTTGAATCCTGAGGGTCCCTAGGGGCAAAATAGCCCACTAGGTACGTCCAGTAAGCGCCATTGCAGAGAGGTGTAAAAAGGGGCACGGCCTGCACCACCTCTCTGCAACGCAGAGCAGTGGCACTTACTGGAAGCACCTGGTGGGCTAGTTGGCCCCCAGGGTCCCTCAGGATTGAAAGGGAATTATTTCCCCAACTTAAAATGCACCACAGGGCACGTTTGCACACGTCACCTCAGGCATCGTCCCCTCCCTTCACCACTGTGTAAACACACCCTGTGGCCGTTCTAAGTTGAGAGATTAAGTCCCCCTGAATCCTAAGGGTCCCTAGGGTGAAACTAGCTCACTAGGTACCTCCAGTAAGCGCCACAGAGCTGCATTGCATAAAGGTGTAAAAAGGGGCGTGGCCTCAGAACACCTGTCTGCAACGCAGCTCCCTGGTGCATACTGGAGATACCTGTTGGGCTAGTTGGCCCTCAGGGACCCTCAGTATTGAAGGGGAATTAAGTCCCCAACTTACAACTGGCCAGGGGGCGCGTTTTCAGAGTGCTGCAAGGAGGGGGCGTGACCTCCGGCGCGATGCCGGTCTTTTATTTATTTTATTTTTCTAAGAAGGAGGGCTCTGTGGCCCCCCTTCTTTTTCTAATTCATTGGCCCTGGGGACACAATCCCCCAGGGCCTGCACTCTAATTGTTTTTGTTGAAAAAAATTAATTTGGCCCTCCCTAGGCCTTAATCAGCCCCAGGGACCCCAACCCCCGGGTCATGGCCTTTTTAAAAAAAAAATCTTTAGGAGGGGGGCTGCGTTGCCCCCCTCCTCAGGCAACTTATGGCCCCGGGGACCCCATCCCCAGGGGCCGGCCTTTGTTTTTTATTATTATTTTTTAAAATATATAGAAACACCTAGGACATGCTGGACAAACCGTATTTCCCTTTCACCATGACGATTTGCGTGATATTCATTAAAATGCGACTGCATACAATGAATCCACGTAGAATGTATTTACACCGCTAGTGAAGCTCTGACGTGTCTGACGCCCTACCGTGCCTAATCCCGGCGGCCCCGTCGGTGGGCACTCTCCAAGTAGACACCCTTGTCGTTTATTTATACAAACATGGGCAGCTATTGACGGGCACATTTAATACACACGCACACCAAGCCATTCAAAGGGGATTCGACAAAAATTCAACCAAACTATGCAAGAAACCCCCCTCATGGTTAATAAAACATACATCCACCGCCGGATGTGTAATACTTTTTAAAAATAAAAATCCGATTGGCCGCACTCTGCTCGTCCTACCAGCGTGTTACCCCAAAGCATTGTGGTTCATGAAGTAGCGTCGGCGGGTACGCCTATGCCAAAAGTTTAAAATGAAAATGAGTGTCGCGTTAGCCATCCCTGGACACGTGTTTCGAGGTAGTTGCCTCTCGTCAGCAGGGAGTAGGTATGTGTGTGGGGTTGCTGCGTAGGCTGCCGAAAAATATTCTCAGGTAAAGTACCACTCAAGGCGCGCAGGTGCGTAGCCATGGGCTCGTCAGCCCCACCGGCTCAAGGGAGCCTGAATATAAACAAAAATCCGATTGGCCGCACTCTGCTCGTCCTACCAGCGTGTTACCCCAAAGCATTGTGGTTCATGAAGTAGCGTCGGCGGGTACGCCTATGCCAAAAGTTTAAAATGAAAATGAGTGTCGCGTTAGCCATCCCTGGACACGTGTTTCGAGGTAGTTGCCTCTCGTCAGCAGGGAGTAGGTATGTGTGTGGGGTTGCTGCGTAGGCTGCCGAAAAATATTCTCAGGTAAAGTACCACTCAAGGCGCGCAGGTGCGTAGCCATGGGCTCGTCAGCCCCACCGGCTCAAGGGAGCCTGAATATAAACAAAAATCCGATTGGCCGCACTCTGCTCGTCCTACCAGCGTGTTACCCCAAAGCATTGTGGTTCATGAAGTAGCGTCGGCGGGTACGCCTATGCCAAAAGTTTAAAATGAAAATGAGTGTCGCGTTAGCCATCCCTGGACACGTGTTTCGAGGTAGTTGCCTCTCGTCAGCAGGGAGTAGGTATGTGTGTGGGGTTGCTGCGTAGGCTGCCGAAAAATATTCTCAGGTAAAGTACCACTCAAGGCGCGCAGGTGCGTAGCCATGGGCTCGTCAGCCCCACCGGCTCAAGGGAGCCTGAATATAAACAAAAATCCGATTGGCCGCACTCTGCTCGTCCTACCAGCGTGTTACCCCAAAGCATTGTGGTTCATGAAGTAGCGTCGGCGGGTACGCCTATGCCAAAAGTTTAAAATGAAAATGAGTGTCGCGTTAGCCATCCCTGGACACGTGTTTCGAGGTAGTTGCCTCTCGTCAGCAGGGAGTAGGTATGTGTGTGGGGTTGCTGCGTAGGCTGCCGAAAAATATTCTCAGGTAAAGTACCACTCAAGGCGCGCAGGTGCGTAGCCATGGGCTCGTCAGCCCCACCGGCTCAAGGGAGCCTGAATATAAACAAAAATCCGATTGGCCGCACTCTGCTCGTCCTACCAGCGTGTTACCCCAAAGCATTGTGGTTCATGAAGTAGCGTCGGCGGGTACGCCTATGCCAAAAGTTTAAAATGAAAATGAGTGTCGCGTTAGCCATCCCTGGATACGTGTTTCGAGGTAGTTGCCTCTCGTCAGCAGGGAGTAGGTAGTATACCTGATAATTTTTGGCAGTCTACAGCACCCCGCATACGTACCTGCTCCCTGCTGACGAGAGGCAATTACCTCGAAACACGTGTCCAGGGATGGCATTTTAAACTTTTTACTCGTGGCATAGGTGTACCCGCCGCTGTCACTACATCCTCCAGAATCCTATGGGGCTATTTGCTAGTATGACGAGCGGTGTGCGACCCACTTCGCATTTTGTATTTAAAGCTCCCTGAGCTATGGGTTGACGAGCCCGGATCCCGCACCCGCGCGCCGTGAGAGGTACTATACCTGATAATTTTTGGCAGTCTACAGCACCCCGCATACGTACCTGCTCCCTGCTGACGAGAGGCAATTACCTCGAAACACGTGTCCAGGGATGGCATTTTAAACTTTTTACTCGTGGCATAGGTGTACCCGCCGCTGTCACTACATCCTCCAGAATCCTATGGGGCTATTTGCTAGTATGACGAGCGGTGTGCGACCCACTTCGCATTGTGTAATACTTTTTATTTTACTCTCTGGAAAGGAGACGAACCTCACTTGAGAGTCACAGCGTGCTCCTGGCTGAGCCCAATGCTGTGTTACACCCACCAGTGCCGGCCGAGTGCCACACACCTCTGTGTTGTATTCCAGCAGCTAGTGCGTATGCTATGACACTCTCTAGTCCATGTGCACTGTAACCCCACCCCGTGAATATGTCATGCCACACTTGCCTTCACACAGGTTATATTGCCCCATCTAACGTGCCTCCCTCGATGCCTATGTTATAACGCACAGCGCTATGCCATACATATTACAATCTGGGATCTATATCTTTGTCACAGTGCATATTCAATGTTACACTCCCCAGCACATATTTTATATTACAAATTTAGAGACAAGTTAGGTTACACAACACTGCCCTGTGCATATTACACTCCAAGGCGCATATCGCATAGCACACGCTAGTGCCTGTGCTATCTCACGCTCTCAAATGAATCTGTCATTGCGCACAATGTATTGCATATTATATTTCACACCCGGTTCATCTTATATCACACTTTTTGGTGCACAATTTATACCATATACTATATCTAGTTCTCATTTTCAATCGTGCTCTCAGGACTATGTTCTATATAACACTGAGTCCACGTACCCTTTTCACGGGCATTACATTTTGTGATGGGGGGTGGAGGGTCAGGGGGTGTTTCTGCCAAGTGAGCCCGGAGTCACAAACGTCCTCTACTTCCTGAATAAAAGTGAGATTATGCTGCATACTTGTTCATATTTTAAGTAGTTCGCAGAGACAGGCATTTTAAAAGCAATAAAGTTCCTAATACCCACCACCTTCTCTGAACAGTTAGCTTGCTGCCCCATCCACCTCCTCCCTATCCTCTGTTGTCTGAATCCATGGACTAGCCTCCTCCCTCCTGCCATGCATGGTCTGATGTGCTGCCACTGCCCTCCATTTAGCATGATGTACCAGTCCACTCCTACTGCCCTCAATTGCCCAATTCTATGGCCCATCATTGACCTCCTGCTTAGCCTCTGTGCTTAGCTTGCTGCCCCTATTCTCCTTCCCACTGCCCTCCGATGTCTTTGTGCATGCCCCTGCTCCATCTTTTTTGCCCACCATGTTCCATTGACCTGCCCCTCCTATCTACTCTGAGTGTTCTGTTGAGCTGCCACTCCCCTCCTACCTGCCTAGCATTGTCAGATGACTGTAACCTGTCCCTGCCACCTCAACCCTGCCTGTCCACATGCCATTCCCCTCTCCTCTTCCTTCTGTTCTCCATGGTCCATTTTACTGCCACACCCTTCTGCCCTCCCTGGTCTGTTGTGCTGCAACTGCTCCTCCTGCCTGTCCCATGCGGTCTGTTGAGAGGCCCCTTCCCCTGAACTCTCTTGTCTGTGCCCAGGTCCTGACCCTCCCTTCTATCCTCCATGGTCCTTTGTGCATGCCCCTGCACCCTCCTTCTTGCCCATCATAGCCATTGTGCTGCCACTAACCCTCCCGCTTGTCATGCATGGTCTTCTGTGCTGCCATGGCCCCTCCCACCTTCCCTGTGTGGTCAGCTAGCTGCCCCTGACCCCCTCCCACCTTCCCTCCATGGTCTGTGTGTATGCCATCATAGTCTCACTTTTGCTCTCCATGGTGTGTCTTTCTTCTAGTGCCCATCCTTCCTGACCTCCATGGTCATCTTGCTGCTCCTGCCCTGCCCCCTTGCCCCCAGCCCTCTGTTTCCATGTGAAGACCCCTATTCCCTCCCTCCTGACTTGGCTGTTCCATTGTAATGCCCCTGATCCATCCCTCCTGCCCTTTATGGTATGTTATGCTGCAGCTTTCTCTCCTGGCTGTCGATTATGGTCAGCTAGCTACCATTGCTTCTTTCCCCTCTGTTGTCCATGTGCATGGTCCTGTCCCCTCCCTATTGCTTTCTATGGATTGTTGTGCTGCACTCCCGTCCCGCATGCCCTGTGTGGTGTATTGTGCTGCTGCAAACCCTGATGCCTGCCCTGTAGGGTCAGTTTGGTGCACCTCTCCATGTCCCTCCTGTCCTCTGTTATCCGAGTCCATGTCCCTACCCCAATTTCTCCTGCCTACCATGATCCAATGTACCATACTTGCGAACATTTTGAACTTGGTAAGAGGGAGATTTTGAAAAAAAAACTGGGGTATTGATTTTCCCCTTTGAGTTACATTGAGATTGTAGACAGGAGACAGATCAAATAAAGCCCATTTGAGCTTAAAAACATTGGACGTTTCCTGGCTGAAACGGGTCTGTTGGCATGTATGGTTGTACTACCACTGCCTTTTCCTTCTGCCCACAATGGTCTATTATATTGCCACAACCTCTCTTGCCAGTCCTGTATTGTTAGTTTGTTGCCCCTGCCCCCCTTTCCACTGCCCTTCATAGTCTGTTGTGCTGCCACTGCCCTTCCTGCCCGCCCAGCGTGGTCAAATTGTTGCCTCTGCACTCTCCTACCTGCCTTCAATTTTCAGAGTCCGTGCCCCTGGACTCTGCCTCTCAACAGTATCCCAATGAACAATTAGATTGCTCACATTCTATATTTATTACAAAAGTGTGGAACGCCTGACGTCATCTAGATGAAATCAAAACTGTAATACCTAGAGCATTTCCTTTAGAAATTGCATATGTGAGAGGGTCTTATTTGCATCAAAATTATGGTTAGTGCTCTAAAAAATTAAAATGAGGACATATTTTCTGAGTTTTCAAATAGAGACAAAGAACTTTTAAATTATTTGTAATCTTTATGTTTTTTTATCCAGTTGACCACTTGATTAAATGTTGCACCTAGGGGAGAGGATGTGGTGTTACTTCCAGAGCTGCAGACTTTGCAGCTGGGGAACCAGGTTGGAGTTTCTGCTTCAGCTCAACATTCTGTGATTCTGGTCAAATCACTTAATCTCCCCATGTCTACAACCACTATATAAAACTGCAAATACACAAAAAATAAGTGTTTTGCACACTTCTGTCATTGGGCTACATGTGGGCTACATCTGGGTGATATTTGTGCTCCATTTGGGCTCTTTTGTCTCTGGTGGCCATCTTGGGAGATTAATTTGTTATGAAGTTTCCTAATTTCCTCATTTACTGCAGTCTCCTCAGTAGGAAAGGCTTTCAGTTTTTTACTTTGATTCCATCAAGAAGGTATTCAGATATGTCACACATTTGCCATAAATTCTGAATGTTAGCACTCTAGTTGCTAATTAGATCACTGTAGTAAAGCTACTGCTCACCACGGAAGTCTGCTGCTGGTATTAAAAGTGCATGTTTCAGTCTGCATATCAGAATTTTTTAATGAAATAGAAGAGGATTTAAGAAGTCACTCAAAAAGTGCCCTAATTTTTCTTTCTTCATCACTAATCATAATTTCTATTGCAAAATGAACCCCCTCATTGTGTTCCTTTGTAAATTAAATGTTTTAAGTGTTACCACTTTATTCCAATCAAGATGACGTCAGGTGTGCCATACTTTTGTCATAAGTAAGACTGTTCTAATTGTTCGTTAGAACACTCTGGGACATTCTGTCATTGTGCTATACTTGGGCTACATCTGGGTGATATTTGTGCTACATTTGGACTCTTTTGTCTCTGGTGGCCATTTTGGGAGACTTATTTGTTATGAAGTTTCCTAATTTCCTCATTTACTACAGTCTCCTCAGTAGGAAATAATTTTAGTTTTTTACTTTGATTCCATCAAGAAGGCATTCAGATGAGTCACACATTTGACATCAATTCAGAATGTTAGCACTCTAGTTGCACATTAGATCACTGTAGTAAAGCTACTGCACACCAGGGAAATATGCTGCTGGTATTCAAAGTGCATGTTTCAGTCTGCATGTCAGAATTTGTTTATGAAATAGAAGAGGATTTGAGAAGTCAAAACGTGCCCTAATTTTTCTTTCTGCAGCACTAACCATAATTTATTTTGCAAAATGAACCCCCTAATTTTGTTCCTTTGTAAATTAAATGGTTTAAGTGTTACCACTTTATTCCAATCAAGATGGCTTCAGGTGTGACATACTTTTGTCATAAGTAAGACTGTTAGCGCTCTAGTTGTTCTTTAGAACACTCTGGGAAGCTGCAGTAGAACACAAAGGAATCAACGGACAGTCTCTGCCCTTGTTGGATGTACATGTTTTACTGAGAATGTCAGACTTCATTCTCACATGACAGAGAAAGATAATGTGAATTTACAGAAAATATGCTCTCAGTTTAGCTTATAGATCACCTTCCAAACCTCTGTGGGAAAAGCATGAGAAAATATTTTTCTCTCAAACATGATTTATGATATCACAGCAGAAGGCTTTTTCACATGGTAAAATCACCTTAGAACACACCACAATTCCTACAATGAGTATGGTACCATCAACGCATGATTTATAATGTAACTAAAGTCTTAAAACCTTCTATTAACTGCAATGCTTTTTAATGAGGTGCTATCATGTATATTGGTGCCAAGATGGCTGCCAACACTTCTTGGATGAAGTACTGACAGCCAATCAGATCTCACGATGAGATGTGTGATTAAGCTCCCCCCAGATATATCTATCATTTTAACTCTAATTTTCTCAGGAACTACTGAACGGATTTACACCATTTAAGCAAGAGGCACGAGTCTGAACTGAGGAATACCTCTTTGCCAAATTTGGTGTAATTCCGTTCAGCAGTTCGGGCTGTAGCTGCGTCGACAGGTCCAATGGGAAAATGCATGGGTAAAACACATTTTGGGACCCCCCTTATTTCTCGCCCTCCGCTTGACGAATCACTGTCAAATTTTCAGGATAGGAGCAGACCGGAGCTGGCCAAAAGTTTGGAAAATTTCGCAAAGATTCGTCAATCGGCGCCAACGTTATTCCAAATAGAATGTTGCGGATTTCCTATGGAAAATAGGTCCTAACTATAACTGCCTACTGGCGACTGCCAGTAGGTAATATATATATGTATGTATATATATATATATATATACACATATATATATATATATATATATATATATATATATATATATATATATATATATATCCAGCTCAACTTTCCGTCTTAATCCCTTCACTCACGATCGGGTGCTTCCAACGCGGTGACGGACACCGCATACAGTCCAAGCTCTCGGTACACCAACAGATACCAGCACTCACGGGAACAGTGTTCTGAATTTTTTATTACAGAACTCACAGCAAAACGCGTTTCGGCTACCGCCTTTGTCAATTGCAACCGGCGTCGACTTTCAGTGAACATAAATACATGCCTTGTCTCATGAACATGTATATTATTAAACAAGGAATCACCGCACTCCTCCAGTTTCAATTTGTCAGCTTATTAATTTCAGCGCAATCACCATCAACACCATCATCAACGCTTCAACCAAGAAATGGTCTTGTGAACAAGACCATTTCTTGGTTGAAACATTGGTGATGGTGGTGGTGGTTATTGCGCTGAAATAACTAAGCTGGCAAATTGATACTGGAGGAGTGTGGTGATTCCTTGTTGAATACTGTAATATGAGGTTAAGTCTGACCTCAAAACCTAGGGCACCTGCTGTGCCATGCACGCCGAATCAGGACTGTTTGTTTGAGAAAAAAAAATAATTATAAATAAAGAAATAAATATATATATATATATATTACCTACTGGCGGTCGCCAGTAGGTAGTTATAGTTAGGACCACGTTTCCATAGGAAATCCGCAACATTCTATTTTGAATAACTTTGGCGCCGTTCGACGAATCCTCGCGAATTTTTTCAAAATAGGTGGGGCGCTACGCTCCGCTCCTACCCTGAAAGTCTCGGGGGGATTCGTCAAGCGGGGGCTGAGATAAAAGGGGGTCCCAAAACACGTTTTTCCCATGCATTTTTCCATAGGACCTTTAGACACAGCTACAGCCCGAACGGCTGAACAGAATTACTTGAAATTTGGCAGAGAGGTAGTCCTCAGGTCAAGGAAGTGCCTTTTGTAGGTTTGGTGTAAATCTGTTCAGTAGATTAAGAGAAAATAGCCTTTAAATCAATATATATATCTGAGCCAGCTTACGGTGCGCTTTCGGTGCGCTTACCGTACGCGTACGGTGGCGTGCGCGAGCGCGATTTTGATTGGCTGTTAGATCTTAGTAAACATTCGAATCGGTCGAAACCAGGAAGCGGCGGCCGCCATTTTCTCTCTCGCTCTCTGAGTTGGGCAGCAAAATTGATGCCAAAAAATGTCTAAAGAGGCAGTTTCTTGAGATCCTAACCACCCAGCATTGATATAGGGGTCCCCAAACAACCCCCAAGCCCAAAAAAAAAAATTGTTTTCTTTCGGAAAATCGCCGATTACGCTTACCGTACGCGTACGGTAATTTTTTTTTTTTTTTTAAATTATCCACACCCTCTCCACCCCGTGTGCAAATGGTGCCCGAAGGGCACCATTTGTGCATGGCTTATTACCGGTAAGAAATAAACAAAGAATAAATTTCACAAAGATGCGCATAATATGTCCCCCATGTGCGCACGGTGCGCGAAGCGCATCGTGCGTACATGGCCCATCCTGCATAACGTGGGCACGCGGTGCGCGCAGCGCACCGCGTGACCACCGTGAGTGCACGGCACTAACTGCGTAAAGTGGGCGCGCGGTGCGCGAAGCGCACCGCGTGCTCACCGTGCGCGCACGGAACGAACTGCGTTAACTGGGCGCGCACGCCACGAATGGCGTAAAGTAACTTAGCATTTAAAAAACCGTACAAATTCACTGAAAAAACCATAGGTTTCACACACGTTATAGTTAGGAATTAGCATTTAAAAAACCTTGCAAATTCACTGAAAAAACCATAGGTTTCACACATGTTATAGTTAGCTGGACATTTTATTGATAAAAAAACAATGAAATTCCCCCGTTATAGTTAGTGCAGGCAACTATAACTCACGCGACCGCAATCTTCTGCTGATGACATATGTGTCTTTATGAAAAAAACATATTTGTAATATATGTATAGCTAAAATTTAATGGAAGAAGACATGGGCAAATAAGTGTCTAAATACAGTATTAGCATCAGCAGAGGATTGCGGTCGCGTGAGTTATAGTTGCCTGCACTAACTATAACGGGGGAATTTCATTGGTTTTTTATCATTAAAATGTCCAGCTAACTATAACATGTGTGAAACCTATGGTTTTTTCAGTGAATTTGCAAGGTTTTTTAAATGCTAATTCCTAACTATAACGTGTGTGAAACCTATGGTTTTTTCAGTGAATATATATATATATATATATATAT
The DNA here is from genome assembly GCF_964204655.1 of Triturus cristatus. Lineage (NCBI taxonomy): Eukaryota > Metazoa > Chordata > Amphibia > Caudata > Salamandridae > Triturus > Triturus cristatus. The sequence goes on from NC_140582.1 coordinate 620,686,243, forward strand.
ACATATATATATATATATATATATATATATATTACCTACTGGCGGTCGTCATTAGGTAGGTATAGTTAGGACCTAGTATCCATAAGAAAAGTGTTTTTTGATTTTCCAATATCTTTGGCGCTGTTCTACGAATCTTCGCAAAATATTCAAAACTGGTGGCCCGCTCTGGTCAGCTCCTGCCCTGAAAGTTTCGAGGTGATTTGTCAAGCAGGGGCCGAGAAAAGAGGGGGTCCCAAAGCACGTTTTCCCCATGTTAATTTCCATAGGAATTTTTGGAACAGGCTACAGCCTGAACTGCTGAACGGAATTATTCCAAACTTGGCAAAAAGGTAGCTCTTGGTTCAGAAAGCACCATTTTTTTAAATGGTGTAAATCCATCCAGTAGTTCTTGATAAATTAAAAAAGAAAACTTTATATATCTGAGCACCGAGGTGGAGTCGCAACTCCTCCCGGGCACAAGCTGACCGGGCACAAGCTGACTTCTTATTTACTGCCAACACTCCAAACCAGGAAGTGTTGGCAGCCATCTTGTGACAAAACAGTAAAAAAAAAAAAAAAAACAAGAAAAAAAGGGCAGAGTAGAAACACCCTGACCCCCTAGGCCTGCTGAGGGGGTCCCACAGGGACACCCAGGGCCCAAAAAAGCATTTTCTTTTAATCAGCAGAATTTGCGCTGGGTGCATGAAATCCTGCCGAGAAAATAAAAAAAATTGAAGCATGGGCTCCCGTGCTTCATTACTGCTAAGCCCCTGGGTGGGCCAGGTCCAGGGGGCATGCCCAAATTATATAGTGGGGGCCAGCAGGGTACCCCACAGCCCCAGGGACTGCCACCTCCCCGGGGCTTTACTGATGATCTCTGGGGGTAACGCAGCCCCCCCGCAGCCTCGGGGACCACCACCACCCGGGGCTCTTATTTTTATTAAATAAAATGTGTGTGGGGCTCGAGCCCCCCCACATGCCCCGGGGACCACCAGCTCCCTGGGGCTTTGCCAATTAAATGCGGGGTCAGGCAGCCCCCCACAGCCACTTCCCTGGGGCTCTGTTTTTTTAAAATAATATGTGTGGGGGGCTCAAGCTCCCCCACACGCCCTGTGGACCACCATCTCCCCAGGGCACTAAATATGCAAATTTGGGAGTTCGTTATGGACCCCCTGCCCTGGAGACAACCACCTTTCCAGGGCTTTGTAAACGTTGGGAGGGGGGCCATGCGGCCCCCCTCCTGGAGCCCTTGATGGCCCTGGGGACCTCCAGGGCCGGCTCCTGCAATGTCCCAGGGTGCCCACCCCCGGGACATTACTGGCTCCTGCCCTGCCATAGCACACTCTGCTTCGCTTCATTGAAGCGAAACTAGGAAATTTGCTCTCGCTTCAATGAAGCAAAGCAGAATTGTTTTTGCACAAGGGGAGCTGCATGTTAGCAGTTCCCCTGGTTCAAAAGCAATGCTGGCTCCCACAGGAGGTGGGGAGCCGGCAGAACTGTGGGGGCATTGGGGCTCCCACCACAGACCTCAACGGTGTGGCCAGGGAGGGGTTCCACATGGCCCCCTCCCCAATAATTAAAAAAACAATGGAAAGGCTGGCCCCGGGGATAGGGTCCCCGGAGCCATATTTGGCCTTAGGAGGGGGCCACCAGGTACCACCAGTAAGGGCCACAGAGCTGAGTTGCAGACAGGTGTTCTGAGGTCACGCCCCTTTTTACACCACTCTGCAAACACGGCTTCTGGTGCACTGCTGGTGGGGCGATGAGGTCCTCTTGTGTCCTCAGGACCTGAGGACACAAGTGGACTTCATCCTCCAAGCAGCAGTCGCTATAAGCCATGTTTGCAGTGTGGTGTAAAAAGGAGCTTGGCCTCGGAACACCTCTCTGCATCGCAGCTCTATGGCACTTTCTGGAGGTACTCGGTGGGTTAGTTGGCCCCCAGGGACCCTCAGGACTCAAGGGGACATAATCCCCCAACTCACAACGCCCCAGGGGGTGCGTTTGCACAGTGGTGCAGGGAGGGGGTGGGCCTGATATAACAAGTTAGCTATCCTGCTGTGTGGGACTTACTGGAGGTAATAAAAGGGGTAGTTGGCCCCCAAGGTTGATGTTGGGGCTAACTACCCCTCCTGTTACCTCCAGAAAATCCCACACAGTGGAATTGCTAAAAGAGGTTTGGAGGCCATGCTCACCTTTCTCCACCACTGTACAAAAGCGACTGCTATGTTATAGTTAGAAATTAGCATTTAATAAACCTTTGAAATTTACTGAAAAAAACAAAGGTTTCAGGGATGTTATAGTTAGAAATTAGCATTTTAAAAAACCTTTGAAATTCACTGAAAAAAAACACAGGTTTCAGGGACGTTATAGTTAGTTGGACATTTCACTCGTACAAAACCAGAGCAAATCTGCTGTTATAGTTAGTTCAGCTAACTATAACTCGCACCCCCCGCAATGCACTGCTGATGATGTCACATATTACATCATTCATGACATGGTCAGTGACATCACTGATGACATCACTGATGACATCTCAAATGACATCACTGATGATATCACCGATGACATCATCCACGTGATAATTTGATGCATCTTCTCACACCCTAATAAAACCTTTGATACACCCACTCTAAATTACAGACTGCCATTCTCAAAACCATAGCCACACCATTAACTACATACCCACTCACTGATTCTTAGGTCTACACACCCATCCACTCACTCACCTATACAGTCATTCATACTTTCAGTCACTCATCAGTACAGGACTATCATATGCACTCATACACCTATATAGACACTCACACACTGCCACACATCCATAGAGTTACTCACGCACCTAGTCATTCATGCAAAGAATTAATCACACTCCCATTTACTCACCTGTACAGGTATACACACACCACCTCACTTATTCATTCAAATACTAACACATACTTACACTCTTATACAATCACTGATACAAGCACACACTCATCCATAACACCACTCTCACAATCACTCACTCTCACATATAGTCATTTATATACTCCAACACTCACATATACTGCCTTTCACATATGTAGTTACTCACACGTGTACCACTGAGACATCCATTCACTCACCAGCACACCTAAGCACACACTGACCCACCCATACAGTCCATCACAGACGCACTCTTGAACCCATACACCCAGTGAATCACCCACTCACATATCTATGCACAAAGTCACACACCCCCACCCACCCACACAGACACTTAGGCACTCATACAGATACTTAGACAACCAATCAATAACCCACATAGAGACTCATTTAGCTACTCACCAACCCATGCAACCGCTTACACACCAACTGACAGACTGATACAGACATTTACACAGTTTAGCCACTAACCCATGCATTCACTAAGACATGTTTAATCACTCACTTATACAGTCAGTCATACACTAACTAAATCATCCATACAGACACTCATACACCCATATTATTGATAACATCTCAAGTTACATTATTTAGGACATCACTGATGCCACTGGCTAGGAACTGCCCCTACTACTCAAATGCAGCCAACTAGTCTGCTGAGCATGAGCAATAGATGGTTAGACCTGTCCTCCATTGTGCTCTGCTCATGACCTCAAGCACCAAGTATGGTTTTAGGTTATGCAATTTTGCTGGGCAGTTTCTTTAAAACTGTGCACTAGCAAAACATTTGATTTGTTCTTCTCTTACAGCTCCATTAGGTAAGAGAACACATTTGCTACAAAGTATGTGCTCTGCCTTCTTCTATGAAAACACTTTGCCTTGCTGAAATAAGGTGTTTCTTTGGCTTCGTTTACCACCTTTTCATAATGACAGCTTAATCTTCTGATATCTTACTAAGAATGTTCCCATCACCCAACCTATTCCACACAGCTCATTTCACACCTTGCTCATCTCTGTGCCATCATCACTTTATCACTACTTCCTATTCCTACTCCTGGCTAACATATACAACATTTCTCCCCCCCACCATTTACTCTGCCTATACCTTATTAACCCCTTCGCCGCGACACGAATTCCGCCGCGGCGCTGGGGGGGTTTGGGGGCAGTGCGGCACCGCCGTGCTCGTGACGGAACCACTCCATCATGAGTCACGGGCGAGCTGTGCTCATGACGGAGTGGTTCCGTCACGACTCCGCCCACTGCGCTAATCGCCCGCACAGGCGGGGAATTAGCGCCGCGTGGGCGGAGCGGCCGCCAACGGCTGCAGCATGACGGAACCACTCCGTCATGAGCACGCGGCGCCCGTGGCTCATGACGGAGTGGTTCCGTCATGAGCACGGAACGGGTTAAAGATGTAGTGTTTGCCAAGCAGACGGTCAAAAGCAGATTTATCCTATACCTTTCCTTTATGTATGCAAACTCTGAGCATACTGTGGGTATGATGGTACTTAAAGCCATGCATGTCTTGCATTTTTCCCTTACTAGTAGCAGAGAGTATCCTCTTTATACACCTAGTTCCCCTTCAGATAATTCTCAACAACAAATCACTGCCCAAATCAATCCCTACACCTCATTAAGGATCAATAAATGTACCTTCAATGTATCTGTCTGTACAAGGAACACTCTCTAATTTGACTTAGGCTCATGATCCCCCTGGACTTCATCAAAATAGCCTTAACACACTACAGACATGTAGATGATCAGGCATTATCTGCATGCTTTCTTCATTCACAATATAGCACTTTCATTCAGATGTGTTTACATTTTAGGCAATTTGTTCTCTAATTTCGAAAAAATACCATGTAATGGTTTATTCTGGCACTAATTGTGTGTAGCTTAGTTCTAAAGATTCTCTAATTTTGGGCTCGGATGCACACCCAGGAAAACACTACAGGACCAGGGACTGCAAGCATGATCACAGACACAATTCCAATTGACCCCTAAACCAACATGGGAGGAGCATACAAAGCACCTCAAGTCTAACCCCACATTGGCTAGCCTGCTCCCAACCACCTCTCTGTAATTGGAGAAATACCCCCTTAAAAGGTCCTTATATTCCCAGGTCTCTGTGATTATTCCAGATTCCGGGGACACATCTCCTAATTTCTGTATTTTGTTATTGAGAAATTGACGAATCAGATTCCAGACTCCCTAGTTCTCCCCACACTAACATCTGGCAAACATTAATTGAGGGGCTAATTAAGCACCAGCATACCTCCATCTATGCAAGCACAAAACTGTGTTTTAGACCAGAATGAGTGCGCAGTGGACATGTTTTGGTGGTTAATTTTCTGCAATGCATTTGAGAAATTTCATAGCAGGGCAGACCTCTATTTCTGATCTATATGACACACTCTATAGTCGATGACATCCTTATTTATCAAAAATCAGTATGGATTTTGTTTTTTTGGTTAGCCTAGAAAGTAAAGATTTATGTATTTGCTGTCATTAGAAAAACATCAATGTTTCTTCTGAGTTAACAGTATATGTGATCACAAAAGAAACGCTATATGAAAGAACAACATTGGGTTTTTTTGTATCATAAGACTGAGCTGAGCAATTCCATGTTATGGCTTTGTGCTGTTTTTTAGAAAGGACCGTATTTTCAATAGAAGTAATACAAGATTTACTTTGACTGTATAGCACTGCTGATCTATTTTGAAGTCAGCACACAATAAGAGCTCCCTTCACTATCTGCGGCATGTGGAGCAATTCCAAAAGATTCTGTTTCAATTATCTTCAGTCTTTTTTCAGGGAAAAAACAATAGAGGTTTTACCCCATGGGGTGCTGAAACACACAGCCTAGGTCTGCTTCTCGGGTTAACAACATTCATAATATCAGCCGCCTTATTGATTCTTGATAGATGCACTTTTATGTATTCTGTGCCAGCAAAAAACACATTGGGGAAACTTCTATCTGAAGTATTTTCCCAATGTTTCCCTTTGTCTGCTGGATTATATAATACTTCACACCATTTCCATCAGTGCCACATTTTGAGACATTGCAAGTAGTAATGGATTTAGAGAGTGCAAGGCCTGACTGCTCAGTGGAAAAATGGGAAGTGGTTGGTCACTGCCTCTTTGAAATGCATACACTTTTCACCGTACAGTCACACATTTGCACTGAATATCAGACAGCAGTACACTATCAAAATTCTGCAGTTTGATTGGCTCCTTGGTAGTCAATCTCTATCCAGGAGATTCATAGCTAATACCTGAAACACTCCTCAAGGTCATTGCAGCATCAACCCACATATCATTAAAACTTTCTCCTGACTGTAGTGTTCACCTAGTTCACAGAATGTGCCAGCACCGCTAAACATGCTGCTGAAGCAGACTGTTCTGAGAATCAATCTATTTACTGTCCCAAAGATTGGATATGTATATAACAAAGTGGTTTGTAGTAGATGCATAGGGCCTCCGGGACCAGGCATTGCCTAGGGCTACATTGCATGCGAGAAGGGGACAGGGGTGGATGGGTGCTTTGAAAATGGCAGTGGGCCAGCATGACGGTGAGGCCAACAGGGCTTCAGCATGGGTTAGAGATTAGAGGAGTTAACGGAATGTTATCATGTCTCTCAGACTACTGGTCTAATGTTGTACACCTCTGCTATGTTCTGGCATGAAATGTATGTACTGTTTAGGCCTGGGCTAAAATTCTGTTCCGCTCGCGGAAATTGCGATAATTTGACATGTTCGCGTTCCGCAGAGAGCGCGAAAATGTAAAAATTTCCGCAATCCGCATTTTACCGGAAATTTTTTGCTTGCTCGCGCTGTAAAATAATACATTCTCGCATGCGCGCGATCACCTTACCTCAATCCCCGCGTTCGCCGACAAGTTTTCCCGATCCGGTCGCGTTCTCCTCGAGATGTTGGATTGTTGGTTGCCATTTGTGCTGTCTCGCGACAGTTTGCGCCCGCAGTAATGTCATTCGTTGCGCGATCACGTCTTTCTTCTCACGATCATGCACCGCGAGACAAGTGAAAACAAGATGGCTGCGGCCGTGAGCAACAACATGGGTAAGTTGGCGAGCCGCGACCACGCACAAAATACAGCGTACGGGCGGGAAAAAAACTTCTGCATCTTCACGATATTTCCGCGTGTTTGCGTAGATTTTTTACATTTGCGCGATAATTTGCGAAAGTGAATTTCGCAAATTCCGCCATCCCCTAGTACTGTTATGCAGATATAAGTAGGAAGTGTCTGGCAAGCGAAGTCTACAGCAACTAAAAAGTAAAGCTTTTTTTTTAAAGCTGACATATGCAAATGGTTGTTGTTTTGGCTACTACTACAAGTTCCTGAAATATTTAAATCACAATAAACAATCTATACTTCCCATCACTTATTTTTAACCAGCTGTTTTCATTTATTAACCTTAAACTGGCATGTATCACTCACAAGTCTCTGTACACTAAATCCCCTGCATTTCTCGCCCAGAAACTTGTTGTACCCAGAGGAGCCAGAAACTCCCGGTCCGCCAGAGAACTCTTGCTCCAGCCTCTGCGCTTTCGAAAGAAAACAACGTACAATCGGGCTTTTTCTGGGGCCGCACCAAGAATATGGAACTCACTCCCACCCGCCATTAGAAGAATTCTGTCTCTGGCATGATTTTAAAAGGAGGCCAAAACCTTCCTAATGGGCAAATTCCTCTCCTAATTCTTGCATTGCACTCACCTCAGCGACTTTGTGTTATATCCTATTACTGCCACACCTTGAACTAACCAGATGATATCCACCCGGCACCTCCGGACATCCCACCATTAGGCTCTTGGACCTTTCACTCTTGTAAAATGTATATACCTGTTTTTATCCCAAATATTTGCACCCCCCACTTCTAAGTCTTTTGTATACAACTTGTTGATCCTGTAAAGCGCTCTGATACCTTAACGGGTCAAGTTCGCGCTCTATAAAACACAAAATAAATAAATCTGTATTAACACCTCATGGCTCATTTACTTCAGTCTATTCCAGAGAAAAGACTTTGAATTGAACATCTATTAAGCAGTATAAAGTCAATTTTGTCAAGAATATAGAGTGACATAAAAGAGAATGACAAAAAGGCACTGTAGTTAGAACTCTGTGATGAAACTACAATAGAACTATGGGGGATGAACTGCTGCTGTTGAAGGTATGTGGTTCACTTGCTTGCCATACCTTTTTTCGGACATGGAAAGGGGAGATATTTGAGAAACCCATCATTTTGTTCCTTTGCCTCAGTCTCCCCTAAAGAAAAAGATAAAAGTTCTACATCTCCTATCTAGTGGCATAGCCATGGCATTAAGGAGTTGCTCACTTTTGTGATCGATATAGAATGTCAGTTTCTCAGAATATCTCTGTGATCATGCTACAGTAAAAAACTGAAGATTCATCTGACCACCCTACTGCTGGAAGTGTTTGTTTTACTCAGATGTTTCCACACATAGCAGAAATGTTTGAATTAATAGAAAATAGGTCCCTATTCAAGCTTCGGGGGAGCTTACCATAACTTCCATGAGAAAATCATGTAAGAAACCATTTTCTTTTAAACACTGTTGACCAAATCCCACCAGAGAGTGAGCATTTGTTGCATGGTGAAATCACCTCAAAATTACTATATTTCCTAAGATTAGTATGAAACCACCATAATAATTTATATAGCATGTAAAATATTTAATCACCTTTTTATATGCATCTTTTTTTGAGCCCCCTCAAATTCAGGTTCCCACTACAATGTATTTCAATGGGACTAAAATGGTGGATTCTTATGACCAAAAACATCCAACAGCTGTACTCTTTGCAACCTTCCATCTAAATAATCGGATGAAAAGCATGCCATCTAACAAACTATATTGTGAATTGGATCCTAAACTTTAAGATCCTGATTTACAATAGTGATATTATCCAAGACGGTGGGCGCTTCCAGATAGTTATTGGCTGGGGTGTAGTAGTCATGGTGGCAATGTTTAGTCCGCTCCATCCTAGCTTAAGAGTTGGTTCTAGTAGTATGCCTGTGGGAGAACCTTCCAATTTGATTGTAAATTCAGCAGATGTGGATTTGCACCCCAAGTCTACCCCACTATTTTACACACAGATATTACTTCTACTAAAAGCAGGAAAAGGAATTCCAATGTGGAAACTGGTCCAGAATTGGGACTCGGCATCCAACCAGGTTAGTTCACATTCTGGTTCCAGAAAGCCATGATTGCTTAGTGCAGAGGTGTTATTACCATCTGGAACAGGTGGTTTTGGCCCAGTAGTACCAGGAACCCTGCACCATGCAACTCATAATCTGTCTCCTAGAGTTGTCAGTGTTCATCAATGTTATTTGTTCTACAAAGGTATCACCAAAATATAACATGACTTGTACATTTGTGGAAGGCCATATGTAACTGGTGTGCTTCTTTCAGTTATGGCTTATGCTATTTAGGTAACAGCAGGCCACTACCTAAGATAACATCTTTATATTTTAGAGTGTTTGAATGTATTAGAATTTACTTTCGGCAGTGAGCTGATCATATAACACAAGCTACACAGGAGAGCACCTCTGCCCTCACAGTAGAATGTTTAGGCTAGTTAAAACTGGTTTCCCTATTTCCTCTATCGATAGAATAAAAATGGCAGGTTGAAGCGCAGGAAAGAACCAAATAGAGTAGGACCAGCTGTGTTTATGTTTTGTAAAGCGCATGGCTACCCAAAGGCTTCCCTGCGCTGGTGACTACTGTGCTGAGAGTAGGGACTCTGGTAAATTAAGAGGGAAACAGCCATGTTCCCAGATACTCCTGAAGAAGTCTTCCTCCATAACAGGGGGCAGGGTAATTGCTGCATCACATCACAGCACAGGACCTCTTGCATGGTTAAGGTAAGTGGGTTTCTCACCTCCTTGTGATCAAACCAGTAGAGATGGTCTTGGGATAGTGACTCATGTAGATGAGCAGTAAACCATTGAGAGTTAGGATTCGTCTTAGTTTATGAAAGCACCTTTCTTGTAATTAGAATTTATTGCTGATTTGTGATTGTCAGCAGGAATGGTGGGCGGTTGAATAGAGTGAGAGAATGTAGTCCCATTTGAGTTAACATGGTACAATAGTACAAATGAAGTGACAAAGAAAGTCTGCAAATAACCTCAAGAAAAGTTTATCCTTGGGAAAATGGGTTCAGCAAGAAATAGTGGGATGCCTTTCAGTCACATAAGCCACTTGTAACAAAGGGACTCCCATTCTTATTTCAGTCAAATTGCATTCCAGAGGAGCCAATAAGGAGGTTAGCATTTGTGTATGGACACCTTGTCGCCAATGGATGGAGAAGCTACCGAAACACCTTAGGGTTTTTGAAAACACATGTCAGCATGTGGCTTGTACCCAAGATAACAAGCATCTATGCTCGATATAACAATTCTGTGAGATGCGATTCCCTCACCCCTTACCCCCAACCCATTGTTCTCCCCTATGAGCTAACATGTTATTACAAGCAATGTTGTGTACATTCTAGCCGAATATTTGTAGAAGAAATATTATGTTGTTATAGCAAGTGCTATACCCCGTTTTTTTTCGGTATTAGATATGGAATTAACAGTTAAGAGGTTTGGCATTGGTGACAAGTAGTGACCGTAAGAGATGCAAATATAAAAATTCAGTTGTCTGTAACTGCTGTAATACATGGAAATTAATAAAACTAATAAAGAAATTAAAAAAAAAAAATATGTAAGCATTGTGTTTATTCAGACCTGTTACGGTCAAAGACAGTGTTGCTCTCAAAAGTACAGAGCATGCCTACGATTCAGCAGAAAGAGTGATAAAAAGTGAAAAATAAATTGCTTTCAACGGATCTCAATAATGCAACGGCAATATTGTTGTATATTGGTAAAAGGAACTTCCATAGGATCTTGGTAGCTAAAGTCAAGTAAAGGACAATAAAATCTTAAACATTTGAAGTCAGATTTTAAATGCCCAAAAGAGCAACCCAGAGAGTAAAAGTCCACTGTCCAACCCTAATATTACAGGTTAGCTGTAAAACCACTGAAACTGTAAAAGGGTTTCACATTGCACTAAGTACATACGGACCCCTATGAATAATGATGTGAGGCGAAACTGTGTTCTACAGGTCACAAAATGTAGAGCTGCAGATTGTTGAGTGTGCCTGCGCACCCACTGATCATCATCGGACAACAGTAAACGGTGATTCCAGTTTTCCGCGTCTTCCGGCATACCGCAGCAGCAGCAGGATTAGAGTGAGGAGAGCGTGAAGCGGAGGGACCCGAAGCAGCTTCAGCCCCCAGCCCCAGTCTCAATAGGAGTTCAGGCGACAATCAGGCCGGACAATCCAGGGGTCTGGGGGGACTGACAAACTTGCGAGCTGTGAACCGCGTCTCGCTCCCCCGCCTCCCGCCTCCCGCAGAGGGAAGTGAAGTGAACGCGAGGTAGCAAGTGGTGTGAGCGGGTGCAACTCTTCGCAAGGACGGATCGAAGCTAAAAGTGGCTCACTCATCGCTTCGTTGCTCCGCTGTACACACTAAAAGGATTGCTTCACTGCCTCCCCCCATCGCTTGTGCTGTCGTGTGTGACCTACCCAGTGGAGGCACTTCTTACCGTCCGCAGGAAGTTAGCAGACCTGACCAACCAGAGGCGAGGATCTGGCGGCCAGAGGTACAGAGAGTCGAGCAAGCATTGCAGACCAGAGTGGAGCAACAGCGCAAAAACGGGTAGGGTTGGGTCAAGCAGGGTCAGACTATCATTCCCGCTCCCCTCTCCGCTTCCCTCTCCTTTCATGCTTTTTCATCCCTCGGCTCTGAACGGCCCTGGCTCTGGTAGTTTTCCTGCACCTTCGCACCCATCCATCCAGCACCAAAGTACCAATCTGAGCCGGAGAACTAAAATTAAAATTACAATTAAAAACGTGCGGAAGTAGCAGAACCAACAGCAACACGACTTAATCACAACCTAACCCCGTTACACTGCAAGCTCAGTCTCAGGGCATTCAAACTGCCCTTACTGTCCTCACTGCCTGACTGCTTGACTACCTGATCGTATCTGATCTCCCCAATATTTTGCTTGATCACACGGCCCGGCGGACCTTAAAGAGACCAGATGTGTGGTTTGCAATGGGCCTGAAGGAACTACGAAGTAAAGCTAAGTAACCGGAGCTAGCAAAGCAGCATAAGGCAAGGCAAGGCAAAGTACAACGCAAAGTAAAGCACTAAATAAAATAAAGTAAAGCATCAAGCACCAAGTATTACAACCTAGCAGCCGGAGATGCGTTCAGGAAAAACCAGAGGAGCGCCCCATCCAAATTAAAGCAGAAAGCTAAGGAGGAACCCACGGCACTCACCACAGCCCTTCTCAGCAGGCCGTCGTCCGGATCGGATCCACCATGTGGTAGAGATCCAGACTTTTTGTGCGAGCCTGCATCCTCGAAATTCCTTACACCCTTTGCCAGCGCAACCCAATTTGAGTCAAGCGTTGAGCCAATAGCGATTCCGAGTAAACACTCAGCATCGGCCTTGGATGCCAAGTGGAAAAGAGGCACTACAGCTTCTTGTACGACCCAAATAAGGTCCCACTCAGGCCAAAACCGCAGTAAACGGGCCCTGATTACTGACTTCTTAAAAATCGCCATCAAAACTACCTCGGAAAATCGACACTACAATGACCCCAAGACTCCAAATCAAAATAAACCAACTCAATCTACCACAGCCTCCACAAGTGAGGCCCCCACGGGTCCCTCATGGGATGGAACAACCATAAGGAGAGAGGACAACAGGAGTGGCTGGGTTGCCACACCCAAAACAACCACCGTAGTCCCAAGCCTCCAAACCCTATCTTCCAATGCACTTCACTCCTCGGATCTGCACCTAAAGCCAACACCCGTTGTAATAGAGGCACAAATTCATCACCACTTTCAGTCGTTTATGTCTCTCTCAGCACCCCCCTGCTTGCAGTCACCACTCTCACCCTTATTCTTATTAGTCTCCCAAGACCCCAAAAGCCTCAATGACTGCGCCATCAATCTCCAATTGATCTCAAATACTATGAGTCCACGTGGCAACTTGATCATGCTATCAGGCGGCTGCCACCTCGAGGCAAAAAAGCTTACCAATCTTAACACAAACAGCAGAGACAGGCCTGTACAATCTTCGCACCAGCCGGAAGCGGCACGAAATAAATATCAATACCCCAGCCAATTTGAACCACTGGAGGAGTCGTTCTTTCTGTTCAACACATACAGATCCACCCCCGCTTTGCCACTCTCTCAAACCAAGGGCACAAGAATAAGGGGCCTATCTTGCACGCCACCTTGAAGCGAGAGTCAGAGCGATTGGCTCCCAGCCCCCACCAGTAATATGGAACACCATGCTCAGGTTCCCATTGAAGAAACCAGCTGTTCCCCAACATCTTTTGTCTGGCCACTCCTGCTCAACACCTTAGACACAATCAGCAAAGCTATGACCCTCCACGCTGACAAGCTTGACACTCAAGTAGATCTTTTAAACATTCTAGCTACTCACGTCCAGGGGATCGAACAAAAAATACATAGCTTCAACGAGATGATCATGAAGGTACAGTGAGACCAAGAGACTACTTACCAATTGCGCCACTGCCACTGCACTCAAATCATCGATAAACTTGCTGCGGTTCCAATCTTACTGACAGACCTTTTGGGCACCACCAAGGAAGCCCTTTCAAACAATTCTCCCAAGGCAGGGAAAGTTCACAAGGACCTACGGGTAAAGGATACGGCATGCCCCAGGCCCACGGAAGGACAACTTATCGGCAGCATGGGCCCATCTTCAACATCAATCTTAGAAAATACATTTGCACCTTTGGCCGTAAATTCCCATGATAATTCCAATACCTCGGCCTCTCAATTTCCCGATAATTATGATCAATCTCTTGGAAGGCCGATTAAACTAACTAAGCCATTAACTAAGCGGGAGAAAAAAACGCCTTAGAAAAGCGAGAAAAAGCAAACAACCAAGTCATTTAATTAACGCAATTACTGTCCAACCCGAAGAGGGAAGGAAACAAAGCATCAATGATGAGGTCCCAAATATTTTGGAAGCAATAAGCAACAAGGAATCCCTAATTGCCCCACTTGACTCCATCGCTACACTCAGCAGTCCAAATTATATCAAAATCAAACAAACGTTGCCAGATAATCTATATAGTCTATTCAAACCACCAACTAAGAAAGAGAAGCAACACCTTAACACCTCGTTTAAACAAACAGCAAATTCTGTATCTCCGTCCAGGACTGAACTGAACTATCCAACCACAATGTGCCCTAGTGAGGAGAACATGCTAAAGGACAACGCCTGGAAAGACTACCACAACTTTGAAAAAATTGACAAGCCAAGTCCGGGATGCAACGTCACAACTAACATAAAGGCTAATAAAACTCCAACACAAGACAATGCTAACGTCTCTCCGCACTTGCCTTTGACGCTCCCAGGGCCCACAGAGGGACCAACCAAAATGGAACATGGCTTTGACTGCGCGCAGCAGTTTGAGATCTTCCCAAATAATAACAAATTGGACTTTATCCCCCACTATGTCTCAAGAGGCAACCATGACTTCCTCAACAGAAGTGTTCTGTTAAAGTTATTCAAGGCACTGCCTACTCTGAGCCACATTAACTCCAGAGACATTGAAAGCATAGGGTTCTACCAGAATCAGCATTCAGTGGAATTCCAAGACTCAACCACCGCCACGTTCACCGACTCCCTCCTCACTGAGCAAATCTGGCAGCAGAGGGTCTCTTTTGAAAAATGGGGCATTGAGTTAAAAAAAAACCTGTGTTATCCCAGTCCATTACACATGCCTAAACATCCAGCGGGTCTGTTAAAAGGCGCCAAAGGCCCGGATAACCAAAGTCCCCTCCCAGACATAGACTCCAAGGCCAGGACAATCACAATCACCTTTGTTCACGCTGAAGTCAGTCAGCCCACTGGACCCCGGAACTTTAACAAGCCTGAAATCTTCCAAGCCGGGGCATGAAAAAATCCACAAGTTGCCACAAATTCACTCAAAGGCCACCAAACCTGCTTCTGGAACGTGTTTGGTCTCGGGATGAAATTAGAAGACCCCGACTTCATGGAGTTTATTATACAGTACAAATACTCCTCTTCCAGGAAACCTGGCTAATAAAATCTACTCCCCTAGTAGGTTATAAGGAATTCCAGAAACTGGCTACACAGGGGACTAATCAAGGGAGAGCAAAAGGGGACCTCTCCACCTTCATTTCAACCGATATTTCTGGACTCGCCATTGCCATAGACCTTGATTCCTCCTGGCTGCTATGACTTGACACTCCACCTTTCACCAGTCTACTGACCATAAACATTTACATTCATCCCGCGTCCAAACAAAAACAGGCAAGCATTGACCACTTATTAGCCTCACTTGCCACTCTAAAACTTGCCTACCCCCACGCTAACATCATTCTGTCAGGGGACTTTAACATGACTTTATTGCAAGAAACAAATGGCACCAGGTGGCACACTCAGGCTAAAACTCGACGTGACACTCTCGGCAAGCAATGCGCAGTTCATCTGCACGACCTCTCACTGCGAATGCTTAATCGTCACAGCCCGACTGACACCCCAGCAGCATACACAAGGGTCACTCAAAAGTCAGCCTCAATCATTGACTATTCTTTCACAGATCATAACCTCGTTCCCCAGATCACAAACTTTCAAATCTTGGACAGAGCAGAGAGTGACCATCAACCGCAATCCTTCACACTCCTAAGAAACAATACAAATCCAATCCTCACTAACGCATTGTCGCAAGAACTCCATTGCCATAATCTCAAACGCCTCATTTGGAAAAAGGATAATATAAGTGACTTTATGGAAACATGTATTAGCATCTTGGAGAAATCCAAATTCGAACCATCCAGCATTCGGGCCTGGGAGTCATTCACCTTTGAACTAAAGCAAAAATGGTCTAAACCAGCTACTGGCAAAAAAGCAGGAAAACCGTTGGGGGCAGCAAGGTTTACCAAAAGCCTCAGAATTCAAAAACAACAACTGAACAAAAACCTACGAAAACTAAGAACACAGGGCTCACCTTCTACCAAAGACCAATTGCTTCTATTTTCCAAAGCCAGAAAAGACCTTAAAAGAGACATTATAGTGGCCAAGAAAGTATTCCAGGAACATCTCTGGGCGAAACTCCATAACTCTTGCAAACAAAGAGACTCCAAGCTTTTCTGGGAAATCATCAACCAGTTAACAAACAGCAGGAACCGACACCATAACTCGGACATTATGGAGGAAACATGGAGAGCCCACATTGAATCACTATATAACGAAATCTTCCCCCCAGGCATTGCTGGTCGCGGCTTCCAACTTAGTAACGGAGCTACCGCTAGAGACTTATTGAAAAACTACTCTCCCTCTGATTCAGACTCTCCCCCACGGATCCTTAAAGAACAAGTCCTGAAAACAATAAAAAAATTAAGATCTGAGGGTGCCCCTGGGCCTAATGGCCTCCCAAATGCCTTGTTTTGGCACAACCCACCACTCTGGGCAGATCATTTGTCTCCTCTTTTCTCGGACATTCTAACTTTTAACACGATCCCTGACTCTTGGAGGGGAAGCATTCTAAGCCCAATATATAAATCGGGTTCTCGTTCCGATCCTGCAAATTACAGATTGATCGCGTTAATTGATGTGGAGGCTAAAATCTACGCATCAAACTTGCTGGTAGATTTAGAGGACTGGGCGGCGCGAACAAACCTTATTCCTCCAACGCAAACTGGATTTAGGGCTGGGATGGGCACCCTGACGAATATTTCTGCAGTAATACTCTGGGCCAATCAAGCCCTCAGAAAATCAAGGGCACTGTACGTATGTTTCATCGACCTTATTGCGGCCTTTGACAAGGTTTCAAGAGCCAAGCTATGGGCAAAAATGCGCAACTGGGGGGTCCCAGCTAAGTTGCTGGAGGCCATAACCAATCTGTACTGCCAGACGTGGGTCCAGATTAGGAAAGGAGATGGGCTCAGCATTACACTCAACGGGCTAAAACAAGGGTGTGTGCTGGCACCGTGCCTTTTCAACATTTACACTGCTTACCTGGATGAGCACCTTCGGTCAATCCAATGTGACCCTCCGAAACTTGGCACAACACCCATACCCAGCCTTCAATACGCGGATGACATCGTCTTACTGGCGCAAACGCCAATTGGTTTGCAACGATTAATTACTGAACTCGGAGCCTATACCACCTCGGTCCAATTGACCATCAACCATAAAAAAACGAAGGTGATACGCTTTAACAAACATCATAAAGCCGACCGCAAATTTACTTGGACTTTGGACAAGCGACCTTTGACCGAGGTGGATTCATATAAATACCTTGGCTTCCAAATTGATCGCAAACTCACCTTCAAGATTCATCTGTCCCAAGGTCATACGAAACCCAAACAGCTGCAGTTTGCCTTCAAAATTTTAAAAAACAAACTTACAGGTGGCTCCATTGGGCACCTATTAAAGGTTCTAGCAGCAAAATTCCTGCCCTCTATTTTATATGGCACAGAAATCCTGAATGGTAAGGACGCTACAGGCTTGAACCTGGAACAATCAATCCTTTTTAAGAAGCTGTTTGCAATCCCCCGCCACATTCCGCAAGCCCAAATCCGACTTGAATATGGTCTAAAAAACCAGATCCCTGACAAACAAGGCACACTAGTCAAGTATTATTGGAGGATGCGGGATGCAGAGGAAAACACACTCGCACATTATTGTTGGACAGAAATTGAAAAGCAAACCATCTTCAAAGATGCAATCTTCGAAGCTCTGAAGGCCTCCCTCTCAGCACTGAAGTTAGAGGAGGCATGGCTTACAGCTCCCACCTACTCCGGCTTTAAATTACTGGTCAACAAAGCCATAAAACGGCGTTCTATATTATTAGACAAAACTGCCCTAGCAAAAAACAAACACACCTGGGCCGTGATACAGTCAGACCAGAGACTGCAACCCCAATCCTACCTGCTAGATCACTTTCCGCACCAGAAAAATCACTTTTTCACTTTATTAAGGCTTGGGTCATACCCATCAAAGGACCTGACCCCAAAATGGAAATACGTATGGCAATCAAAGGAATGCCGCCTGTGTGGAGCTTGGGATGAGTCCTTACTTCACCTACTATGCATCTGCCCTGCTTTGGCAGAAATGCGCAAAAAGGGCCTTCGAGAGCTCTTCAGGAAGGAACAAATAAGAACTTGTAGAGCAGCAGTGATTCACTGTCTCACGGGCTCATCTATCCCATTGTGCTGCAGAGCCATAAACTTTTTTTTTAAACGTGGCAAGAGACCTGGCCAATGCAGAACCTGTTAACCAACTCATGCAGCGTTAGAACATCTGGCTTTGAAACCATCCGAAAGCTCTGCTTACATGTTAACTCAAAAAAAAAAAAAATGTATAAACACACCGCCTTTTTATATCTTTTACAAAAATAATTACAATGTATATCCTTGTAAGTTTTATTCATGGTGGTTTTTCCACCCTTTTATGGTTTTTTTTACGAAATCAAATAAAAGTATATTCTTCAACTGAGCTGCAGATCGGATGTAAATATCTGACGATCAGTAATATAGAGTGGAATATTTTACAACAAAAATAAAATGTGGACATTAAATGTGGCTTACCTGAGAGAAATAAAAAAATAATAATGGAATGGCTTTGGCACGTTCTGATATGACACCCAGGGCAGAGTGGTGGAACTATTATTATTATAACTTTATTGTATTTTTTTTTAATTCGTTCCAATTAAAACACTAAAATAAATGTACGGGTTTGAAAAAGAAATCACCAAGTTTCTTCTTTTCAACTGTTGGAATTGTTTCTTGTTTTTAAAATGGAGTTCAATGGACAGTTTGTTAAAGTTTTATGTGCGTATGATGTGCAGCATGTAGTTCAAAAAGTCTGTTTATTAACTCGTTCCGTGCTCATGACGGAACCACGCCGTCATGAGCCACGGTTGCCGTGTGCTCATGACGGAGTGGTTCCGTCATGCTGCGGCCGTTGGCGGCCGTGCCGCCCACGCGGCGCTAATTCCCCGCCTGTGCGGGCGATTAGCGCCGTGGGCGGAGTCATGACGGAACCACTCCGTCATGAGCACACGGCAACCGTGGCTTATGACGGAGTGGCTCCGTCATGAGCACCGCGCCACCGCGCTGCCCCCCCGCACCCTCCAGTGCTGCGGCGGAATTTCCGCCGCAGCGAAGGGGTTAAAGCGTTGTATGCATGCATATAATGCAGAATCAAGACCTCTAGCATAGTCCAGTGTCAATGACATTTCAAAGTTGAATTTTCCTGTCCTGGTCTGTCATATGCTCAGCTGAAGATAACATTTGTTGTCACAACCAACAGAATTGTTTTAGAACAACTATCTCAAGTCTGCAAAATGCAAGATGCAAGTATTTCGTTAATTTCCCAATGAAACAGTTTGTTTTTAAAGTAAAGCACTTCTCAGTTGCTATTCGTATTGTATGGTGGGTTACTTTTTCAAATAGTGACAGAAGGTGCTTACTTCAGATGTCCTGTAGTTTAGGGAAAATGCATAAGACGTTTTCTGAGGTTTCTTGTCCATAATTACTAAGGGCCTCATTTATGGGATTTTGGCTTAGGGCTGTGAAGCATGCCGAGCTGCACCACACCGAAGTAAAAGGGCAGAAATGCACCGTATTTAAACATTACTGTGCATTCTTGTCCTTTCTCCCTGCTCTTGCGCCGTTTCCTCAGTCTAGCACCAATGTAAATAAGCCCCTAAGTCTGCATGAGCCTATAAGCAACTTATGGTTGGTCCACCAGCTTTCTAACGTCTTGAGTGCACAATACAAAAACTGGATTCCTACATATTTTTGTTTGATGCTAGCTTCAAGGTTTAAACCAATATATTGTTAACTGATTTGAAAGCAAGAGTCCTGAAGATACCCTGTGTGTGTATAGAAGGACACATAGACCAAATCCTATGTTCTGTGCAATTCTTGCAGAGCCTTTTCTTATGGTCTTTTACGCAAGTGGAGGAACTAGTAGAATGAACTGTAGGTATTTTAAAATGGTCTCCATGTGGCAAAATTCATTTCTCTGGTATTCAGTGACATGGGCACTGGAGCCTCATATTTATTGTATCATCACAATAGTGAAAAGTAGAGACTCCCTATCATGTGTGCCATTATACCACAATTGTTTATGCCAAACACATAGGACAAAAACACTTAGACGCATCAAATGCACAAAACTCGCTACAAAATGAAAATGGTAACAAAACCATCATTTTTTTAAAACACAGTAGTACGCCAATCTTGAGAAATACTGGAAATACACCACAAGGCACATACCAGCACCAGGAGGCAGACCCACACGAGACCATAGGACATCAATCAGTCTGCAGCAATATAGGGTCACAGACGGTTGTCATGTCCAGCACGGAGACATTCATAGGGCAGGGAAAAGGGCAAATCGCAAATGATCAGTTTATCAATTTCAGAGACAGAATGGTCAGAAGGAGCATAGATACTATCATGTTCAAACCAAGGACGAATACAAACCAGGAGAAGATAAACAACATTTTGTTCCAAGCGTTTGTTGTCTTCCACAGGACCCCATTAATTTCAAGTTCACAACACACTGGTAACATGACAAGTTCAAGCATATATGCATTCACACACACACACACACACACACACAGCATGCATAATATTGTATGTCAAAATATCAGTTATGAAATTATCTTCTTACATAAATGTTCTATCCAGAATATCGACCACCACAATATTGTGAAGATGTGTCTGTAGAAAAATATAGATTTAAGGCCTTATTATAAGTTTGGTATTCCGACTGCCGTAGAACCACATCTGGCTCCACCAGCATCCCACGGTGCTGGCAGTCCAAAGTCCGCCGTATTATGAGTTGACCAGGTGGTGTGGAGGCATGAATCTTGCAGTGGTAGTAAGTACTTTTTCCAAATATAAATTGATGCCTGTGTGTGCATTTTGACTGCATATGTGTCAGATGCACACATATGCAGTATATATGTGGAAAAATACCATAAACCCATTCCCGCCATGGCCTGCTCGTGGATCAGGCAACTCATAATACGCATGGTGGTACAGTTCCTCGTACTGCCCTATGGCAGCTGCCTTTCCCTGATCACGAACCCAGCAGTCAACAGTCTGCTAGCGGTCTTGGTGGTCCAGAGGTGGTTTTCCCTAAGCCAATCTGCCCAACTCAAAATACAGTGGTCAGACAACCATGTTCCCTATACTCAGACCTCCACTACCAATATGGCGGTCCACAGGACTTCCAAACACGTAATAAGGCCCTCACTCTTTGTCACAACTCCTCTACGTGCTTGCATATATGTTGTAAAGGTATGTAGATGTGGAGTCAACAATGGTAAACCTATATGGTTGATATTCCGAATAAGATTATTTTGTAGGAAATATTCCGAAACTTGATATTCTGGTAGCTCACACAGGAACAATTTCAAGGAGTGAAAATTCAGTTATGCAGAAGAGAAAGAATTTACTTTGGAGGTCTGGAAGGCTTCAGCCAGTTGCGTACCATACGTTAAAAAGGTAAACCACTTAAGCACAGAACAGCCGCCACCAACCACAGGGTCCACACAGCCTAGTGTGTTGGGGCCATAGTCACCCTCCACTCTAGGTGAGTACACTTTGTGGCACCGCCACTCAACATAGCCTGGTGTTCTGCTGGGAAACAGGAGCAAAACATGAACTATCTCTAGCGTACTCACAGGCTGTTGAATACACTGGGATAATAATCATTGACCATGCCAGAAAAAAGCAGGACATGTAGAGAGACACACACATTCCTTCAGATTAATTCGATTGGATCAGGAGAACCTTGAGGAAGACCTGCTACTACACGATAAAATAACTAATGAAAGAAGAAGGGAGCCCTGGTAACTTTTTAATGGCTTTGTTTTATGTAAACTTTTACATTTCAAAAGATATTGAGTCCAACAGACCTGTCTGAGTTCTTGGTAAGAAAGCCATTCAGTAAGTTTTGAGAACCGTCAAACAAAACTAAATAGAAAGATGCAATTTGACCTAAAAGCAGTTAAAATCGTATTATTCATTTGATTGCCCATCTGATAATGAAGGGTCAGTCAATTCTCAAGGCATCCAGAGATGCACGATGAGTGCATGTTGAGGTAATGGAAAATATATTTACCCCGGTTACATTAGACATCTCTGCAGTACCCAGATTGTGTGATTTGTTTGACTGCTAACCAGTCAAAAACTACCAGTAAAATCAAAGTAAGACTCTCAGAGAAACCCAACACAGACACACATACAAATCACTAAACTTTTTCCCTGACTCTTGTCTGTGAATGTGAAAGAGTGTAAAATATACTGACAAATGGATGTGTAATACATGTTAAATCGTAGAAAATGCACGTGTATGCCAGTTTTTTGAGCCACGCTCTATAATTTTCATGACACAAGCATGAGAAAAGTCTGGGTTAATTTTAGGAGGTGATCCTTTAATTTGACATTGTGTAACTGACATTACAATTACCATTCTTTGAGAATTCAGCGTAGTGCCTTAATACGTAATTTAAATTGTTCCCAAAAGCTGTTACCCAAACATTTTTGCTGACTACTGCTTTGCAACGAACCTCAACAACAGGCATCCATTCTGATCTAATTCAATAAAACATTCCTATTTCATCAACTTTTCATTTTTATTGTCACTGTTACCTCAGAAGAGAGGGTGGCAACTGGCCAAATATCAAAATACAGTATTGGAATTCTTCATTTAACGTGCCATGTAAAATAGTATCACATAGTTTACAAAAACTGTGAGGAGTGTATCCAAAAAATTAAGCTTTTTTTTCCAAAAGAAATATTACCACAGTGGTTACTGGTCAAGAAATGTACCTCAGACACTGAGACTCAATCTCTTAGTCAATGATTACCTAAGTGGAAGCCACTACCTTATATAATATTGCTTAAGTGTGACATAAAAATTGCTTTGATGCTTTATATATAATTTGAACTGCTCGAAGAAGAAGAGACAGTTGTGATACTCTGAGGAACATGGACTTATTGTGATGTGAGGGAGCATATAGGTCTTCTATGGGCAAGTGGAACATTTTAGGACAACCCGTTTTGAACCAGACTGTCAATACCTACCCAGACTTTGAAGTGTCTGTGTAGGAAACTGAGTTGCTGGTTTAGGGGGGTAAAACTCTTCTCAAGCAGCAACCACAAGTCTTGCCATGGTGAAGTTACAAGAAAACCCCAAATTTACCTGAACTCAATCTCTGGAAGCTTGGCACAGAGCAGTCAGGCCTTATTTAGAGGCAATGTGTAAGGTATTTATACAGCATTTCAAACAGTAATACTGTGAAAATACCACACAAGAAAAATCCCACAACAATTCAGATTATTAGAGCAATATTTAATAAATAAATCATCAATGCAATGACACAAATCCGGTGATAGGAACTAGAGAAATGTAATTTTAAAGATTTAAGTGGAAATATCGTCAAAAAGCCAAAAGCACCACTCGCAACTATCTGGTTGCGGGAGATTGGGTGAAGGTCACTAGTTCAGGCCAACCACGATGGATACAGGGACCAATTCGACCCACTGAAAAGTTGCCTTCTCAGTCCAGCGCAAAGAGTCACATTCATGGTGGAGTGGGCTGCAAAGAGCAGGATAGGGTTTTGGACAGTTATCGTTTGGTGGCCAGTGTGAGCTACAAGGTTTTGATGCCAATGGGCCGGTTCACGGTCACAAAGAGCCCAGAAACCTCAATTCAGCTCCACTGAAGCCACATCAAGGGTACAGGACCTGAGGGGCATCACTTAGGGATTAGAGGCTTGCTCCAGCTGGATCTGGATGCTGGTTCAGGTGGTTGTGAGCCTGGTATATCCCAGCTACACCTTGTGACTCAGAGACTGGGTACAGGCACTAAATGGCTAAGGTGGTATTTTCAAAATTGTATTTTAAAATCAGACTTTACCATAAGAGAGGATTTTTCATCACAGTTTCAAAGTAACCAAACATGAACAGGTTACCTGGTACCATTTGGAAGCTACAACTTATTAAATGTAATAAGGCAACGTCAATCTTATCCATGTTAGTACATGTCCAACTTTTAAAATACACTGCACCCTGCCTTCTGGGCTGTCCAAGCTCTACCCTACGTGTGGGTTGTATGTATTAATAAGGAATGTTTAAGCCCAGAAAAAGGTTTAATTTGCCAGGCTGCAATGACAAGCCTGAGACATGTTTGAAAGAGCTACCTAAGTAGGTGGCACAATCAGAGCTGTAGGCCCAAGAATAGCATTTAATTTACGGTCCCTGGGTACAGGTAGCACCTCTTTACCTTGGACGTATAAGTACACTAAACATGCCAACTGGGTGTAAGCGAATGTTACCATGTGTTGGACTTGGCCCTTTTTGCAGGGTTATCCTAAAAAATTTCACTTCTTCCTCCTATTCTTTCCTGACCTGTGGTTGTTGGCTATAGGATTCTGGGCACTTTACCACTGCTAATCAGTGCTAAAGGGCATATGCTCTCTGTGTAAATTGTTGTTACAATTGGTTCTCCCTGATTGGCATATTTGATTAACTGGTAAGCCCCTAGTAAAGTCCCTTGAAGTTTGCCAGGGCCTGTAATTCAAATGCTACTAGTGGGCCTGCAGCACTGATTGTGCCACCCACATAAATAGCCCTGAAAAGGTAAAAAGGTAACTCAGACCTGCCACTGCAGTGCCTGTGCACAGTTGTTCACTGCCATGTTGGCTTGGCAAGTGCACCCCCTTGCCAGGCCCTAACCTTCCCTTTTCTTACATGTAAGGCACCCCTATGGTAGGCCCAAGGTACCCTCTGGGAAGGGTGCGGTGTATGTGAAAGGTAGGACATGCACTGGTGTGTGTGGCAAGTCCCATAGTGAAATACTGCCAATTTCATTTTTCATTATTTAAAGGCTATCTTGCCCATAGGATAGAATGGGAGTTCATATATAACATCTTATACGTATAGCTTCCCATTGGAACAAGATAGAGAAATAAAGTTTAGGCTCTCTGAACTCAGAATTTAGTAAAGATTGTTTTTAAATTGTGTGTTTGAAAACGCGCTTTTAGAAAGTAGGAATGTTCTTGTTTATCCATTCTGTGTGCCTCTGCCTGTTTGTGTATTAACTGTATGGTTTTGGAGTGACAGGGGCTTAGGAGAAGGATTCTCTCAGACAGCCACTGCATCAGGGCTGGGCTGAACAGACCTGGGTGGAGTTCTCACAAGCACCTGAATAAGCCCGGTCTACATTTAAAGTAGTGGGAGGAGATTTCCCTTGCACCGGAATAGGGCCTGTCTGCATTACACAATGCTGTCTCCACCTCCTGCTGAAAAGCTGCACAAGAGAGGACATAAGAGAGGACATAACCCGTTTGGACTGGGCTCAGAGACCCTTGCACAAAGAGAACAAAGATATTTTGAGGTATAAGTATTAGACCTAAAAACCCTGAAATTTAGACTACTTCTGGAATCAAGAGGAACCTTTGCCAAGGAGAAGAGCTAGAGAAACTGAGGAAAAGTACTACCCCTTGGCTGTGTGCTGTCTGGGGTTGGCCTGCAGTAGCTGTTTCTACCAAGGAAAGGAGAAGGACTTTGCTGTGTGCTGTGTCCCCCTGCTTGAGGATGATCTACAAGGGCTTGAGTAGAGATTGGCTCCTGTTCTAAAGTCTCATAAACACAAAGACTCCACCCCCAACTTCCTTGCTCGGAGGTATGACCTGCCAAGAGGTGCCTATGACTGTGTTGGGCCTCTGGAGGTTGTTCCTGCTTTTGGGAGCTGGAAAAGCAATGCAAGTACAAGAAAATGGACCCATCGCTCTTCTCGGTGCTGTTTTTCCAAAGCAGAACCTCTGTGCAAGAAGAATCTCCATGCATCGCCGCAACACTGCCGAAATCGACGCAGCACTGGTCGCTGCTGCAAGAACCAACGTCTTGAGGGATCGTGGCTTAAGAAACCGACGCAGCGCGGCTCGCCGCTGCCGCATCGATCACCAACGCATCCCGGATTTCCACGCATCGTACCTGTGTGGCAAGTTTTCCCAACGCATCACTTTCGGACCAGAATCGTCTTGGAGTTGACGCATCACTTCCCCCTTCTTCTGTGTGCAGCCGAACTGTCACATCGCCTCGCCATGGACTCAGGAACTGACGCATCTCTTTGTGTTCTTGACGCTTCCCATCTCTGCAGCTGTTTGACCTTGTGAATTTTGTCGCAACTACAGGTACTTTGAGAGAAATCACGCATCCATAGTTTTCTATGGACCAACTTGTTTGAAACCTTTTTAAAGCCATATTCTTAGTACACTTATGTTGGATTTTTGTTGTTTTGGTATTGTGGAGTTTAGATAAAGATAATTTATTTTTCTAAACTGGTGTGGTATCCATTTGTGTTGTTATCACTGTATTACTGTGTGCTTTGAGTACAAATACTTTACACATTGCCTTTGGGATAGGCCTGTCTGTTCGTGCCAAGTTACCTAGGGGGTGAGCAGAGGTTATCTAAAGTGTGTACCCCCCTTACCCTGACTAGAAGCAAGGGCCCCTATTTGGAGAAAGGTACCTACCTCTGACAAATAGAGACCCCCATTTCTAACACCATGTTTTAGGGAGTGAGCACATGCAGTTTATCTCTAGTCAGCACTGGTAAAGTGTACCTAGTCCTAAGGGCTGAAAATAAGATCAGTAAAAATGGAGGAGGAAGGCAAAATGTTTGGGGCAAGACCATCCTAAGTTTGACAGGTCTAACAGTCTGTGTAAATGGCTTTAGCAAACACTTTTAAAAGAGAGCTAAAGGATGAGAGGAGGATCACCCTCAGCAACCTATGCCTCTTTGCTCCTCTAACTTGCCTGCTGACCCCCCTCATCTCAGCGACCCATTCAGGCCCATGGAGAACACCTCTCCTCCCTTAAAAAATGTTGTCTGCAATGTGTGATAATTTGCACCACAGCTGCCCACTTCTATGTCACACTTAGTGTGTTGGGTCACAGCCTTGCACCAGCATAAATATTTCCATGAGCATCACAGGCATTGTCTGGATTAAAGGATTTGGATCTAGTTAATCCACTCCCTGTGGTATAGTACCATTTTGCAGGAGGCATTTCGCTTAGGAATATGCTGAGTCCCAGCTACCCCAGGACTGGCAGCGAAGAGAACTGGTTGACACAACGAGGTAGGGGTTTTCATGGCTGCAAAACTTGCAACTCATGTAAATGGGCCAGTGACCACAAAACAGAATTTAAGGGACCCAGTCGCGAGACATACAGGATAGAGTCAAATATCAACTGTCTGACAAAATATGTAGTGTATGTCATCGAATGCAAATGCACAAAAAGATATGTGGGAAGCACCATCAGGACGTTACGGGAAAGAGTGAGTGAACACATGAAAGCAGTAAAACAGGAGGATTCGAGATATCCTATTGCAGCACATACAATGCTCCGCACAAATTATCCACAAACGTTTTGAATACTTTGGTATAGAACAGACCCCCAGAAATCCGATAGGGGGCAATAGGGAATTGGCCCTCCGCAGACGTGAAGCTCTGTGGATCCTCAGACTGCGGAGTACCGAAATAGGACTCAATGTTGACCATGAGCTGCATTACTTCCTGGGCAAATAACTACTATATAAGGGATATGCTAATTCTATATTCAATAACCATCTTAATAATTTATAGGTACTTGAGAACCCGATACGGCATATAATTGGCCTTTGCTTCCTATGACATTTTGACCTGTACTATGTGTGAGCAATTTGTAAATATGTATAATGTGACCTCTGATTTATGCCAGATGACTGCGTGACTATTCAAAATAATTTTAATATATTTTATTTCCTTATTTTCACGACAAGATGGAAGAGAGTTTACTCAACAAAATCCGAAAAATTTATCGGCACTCAGATACAGGATAACAATAAGAGCACCAATGAATCTCTCACATCTTTGCCTGCACAACTAGATATGTAATACCGGCACCCATCATGGATATGCATGTTTAGATATCACGAGACTCATCACTACAAGAATCTTCCATTATGCCAATCTTTTTTCGACAATGAACACTACAGATGAATGATATTTTCCAAATATATTATAAAGTTTCTTTGTTTCGCAGCGCGGCTTCGATATGATCTTCAGAAATATACATGGGCTTTATGTGAAATTGGAGGGTCTTAAACATGGCCGCCATTAACACAACAGATAGCTAGTCCTCTTTCCATTACACTGCGCTGGACATAGGAAACATGAATAGCCCCTCTTCTATTTCTATACATCATGCCAGGGAGTGTGTATACTCACAACTTTAGCGTGCTTCCATACCGCACACCGACACTCTGGGCAGACGCGAGGAGCGGCGTCAAGGACGACTTTTATGATATAACGGTAAGAGTCTGGGGGACCTAGCTAGGTGCGAGAGACGTTTGAACGACTTAGGACATTGATTTTCATCATGATAGAATTTTGGCAGACTAAGTACATAACCAAGTAGCGCTTAGTATTTATGAAGCACTGGTTTAAATGCAAGGGCTTTAATTCCTGTGGCATAGATGCGCGAGAGGATAGACTCGCTATGACACGCGACGCTACTTTTGCTTGCCATTTATTTATTGTTCACATGGTATAATTGCGCACAATATATGATATATTAACCATTACAGTGCAATTATATATTTACTCAGTTAATAATATACACTCAACTGTTGCATTACGACAGGTAACCAGCTTACTACAGCAACACCTATTAAATGTCATATGGGGCTTTTGATACAAGTGACTTGTTTGCTTTGTATCAGTATACTCGCTAAATCTCTAATCTTACCCATTGATAATGTTTAACTGTTTCAAATACCTTCTCATTATTATTGAGCATGGGTACAGAATAGGACAGCTTACTGTGCGAGCTTTTCTACACACATTTGAATTAAATTAACCTTGCATTTAGAATCTGGATATTGGGTGTTCTTATTTAATGTGCAAACACGTCCTGTGACACATCTTTGAAACACTTATCCAACATTGATTCCAGGACACACGGAAGTCTTTTCCAGGGACACAATTGGACCCTTGGTCATTTCGCCGTACAATAGTGTGACGTCGCGGGGAACAGAACCCATTATTGTGGGTTGGAATTATCACCACTATACAAGTAGGCTTTAGGTGCTTAATTTGGGCTTCACAAGCTAATATATAACCTCACTACGCACGAACTTCATTCTAATTAACTTATTATTCATACATTTTAGATCACTGTCAAGCAAGACAGAGGTATTTATATTTGCAAAAAACTTTTCCCTGCACTTCTCTCACTGAATCTTGGGCTTAAGGGTCGACGTTGTCTTTTCTTGACTCCATCTTCAGTTGCACCATCCAAGATCCTCTCACTTTTATATAGTCCCATTTGCGAACGTGTCACGGTGTAATCACGAACTCACGCCTTTTACTTTGGGATTCTCTCTTCCGTCGCTAGCATAGCCTGTTTGGGTCAGTTTGCCCAAATTGTTAATTTGTGTTTTTTGGCCTATCATGTATTCTCCGCCATTTTGCTTGTGGTTGATTTTGAACACATTACTATCGTGTTAGTTTGATGTACACCTCTAATATTGTAAGGTGGTACATTGTTTGTTTTGTTTATTTTATACAGCCTTGATAAAGTAGCGGGAGATTGCCCATTAGCGACGAAACACGTGTTGGCTGTGGCTGTCAGGCTGCCAGAAGAACATGACAATAAAAGGGAAAAACAAAGAAAGAAACACACCAATCTTTCTTTGACTGTTTTTTAACATTGCTCACTAAATGCTATGATATTATTGTTTATAGAAAAGTGTTTACGAGTGCTGGGGACAATCGTTCATTTTGCGGGAGGTGTTAAATGTTCTTCCTTATTAGAAACGCCAAGGGGCATATTTACAAGGAAATGTCGGAGCGTGGAACTGCACCAAATTTGGCAGCACCACCTCTGACATTTATAAAAAGCAGGGATGTGCCGTATTTATATGAAGACAGTGCATCCCTGTGCTTTCCTTAGTGGCTGCCCTAAAATTATCTGCCTAGTGCCAATGCAGGCACCCATCCACCATGGTACAAGGGTGCCTGCCATGCAGGGAATGATTGTTTATGTGCAGGAAGATGTTACTTTTATGTGAGCAGCAGAATGCAGCATACATAGAAGTAGCAAATGGTCATTATTTAATGATTGTTTATCTGCACTTTTGGGCTTGGCCCTTTTTGCAGGGTCATCCCTGAACTTTTCCTCCTGTATTTTTTCTGACCTGTTGTTGGTGGTTTTATGACTCTGGGCACTTTACCACTGCTGATCAGTGCTAAAGTGCATATGCTCTCTTTTGTAAATTAGTGACTCCATGATTGGCTATTTGATTTACTTATCAGACCCTAGTACAGTGCACCAACGGTGCCCTGTGCCTGTAAATCAAATGCTGCTGGTGGGCTTGCAGCACTGGTTGTGCCACCCACAGAAGCAGCTTGTAAAGTGTGGCTCAGGCCTGCCATTGCAGAGCCTGTGTGCAGTCTGGGACTGCCATGTTGACTTGGCAAGTGCACCCACATGCCAGTCCCTAAACTTTCACTTTTCTACATGTTAGTCACCCCTATGGACAGGGTGCATTGTATGCGAAAGGTAGGACAGGCCCTGATGTGGGTGGCATGGCCTGGTAAAGAATTACAACCAATTTAGTTTTTCACTATTGCAAGGCTATCCCGTAGGCCAGAATGGGCAGTTTGATTATAACATCTTATAATCATTACTGACCCAGAGATCAAGATAGGAAAATAAAGTTTAGTATGCCTGAACTCAGAATGTTAAAATACATCTTTTAGTGTGGGTGATTTTTACATTCTGTGTTTGAAAATACCACTTTTAGAAAGTAGGTATTTTCTTGCCTAACCACCCAGTATGCCTCTGCTAAGTTTGTGTATTCCAGGTCTGGTTTGAGAGTGACAAGGGGCTGGAGAGGGCCTTGGCTCTAGCAGTCTGATGGGTCAGAGATGGGCTGAATAGAGGAGATTTCCTTTCACTTGCCTGAGCCTTCATAGAATAGAGAGTAGGGGTAGGACTTTTCCTTTCAGCTACCTGGGCCAGGTCTGCTTTCAACAATGCTGTCTCCACCTCCTGCCAGGAAGCTGCATCAGGGAGGACTGAACTGATTTTGGCTGGGCACAGACACCCTCTGCCTTCAGAGGACAAAAGATTTTGCAGCATAAATATTGGGCCCCAGAACTTTAGATCACTTCTGGGAATCAAGACAAACCCTTTGCCAAGGAGAGAACCCAAGGAAGCTGAAGGAGGAGACTGCCCCTGTGCTGTTTGCTGTTTGGGGTTGGCCTGCAGTGGTTACTTATTGCCAAGGATAGGAGAAAAGGAACTTTGTGTTTACTTTTACTGTCTTGAGTAAGATCTCCAAGGGCTTGAAGCTGAGCTTGCCTCCTGTTCTGAAGTCTCAGGGACACAAAGACTTCACCACCAGCTCCTCCTGAATTTCCTTGCTGGGAATTCTATCTGCAGTTAGGTGCCTGCTGTTGTTTTGGGCCCTCTGGAGACTGTGTGTCGCTGGGAGCTGGAAGCACGAGGCAACGAGGAAGCAGAGTGTCGCCACCGCAGCAGTTGCCGTCGCTTCGCTGAAGAAGCGTGTCACCACCGCAGCTGTTCGCCGTCGCATCACCGAGGAAGCATGTCGCATCACCGGCAAAGCGTGCTACCACCGCAGAGGTTGCCAATGCATCACCGGAGAAGCGTGTCGCAGGGCCTGTCGCGGCTCGAAAGTTCATCGATTTCGCCGATTTCCAAGTTGTTGCATCGCATCAAAGACGCCATTTTGTCGCATCACACCGGATAGTCGCATCGCGGCACAATCTTGTCGCATCATAACCAGAATGCAGTAAGAAACCAACGCGTCACTTCCTCTCCGGTAAGGAACCGACGCATCACCTCCCCTGCGCCTCAGTAAGGAACTGACACATCACCTCCCCCGAAGCAAGGAACCAACGCATCACCTTCCCTCCGACCCTTTTGTTTGTTTTGTACGACGCATCCAAGGTACTTTGAGACTAAAGTGTCGCTTTTACCTTCTACATTGAACTAAGCCATTCCTACGATTTAAAAGTCATATTCTTGATATTGTATTGTGGATTTTTGCTGTTTGGTCTTGTGTTAAGTCTAGTAAAGATTAATTATTATTCTAAATTGGTGTGGTGTCAATTTGTAGTGTTTTCACCGTATTAATGTATGTGTTCACAAATGCTCTACACACTGCCTCTGAGATAAGCCTGCCTGCTCAAAGGTACCTACCTCTGTCAACTAGAGACCCCCATTTCTAACATGCACATAGACAATCATTAATGGTGTTTTGCTTTCCATATAGTAAAAGCAAAAACGAGGAGAAGTTAAAGTATTTCTCCTCATTGCGCCTTTCTAACACCTGCCTCTGCATGCTGTTAGCTGTTGGCGCTGCCTTGGATTTACACATCTATGTAGATCTGGAGCAGTGTCAAAAAGAAATAGGTGTTGCGATGAAATGCCCACTGCAACAATTATTGCCTGCTTCTTTCACGCAAAGAGATGCATGTAACAGGACTGTATTTACAAGGGGGCTTTAGGCCACAAAAGTGGCTTAACACTGCCTTTTAAATATGGAGATGGCATAGCACCACCAGAACGTCGCTAAAAGTGACATTCTGGTGGAACTATCCCCTGGTAAATATACACCCAAAGGTTAAAAACGTGAAAAAGAGCTGTTTTCAATCAAAGTGAGCAGAGTGCATAGGACCACCACGGAGGGAAATTAATTCTCAACCTTGTTCCACGTTTATTACACTGATCCCCTCCCCCCCAAAGGAAAGTCACAGCAACCCAGTATTTCTACTTTTGGCATAGATAGACCTTTAGTTTTTATAACAACTAAGTAGGTGAAGGTTAATTAGAGTCCCTGTAATTCACTGCTCATGTTGTTTTGTAATTACTGTCTGTAAATCCAGCAGTTTTTTCAAACCATGTTGTAAAACCGTTAAGAGTAAGGGTAATAATATTTAGTTATGCCATATATTTCTGCTACTTGCAAGTGATTACTATTATTCCATTTATACCGAATTTACTGACGTAATAAGGGTGGAAAGATGAGTCTGTCTTCCCAGGATTCTAACTCGTATTTACCACTTCTGTCAGCCAGTTACCACTGGCACCATTCAGCTCCCTAAGCCATCCTACCGCAATGGATAAGACACACTGCAGAACAAACACCGCGTCATTGAGAAGATGCAAACTTTGTACAACCTAGGACTCCCGGTGCTCGCTAAAGGCTTGTTCTTGTTTTTGTAATCTAGTACAGATCTTGCGAGGCATTCAAAGCCCTTATCCGGTTTGTGAATATAGAATGTATTACATTAAAAACACAAGGAGCGTGGCTGCCATGCCTGCAGCAGTTGTGCAAACTTACTCAGATACGCGGTTTCATCACTTGCAATGCAACGCTTCGGGTCAATCGAAGCCTTACTGCACCTTTGTCCGGCTGGCCATTGAATCATGAGAATAAGCACCGTCTAGAAACCTTAAGATCACATTTTCTTTTACATGATGTTAGAGGAATAGGCGAGTAAGCACGTCAATGCACAATCTGGCCTGCAGCAATACAAATGTTATCCAAGGAAGTAGTTTGTAAATTATCGATAAACAATCATACGCAGTTTTTTGTGGCTACAAATATATAAATACAATTAACCACTGATTTGCAGAATTTGCTAAAGCTCTGTAAAATACCCACTGTAACTTACAAATAATAAACACCCAAAACTGGAAACCTTATGAATAAGCGTCATTTGGCATCTCCCATGGGCCTATGGCCACAGCATGTGCAGCCATATTGGTGACCTGCCCTTAAAGCGGACACACAGTTCCTGACCGCAAGAGGCCACCAATGGAAACACAGCGGGCATATTTGCAAGGAAATGTTGAAGTGTGGAGCTGTGACAAATTTGGCAGCACCTCACTCTGACATTTCCAAAACGCAGGCATGAACCATATTTACAAGAATACGGCATACCTCAGTGTTTTGCACAATAGTGCAAGGGTGCCTCGGTTGCAGGGAAATCATTGGTTATGTGCTCCTTGCTGCACATAAAAAATCATTAATTGTCATTTGTTACTTCTATGTGTGCGCACATATTATTTAAAGATTGGTGTGCAGTAAGGGACAGCCTAAACAATCATTAATGGGGTTTTTCATGCAGCACACATAGAAAATGCAAAAACAAGGTGAAATAAAAGCATTTCTCCTCATTTCGCCATCCTAACGCTTCCTACTGCATGGCGTTAGTTTTTGGTGCTCTGCCAGATTTACAGATCCTTGTAAATCTCGGGCAGTTTGAAAAAGCAATTGGAGTTGAGTTGGAATGCCACAGCAAAACCCATTGCACGCCCCTTTCACGCAAAGTAATGTGTATAAAGGGGCCGTATTGACAAGGTGGCGTTAAGTCACAAAAGGTGCCTTAATGCCATAAAAAGTGGCTTAATGCTGCTTTGTAAATATGGAGAAGGGCAGAAATGTACCCCAGCGAGTTCTTCTGACACGCAGGCGCCTGTCAGCTGGGGATAACTGGGCACCAGTAATGAGGAGTATGTGTCTGCAGCTGAAAGCAGGTCTCAGTAAAGCATCTTTGATCCTCTGAATAGACATGATTCAACACTGCAAGTCTTACCTCAAGAGAGGGAGTGTGGGGTAAAACTACGTACAGTGTAACCATTATCAAAGCAACACAAATACTAGTCTTTAGCCAAGGTTGCATGCTCTGAACACTTTTTATATTATCTCATATACCCTAAGCATATTTACAGATTAAACAAGCCTCATCAATTTAAAGCACAAAACATAATACCAAACACAATTCTTAGTGTCATACAGAAATTGTAAAATGTGAAAGTAATCTCAGAATGGTTTTACCGAGGAGCATTTCAAGCAGGCGTAAATGAGATATAGATGATGTCTCCAAAACACTTTTCATCATGAACCTCGGAGCTTACCTAGAGCACAAAACCAATGCAAGCGGTATGGATACGGAATTATAAACTTCGCAACGGCTAATGTCTCCAAGATTTTGAAATGTGGACGTTGTCATTTAAAATGTAGTGCTGTAGCCTTTCTCTCATCTTTGCATGTCTTTGGCTATTTAGAAGGTTGTTACAAACCTAAATGTTTGCAAACAGTTAAAAAAAGAATCAGAAAGTAAAAATAATATCAGCAATGCCTGTACGCAGCTCTATAGTAGCTGAATGCCAACTTTAGGAAAATCTTCAGACATTCACAGAGGCGATTAGCCAGGAAGTATGGAGCTCACATTGGACTATACAGTCCCTGGATCAAGTGGTTGGCTGGACTGCCACACATGTAAATAAATGGCATGGGGTGTACTCGCCAGGTATGGTCACCACCATTCATTTCCCTTTCACTTGCAGCACTCCATCTCTTGAGCCAGTCGCCTCTCTGAACTCAAAGCACTTTTAGACAATCCACATAAAGGAATAAGGTACGAAACCCACATTCCAGATGAAGGCCACCAATGGTCTGTATGTATCACATACCAGAGGTATGGGAACAATGGCACGTGGAGCAGTGGAAGGTAATGGTACAAGCAAAGTGAATAGAGGGGGCATTTACAAGAAAATGCCAGTGGCCCCACTAATTGAGTCATTAATGGCCCTGGGGACCACCCTCCCCATGGCCAGCTCCCTATGACCCTGATTTTTGCTCTTGCTTGTTTTGAGGGATGTTATAGTTGGGAATTAACATTAAAAAATCTTAGAAATTCACAGAAAAAAACAAAGGTCACAGAAATATTATAGCTAACTATAACTCGTGCTCCCGCAATGCATTGCTGATTACGTCACATATTACATCACTCATGACATGGTCAGTGATATCACTGATGACAACTCAAATTACATCACTCCTGATATCACTCATGACATCATCCAGTAAGTGTGAGTGTTTCTAAAGAGTTTAAGATTGATATATATATATATATATATTCACTGAAAAAACCATGGGTTTCACACACGTTATAGTTAGAAATTAGCATTTAAAAAACCTTGCAAATTCACTGAAAAAACCATAGGTTTCACACATGTTATAGTTAGGAATTAGCATTTAAAAAACCTTGCAAATTCAGTGAAAAAACCAAAGGTTTCACACATGTTATAGTTAGCTGGACATTTCACTCGTAAAAAACCAATGAAATTCCCCCGTTATAGTTAGTTCAGCTAACTATAACTCGCGCGCCCGCAATGCACTGCTGATGATGTCACATATTACATCACTCATGACATGGTCACTGACATCACTCATGACATCACTGATGACATCTCAAATGACATCACTGATGACATCACTGATGACATCATCCAGTGAATGTGTGTTTTTCTGAAAATTAAATATGTTTTATATATGTATATCTCAAGGTCAATGGAAGAATAAATGGGTATATAAGTGTCTAAATGGATGCTTTGTTTTTGAAAAATGTATTGTGTTACTGACTGATTAAGTGTATCATAGTGAATACATGGCTTACTGAGTAATGTTTAAATATGAAAATATCTGTATCAGTCTCTCACTTTGTGTATAAGTGGCTGCATGGGTTGGTGAGTAGCTTCATGGGTGTCTATATAGGTTATTAGTTGTTTTTTTGAGTATCAGTCTGAGTGTCTGTATGGTTCGGTGGGGGTATTATGTAGTGCATAGGTGCATGAATGAGTGATTCACTCTTTGTATGTGTTGAAGACAGCATGTGTGCAGGACTGTATGGGTGGATGAGTGTGTGAATGGTTGTGTTAGTGAGTGAATGTCTGTCTCAATAGTGTCTTTATGAGTAACTACATATGTTTTAAACTAGTATATGTGACTATTGGTGTATATAAGTGAGTATATGTGAGAGTGAGAGATTGAAAGAGTTCCTGTATGAATAAGTATGTGTTTCTATAAGTGATTGTTTATAAGACTAAGTATGTGTAAGTTTCCGTAGAAGTAAGTGTGGTGGTGTGTGTATAACTGTATAAGCTAATAAATGTATGTTTGTTTCTTTATTAGCATGAGTGAGTATGTGTGAGTAACTCTATGGATGAGTGGCATTGTGTAACAGGATGTATAGGTGTATGAGTACATATGATGAGTGAGTGCATGTATGAGTGACTGTATAGGACTGTTGGTGAATGAGTGGATGTGTATGTGGTTCTTAGAAT
Organism: Triturus cristatus; assembly: GCF_964204655.1. Lineage (NCBI taxonomy): Eukaryota > Metazoa > Chordata > Amphibia > Caudata > Salamandridae > Triturus > Triturus cristatus. The sequence continues at coordinate 620,723,462 of NC_140582.1, forward strand.
TACTTAAGAGGTTCTTGTAACTGGTATTGGTATGTCCATTGTTTTGAAAATTTCAGTCTCTATTTTTGAATGTGTGTATCAAAGGTTATATTAGGGGAAGAGGAGGTCTGCCACTCTATCACAAGGATGATGTCATCAGTGATGTCATCAGTGATGTCATTTGAGATGTCATCAGTGATGTCATGAGTGATGTCATGAGTGATGTAATATGTGACGTCATCAGCAGTGCATTGCGGGCGCGCGAGTTATAGTTAGCTGAACTAACTATAACGGGGGAATTTCATTGTTTTTTTACGAGTGAAATGTCCAGCTAACTATAACATGTGTGAAACCTTTGGTTTTTTCACTGAATTTGCAAGGTTTTTTAAATGCTAATTCCTAACTATAACATGTGTGAAACCTATGGTTTTTTCAGTGAATTTGCAAGGTTTTTTAAATGCTAATTTCTAACTATAACGTGTGTGAAACCCATGGTTTTTTCAGTGAATTTGTAGGGTTTTTTAAATGCTAATTCTTAGCTATAACATATGTGATTCCCATATTTTTTTTTATTGATTTTTTTTTTTTTATAAATTCTTATATTAAATGTGTTTTTTTTTAAAAAAACAAGTTTTTTTTAAACTTTTTATTCTCTTAAAACACTATGTTTTTTTCTTTAAAATCTGCAATATTTCAAGATTTTTTTTTTTTTTTTACCAAACAGGTAAGATATATTAGTATAACTTTGAAAATATTATTATTTATTTTTTTTTTTAGTGCGCGTACGGTAAGCTTACGGTAAGCGTACGGTTTACGCAATGTCCGTAATTTATCTACGCTGTTTGCGTATAGTTACGCAATTTGCGTAGCCGCGCGTACTGCGCGTGGGGCGCGTACGCGTGTACGCTACACGCGCACGTTACACGGAAGTGTTGGGGAGTGACTGTTATGCGCATGCGCGCGAGCGCGTGTCTTTTTTACGCGCATTCGTACTTTTGCCGTAAGCGCACCGTAAGCGCACCGTAAGCGTACGGTTGGTCATGTGATCATGAAACACAACTTTTGATTGGTTGAAACTACTTTCAGTTCTAGAACTCTCCTACACCACACCTCATTTCTGCTTGTGATCCCTTAGGAGAAGGAGCTGGGTTGTCTTTGTGATACGATGGCAGAACAGCAGAGCCCTTCTGAGAGTGAGGCTAGCAGCACTACCTTGAGGCAGAGAGCGAGGAACCAAAAGACCTCTTTCATATGGGAGTATTTTTCTTTTCCAGAGGGCCAGCAAAAGGTAAATGCACCCTTAGTGACTTGTAATCTGTGTGGCCGTGTACTTTCAAGAGGGAATCCCGACAGGAAGTATTCCTTCGGGAATCACACCATGTTGAGACACCTTAAGGATGTACACAGAAGGACACATGCTCGACTTACTGAAGGTAACCCTTCAGTAAATCAACCAAGCACATCCACAGCAGCTCAGCCTGGACCATCATCTGCAGTGCCGAGTCCTTCTTCTGCAGGTCAGGTGAGCCCTTCATCTGTGGGGGGAGCATCTCCTTTTTCTTCTCCTCAGGAAATTAACCCTCGGTTTCTGAGGGTTGAAATACGGTGCGCCACTTGTCATGATCTAATTTGTTATAGGGAGACCAGTATTTCCCTAGTGAACAATAAAATAGATCAGCACACTTGTCGTACCGTCTAATATTCCCATTCTTTCTTTCATCTGACCCTGCATGAACACAACGGCTCTTTTAAGAGCCAACCTTACCTTTCATCTATTTTTTATATATGTTTTTAAAACTTTTTTTTGTTTTTTTTTTACCGTACACGTACGGTACGCGTAATTATTATTTTTTTTTTTAAAAAACACTAAAAATCAATTATCACATTACAAGGTCCTTGAGAGACTACAATGAAAAACTGAAAATGTGATTGTGGAGAAGTGGAAAAAAGGGACCATGATATTTTTGACTTACCATACCCACTCAAAAAAATATTTATTCATTTAAATTTTTTTTTAATTGCTTTAAAAATGGTTCTAGTTTTCGAAAATTATCTATCTCAATCTGAAAAAAAAGAAAAAAGTATTAATATTTAATAAAACATTTTATAATACAGTACACATATTTACATATTTTTCCCAAAAAATGTTTGCCTTTTCTTTGCTGTTTTCAGAATATATTAAATTTCACTATAAATTGAGAAAGCAATTGCATTCATCATTTAACAGCGGGCAAAAAAAAAATAACAATCTCAAAGATTGTATAAAAAAAGCCCAGAATCTCTTTTAACTTAAACATAACATTATAGAAATGCATAATATTCTGACAAAAATATCAACTAATATCAATACTTATTTCTTTAAAATACCGTCTGATATTTTTGTTTCAGAAGTATAATCCCAAAAATATATCTCAAATAACTCAACAATACATCTGGTTCCATTTCCTTTAGGCCAAATAGTAATTTTAAAATTCTTTTTTGATTAAATTTCCAATGTTAATCCAATAAAAAACTAAAGTTTAAATTGTACAGATCTCACCGATTCTCTGTAACATTTTGGTTTCCGAAAGATTTATTAATAATTAAATAAGTCCACAATAGAATTGTTTACCTTTCCGCATGGCCAAATAGTAATTTTAAAAATCTTTTTTGAATAAATTTCCAATGGCAATCCAATAACATTCCAAAATTTAAATTGTGCAGATGTTACCGATTTTGTCTAAATTTTTGTTTTTCCAAAGTTTCATTAAAAATTAAAAAAGTCCACATTACAATTGGTTACCTTTCCATTAGGCCAAATGGTAATTTGTAAAATCATTTTTTTTGAAAATTCCACTGGTAATCCAATAAAATTGTAAAATTGTTTTGTCCAGATGTTGCCAAATCTCTCTAAAATTTAGGTTTCAGGAAGATTAGATAGGAATTTGCTAAATCAAAAGGCAAACGTTGCTTAAAAATCAATTGGGAATCATTACACAGTGTCCAGCCTTTTTCACATTTAAGATAAACTGTGTAATGTCCAGAAGTTACAGTAGGTCCATCATGGAAAATTATTGCAACTGTTATAAAAGTTTTTCCTGAAATTGATAATTGCTGTCCTGTAAACTTCTTTATTAAAGTATCTAATTTTGAACCATCAGCTTTACAGCGTTGCATCATTAAAATTACATACTGTCCGTATTCCTTTAAAATTAACGTTGAAAACATGTCAGATTGACACTCACTGCATTCCATGCTATGATTAGCATCTTTAACTAATTTAGCAAAAGTGACTGTTTTACTTTCTGGCAATGTTAAATAAATAAACCTTTCAGAATCAACATTAGAGCCACATATATTATAACAGTTTTCACAACTATGTTCCCATTTATAAGAGAGACCAAATACATTTTTAATGGGAACCCCTTCTTCTTCCAGTACCTGAAGAAAAAACATCAAGAATTCCTGTGCGTCTTGCTGTACATTTTGAGAAAACTGTGTTCGTCCTGAACATACATCTAAAAGTTTTCTAATTTCAGTGGCACTTTCTATTTGAGTTTTATCATTACTCAGCTTTTGAAAAAGGAGACTCAACTCAGAACAGAATCTTTTTCCCTGATTTACTATTATCTGCTCTTGCACACTTTCCAGATAAAATGCAACATTCAGCACTACATTAGCGTAGCAGTTGACACCAGAGCTATTTTCAAAATGACATCCTACAACCTGTTCTTCATTTTCCTTTTTCTTTTTGCTTGCAATTACATCACTCCTCTTTTTTTTCCTCCTCTCTACATCTTCATTACAGATATTCTCATTTCTCCTTTTACGAGAAACTACACGTTTCTCCAACACAGGATACTGACCTAAATGAGGAGCATAGCTTCTTCTTAATCTATTATACTCCTTTACACAATTTGCATCAGCACTAACTTTTGAGTCATCAAAGTCTATCATGAATAAACCTGATAATGTTTTCACTCGTGACAAAGCAACATATGCCATACCTTCTTTGAACACAGTTGAACCAATGTTCACAAATGCACAATCTACAGTCAATCCTTGAGACTTGTGAATAGTTACAGCATATGCTAGAGAAAACGGAAACTGCTTCCTACGTACATATAAATCTTTCACAAGCATGAAACGAACTGAACAACGACAAATGTCTTTAACCTCTTCTATCTGATCAAATTTTATTTTTAAACATTCAATTCCATCTTTTTTCTGATAATTAATAAAACCCACAACTCTTCCCATAGCTCCATTAACTAAACCTTTTTCAACATCCAAATTTCTCCTTAAAAATACTCTACAGTTCATGCAAACATATAGATTTTTTTCTAATCCAGCTGTTTTGGAAATGTTCTTCTCTAGTGAATCCAATTTATTTTTCAGTGTGCCTGTTAATGTGACAGTAATTCTTCCATCCTCAATTTTGTCCACTGCTTCCAATTTCCTGATATCTTCCTTTTCCAATTTCAAAAGCTCCTTATTGAATATTGAGCATTCATGTAGAGTTGGCATTAAGCAGATGACACTTTTCTTTTCTGCAATGTTCTTGTATATCTTCTCTGCAACTATTTCTTCCTTTGGAAATAAATTATGTAGCAGCCGACTCTGTAATGCTTTTTTGCCAGCTTCAGTGAGTAGTCCAATTCTGATATCTTTCAGAATACTTCCATATTCTTCATCGTTTGCTTGCCTCATATTAGTAGTTAGTTCCTTGTACTCAAAGAAGGACCAAATATTTGCATTACCGATGCTTCCCAATGACTTCTTTGTGTCTTCATGTGTCACAGTATTAAACACTGGTTGTCCTTTAACTGGAGTAAGTTGCAAAAGATCTCCAAAAACTATGACGTGTTTTCCTCCAAATAACACGTCATAGTCTGTCTTCAGAATTTGCTGCATTCTTAAATGCACAAAGGCAAGCATTAAGTTTGATACCATGCTCACCTCATCAATAATGAGAACTTGCATCTTCTTCAATACTCTTGAAACTTCCAAGCATGCTTCTCCAGTTAGCTTGTTGTATTGTATTTTGTTCTCATGCTCCACTGGTAACATTAGCAAACGATGTAAAGTGATTCCTTTTATGTTATATGCTGCTAACCCAGTTGGAGCAGTAACCACACAAGACAAAGTAGAATCCGTTTTTTGCTGTAGGTAGCTTCTGATGACTTTTATAAGGAAACTTTTTCCAGTTCCAGCTTGTCCGCTTACATACATCCTGATTGGATGAAATGATGTGCATGAGCACTCTTTTTTTTCATGTAGAAATCCGTGATCAATTTTGTTTCTGATCTCTTCATAAATTTGTTGCTGCTCTTCGTTCAGTTGTCTTTCCAAATTTTGTAAGTCTATAAATTCTTCTTGAGCTTGATTCATAGCTGTTTCCACTTCATTCATAGCTATTGATGCTTCATTTTCAACGATTGGTTGTCCTAGGGGATCTTGACTGAGTGTTCCTGAACTTTGGCTGTCCTGAGAACTGTCTCTAGCTATTTCTGCTACAATTGTAGTTTCCTGTTCAATTTCTTCATTTAACATTTGCAGATAAGTTGAGAATGTACTGCATTGTATGCTGTCTTTGCAAGCATTAAAAGAATCTTCATAGCTTTGAAATTCTCCCAGTAGTTCATCCTCTGTACGCCATGGTTTAAACAGCTGTAAAAGAGCCAAGTAGTAAAATTCCTTTTTGTCAGTAGTGTCGCAACTCAGCTTCCTGTGATTTATCAAACTTCCTTTTGTTTGCTTCACCAAACATCCTTCCTCACCAATGACTTTATATTTTCCATTGTTGATGTCTTCTGCGGCTTTCCGTGAATAAATGTAGTTCTGCAGCACTTCATACAGACACATGTTCTCCAGATGATGACTTCTCTTTGGGTAATATGTGTCCAACATGTTTGATTTCAAAATATCTGTACTTTCTGGGTCATTCTCGGACAAATATTCAATTTCTCCAACAGATTTCAGTACCCGATTTCTCATTGCTGCAAGGCCTAAACTTGCCCAAATTATTCTTCTTGATTTCGAGTAGAGACTTGCAGAAGATAACCTATCTGAACATTCGTAGGATCCAATTTCTCGATGCGATAACATCTTCAAACTGAAACTGTACAGCTTCTTACTGACAGTCTTCTCGTGAGAAATCTCTTCCCACATTTCCTTCAATTCTGTTTTTTCTGATTTCGTAATGTAAGACGTTACATATCGAGCAACAGCAATGGAATTGTCAGCTACATACTGTATATCCATGTTAGCATTCCACATGGATAAAATGACTGGGTTGTAGTCATTTATATTTTTTGATTCTTCTTTTCTTTTAAGGTTGTAGGTATTCTTAGGTGATTTTCTTGTGATAGTATGTCTCACAGATGACATAAAACTGTTTACTCTTCCATTTGAAAGAACAGGTCTAGGAAATCCAAATCGACATTTAGTGTAGTATTTATCTTTGCTCTTGTATTTCCGTTGACAGTATTTTCCACACCGATGACTTTGGAAACGTAAAACTTGCTCCTTTAACTTTTTATCTTCTGTGCTTTTTGGTATAGCACATGTTGCATATTCTTCAATGTAAGATAACACTGCTTCATCAGCATCTGTTCCAAACTTTGGGGCATCCTTGATCCACAACAGCATATGAATATGAGGAGCACCTCTTGCCTGGTACTCTTTTCTCCAAAAGAAATCCACTACTTCTCATAGAGGTGGATTTTTTTTATTGCAGATGAACGACATCATAGCCTCAAATCTATGATTGAAATATCTGCAAACATTAACCGGATCCAATGAGCACAGTTCTCCTGCTGTCTTGTATTCGATGTTTTTAATGTTTGAATTTGCCTCTCGTAGAAAATCCAGTAAATCATCCCAAGCGTACTCAGCACAGCTTAGAGTAACGAACCATGTTGGTGTTCCTAAATTCCGTAACATGCATTTTAATTCACCATGACGTCGGTACCAATATTCATTTGTCCCACGCTGACAAGCCATCAGATTGATCAGTTGTGTTTCCAAATGATCATCTCGGTGCTGCACTTTCTCCATAAAATCCTTAGCAGACACATTTTGTAAATGTACTCCACTTTTTAAAATGTGATTTACTGCATAAGACAGTGCAGACAAGTCGCTTTCAAATAAAAGATGGAACAAATAAGGAATACTTTGTCGAAATCTGGGATCTTCGGCATATAGTCTTGTAGTCCGATACTCAGAAGCTGGAATCTGTTCCGGACGTTCATCGTATCGTCCTCCTTTTCCTGTAGGAAACAGCTGGGGAAAACATCGAGCTTCCAAGCTCTCCTCCCATACACTCACGGGAGTTCCTTTTGCTTTCTTCATCTGAAACAGATCAATATTGTCTCCCATAACTTCTTTTGAATGAAGAGGATGTATGCTAAAATGTTCATAAATTTCTTCTTCCTTTGACTTGTCCACTTTTTCAATTTGTCCAGTTGGTGTTTCTGTGTCTTCTTGTAAATCTTCTTCTTCTTCTTCTTCTATATAAATTGATTCATACCATTTGTTATTCCTTTTCAAATACAAATTTGCTCTTTGTACTTTCCGTACATCTACCAGCTCCTGCCAAATCTTCTTATTCTTTGTAGGTACACCATTAACCAGAATAATTAATGGTTCAGTTTCCAAAGTATCCGCATCAATAGTTTCCATATTTTTTTTCAAATCCAAGGGCAAATACACCACTCTACCTTTTAAACCTCTCAGTAAATCTGAAGGAGGTAATTTACCAGTTTTGGGCTCCATACGTACTATGGTCTGGAACGGATGAACACATTGAATGAGTATAGACTCATATGTATTTAATTCAGAAAGTTCAGCAGGAATTGCACCCAATTCTAAATTATTATGTACAGCTCTGGTCGGCATTCTATTTTCTTCTAACTTATTATAACAGTATTTACAAATACGCTGAACTTCACCCAATTCAAAACAATTTTCAAGAAATATATATGTGGCAAAATCCTTCCACTTATAATTATCTTCATTTTCACTTTTTCTATAGAGATCAACATACCTGGTTTGTTTTCTATAATGAGTTCTGCGGCAACAAATACAAGTAATATTTGGTCTTTCATTAGAGATTATTGCAAATTTTGTTATGTGATCATTAAATGTCTTACTTACAGAGGGTTCTACATTCTCTTCCACTTCTTCCTCATTTACTGTGTCCTTTTCTGCACTGTTTTGTTCAGGACCAAAGTAACAAAACTGAATTTCATCAACAACCTTCTCTACATCTGATACCGATCCACGGAACAGAGCCCTATTCAATTCATCTAACTTTATTGCTGGACTTTTAGCAAAATAGAACCATCTCACAAACTTTCTCATTTCAGTATGATGAACAGCCAGCATCCTAAAATGATGGAAAACACTATTACACACTTTTCTAGATAGACAAGCCAGAGAATGACCCTGCAAACCAGTATTCTCTCTCACTCTGCATGGATCCAGACTTTGAAGCACCTTAATCTTCTGTTTTACACTTTTTTTTACTATATTCTCTTGGAAACTCACGAAATTTATCAATAGATTCCTGACGCACAGTGCAAATACTACTACAATTCCAAGTGTACACTGGGGCTTTAGGACGTCTCCCCATAGCCTCATCCGCCATCACTTGTACCTCATCTCTTGGAACCATTATCTCCTTCTCCATTATGCAACCATTTTTCACTTCGTAAGCACGACCTCTGGTGTCAACTGCATGCAGCAAACTATTACTTTGAAAATAGCTCTCTTCATTAAAAAAAGGTTCACTACTTGAACTATGCATCCATTTTCCTAAAAACACTTTACAAAAGTTTGTTCTGTTCACTACTCTTTTCCTTTTGCTTTGTGATTTCAGTACATTAACCATTTTATCTAATGTACGCATCCTATTCAAAATTAAAATGAATAGTTTCCTTTTTAATTCTAATGCCTTTGCTGCAATGGCTTCAATTTCTTTTTTTCTCTTATAAAACTTAGCCTTTTGCTTATATTTCTTCACATCCTTTATCAAATTGGACATAACTCTTCTCTGAAACATTTTTCTACGTATTTCTTTAAACGCTGTTTTTCTGTTTAAGTTTATCTTTTTAGTTGCAGAAGGTATATTTGCATTAACTAAATGCTCAATTTTTTCCTCTCCTTTTCTATTGAAAACATTTTTTCCAGTACAGACATTTTGTACATTATTCCTTTTTTTGAATATGTTCTTTAAAAAATCTTTTGTTTGCTTACCAGAAGATTTTTTCTTTTTCCCAACATGAGCATCTCCAACTAACTTAGGTCCTCCAGTTGTCTTCAAATATAGGTTTTTTTTTTTGGTCTTTCTTTACTCTGGATTTTGTAGGCATCTTAAATTTTGTTTACTGCTCTTCAGCAATACCTGAAAAAAACTAAAAAAAAATTCCTTTATTTTATTTAAATATATTACGACATTTTTTATGTTCTTTAGAAATCTTAAAATACTATAAACCCCTTTCCTATAAATGAAAATCACAATAACACCTTCACAAATTAAATTTCTAAAAATAATTCCTGTGTGCACACAAAGTCATGCTTTGAAATTAGGCAGAAAACTGCTTTTTCAGACCAGCACCATGTGTAACCTGGTTGACTGCCTACACTCCGGCAAGGGCAACCAGCCTTAGTGATGCTGGATGTATTTGCATTACTGACTGAAACCTCAAACCCCACTCGCTTGTGAATACTGTGCATGATTCCACAGGGTAAGCAGCTGGGTGTGTGCTAAGAGTCTGCTTCTGCACCAAAAAATGGCTCCCCCTTTCCATTTAATGCAACTGTGAAATCACCAGAGCAATACACAATAAATCTCTGCCTGTAATTCCTATATGCACACAGAGTCATGTTTTCACATTAGTCACAAAACGAAATTTCTTTGCCAATTTGAAAGCACACTTACTACTCTTTTTTTTGGCAAGTGATAAACACTTTTACAGACTGACACATTATGAATCCACTTTTCAGATTCTTAAAAAAGCACATGTCCAAACTGCTTTTTCAGACCAGCACCATGTGTAACCTGGTTGACTGCCTACACTCCAGCAAGGGCAACCAGCCTTAGTGATGCTGAATGTATTTGCATTACTGACTGAAACCTCAAACCCCACTCGTTTGTGAATACTGTGCATGATTCCACAGGGTAAGCAGCTGGGTGTGTGCTAAGAGTCTGCTTCTGCACCAAAAAATGGCTCCCCCTTTCCATCCAATGCAACTGTGAAATCACCAGAGCAATACGCAATAAATCTCTGCCTGTAATTCCTATTTGCACACAGAGTCATGTTTTCACATTAGTCACAAAACGAAATTTCTTTGCCAATTTGAAAGCACACTTACTACTCTTTTTTTTGGCAAGTGATAAACACTTTTACAGACTGACACATTATGAATCCACTTTTCAGATTCTTAAAAAAGCACATGTCCAAACTGCTTTTTCAGACCAGCACCATGTGTAACCTGGTTGACTGCCTACACTCCAGCAAGGGCAACCAGCCTTAGTGATGCTGAATGTATTTGCATTACTGACTGAAACCTCAAACCCCACTCGCTTGTGAATACTGTGCATGATTCCACAGGGTAAGCAGCTGGGTGTGTGCTAAGAGTCTGCTTCTCCACCAAAAAATGGCTCCCCCTTTCCATCTAATGCAACTGTGAAATCACCAGAGCAATACGCAATAAATCTCTGCCTGTAATTCTTATATGCACACAGAGTCATGTTTTCACATTAGTCACAAAACGAAATTTCTTTGCCATTTTGAAAGCACACTTACTACTCTTTTTTTTGGCAAGTGATAAACACTTTTACAGACTGACACATTATGAATCCACTTTTCAGATTCTTAAAAAAGCACATGTCCAAACTGCTTTTTCAGACCAGCACCATGTGTAACCTGGTTGACTGCCTACACTCCAGCAAGGGCAACCAGCCTTAGTGATGCTGAATGTATTTGCATTACTGACTGAAACCTCAAACCCCACTCGCTTGTGAATACTGTGCATGATTCCACAGGGTAAGCAGCTGGGTGTGTGCTAAGAGTCTGCTTCTGCACCAAAAAATGGCTCCCCCTTTCCATCTAATGCAACTGTGAAATCACCAGAGCAATTCGCAATAAATCTCTGCCTGTAATTCCTATTTGCACACAGAGTCATGTTTTCACATTAGTCACAAAACGAAATTTCTTTACCAATTTGAAAGCACACTTACTACTCTTTTTTTTGGCAAGTGATGAACACTTTTACAGTCTGACACATTATGAATCCACTTTTCAGATTCTTAAAAAAGCACATGTCCAAACTGCTTTTTCAGACCAGCACCATGTGTAACCTGGGTGACTGCCTACACTCCAGCAAGGGCAACCAGCCTTAGTGATGCTGAATGTATTTGCATTACTGACTGAAACCTCAAACCCCACTCGCTTGTGAATACTGTGCATGATTCCACAGGGTAAGCAGCTGGGTGTGTGCTAAGAGTCTGCTTCTGCACCAAAAAATGGCTCCCCCTTTCCATCTAATGCAACTGTGAAATCACAAGAGCAATACGCAATAAATCTCTGCCTGTATTTCCTATATGCACACAGAGTCATGTTTTCACATTAGTCACAAAACGAAATTTCTTTGCCAATTTGAAAGCACACTTACTACTCTTTTTTTTGGCAAGTGATAAACACTTTTACAGACTGACACATTATGAATCCACTTTTCAGATTCTTAAAAAAGCACATGTCCAAACTGCTTTTTCAGACCAGCACCATGTGTAACCTGGTTGACTGCCTACACTCCAGCAAGGGCAACCAGCCTTAGTGATGCTGAATGTATTTGAATTACTGACTGAAACCTCAAACCCCACTCGCTTGTGAATACTGTGCATGATTCCTCAGGGTAAGCAGCTGGGTGTGTGCTAAGAGTCTGCTTCTGCACCCAAAAATGGCTCCCCCTTTCCATCTAATGCAACTGTGAAATCACCAGAGCAATTCGCAATAAATCTCTGCCTGTAATTCCTATTTGCACACAGAGTCATGTTTTCACATTAGTCACAAAACGAAATTTCTTTACCAATTTGAAAGCACACTTACTACTCTTTTTTTTGGCAAGTGATAAACACTTTTACAGTCTGACACATTATGAATCCACTTTTCAGATTCTTAAAAAAGCACATGTCCAAACTGCTTTTTCAGACCAGCACCATGTGTAACCTGGGTGACTGCCTACACTCCAGCAAGGGCAACCAGCCTTAGTGATGCTGAATGTATTTTGCATTACTGACTGAAACCTCAAACCCCACTCGCTTGTGAATACTGTGCATGATTCCACAGGGTAAGCAGCTGGGTGTGTGCTAAGAGTCTGCTTCTGCACCATAAAATGGCTCCCCCTTTCCATCTAATGCAACTGTGAAATCACCAGAGCAATACGCAATAAATCTCTGCCTGTAATTCCTATATGCACACAGAGTCATGTTTTCACATTACTCACAAAACGAAATTTCTTTGCCAATTTGAAAGCACACTTACTACTCTTTTTTTGGCAAGTGATAAACACTTTTACAGACTGACACATTATGAATCCACTTTTCAGATTCTTAAAAAAGCACATGTCCAAACTGCTTTTTCAGACCAGCACCATGTGTAACCTGGTTGACTGCCTACACTCCAGCAAGGGCAACCAGCCTTAGTGATGCTGAATGTATTTGCATTACTGACTGAAACCTCAAACCCCACTCGCTAGTGAATACTGTGCATGATTCCACAGGGTAAGCAGCTAGGTGTGTGCTAAGAGTCTGCTTCTCCACCAAAAAATGGCTCCCCCTTTCCATCTAATGCAACTGTGAAATCACCAGAGCAATACGCAATAAATCTCTGCCTGTAATTCCTATATGCACACAGAGTCATGTTTTCACATTAGTCACAAAACGAAATTTCTTTGCCATTTTGAAAGCACACTTACTACTCTTTTTTTTGGCAAGTGATAAACACTTTTACAGACTGACACATTATGAATCCACTTTTCAGATTCTTAAAAAAGCACATGTCCAAACTGCTTTTTCAGACCAGCACCATGTGTAACCTGGTTGACTGCCTACACTCCAGCAAGGGCAACCAGCCTTAGTGATGCTGAATGTATTTGCATTACTGACTGAAACCTCAAACCCCACTCGCTTGTGAATACTGTGCATGATTCCACAGGGTAAGCAGCTGGGTGTGTGCTAAGAGTCTGCTTCTGCACAAAAAAATGGCTCCCCCTTTCCATCTAATGCAACTGTGAAATCACCAGAGCAATTCGCAATAAATCTCTGCCTGTAATTCCTATTTGCACACAGAGTCATGTTTTCACATTAGTCACAAAACGAAATTTCTTTACCAATTTGAAAGCACACTTACTACTCTTTTTTTTGGCAAGTGATAAACACTTTTACAGTCTGACACATTATGAATCCACTTTTCAGATTCTTAAAAAAGCACATGTCCAAACTGCTTTTTCAGACCAGCACCATGTGTAACCTGGGTGACTGCCTACACTCCAGCAAGGGCAACCAGCCTTAGTGATGCTGAATGTATTTTGCATTACTGACTGAAACCTCAAACCCCACTCGCTTGTGAATACTGTGCATGATTCCACAGGGTAAGCAGCTGGGTGTGTGCTAAGAGTCTGCTTCTGCACCATAAAATGGCTCCCCCTTTCCATCTAATGCAACTGTGAAATCACCAGAGCAATACGCAATAAATCTCTGCCTGTAATTCCTATATGCACACAGAGTCATGTTTTCACATTAGTCACAAAACGAAATTTCTTTGCCATTTTGAAAGCACACTTACTACTCTTTTTTTTGGCAAGTGATAAACACTTTTACAGACTGACACATTATGAATCCACTTTTCAGATTCTTAAAAAAGCACATGTCCAAACTGCTTTTTCAGACCAGCACCATGTGTAACCTGGTTGACTGCCTACACTCCAGCAAGGGCAACCAGCCTTAGTGATGCTGAATGTATTTGCATTACTGACTGAAACCTCAAACCCCACTCGCTTGTGAATACTGTGCATGATTCCACAGGGTAAGCAGCTGGGTGTGTGCTAAGAGTCTGCTTCTGCACAAAAAAATGGCTCCCCCTTTCCATCTAATGCAACTGTGAAATCACCAGAGCAATTCGCAATAAATCTCTGCCTGTAATTCCTATTTGCACACAGAGTCATGTTTTCACATTAGTCACAAAACGAAATTTCTTTACCAATTTGAAAGCACACTTACTACTCTTTTTTTTGGCAAGTGATAAACACTTTTACAGTCTGACACATTATGAATCCACTTTTCAGATTCTTAAAAAAGCACATGTCCAAACTGCTTTTTCAGACCAGCACCATGTGTAACCTGGGTGACTGCCTACACTCCAGCAAGGGCAACCAGCCTTAGTGATGCTGAATGTATTTTGCATTACTGACTGAAACCTCAAACCCCACTCGCTTGTGAATACTGTGCATGATTCCACAGGGTAAGCAGCTGGGTGTGTGCTAAGAGTCTGCTTCTGCACCATAAAATGGCTCCCCCTTTCCATCTAATGCAACTGTGAAATCACCAGAGCAATACGCAATAAATCTCTGCCTGTAATTCCTATATGCACACAGAGTCATGTTTTCACATTACTCACAAAACGAAATTTCTTTGCCAATTTGAAAGCACACTTACTACTCTTTTTTTTGGCAAGTGATAAACACTTTTACAGACTGACACATTATGAATCCACTTTTCAGATTCTTAAAAAAGCACATGTCCAAACTGCTTTTTCAGACCAGCACCATGTGTAACCTGGTTGACTGCCTACACTCCAGCAAGGGCAACCAGCCTTAGTGATGCTGAATGTATTTGCATTACTGACTGAAACCTCAAACCCCACTCGCTTGTGAATACTGTGCATGATTCCACAGGGTAAGCAGCTGGGTGTGTGCTAAGAGTCTGCTTCTGCACCAAAAAATGGCTCCCCCTTTCCATCTAATGCAACTGTGAAATCACCAGAGCAATACGCAATAAATCTCTGCCTGTGATTCCTATATGCACACAGAGTCATGTTTTCACATTAGTCACAAAACGAAATTTCTTTGCCAATTTGAAAGCACACTTACTACTCTTTTTTTTGGCAAGTGATAAACACTTTTACAGACTGACACATTATGAATCCACTTTTCAGATTCTTAAAAAAGCACATGTCCAAACTGCTTTTTCAGACCAGCACCATGTGTAACCTGGTTGACTGCCTACACTCCAGCAAGGGCAAACAGCCTTAGTGCTGCTGAATGTATTTGCATTACTGACTGAAACCTCAAACCCCACTCGCTTGTGAATACTGTGCATGATTCCACAGGGTAAGCAGCTGGGTGTGTGCTAAGAGTCTGCTTCTGCACCAAAAAATGGCTCCCCCTTTCCATCTAATGCAACTGTGAAATCACCAGAGAAATACGCAATAAATCTCTGCCTGTAATTCCTATATGCACACAGAGTCATGTTTTCACATTAGTCACAAAACGAAATTTCTTTGCCAATTTGAAAGCACACTTACTACTCTTTTTTTTGGCAAGTGATAAACACTTTTACAGACTGACACATTATGAATCCACTTTTCAGATTCTTAAAAAAGCACATGTCCAAACTGCTTTTTCAGACCAGCACCATGTGTAACCTGGTTGTCTGCCTACACTCCAGCAAGGGCAACCAGCCTTAGTGATGCTGAATGTATTTGCATTACTGACTGAAACCTCAAACCCTTAAAGTATTCTTTATTTTTACCAGTACACCTTAATTTATGGTGAAAACATAGTCCATATTATTTTACATGTTCTTCACATTTAAATTTCTCCCAAAACAGAAAATAATAAACACAACTTCAACAAAAGGAATCCCATTTCTATTATTCATTTCTTAATTTACCATATACATCCCCTCTCAAACTCTAAACTCACCTTTAAAATTAGTTAGTTGTGAAAGAAATGTGGCACTCAAACAGCAGATTATCAGAGCCAGGATCTCTGTTCTTTACACCTCTCTCCTCTCAGCAGAACCAGATAATGGCAAACTTTCCCTCTCTTTTTCCACACATATACATGTTAGTTTCAAATCTCAGTGCTTCCCCCTTTTTTTCAAATGTAATCACACATTTCTATTGGTTGAAAACCAACCCTTTTCCAAAAGTACCCTTCCCCCAACTTGACTTCTGCCTATTACCCTTCCCCCAACTTGACTTCTGCCTGCTACCATAGCAACAGCTCATGGAACACTGCTGTGTGGAGTTAGGTCAGAAGTTCACCAAACAATGTTTCAATTCCACAGAGCAAGAGTGCTTGACTTTTCAAACCTAACAGCAAATCCATAGTACTGTTCTTTGGTAATACATTTTTCTATACCAATACAAAACATGCTTCTATTAATTTACACATACAGCCTAGTTTTTATTCTAGAATGGTATGAAACAGCCAATCAGTTCTTTTTTTTATGAAAAAAATATGTATGCCTCCATTTCCAAACTGTCTTTCTTTTCATATTGCCATTCTACTGAAAGACACCTCCTGAGTGCATCCAGTTCTCCTTTGAAGATGTTCACAGTGTGGATTGTAGGGCACAGCTATGTCTTCTGGAGTGAACAGTATGCAGAGAAAACAGATATGGTGAGAGACCTTGCTTTGCCAAATGTAGACATTAAATGGATTGGTCAGAGAGGGTTAAAGTGGCACCAATTGATGCCATTGGTGAAATCCTTCATGCACATCCAACACCCTGACCTCATAATAGTGCACTGTGGTGGCAATGACCTAGGCACTTTGACTGGGGTAGGTCTGGAAATGCTTATGAAGGACACCTTTGCACAACTGTTTTCACTTTTCCCTAAAACTGCCTTTGTGTTTTCTAACATATGCCAAAGGCAAAAATGGAACTGGTCCAATCATTTCTGTCCGCAGATTGACAAAGCAAGAAAGCACGTCAACAAATCTGTTTCTGCTTTCCTCCGTGACTATGGTATGGGTTCCATTTACCACAACAACTTGCGTTACGACATGCAAGACATTTATAGAGGAGATGGTGTGCACTTCAATGATGAAGGGAACAGAGTCTTCCTCTTGAACCTTAGACTCTGCATCGGTACTTACTTGTAGGTACCACTAAAAAATCACTTCATAAACACAACGGCTCTTTTTAGAGCCCCCTAATATCTAAACACTTAAATCTGAATTTCATTTCTTTTTTTCTTTTTTTTTTCTACCGTACGCTTACGGTAAGCTTACCGTACGCGTACCCCGTGATTTTTTTTAAAATCAATAAATGTTGTCTTTGTACTTTTCTGTCCTTCTTTGACCCCCTTACAAATGTTAGGGGGTCTGTAACTCTCCTCCTTGCCCCCTTTTCAAGATATCACTCTTTTTTTTTTCTGAGTGAAACACACGAAATGGCGGCCGCCGCTTCCTGGTTTCGACCGATTCGAATGTTTACTAAGATCTAAGAGCCAATCAGAATCGCGTTCGCGCACGCCACCGTACGCGTACGGTAAGCGTACCGTAAGCCCACCGTAAGCTGGCTCAGATATATATATTGATTTAAAGGATATTTTCTCAGAATTTACTCAACAGATTTACACCAAACCTACAAAAGGCACTTCCTTGACCTGAGGACTACCTCTCTGCCAAATTTCAAGTAATTCTGTTCAGCCGTTCGGGCTGTAGCTGTGTCTAAAGGTCCTATGGAAAAATGCATGGGAAAAATGCGTTTTGGGACCCCCCTTTTATCTCAGCCCCCGCTTGACAAATCCCCCCGAGACTTTCAGGGTAGGAGCGGAGCGTAGCGCCCCACCTATTTTGAAAAATTCGCGAGGATTCGTCAGCCGGCGCAAAAGTTATTCCAAATAGAATGTTGCGGATTTCCTATGGAAACGTGGTCCTAACTATAACTACCTACTGGCGACCGCCAGTAGGTAATATATGTGTATATATATATATTATCTACTGGCGGTCGCCAGTAGATAGTTATAGTTAGGACCGTGTTTCCATAGGAAATCTGAAAATTCTATTTTGAATAACTTTGGCGCCGGTTGATGAATCCTCATGAACTTTTAAAAACTAATGGGGCGCTCCGCTCAGCTCCTACCCTGAAAGTCTTGGGGGGATTCGTCAAGCGGGGACTGAGAAAAAAGGGGGGTCCCAAAACGTGTTTTCTCCATGCATTTTCCCATAGGACCTTTAGTGGAAGGTACAGCCCGAACGGCTGAACAGAATTACTTGAAAATTGGCAGAGAGGTAGTCCTCAGGTCAGGCATGTGCCTTTTGCATATATGGAGTCAATCTGTTCAGTAGTTCCTGAGAAAATTGCAGATAAAAGCACATACATATCTATAGCCGCGCACCGTGCGCGTACCGTACGCGTACCGTACGCGCACAGTGCGCGCACCGTAACGTGCGCAAGCGTAATTCTGATTGGTGGATTCATGACAGTCAACATTCGAATCGGTCGAAATCAGGAAGTGTCGGCCGCCATTTTGTGTGTTGTGTGTGTGAGAGGGAAAAAGAAAGGTGGAGAACGTGAAAAGGGGGCAGGGTAGAGAGTCCCTGACCCTCTAGGCCTTGTTAGGGGGACCATGAAAGACCTTTTAGGTCTCAAAAACAAAAAAATTAAAAAATGTAAAAAATATCGCAGGGTGCGCGCACGGTGGCAAAAAAACATTAAAAAAAATAGATTAAAAAATCAAGTATAAGTGTTTAGATGTTGGTTGGCTCTAAAAAGAGCCGTTGTGTTAATTGAGTGTTTTTTTGTACCTACAAGTAAGTACCGATGCAGAGTCTAAAGTTCAAGAGGAAGACTCTGTTGCCTTCATCTATGAAATGAACACCGTCTCCTCTATAAATGCCTTGCATGTTGTAACGCAAGTTGTTGTGGTATATAGAACCCATACCATAGTCTCTGAGGAAAGCAGAAACAGACTTATTGTCGTGCTTTTTTGCTTTCTCAATCAGCGGACAATATTGGTTGGACCAGTTCCACTTTTGCCTTTGGCATATATTAGAATATACAAAAGTAGTTTGTGGAAAAAGTGACATCAATTGCACAAAGGTGTCCTTAATTAGCATTTCCAGACCTACCCCAGTTAAAGTGCCTAGGTCATTTCCACCACAGTGCACAATTAAAAGGTCAGGCTGTGGGAGATGTAGAAAGTATTTCACCAAGGGCATTAATTGGTGCCACTTTAACCCTCTCTGACCAATCCATTTAATATCTACATTTGGCAAAGCAAGGTCTATGAAAATCCCTCTTTTTTCTGCATACTTTTCACTCCAGAAGACATAGCTATGACCTACAATCCACACTGTGAACATCTTTCAAGGAGATCTGGATGCACTCAGAAGGTGTCTTTCAGTAGAATGGCAATATGAAAAGAAAGATAGTTGTAAAATGGAGGCCAACATACTTTTTTTTTAATAAAAAGAGCTCATTGGCTGTTTCAGATCATTCTACACAAAAAACTAGGCTGTAAGTTTAAATTTTTAAAAGCAAGTTTTGTATTGGTTCAGAAAAATGTGTACCCACAGAACATTACTTTAGATTTGCTGTTAGGTTTGAAAAGTCAAGCACTCTTGCTCTTTGGATTAGAAACATTGTGTGCTGAACTTCTGACATCTCTGCTCCCACCAGTGTTCCATGACCTGTTTCTATGGTAGCAGGCAGAAGTCATGTTGGGGGTAGGGATCATTTGGAAAGTGTTGAAATTTGCAACCAATAGAAATGTGTGTTTCCATTTGAAAAAATGTGGGAAGCACTGTGATTTGAAATTAACATGTATATGTGTAAAAAAAGAGAGGGAAACATTGCCATTTACTGGTTCTGCTGAGAGGTGTACAGTTCAGAGATTCTGGCTGTGATAATCTGCTGTGTGAGTGCCACATTTCTTTCTCAACTAACTACTTTTAAAGGTAAGTTATGAATTTGAGAGGGGATGTATGTGGTGCATTTTGATATAAAAAAATGTAAATGTGATTCTTGTTTTAAAGTTGTGTTTTACATTTTATGTTTTGGAAGAAATTTAACTGCCATGAACTTGTCAGATAATATGGAGTATGTCTTCAAAATAAGTCAAGGTGTACTGGTATCAACCAGGAATATTGTTTTATGCCTAGAATCACACCATGAGTCTGTGTGCACAGAGGAATTTGTTGTCAGAGATTTAATATGTCGTGGTTTGGTTCTGTGAGACTTGCATTTGTAGGAAAGAGGCAGCTTGTTTTCTTGAACTGTGATGGTTTGCACTGTGTGGTATTTTAGATAGCAGTGTGTAACGCTAACACATTTAGAAGGTGAGTTATGAATTTGAGAAGGGATGTATGTGGTGCATCTTGAAAAAAAAAAATGTAAATGTGATTCTTGTTTTAAAGTTGTGTTTTACATATTATGTTTTGGAAGAATTTTAACTGCCTTGAACTTGTCAGATATTTTGGAGTATGTCTTCACCATAAGTTAAGGTGTACTGGTATCACCCAGGAATTCTGTTTTCTGCTTAGAATCACACCATGAGTCTGTGTGCACACAGGAATTTGTTGTCAGAGATTTAATTTGTGGTAGTCTGGTTCTGTAAGACTTGCATTCGTGGGAAAGGGGCAGCTTGTTTTCTTGAACTGTGATGGTTTGCACTGTGTGGTGTTTCAGATAGCAGTATGTAACGCTAACACATTTAATGTCTCTAAGGCTCATTTCCTTTGCTGTAGTCTAATCACTCACCCAGGTTCCATATGTTCATGCTCTCAACTAGCTGTTAAGACATGTGCTCTTTTCTACCTCTCTAAAGTATAAGGAAAATGAGTCAGACTCTTACAGTAATTATCACATGCAAAACCACAGCTGAAAATGTGCTTTGAAATTGCCAATGAAAAATCGTTTTCTGCCTAGAATCACACCATGAGTCTGTGTGCACACAGGAATTTGTTGAAAGAGATTTAATTCGTGTTGCTCTGGTTCTGTAAGACTTGCTCTCGTAGGAAAGGGGCAGCTTGTTTTCTTTAACTGTGATGGTTTGCATTCAGCAGAAATCACTATCTCACAAATGAGAGGCAAATGCTAACACATTTGAAAACAACAGGGTAGATTTTTCTTCCACACCTGCCATGGGTGAGGTAGATCCTACATGTTCCAAACTGCAATTAACCCTTACCCCACATGTACTGTTACATACATCTGTGCAGTCTTCATGCAGTTCTGCAAGCGTCCATGCACATCTCTTTTGCACCTGAAAATACAGTGTCCAAAAGCACGCTCTTAGTACACAGGCAGTTGTTTCTCCTGCACTCCCATGCTAAGTATTCAGCACTGTGTGGTATTTTAGATAGTAGTGTGTAATGCTACCACATTCAACGTCACCAAGGCTCATTTCCTATGCTCTAGTCTAATCACTCACACAGGTTCCACATGCTCATGCTCTCAAGTAGCTGTTATGACATGTACTCTTTTCTACCTGTATAAACTATAAGGAAAATGCGTCAGTCTCTTACGGTAATTATCTCTTGCAAAACCACAGCTGAAAATGTGCTTTGAAATCGGCAATGAAAAAATGTTTTGTGCCTAGAATTACACCAGGAGTCTGTGTGCTCACAGGAATTTGTTGTCAGAGATTTAATTTGTGTTGCTCTTGTACTGTAAGACATGCATTCGTAGGAAAGGGGCAGCTTGTTTTCTTGAACTGTGATGGTTTGCATTCAGCAGAAGTCACTATCTCACAAATGAGAGGCAAATCCTAACACATTTGAAAAAAACAGGGTAGATTTTCCTTCCACACCTGCCATGGGTGAGGTAGATCCTACATGTTCCAAACTGCAATTAACCCTTACCCCACATGTACTCTTACATACATCTGCGCAGTCTTCATGCAGTTCTGCAAGTGTCCATGCAGATCTCTCTTTCACCTGACAATACACAGCCTCTAGAAGCATGCTCTTAGAACACAGGCAGTTGCTTCTCTTGCACTCCCATGCTAAGTATTCAGCACTGTGTGGTATTTCAGATAGTAGTGTGTAACGCTAACACATTCAACGTCATCAAGGCTCATTTCCATTGCTCTAGTCTAATCACTCACCCAGGTTCCACATGCTCATGCTCTCAAGTAGCTGTTACAATATGTGCTCTTTTCTGCCTCTCTAAACTATAAGGAAAATGTGTCATACTCTTACAGTAATTATCACATGCAAAACCACAGCTGAAAATGTGCTTTGAAATTGCCAATGAAAAATCGTTTTCTGCCTAGAATCACACCATGAGTCTGTGTGCACACAGGAATTTGTTGAAAGAGATCTAATTTGTGTTGCTCTGGTTCTGTAAGACATGCAGTCGTAGGAAAGGGGCAGCTTGTTTTCTTGAACTCTGATGGGTTGCATTCAGCAGAAATCACTATCTCACAAATGAGAGGCAAATGCTAACACATTTGAAAAAAAGAGGGTAGATTTTCCTTCCACACCTGCCATGGGTGAGGTAGATCCTACATGTTCCAAACTGCAAATATCCCTTACCCCACATGTACTTTTACATACATCTGTGCAGTCTTCTTACAGTTCTGCAAGCGTCCATGCAGATCTCTCTTTCACCTGATAATACACAGTCTCCAGAAGCACGCTCTTAGTACACAGGCAGTTGCTTCTCATGCACTCGCATGCTAAGTATTCAGCACTGTGTGGTATTTCAGATAGCAGTGTGTAACGCTAACACATTCAACGTCACCAAGGCTGAAAATGTGCTTTGAAATTACCAATGAAAAATCGATTTCTGCCTAGAATCACACTATGAGTCTGTGTGCACACAGGAATTTGTTGTCAGAGATTTAATTTGTGTAGCTTTTTTTGTGTAAGACTTGCAGTCATAGGAAAGGGATAGCTCATATGATATGTTTTGAAAAGCTCATAAAAAATATAGTAAGATATATAAATTTCTAAAAGGTATTTTTATTTTGTTTCTTTCAGGTATTGTGAACAAGACTGAAATAAATTAAAGATGCCTATAAAATCAAGAAAGAGAAAAGAACAGCAACAACATCTATATTTGAAGACAACTTGACAACAAAAATTAGTTGGAGAACCTCATGTTGGAAAGAAGAAAAAGCCTTCTGGTAAGCAGACTAAGGATTTTTTAAAAAATATCTTCAAGCAAAGAAACAATGTAACAAAAATATCCACTGGAAATAGTGTTTCAAGTACAAAACAACCAGATAATCGACAGAATATACTGAATGCTAATGTACAACCAGAAGTAAGAAATAATGACTTAAAAAGAAAAATAGATTTTAAAAACATTCGTAGAAAAATGTTTGAGAGAAGAGTGATGTTCAATTTGTTGAAGGATGTGAAAAAATATAGGAAGAAAACCAAATTTTATAAGAAAAGGAAACATATTGAAACAATTGTTGCCAAGACTTTGGAATTAAAAAGAAAACTATTAATTTTCATTTTGAACAGGATCCGTTCATTAGATAAATTAGTAAATGTAATGAAGTCAAAAAGCAAAAGAAAAAGAGAAGTGAAAAAAAAAACTTTTGTAAAGTGTTCTTAGGAGAATGGAAGCATAGTTCAAGTAGTGAACCATTTTTCAATGAAGAGAGTTATCTTCAAAGTAATAGTTTGCTGCATGCAGTTGACACCAGTGGTCGAGCTTATGAAGTTAAGGATGGTTGTGTAATGGAAAAGGAGAATATGGTTCCAAGAAATGAGGAAGAAGTGTTAGCTGATGAGGTTATGGGGAGACGTCCTAAAGCCCCAGTGTACACTTGGAATTGTAGTAGTATTTGTACTGTACGACAGGAATCAATTGATAAATTTCGTGATTTTCTAAGAGAATATAGTAAAAAAAGTGTTAAACAGAAGATTACGGTGCTTCAAAGACTAGATCCATGCAGAGTGAGAGAGAATACTGATTTGCAAGGACATTCTCTGGCTTGTCTTTCTTGGAAAGTTTGTCAAAGTGTTTTTCACCATTTTAGGATGCTGGCTGTTCATCATACTGAAATGAGAAAGTTTGTGAGAAGATTGTATTTTGCTAAAATTCCAGCTTTAAAGTTAAATGAGTTGAATAATGCTCTGTTCCGTGGATCTGTAACAGATGTGAAGAAGGTTTGTGAGGATATTGAGTTTTGTTACTTTGGTCCAGAGCAAGAAAGTGCAGGAAATGACACAGTTATTGAAGAAAATATTGAAGAGAATGTAGAACCCACTGTTAGTAAAACATTTGAAGATCAAATGACAAAATTTACTATCATCTCTAATGAAAGACCAAATATTACTTGTATTTGTTGCCGGAGACGCCATTATAAAAATCAAACAAGGTATGTTCATCTCTATAAAAAAGTGAAAAACAAAATAATACTAAGTGGATGGATTTTGCTACACATTTTTTTCTGGAAAATTGTTTTGATTTGGGTGAATATCACCGTATTTGTAAATACTGTTATAACAAGTTAGAAGAAAATAAAATGCCAGCAAGAGCTGTACATAATAATTTAGAATTGGTTGAAATTCCTGCAGAACTTAGTGATTTAAATACATATGAGTCTATACTCATTCAATGTGTCCATCCTTTTCAGACTATAGTTCGTATGGAGCCCAAAACAGGCACATTACCTCCTACAGATTTACAAAGAGGTTTAAAAGGAAGAATTGTCTATTTGCCATTAGATTTGAAAACAAATATTGAAACAATTGATGCAGATACTTTGGAAACTGAACCATTAGTTATTCTGGTTAATGGTGTACCTACAAAGAACAAGAAAATTTGGCAGGAGCTGGTGGATGTACAAAAAGTACAAAGAGCAAATTTATATTTGAAAAGAAATAATAAATGGTATGAATCAATTTATTTGGAAGAAGATGAAGAAGTTTTACTAGGAGACTCAGGAATACCAACTGGGCAAATTGAAAAAGTGGATAAGTCAAAAGAAGAAGAAATTTATGAACATTTCAGCATACATCCTCTTCATTCTAAAGAAGTTATGGGAAACACTATTGATCTCTTTCAGATGAAAAAAGCAAAAGGAACTCATGTAAGTGTATGGGAGGAGAGCTTGGAAGATCGCTGTTTTCCCCAGCTGTTTCCTACAGGAAAAGGTGGACGATATGATGAACGTCCAGTACAGATTCCTGCTTCTGAGTATCGGACTACAAGGTTATATGCAGAAGATCCAAGATTTCGTCAAAGTATTCCTTATTTGTTCCATCTTTTATTTGAAAGTGACTTATCAGCACTATCTTATGCAGTAAATCACATTTTGAAAACTGGAGTACATCTACATAATGTGTCTGCAAAGGATTTTCTGAACAAATTGCAACAGCGAGATGATCATTTGGAATCACAATTAATAAATCTGATGGCTTGTCAGCGTGGGACTAATGAATATTGGTACCGACGCCATGGAGAATTGAAATGTATGTTACGGAATTTAGGAACTCCTACATGGTTCCTTACCCTAAGCTGTGCAGAGTACGCTTGGGATGATTTACTGGATTTTCTTCGAGAGGCAAATTGAAATATTGAAAACATCCAATAGAAGACAGCAGGAGAATTGTGCTCATTGGATCCGGTTAATGTTTGCAAATATTTCAATCACAGATTTGAGGCTATGATGTCCTTCATCTGCAATTAAAAAAATCCACCTCTTGGAGAAGTTGTGGATTTCTTTTGGAGAAAAGAGTACCAAGCAAGAGGTGCTCCTCATATTCATATGCTGTTGTGGATCAAGGATGCCCCAAAATTTGGAACAGATGCTGATGAAGCAGTTTTATCTTTCATTGAAGGATATGCAACATGTGCTATACCTAAAAGCATAGAAGAGAAAAACTTAAAAGAGAAAGTTTTACATTTCCAAAGTCATCGGTGTGGAAAATCCTGTCGACAAAAGTACAAGAGTAAAGATAAATTCTACACAAAATGTCGATTTGGATTTCCACGACCTGTTCTTTCAAAAGGAAGAGTAAACAGTTTTATGTCAGCTGTGCGACATACTATTACAAGAAAATCGCCTAAGAATACCTATAACCTAAGAAGAAAAGAAGAGTCAAAATATATAAATGACTACAACCCAGTCATTTTATCCATGTGGAAAGCTAACATGGATATACAGTATGTAGCTGACAATTCTATTGCTGTTGCTCGGTATGTCACATCTTACATCACTAAATCTGAGAAAACGGAATTGAAAGAAATGTGGGAAGAGATTTCTCACGAGAAGACTGTCAGTAAAAAGCTATACAGTTTCAGTTTAAAGATGTTATCTCATCGAGAAATTGGATCCTACGAATGCTCAGATAGGTTATCATCTGCAAGTCTGTACTCCAAATCCAGAAGAATAATTTGGGTAAGTTTAGGCCTTGCAGGAATGAGAAATCGGGTACTAAAATCTATTCGAGAAATTGAATATTTAGCAGAGTTCGAACCTGAAAGTACAGACATTTTAGGAACAAACATGTTGGACACATATTACCCAAAGAGAAGTCATCATCTTGAGAACATGTGTCTCTATGAAGTGCTGCAGAACTACATTTATAAACGGAATGCCACAGAAGACATCAACAATGGAAAATATAAAGTCATTGGCGAGGAAGGATGTTTGGTAAAACAAACAAAAGGAAGTTTGATTAATCACAGAAAGCTGAGTTGCGACACTACTGACAAGAAGGAATTTTACCACTTAGCACTTTTACAGTTGTTCAAACCATGGCGCTCAGAGGATGAATTACTTGGACATTTTCAAAGCTATGAAGATTCCTTTACTGCATGCAAAGATACCATTGAATGCAGTACTTTCACAACTTATGTAGAAATGTTAAATGAAGAAATCGAACAAGAAGCAACAATTGCAGCTGAAGTAGCTAGAGACAGTTCTCAAGACAGTCAAAGTTCTGGGACGCTCAGTCAAGATCCCCTAGGACAACCAATCGTAAAAAATGAAGCTGCAATAGCCATGGCTGAAGTGGAAACGGCTATGAATCAAGCTCAGGAAGATTTAATAAACTTACCAAGTTTGGAACAGCAACTGAATGATGAACAAAAACAAATTTATGAGGAAGTCACAAAACAAATTGATCATGGTTTACTACATGAAAATAAAGAGTGCTCATGCACATCGTTTGAACCAATCAGAATGTATGTGAGTGGACAAGCCGGAACTGGAAAAAGTTTCTTGATTAAAGTAATTAGAAGCTACCTACAGCAAAAAATAGATTCAACTTTGTCTTGTGTTGTTACTGCTCCAACTGGGTTAGCAGCATATAACATAAAAGGAATTACCCTCCATCGTTTGCTAATGTTACCAGTAGAGCACGAAAACAAAATACAATACCACAAGCTAACAGGAGAAGCATGTTTTGAAGTTGCAAGAGTATTGAAAAAAATGAAAGTTCTCATCATTGATGAGGTAAGCATGGTATCAAACTTAATGCTTGCCTTTGTGCATTTAAGAATGCAGCAAATTCTAAAGACAAACAATGACGTACTATTTGGAGGAAAACATGTTATAGTTTTTGGGGATCTTCTGCAGCTCACTCCAGTTAAAGGACACCAGTATTTCAAACTCTTACACATGAAGACACAAAAAAGTCATTAGGAAGGATAGGTAATGTGAATATTTGGACATACTTTGAGTATAAAGAACTCATTACCAATATGCGGCAGGCAAATGATGATGATTATGCAAGTATTCTCAACGATATCAGAATTGGACTACTCACAGAACATGGCAGAAAAGCTTTACAGAGTCGATTGCTATCTAATTTGTTCCCAACAGAACAAATTGTTCCAGAGAAAATATACAAGAAAATTGCTGGAAAAAATCCTGTAATCTGCTTAATGCCAACACTACATGAGTGCTCTATATTCAATCAAGAACTTTTGAAATTGGAAAATGAAGAGATTGTCAAACTGGAAGCTGTGGATAAAATACAACATGAGGGAATAACAATTATATTGACAAGCAAATTGACAACTAAATTGGATTCTCTAGAGAAAAACATCTCGAAAACAGCCGGTTTAGAAAAGAATCTTTATGTATGTGTGAACTGTCGAGTAATTTTAGGACGTAATTTGGATGTAGAGAAAGGTTTAGTGAATGGAGCTATGGGTAAAGTTGTGGGTTTTGTAAATTACCAGAAAAAAGTTGGAATTGAATTTTTTAAAATAAAATTTGATCAGATTGAAGAGGTTAAAGACATTTGTTGATGTTCAGTTCGTTTCTTGCTTGTGAAAGACTTATATGTACGTAGGAAGCAGTTTCCATTTTCTCTAGTATATGCTGTAACTATTCACAAATCTCAAGGATTAACTGTAGATAGTGCTTTTGTAAACATTGGATCTACTGTGTTTAAAGAAGGTATGGCATATGTTGCTTTGTCACGAGTGAAAAAATTATCTGGTTTATTCATGATAGACTTTGATGACTCAAAAGTTAGTGCTGATGCAAACTGTGTAAATGAATATAATAGATTAAGAAGAAGCTATGCTCCTCATTTAGGTCAGTATCCTGTGTTTGAAAAACGTTTTGTTTGTCAGAAAAGGAGAATTGAGAATATCTGTAATAAGGATGTACAGAAGAGAAAACAAAAGGAGAGTGATGTGATTGCATGCAAAAAGAAAAAGGACAGTGTTGAAGAGGTTGTTGGTTGTCATTTTGAAAATAGCTCTGGTGTCAACTGCTACGCTAATGTAGCGCTGAATGTTGTATTTTATCTTGAAAGTTTGCAAGAGCAGATAATACTTAATCATGTAAAAAGATTCTGTTCTCTGCTGAGTTTTCCTTTTGAGAAGCTGAGTAATGATAAAACTAAAATAGAAAGTGCTTCTCATGTTAGAAAACTTTTAGATGTATGTTCAGGATGCACACAGTTTACTCAAAATGTCAAGCAAGATGCACAGGAATTCTTGATGTATATGCTTATGGTACTGGAAGATGAAGGGGTAGAAATAGAAAATATGTTTGGTCTCTCTTATAAATGGGAAAATAGTTGTGAAAACTGTTTGAACACATGCAGCTCTAATGTTGATTCTGAAAGGTTCATATATTTAACATTACCAGAGAGTAAATCAGTGACTTTTAGTAAATTAGTTAAAGATGCCAATCACAACATGGAATGTTCTCAATGTAAATCAGACATGTTATCAACGTTATTTTTGAGTAAATATGGACAGTATGTAATTTTAATGATGCAACGTTGTAGAGCTGATGGTACAAAGTTGGACACTTTAATAAAGATGTTTACAGGACATCAATTATCAATATCTGGAAAAACTTTTGTTGCAGTTGCAATAATTTTCCATGATGGCCCTTCTATACTTCTGGTCATTACACAGTTTATCTAAAATGTGAAAAAGGCTGGACACTGTGTAATGATTCACAATTGATTTTCAAGCAACGTTTGCCTGCAGAATTACCAAATTCCTATTTACTTTTTCTAAAACCAAAATTTTAAATACAAATTGCAGCATCTGAACAAACCATTTTTTCGATTTTATTGGATTACCATTGGATATTTCACCAAAAAAGAATTTAAAAATTACTATTTGGCCTCATGGAAAGGTAAACATTTCTCTTGTGGACTTCTTTGACAGATATTATTTGGGTGTATGAGCTTAAGCAACAAGATTTACAGACAATATTTATTGCAAATAGTTATTGTTGTTAGATGATATTTTTATTATATATATTACATTTCTATCAAGGTATGTTTTACTGAGAAGAGATTCAGGGCTTTTTTTAAACAATCTTTCAGATTGTTAATTTTTTTGCCTGCTGTTAAGTGATGAATGCAATTGGTTTCACAATTTGCAGTGAAATTCATTATATTCTGAAAACAGCAAAAAAAGGGCAAAAAATGTCTTTGTTAAATATGAAAATATGTGTACTGTATTCTAAAATGTATTGTTAAATATTAATACTTTTTTTCTTTTTTTTCAGATCGAGAAAGAAAATTTAGGAAAATTAATCAATTTTTTCCTGCATTTAATAAAAATAATTTATTTATAATTAAGTTATTTTGTTGGTCAGGTAAGTTTGAAATATCTGTATTTCTCCCCCTTCACTTTCATGCTCCCTTTTTTTCACTTCTCCTCACTCTGCTTTTCTCATTCCCCTTCTCTCTGTCTTCTTCATTTACTGCTGTTTCGTAACTCCCTCGCTCCTTCTCTACTACTCCCCTAGGTTTACTGCCTCCATCACTACTTTTTCAAATATGTATCTCTCCCTGTCTCCATGTGTCTCAGTCATTCTAACTGCCTTACTCCTTCTCAGTCCCTTCCTCTCTGTGTCTGATTCTGTCTCTCTCCCTTTGTCTGTCTTACCCTTAATTTCCATTACATCTCTGGGGCAGATTAACAAGGCCTCTGCGCCACCACTACATCACTTTTCATAACGTACTGGTGGCACAGGGAGCTCCTTCATATTTACAAGGAGAGGAAAAGCCACCCTGCGTGACTTTTCCTCTCCACATAAATACAGCCACTTCACACACAGCACTGTGCGTTGAAGGGGCGTTCCATGGGTTTTGTTTTGGGTGTTCCCACGCAACACACAAAGAACTAGACACATCTCCAGGTTTATGAGAAATCGTAACTGTAGAGATGTGTGTGAATGCTAAGCAACTCTAGAGGTGGTGTTGCGAGGCACAAGGAGGAGAAATGTTTTTATTTCTTCTCGTTTTTTCCAATTTAAGTGCGTCCTTCATTCTACAGCACGCATTGAAAGAGGAAAAAGCCTTTTGTGATTGATTTTCGGCAGGAAGGTGTCCCTTCCTGCACAAAAACAATCTTCCCACCATGCAGGCATCCTTGTACCATGGTGCAAGGGAGCCTGCGCTGGCGCATGGCTGCAGTTTGTAGGCCTGGGCTGGGGAAGCATAGAGATGCGACAAAATATTTTTTTTAAAAATACAATTTAAAAAAAAGATTAAGTGTTTGGGTGTTGGTTGGCTCTAATAAGAGACATTGTGTTAATTGATTTTTTTTTTAAACCTATAAGTAAGTATCGAATCAGTGTCTAAAGATCAAGAGGAAGACTCTGTTCCCTTCATCTGTGAAATGTACTGTTGCTCTTTGGATTAGAAGCATCATGTGCTGAAGTTCTGACGTCTCTACACACACAACTGTTACATGATCTAATGCTATGCTAGCAGGCAGAAGTCATGTTGGGGGTAGAAATCATTTAGAATGGGTTAAACTATGCAAAAAAGAAATAAAAAGTGTGTTTCAATTTTAAAAAAAGGTGCAGAACGTGAAAAGGCAGTAGAGTACTGAGTTCCTAACCCCCTACCTTTTGAAATGAGGTCCCTGAAGGACCATGAAGAGGGAATAAATATTTTATTTTATTTAAAAACACAAAAGGTGCGCGCACCGTGCGCGCACTGTGGGAAAAAAAATGATTATAAAAATTTAAAAAAATTAAAATGTAAGGTGGCTCTAAAAAGAGCCGTTGTGTTAATAGAGAGACAGAGGAAGGAAAGAATGGCAAAATTATATGCGGCCGCACTTGTGCTGCTGTATCTTATTATCTAATAGGGAAATGCTGGACTCCCCAATAGCAATAAGTGCATAACAAGTATTGCACCGTATATACACCCTCTCAAACATAGGGTGAATGCCCAGAGGAGCAGAAGAAGGTGACGCTCCCACCGCAGAGGAAGTGCTCGGCTGAGCTGCCGATGTTGTACTCAGCTGAGGTTCTGCGGATGTGCTCGGCTGAGCTGCTTGAGGGGTTCCTCTAGTAGCTCGAGCAAAAGTCACAGGATGTACATCCCTAATGTGCCTGAACATAGTGAAGATACTAAAAGAGTACTTTTTCTTAGGATCTCCTCTAGATAAGACACGCCCACAAAGTTTGCAGGTGACTTTGGGAGCATTGACTTTCTTCTGCCCCTCTGGAAATGTAAAATATTGCCAGACAAAAGAATCTTTCTGTTTCCTCTGTCTCTGTCTGATAAGGCTCTCCTGCTCACTCCCAGAAGATGACTGCTGCTCTGCCATTGTATCACAAAAACAGTTCAGCTCCTTCTCCCAGGCAATCAGAAGTAATAATGAGGGGAATGGGTGTGGTGTTGGAAGTTTCTGAAAGTGAAAGTACTTTAAACCAATGAAAAGTGTTGTTTCTTGATCACATGACTTACCGTGCGCGCAACGTACGCTTACGGTGTGCGCACGGTACAAGTACGCATTCGCGTACATAAGACGCGCGCATGCGCATACGGAGCACGCGCGTACAATGCACGAGTGCATGCGCATTAGGGGCATGCGCGTACGGCGGACGCGCGTAAGGGGCATGCACGCATGCGCGTACGGAGTCCGCGCGTACGCATCGCAGACGAAGTACACATGCGTACGTAAATCACGTACGCATACGCACACGGAGCACGTAGCCATGCAAACAACGTGTGCGCACCATACTTGTACCGTACCGTGCGCGCAGCGTAAGCTTACGGTGCGCGAACGGTAAAAATCCCTTTAAAAAAAAAAAAAAAACAATGTTTAGAGGTTTGTAGAAAATATTAACTATGCTGTTCAATTATAGCTAAACATTTTTAAAAAAAAAAGGTGAGCCATCCCATATTGCAGGATACATTAAATCAATAATTATATACATAGGTAGCATATTGTAAAAAAACAAATATAAAAAAAAAATCAAAAAATAGCATTTAAAAAACCTTGCAAATTCACTGAAAAAACCATAGGTTTCACACACGTTATAGTTAGGAATTAGCATTTAAAAAACCTTTGAAATTCACTGTAAAAACCATTGGTTTCACACACGTTATAGTTAGGAATTAGCATTTTAAAAACCTTGCAAATTCACTGAAAAAACCATAGGTTTCACACATGTTATAGTTAGCTGGACATTTCGTTCGTAAAAAACCAATGAAATTCCCCCGTTATAGTTAGTTCAGCTAACTATAACTTGCGCGCCCGCAATCCACTGCTGATGATGTCACATATTACATCACTCATGACATGGTCAGTGACATCACTGATGACATCTCAAATGACATCACTGATGACATCACTGATGACATCATCCTTGTGTAAGAGTGGCAGACCTCCTCTCATCCTAATATAAACTTTGATACACACATTGAAAATTACCAACTAAAGTTTTGAAAACTATAGAGATACCAATACCAGTTAGAACAACGTATTCAGTAATTCCAAAATCTACATATGCATCCACTCATTCATCAACACTTCTATATAGTCACTCCCCTGTTATAGTTAGTTCAGCTAACTATAACTCGCGTCCCCGCAATGCACTGCTGATGACATCACATATTACATTACTCATGACATGGTCAGTGACACACACTCCCACGCAATTTGAGAGACAACTTACCCTACGGGCAGTACCTGAGACTCAGGAGGAACTGTACGCGAAGGGATGACTTCTTCAAGGAAACGGATAACTTCACTAAACGGCTGAAAGAGCGGGGCTACCCGACGGGACTACTCAAGCGAGCAAGGAAGCAAGCTTGGTATTGTCCCTGTGAACAACTACTGCAGCCTAAATAAAAAAAGACTAAAACTGAGAACATTGTCTGTGTCACCACATTCAACTCCAGGAGCCACGATATAAAAAAGATCATCAAGAAGTACTGGAACCTGGTCGCGAGTGAGATTGGAACCACGCAACATCCCCTATTTGCCTATAAGAGGGGCAGAAATGTCAAAGACAACGTAGTCAAGGCGTATCTTGAGCCACCAAGGCCACCTGACTTGAGAAGACAATTGGCACTTCCACATATAACAGGGCACCACAAATGTGGCTCTTGCAAGGCGTGTCCCCTTACCATCGAAGGTGCCACCTTCACGTTCAATGGCCTAGCACACAAGTTACCAGTTTTTACCAACTGCAACAGCGTCAATGTAGTGTACGTCATTCTATGTTTGTGTAATTCACCATATATAGGACAAACCACACAGAAGGCTAAGATACGCATTCTCCAGCACATGAGCTGAGTCAGGTGCAAGGTTCAGGGAGCCCCTCTCGTGGAACACTTCGTGGCACACAATCACCCCCCAGAGAGTATTAGATGGAGGCTACTAGAGAAAATCTGCCCACACCCTAGAGGGGGATGGGTAGCAGCTGCTTTGAACCTTAAGGAGTGCAGATGGATCCACTCCTTGAACTCAGTAGCAGCTGCCCTCAACGAGCATGAGGAGACTGCTAAGCAAATGGGCCAATTATAAGCAGTACACCTTCTAAGACGAGTCCAGCATGCACACACACCATTGTCAGGTGAAGTAGGTTATTGGGTACATCACTGAGTAACACACACCATAACATACAGGCCGCCTACCAATACACGGACGTTGCCATATACGATTACTGTTATTTGGCAAGTCTGGATGCTATAACCGTTTATCAACACAACTGTGATATGTTCTTTTTTCTTGGCAATTCTGTATGTTACGACCGCTTATCAGTACAACTGTCTATGTTACAACCACTTATCAGTACAACTGTCTATGTACCTCACATGAGCAAACCGCACATCTAGTGTTATGTACAACTACTGTTTCTTGGCAATTCTGTGTGTGACAACTGTTTATCAGTACAACTGCCTATGTTACAACCGCTTAAAAGTACAACTGTCTATGTACCTCACATGAGCAAACCGGCTTGAAACAACCATCTCTCTGTATAACTGTTGTTGTGTTTTACATGAGCCCGAATTATCAATTTGGCAACGTTTGTCATGAATTATTGTATATATATGGCTTTTTCATGAACATGAGCAATTGGTTGTCATTAACATGCAGGCACATATCACAACCATGGTATTCATTAACCGTAAACAGCACATTAAAACAAACGGGGCTACTACCAGTACACACATTTGGAGAAGCACTGAGTACAGTTTCATGACAATTCTGTATGTAACGTACCATTCTCTGAATAACTGTTGTTTTGTTTCAAATGAGCCTAATTATACACTTTGGCAACCTTTGTCATTTATTACTGTATATATATATGGCTTTTGCATGACTCAATGCATAGGCATGAATATGAGCAATTGGTTGTCATTAACATGGAGGCGCATATCACAACCATGGTATCCATTAACCGTAAACAGCACACACCCGTTTCATCTGCTCAAACCCGGAGCAGAGCCGAGGGGTGGTTGAGGCGCCCAGAACACATCCTCAAACTTCTATTGATCGAGCCTGCTCCTACGTTACTTAGCAACCGCGTTTCCCTTGAAGGTATGCAGCGTGCACGTTGTCAATCACGCCGGTCTGCATTGAAGGGTTAGCCTTCTACAGGGACCTGATCGGATTCACTCACAGAGACAACGCAGGACTGATGCCTGCTTGTCTTTCGCCGCTGTACAGATTAATTCATAACTACCTAAGGTGAGCCCCAGGCGCCCAGATCAGATTGCACTGAGTCCACGCTACTGCTGTGTTAAATTATTCTTTGCTTTGACTCCCCGCAGTTTGGCAGTGGCAACTTTCCATATTTTAATCACAGTCATTATGGAGCTTACACTACAGCTCACTCTGTTTTTAACTATCGCACAGTTTGCCGGTATTCTACCCGCTACTACCGCACTTGTTTAAGCACCGCGCCCCATATTCCTTCGGCACGCCCGGGTAACACCATCGGTTCTAAACCAACTGTGCAGTTTCCACACGAATTATCGGCAGTGCACCTTACGCCGACTCGCACTCTAAACCATTTAACGTTTGATTCACAGATTTAACTTTAAGGTTTTTAGACCTAACTAAGCACCTCCTCTGACAGGATGTAACCAAGCATGTCATAGACAACACTGGCTCTTAACCAACATGGGCCCACTCACATGGCCGCCGGCATGCGATGACACTCGCGTTTGCCACTGGCTCATAGGCGATCTCTTCATTAAGATCCATGGCTGGTCATCAATATGGCGATAACCATGCACCCTTCTATCTCCCAGTAAATCGTACACCCGGGTCCACCCTGATTTGACCGCCAGGCGGCACTAAGAGGCACGCGCAGCCAGAACGCCATCTGATGTGCACTCAGTGAGTTGTCCACCTCGATATCTCCAATTATGCATCGCTCATACTCAAGCGACCTACACGCCTGACACTCACATGTCCTTTTCAATCCTTAGGTTGGCACAACAACCCCCCCCACTCAGTCCTGATGAAGACCCTTAGTGACTACCGAAGGGAGCACAACACGGGTTGAAACGTCGACGACAGTACAAGGCTCAGATTGACCAAGGCTCTGTAGACCAAAAGGCGCATCATTAGCCAGCAGGGTCATTGGTTCTAGGTATTGCCATCTCTTCTTTTCCCTTTCCCTTGTACAAAAGTGCTGACCTCTTTGTATATACTGCACAACTGTTTATCACTAAGCACATATGTCACATGATCACTTTGTATATGTAAATATTTCACCTACTGTAGACAGCCTTGATCTACTGCAGATGTGAATATACATGAATGACCTAATTCTGATAAACATGAACAGTAGATACGTACGCACTGCTTTATGGTCTTTATTTTGAACGGAACTACCGTGCTCAGGCGTGTGTGAGATTCATACCATAATTTGTATATTCTGTATGTGACACTTAGTGCGCCGAAAAGTAACCTATCAGAACCCGACAGAATCATTTTTTGTTTATGATTATATACCCAGGTTCTGAGGGACACGTGGTCACCCCATTTTTGTTATTTGCATAAATGTAGTTGTCATCTTTAAATGGAAAGTGCACTCTGTCAAGTTTGAATATCTACGTGCTATCATGACTGAGGTATGTATCTACTTCTACATGTATTCTGACACATGTTGTGCATCTGATGACCCTAAATTAAATACTATGTAGCTTATCATATAGGTGCACAAATCTTATCAGTTCTACTAGAGCATTCAGTAACAGAAGTAGACATCTATTACCTATGTAGGCATCAGAGAAGACCTTGAAAAGAGAGTTCAACACCCACCTGTCCTATATAATGAGGAGAAAGTAACACATACACTTTCTGTGACACACATTTAGAGAGCATGTGGTGTGAAACAGAGGTATTCTGGTATTTGTGGGGTTCTTTTGATGTATCATATCACCACAAAGAGGCACAGACACACACACATTGATGGCTTGAGAAACATGGTGAGACTTACAACAGTGACATGTGAAGAGTTGGCCTTTCATACTTGCCTAGGCTTAAGTTTGTGAGCTGTCAGTGAACTATGAAGCTGCAAGAGAGAAGTGAAGTTTAAAACATGTTTGCAGATGGAATGTATTTATGCTAATTCATATGAGTGTTGTGCATCTGATGACTCTAACTTAAAAATTATGTAGCTTATCAAACAGGTGCACAAATCTTATCCGTTCTACTAGAGCATTCAGTCGCAGAAGTAGACCTCTGTTACCTATGTAGACGTCAGAGAAGTCCTCGAATAGAGAGTTCAAGATCCACCTGCCCTGTATAATGAGGAGAAAGTAACTGAAAATAAAAGGCCAACTATTAATATACCACTTGTATTGGTGTATGCACTTTTGCAGAAAGAGAAAATTACATAGGAGGAGGAGCTCCCTCTGCCCAAAAGCAATTCAGCTCCACTTCATGGAAGTGAGAGCATTTTTCATGCTCTCGCTTCAATGAAGCGAAGCAGAGTTTGCTATGGCATGACAGCAGCAGTGCTCCCGCCATGCCATAGCAAACTGCAATGTACTAGGGGTGGGGACCCCGGGACATTGGTGGAGGAAGCCCTGGGGGGTGGTGGTACCCAGGGCCATTTATGGCTCCAGGAGGGGGGGCCGCAAGGACCCCTCCCATCTTCTACAGAGGTGGTGTTACCCGCGGCTGAGTGGGGCGGCTTGAGCCTCCCACAGACTCTATTTAAATATAACCCCGGGGACGTGGCAGTCCCTGGGGCTGCATGGGGGGCAGGAGCCCCCAAACACATTTATTTTTAGAATTAGGCTCCGTGGAGGTGGTGGTCCCGGGGAAGCCACATTTTGGACCGATTTGTGGATCCAGCATGAATCCAATGAATTTTGTTTCTGTAAAAATACTTTTTTGGTCCCTCGGGATCCCGGTGGGACCCACTGAGCAGCCCTAGGGGGTCCGAGTATTTGCGACCTGCCCCTTTTTTTTATTTTTCTCATTTTTTAACCTTTTTTTTCATGACTCGGATCAACCGAGTCACAAGATGGCTGCCAACACTTCCTGGTTTGAAGTGTTGGCAGCCAATCAGATCACAGGCTCAGGATCGGGAGGGTTTGTGGATTCACCGCATCCCTATTTGGATATTTGAGAAATGTTAATATTTCTCAGGAACTACTGAAGGGATTTACACCATTTAACAAAAAGAGTGCACTCTAGACCAAGAGCTACCTTTCTGCCAAATTTGGTGCAATTCCGTTCACCTGTTGGGGCTGTAGCTGCGACAACAGTTTCCTATGGAAATTAACATGGAGAAAAAGCATTTTGGGACAACCCCTTTGTCTTGGCCCCCACTTGACGAATCACCCAGAAACTTTTAACACAGCAGCTGAAGTGAGTGGGCCATTGAAAATTTTGTGAAGATTCATCAAATGGCGCTAAGGATATTGGCAAAAACACTTTTTGAATGCAAATAGCATTTACGAGCCATAAAAAATGGCGATAAATCATAAGAAGTAGAGCGTCATTTTGAGCAACACCACAGCAAAAACGTACAAGGTCTATCATATTTTGTAATTGATGCAATCCCTTATAATATACGGGGAGGTAATCGGGAGAAAAAATTAAGAAGGCTGGAGTCGTGCTACAGAATAGAGCTCGATAAAACAATCCCAGGGGGTTTAAATATGGAAGAAGACTTCCATACACATTTATGAATATATATAGACTACCAATGTAACTTCCTTGAAATCTCTCTGCTTTTAACTGATTTTATATGGTTAAGGGTTTAATTTGTAATTTGTGTGCACTTTATATTCTAAGACAATTTTTTTTTTTTGTAATGTGATGCTATTTTTCCGCTGTAAAATAGCCCACTTGGGCGAGACCACAAGCTCTCTCAATAATTTGAAAAAACCCACTTGGGTTGGATTGTGAACAAAAGAGAAATATGAATTGTTTAGAATTTATACCAACCAGGGTCTAATATTTGAATATTAAAATTAGTGTAAGAATCGTTTTATATAAACAATTGGTTTGTGTAATAATGGCCAGAGAGTGTGATGCAATGAGCACACTATACAGAAAGTCAAAGTGTAATTTTGTATAACAGCAGAACATGCAATGTCAAGTTTTTCTCGACTTGCGAGCATATTGAAAAACTACTAGTCTGTCTTCTTTCACATTAAGTGAGTAGTTCACATGTGAATCAGCACGACAAGGTGTTTAAATAGCAGTTGAAAACTGTATTAAATTGTTGGTGAGCAAGCCTGCTGTGCAGGTAAAATGAGTCTGATATCAGTTGACAAATAAAGAATACTGTGGCTTGAGACACGGCTTTATCATCCTTCCATTTGCGAGGGGATTTGTTGATGTAATAGGACCTTACTTGGGTGGTCCACCCAGGCGAAGCACCCTCTGTTTTGGGGCGGGTTACTCAAGTGCAAAGCGTGGAGATATATATATATCTTACCTACTGGTGGTCGCCAGTAGGTAGTTATAGTTAGGACCTATAATCCATAGGAAATTTGTAACATTCTTTTCCCAATAACTTTGGTGCCGGATGACGAATCTGTTCAAAATTTTCAAAACTGGTGGGGCGCTCCGGTCAGCTCCTATCCTGAAAGATTGGGTGTGATTCGTCAAGTATGGGCCGAGAAAAAAGGGGGGTCCCAAAACGTGTTTTCTCCATGTTATTTCCCATAGGAAATTTTGGAACAGGCTACAGCCCGAACTGCTGAACAGAATTACACCACATTTGGCAAAAAGGTAGCCCTTGGCTCAGAAAGAGACCTTTTTGGTAAATGGTGTAAATCCGTTCAGTAGTTCCTGAGAAATTCAAAAAATAGAGGGCAAAAAATCAATTTCCCATAGAAAACTTTAGACAGGTAATAGCAAAAACTGCTGAACGGAATTACATCAAATTTGGCAAAAAGGTACTGCTTCGCTCAAAAAGCAACCTTTGTAAAAATGGTGTAAATCCGCTCAGTAGTTTTTGATAAATTAAGAAATGAAGATACTGATATCTATGGTCACGGTGGACCCGCGCACCCTCCCGATCACGAGCTTCATGCTAATTGGCTGTCAACACTCCAAACCAGGTAGTGTTGGCAGCCATCTTGTGCCTCGGTAGAACCGAGGCACAAGAAACAGAAAAAAAGGCACAAAACGAGAAAAGGGGGCAGGGCAGAAACTGCCTGACCCCCTAGGCCTGCTCAGGGGTCCCACAAGGAACACCAGGGCCAAAAAAAAGCATATATTTTTTTTTAAATCGGTGAGATTCACCCACCCAGCGCGAATTTTGGCTGAAAATATAAAAAAAGGAAGCACGGGCTCCCGCACTTCCTTATTATTTAGCCCCCGGGTGGGCCAAGTCCCGGGGGCATGTTAAATTGAAATTGCGGGGGCCCAGGCAGACTGCCACCCCCTGGAGCTTTCAGTAAATATTTGCAGGGGGCTCAATGACCCCCACAGCCCCGGGGACCGCCACCCCCCGGGGCTTTATTTTTTTATGTGTGGGGGCCTCCAAGGCCCCCCCAAGACCCGGGGACCGCCACCCCCTGGGGCTTTTATTGATTATTTTGTGGGGAGGCTCACGGCCCCCCGCTGCCCCGGGGACCGCCATCCCTGGGGCTTTTATAAAAAAAAGAATATACCTGCACAGTGGTGAAGGAAGGGGACGGGGCCTGAGGTGACATGAGCAAACATGCCCTGTGGTGCATTTTAAGTTGGGGAAATAATTCCCCTTCAATCTTGAGTGCCCCTGGGGGCCAACTAGCCCACCAGGTGCTTCAAGTAAGCGCCACTGTGCTGCGTTGCAGAGAGGTGGTCCAGGCCGTGCCCCTTTTTACACCTTTCTGCAACACAGCTCTGTGGAGCTTACTGGAGGTACCTAGTGGGCTAGTTGGACCCAAGGGACCCTCAGCATTCAAGGGGACTTAATCTCCCAACTTAAAACAGCCACAGGGTGTGTTTATACATTGGTGAAGAGAGGGGATGGGGCCTGAGGTGACGTGTGCAAACACGCCCTGTGGTACGTTTTAAGATGGGGAAATAATTCCCCTTCAATCCTGTGGCCCAACAAGCCCACCAGGTGCTTCCAGTAAGCACCACTGCACTGCGTTGCAGAGAGGTGGTCCAGGCCGTGCCACTTTTTACACCTCTCTGCAACGCAGCTCTGTGGCGCTTACTGGAGATACCTGGTGGGCTAGTTGGACCCAAGGGATACTCAGGATTGAAGGGGACTTTATCCCACAAATTAAAATGGCCACAGGGGAAGTTTGCACACATGTCGCCTCAGGCCCCCCCTGCCTTCACCAGTGTGCAAACGAGCCCTGTGGCATGTTTTAAGAGGTCGTTTTCATCCCCCTGCCCTATTATGTACTAGGGTCTTACAGATGAGGTCATGGTAATCACAGGGGTACCCCAAAGCATAGTGTTCCCTAGTGTATGTAGGTTTTTTCACTATATTCTAAGTGTCTTTTAGCATAGCACTGGCTCTAGGCCTGGTTAGTCAGATTCAGTTACCACCAGTACCAGTCTGAAAAAGTTGTGGGCACAGGAGGACTTTCTGCTCCTCTGTTGGTTCTTTCTGTACATCTCTTCTTCTTCCTGCACTTTTCTTTGTCTTTGTGGACTTCTGTTGCTTCGTTCTGCATTTCTTTTTTTTCATTCTGTGCGTTGTTTCTTCTTTCATCACATGTCCTACCTCTGTACGCATAGTTAGAAACTAGCATTTAAAAAACCTTTGAAATTCACTGAAAAAAACATAGGTTTCAGGCACGTTATAGTTAGAAATTAGCATTCAAAAAACCTAAGAAATTCACTGAAAAAACCATAGGTTTCAGGCACGTTATAGTTAGAAATTAGCATTTAAAAAAACTTAGAAATTCACTGAAAATACCATAGGTTTCAGGGGCGTTATAGTTAGTTTGACATTTCACTCGTACAAAACCATGGAAATTCCCCCGTTATAGTTAGTTCAGCTAACTATAACTCGCGCACCCGCAATGCACTGCTGATGATGTCACATATTACATCACTCATGACATGGTCAGTGACATCACTCATGACATCACTGATGACATCTCAGTGAATTATCTACTGGCGGTCGCCAGTAGATAGTTATAGTTAGGACCGTGTTTCCATAGGAAATCCGCAACATTCTATTTGGAATAACTTTGGCGCCGGTTGACGAATCCTCGCGATATTTTCAAAATAGGTGGGGCGCTCCGCTCCGCTCCTACCCTGAAAGTCTCGGGGGGATTCATCAAGCGGAGGCTGAGAAAAAAGGGGGGTCACAAAACGCGTTTTCCCCATGCAATTTTCCATAGGGACCTTTAGTCCAAGGTAAAGCCCGAACGGCTGAACAGAATTACTTGAAATTTGGCAGAGAGGTATAGTCCTCAGCTCAGGGAAGTGCCTTTTGCAGGTCTGGTGTCAATCTGTTCAGTAGTTCCTGAGAAAATCAAAGGTAAAATCATATATATATGTGGGCGGAGCCTAACCACACATCTCATCCTGAGATCTGATTGGCTGTCAGCACTTCATCCAAGAAGTTTTGGCAGCCATCTTGGGACCAATATACATGATAGCACCTCATTAAAAAGCATTGCAGTTAATAGAAGGTTTTAAGACTTTAGTTACATTATAAATCATTTGTTGATGGTACCATACTCATTTTAGGAATTGTGGTATGTTCTAAGGTGATTTCACCATGTGAAAAAGCCTTCTGCTGGGATATCATGATTGAGAGAAAAATATTTTCTCATGCTTTTCCCACAGAGGTTTGGAAGGTGATCTATAAGCTAAACTGAGAGCTTATTTTCTGTAAATTCACATTATCTTTCTCAGTCATGTGAGAATGAAGTCTGACATTCTCAGTAAAACATGTACATCCAACAAGGGCAGAGACTGTCAGTTGATTCCTTTGTGTTCTACTGCAGCTTCCCAGAGTGTTCCAAAGAACAACTAGAGCGCTAACAGTCCTACTTATGATAAACGTGTGGCACACCTGAAGCCATCTTGCTTGGATTAAAGTGGTAACTCTTAAAACATTTAATTTAAAAAGGAACAAAATTAGGGGGTTCATTTTTCCATAACAAGTATGATTAGTGCTGCAGAAAGAAAAACTAGGGCACATTT
Organism: Triturus cristatus; assembly: GCF_964204655.1. Lineage (NCBI taxonomy): Eukaryota > Metazoa > Chordata > Amphibia > Caudata > Salamandridae > Triturus > Triturus cristatus. The sequence goes on from NC_140582.1 coordinate 620,766,723, forward strand.
TGACTTCTGAAATCCTCTTTTATTTCATTAAACAATTATGACATGCAGACTGAAACATGCACTTTCAATACCAGCAGCAGTTTTCCCTAGTGAGCAGTAGCTTTACTACAGTGATCTAATGAGCAAAAAGAGTGCTAACATTCTGAATTTATGGCAAATGTGTGACACATCTGAATGCCTTCGTGATGGAATCAAAGTAAAAAGCTGAAAGTATTTCCTACTGAGGAGACTGCAGTAAATGAGGAAATTAGGAAACTTCATAACAAATAAGTCTCCCAAGATGGCCACCAGAGACAAAAGAGCCCAAAAGCAGCACAAATATCACCCAGATGTAGCCCACGTGTAGCCCAAGGACAGGTGTGCAAAACACTTATTTTTTGTGTATTTGCAGTTTTATATAGTGCAGACTTGTCAGGTATTGAAGTGCTTTACATGAACATTGGTTACATCATACAAGATAAAATTCATTTTGGTTGTAGACATGGGGAGATTAAGTGATTTGACCAGAATCACAGAATGTTGAGCTGTAGCAGAAACTCCAACCTGGTTCCCCAGTTGCAAAGTCTGCAGCTCTGGAAGTAACACCACATCCTCTCCCCTAAGTGCATCATTTAATCAAGTGGTCAACTGGATAAAAAAATATAAAGATTACAAATAATTTAAAACTTCTTTGTCGATATTTGAAAACTCAGAAAATATGTCCTCATTTTAGTTTTTTAGAGCACTAACCATAATTTTGATGCAAATAAGACCCTCTCATATATGTAATTTCTAAAGGAAATGCTCTAGGTATTACAGTTTTGATTACATCAAGATGACGTCAGGCGTTCCACACTTTTGTAATAAATATAGAATGTTAGCAACCTAGTTGTTCATTGGGATTCTGTTGAGAGGCAGAGGCCAGGGGCACGGACTCTGAAAATTGAAGGCAGGTAGGAGAGTGCAGAGGCAACATTTTGACCACACTGGGCAGGCAGGAAGGGCAGTGGCAGCACAATAGACTATTGAGGGCAGTGGAAAGGGGGGAAGGGGCAACAAACCAACAATACAGGACTGGCAAGAGAGGCTGTGGCAATATAATAGACCATTGTGGGCAGAAGGAAGAGGCAGTGGTAGTACAACCATACATGACAACAGACCCGTTTCAGCCAGGAAACGTCCAATGTTTTTAAGCTCAAATGGGCTTTATTTGATCTGTCTCCTGTCTATTATCTCCTCTTTTTCAATGTAACTCAAAGGGGAAAATCAATACCCCAGTTTTTTTTCAAAATCTCCCTCTTACCAAGTTCAAAATGTTCGCAAGTATGGTACATTGGATCATGGTAGGCAGGAGGAATTGGGGTAGGGACATGGACTCGGAAAACAGAGGACAGGAGGGACATGGAGAGGTGCACCAAACTGACCCTACAGGGCAGGCATCAGTGTTTGCAGCAGCACAATACACCACACAGGGCATGCGGGATGGGAGTGCAGCACAACAATCCATAGAAAGCAATAGGAAGGGGACAGGACCATGCACATGGACAACAGAGAACAGAGGGGAAAGAGGCAATGGTATCTAGCTGACTATAATGGACAGACAGGAGAGAAAGCTGCGGCATAACAGACCATAAAGGGCAGGAGGGATGGATCAGGGGCATTACAATGGAACAGACAAGTCAGGAGGGAGGGAATAGGGGTCTGCACATGGAAACAGAGGGCTGGGGGCAAGGGGGAGGGCAGGAGCAGCAAGATGACCATGGAGGTCAGGCAGGATGGGCACTAGAAACAAGAGATTGAGAGCAACAGTGAGACTATGATGGCATACACAGAGACCATGGAGGGAAGGTGGGAGGGGGTCAGGGGCAGCTAGCTGACCACACAGGGAAGGTGGGAGGGGCCATGGAAGCACAGAAGACCATGCATGGCAAACGGGAGGGTTAGTCGCAGCACAATGGCTATGATGGGCAAGAAGGAGGGTGCAGGGGCATGCAAAAAGTACCATGGAGGATAGAAGGGAGGGTCAGGACCTGGGCACAGACAAGAGAGTTCAGGGGAAGGGACCTCACAACAGACCGCGCGGGGCAGGCAGGAGGAGCAGTTGCAGCACAACAGACCAGGGAGGGCAGAAGGGTGTGGCAGTAAAATGGACCATGGAGGACAGGAGGAAGGGGATAGGGGCATGGCATGTGGACAGGCAGGGTGGAGGTGGCAGGGACAGGTTACAGTCATCTGACAATGCTAGGCAGGTGGGAGGGGAGTGGCAGCTCAACAGAACACTCAGAGTAGATAGGAGTGGCAGGTCGAGGAAACATGGTGGGCAAAAAGGATGGAGCAGGGGCATGCACAAAGACATCGGAGGGCAGGGGGAAGGAGAATAGGGGAAGCAAGCTAAGTACAGAGGCTAAGCAGGAGGTCAATGATGGGCCATAGAATTGGGCAATGGAGGGCAGGAGGAGTGGACTGGTACATCATGCTAAATGGAGGGCAGTGGCAGCACATCAGACCATGCATGGCAGGAGGGAGGAGGCTAGTCCATGGATTCAAACAACAGAGGATAGGGAGGAGGTGGATGGGGCAGCAAGCTAACTGTTCGGAGAAGGTGGGTATTAGGAACTTTATTGTTTTTAAAATGTGTGTCTGTGCGAACTACTTAAAATATGAACAAGTATGCAGCATAATCTCACTTTTATTCAGGAAGAAGAGGACGATTGTGACTGTGACTCCAGGCTCACTTGGCAGAAACACCCCCTGACCCTCCACCCCCATCGCAAAATGTAATGCCCGTGAAAAGGGTAGGTGGACACAGTGTTATATAGAACATAGTCCTGAGAGCACGATCGAAAATGAAAACTAGATATAGTATATGGTATAAACTATGCACCAAAAAGTGTGATATAAGATGAACCAGGGTATGAAATATAATATGCAATACATTGTGGGCAATGACAGATTCCTTGGAGAGCGCGACATCGCACAGGCACTAGTGCGTGCTATGCGATATGTGCCTTGGAGTGTAATATGCACAGGGCAGTGGTGTGTAACCTAACTAGTCTCTAAAGTTGTAATATAAAATATGTGCTGGGGAGTGTAACGTTGCATATGCACTGTGACAAAGATATGGATCCCAGATTGTAATATGTATGGCATAGCGCTGTGCGTTATTACATAGGCATCAAGGAAGGCACGTTAGATGGGGTAATATAACCCGTGCGAAGGCAAGTGTGGCATGACATATTCACGAGGTGGTGTTACAGTGCACATGGGCTAGAAAGTGTCATAGCATACGCAGTAGCTGGTGGAATACAACACAGAGGTGTGTGGCACTCGGCAGGCACTGGTGGGTGTAACACAGCATTGGGCTCAGCCAGGAGCACGCTGTGACTCTCAAGTGAGGTTCGTCTCCTTTCCAGAGAGTAAAATAAAAAGTATTACACATCCGGCGGTGGATGTGTGTTTTATTAACCGTGAGGGGAGTTTCTTGCATAGTTTGGTCTAATTTTTGTCGAATCCCCTTTGAATGGCTTGGTGTGCGTGTGTATTAAATGTGCCCATCAATAGCTACCCATGTTTGTATAAATAAACGACAAGGGTGTCTACTTGGAAAGTATCCACCAGCGGGGGCACCGGAATTATGAACGGTAGGGCGTCAGACACGTCAGAGCTTCACTAGCGGTGTAAATACATTCCACGTGGATTCATTGTATGCATAGTCCCCTTTTAATGAATATCACACAAATCGTCATGGTGATAGGTACATATGGTTTGTCCAGCATGTCCAGGGTGTTTCTACAAATATATATATTTTTTAAATATTAAAAAACAAAGGCCGGCCCCGGGGGATGGGGTCCCCGGGGCCATAAGTGGCCTGAGGAGGGGGGCAACACAGCCACACTCCTAAAGATTGGAAAAAAAAAGGCCATGACCCGGGGGTTGGGGTGCCTGGGGCCGATTAAGGCCTTGGGAGGGGGGCCACGCAGCCCCCTTCAAAAAAAATGTTTTTCAACAAAAAAAATTAGGGTGCAGGCCCTGGGGGATGGGGTCCCCAGGGCCAATAAATTAGAAAAAGAAGGGGGGCCACACAGCCCGCCTTCTTAAAAAAATTAAATAAATAAAAGACCGGCATCGCACCGGAGGCCACACCCCCTCCTTGCAGCACTCTGCAAATGCGACCCCTGGCCAGTTGTAAGTTGGGGAATTAATTCCCCTTCAATACTGAGGGTCCCTGAGGGCCAACTAGCCCAACAGGTATCTCCAGTATGCGCCAGGGATCTGCGTTGCAGACAGGTGTTCTGAGGCCACGCCCCTTTTTACACCTCTATGCAACGCAGCTCTGTGGCACTTACTGGAGGTACCTAGTGGTCTAGTTGGACCCTAGGGACCCTCAGGATTCAAGGGGACTTAATCTCCCAACTAACAACGACCACAGGGCGTGTTTACACAGTGGTGAATTGAGGAGACGGGGCCTGAGTTAACGTGTGCAAACACGCCTTGTGGCGCATTTTAAGTTGGGGAAATAATTCCCCTTCAATCCTGAGGGACCCTGGGGCAACTAGCCCACCAGGTGCTTCCAGTAAGCGCCACTTCGCTGTGTTGCAGAGAGGTGGTCTAGGCCATGCCCCTTTTTACATCTCTCTGCAACGCAGCTCTGTGGCGCTTACTGGAGGTACCTAGTGGTCTAGTTGGACCCTAGGGACCCTCAGGATTCAAGGGGACTTAATCTCCCAAATTAGCCACAGGGCGTGTTTACACAGTGGGGAAGGGAGGGGATGGGGCCTGAGGTGACGTGTGCAAACACGCCCTGTGGCTCGTTTTAAGAGGTAGTTTTAATCTCCTGTCCTGTTATATACTAGGGGCTTACAGAGGAGGCCATGCTAATCACAGGGGGACCCCAACGCATAGTGTTCCCTAGTGTATGTAGGTGTTTTCACTGTATTCTGAGTGTCTTTTAACATAGCACTGGCTCTAGGACTGGTTAGTCAGACTCAGTTACCACCAGTATCCGTCTGAAAAAGTTGAGGGTACAGGACGATTTTGCAACAAGGCTTCTTTCTGCTCTTCTGTTTGTTCTTTCTGCACGTTATCCTTCTTCCTGCACTTTTCTTCATCTTTGAGGACTTCTGTTGCTTCTTTCTGCATTTCTTTTTTTTGTTTCTGTGCGTTTTTTCTTCTTTCTTCACTTGTCCTATCTCTGTAGGCATAGTTAGAAATTAGCATTTAAAAAACCTTTGAAATTCACTGAAAAAACCATAGGTTTCAGGCACGTTATAGTTAGGAATTAGCATTTAAAAAACCTTAGAAATTCACTGAAGAAACCATAGGTTTCAGGGGCGTTATAATTAGCTGGACTTTTCACTCGTACAAAACCATTGAAATTCCCCCTTTATAGTTAGTTCAGCTAACTACAACTCACGCGCCCGCAATGCACTGCTGATGACGTCACATATTACATCACTCATGACATGGTCAGTGACATCACTCAAGACATCACTGATGACATCTCAAATGACATCACTGATGACATCACTGATGACATCATCCTTGTGATAGAGTGGCAGACATCCTCTCCCCCTAATATAACCTTTGATACACACATTCAAAAATAGAAACTACAATTTTCAAAATAATGGACATACCAATACCAGTTACAACAACCTATTCAGTAATTCTAAGATCCACATACACATCCACTCATTCACCAACAGTACTATACAATCACTCATACATGTACTCACTCATCATATGTACTCATACACCTATTCATCCTGTTACACAACGTCACTCATCCATAGAGTTGCTCACACACATAGTCACTCATGCTAATAAAGAATCAAACATCCATTTACTTGCATATACAATTATACACACACCACCACACTTACTTCTACAGAAACTTACACATACTTAGTCTTTTAAACTATCACTTATAGAAACACATACTTATTCATACAGGAACTCTTCCAATGTCTCCCTCTCACATTATATACACCAATAGTCACATATACTAGTTTAAAACATATGTAGTTACTCATAAAAACACTATTGAGACAGTCATTCACTCACTAACACACCCATGCACACACTCATCCACCCATACAGTCCTGCACACATGCTGTCTTCAACACATACAAACAGTGAGTCACTCATTTATGCACCTATGCACTACGTAACACCCCCACCGAACCATACAGACACTCAGACACTCATACTGATACTCAAAAAACCAACTAATAACCTAGATAGACACTCATGTAGCTACTCACCAACCCATGCAGCCACTTATACACAAAGTGAGAGACTGATACAGATATTTACATATTCAAACATTACTCACTAAGCCATGTATTCACTAAGATACACTTAATCAGTCAGTTATACAATCAATTTTTCAAAAACAAATCATCCATTTAGACACTTATATACCCATTTATTCTTCCATCGACCTTGAGATATACATATATAAAACATATGTAATTTTCAGAAAAACACACATTCACTGGATGATGTCACCAGTGATGTCATTTGAGATGTCATCAGTGATGTCATCAGTGATGTCACTGACCATGTCATGAGTGATGTAATATGTGACGTCATCAGCAGTGAATTGCGTTCGCGCGAGTTATAGTTAGCTGAACTATCTATAACGAGGGAACTTCAATGGTTTTGTACGAGTGAAAAGTCCAGCTAACTATAACGCCCCTGAAACCTATGGTTTCTTCAGTGAATATATATATACATAGCTAGATAGCTAGATAGCTAGATAGCTAGATAGCTAGATAGATAGATAGATAGATAGATAGATAGATAGATAGATAGATAGATAGATAGATAGATAGATAGATAGATAGATAGATAGATAGATAGATAGATAGATAGATAGATAGATAGATAGATAGATAGATAGATAGATAGATAGATAGATAGATAGATAGATAGATAGATAGATAGATAGATAGATAGATAGATAGAGGCAACATTCTATTCCCAATAACTTTTTCGCCGATTGACAAATCTTCGCAAAATGTTCAAAACTAATTCTTTGTTGAGATCAGCTCCTATGTTGAAAGTTTGGGGGTGATTCGTCAAGGGGGGCTGAGAAAAAAGGGGGGGGTCCCGAAATTTGTTTTCTCCACGTTAATTTCCATAGGAAACTTTAGACAAGGCTACAGGTCGAACGGGTGAACGGAATTACCCCAAATTTGGCACGGAGATGGGTCTTGGTCTAGAAAGCGCGCGTTTGTTTATTTGGTGTAAATTTGTTCAGTGGTTTTTGAGAAATATCTAAATCTACAGATATCGATATTTGGGAATTCTGCCATCTGATTGGATGAGGCGTTACGAGCTTGTTGCTGATTGGCTGGGAGCAGTGCGAGCGGTTGCAACTAGGAAGTGCTGGCCGCCATTTTGAAGCGAGAAAGGTGAAAAAAGGGAGAAAAAGGGGAAAAAAGTGGGCAATAGGAGGGGAGGAGCACTGTAACCTCTGTGGGGTGTTTAGGGTGTGTTATAGAGGGAGTGCAAAGCAAAGTATTTACCCCTACCAGTGTGTAAGTGGTGGGCTACGGAAATTAAGTGAGGTATTGGGTAGAGTCTGATGCGGGTAAGGTGAGCTGGTGCGGGACTCGGGGATGAAAGCGTGAGCCGAAATTGTCTGTCTTATGCTGTGAATTCATGTGCAATGGCTGCTGCACTACAGTTGTGGAAGTAGTGGCCAGATGTGTTTATAACTACTATGATGAACTACTAGCCCGTATTGGTATGAAAGTCCTGGCGTATGGAATATATGTGAGGTATTGTCTAGAGTCTCATGTTGCTAAGCTGAGCTGCTGCCGGAGTCGGGGATTAAAGCGTAAACCCAAACTGTGTGTCATATGCTGTGAAGTCATGTGCTCTGGCCGCTGTGCCACATCTGTGCAAGTAGTGTCAGCATGTGGTTATAGGTACTTGGATGAACTTTTGTTTAGAACATTGTAGCTTGTGTATGGTGCTTAGGTGGTGTTGTGTAGGGAGTGCGAAGGTAAATCAATATGGTATTTGTAGTGCGCACACTACTCACCCGTATGGGTGAGTAGAGCTGGGGATCAAAGCGAGAGGTCTGTGCTGCAAAGTGAGATGATCTGGCCGCTGCGTCACAGCTATGTGGAGAATACATTTTGGCGAGGGTGTGGGAGTTGGCACTATATGGCCCTAAAATAGGGGGCCTAAGTTGTAAGTTATAGGGTGGCTCTAAAAACAGCCCTTGTGTTCATTAGTTGGAGCTACATATAAGTGCGGATGCACAGCTTCCAGTTATTCAGGAGAACTTGGTTTCCCTGATCTGTGAAGTGTACTCATTCACTTCTGTATATATCCACCAAATCAAAACGTATGTTGTTGTGGTATATGGACCCCATTTTGAGGTCTCTGAGGTATGCAGAGACAGCTTTGTTGGACCATTTCCACTTCTGTCTTTGGCATATATTGGAATATACAAAGACAGTTTGAGGCAAAAGTAACATCAATTGTCCAAAGGTGTCCTTCATAAGCATTTCCAAATCTAACCCAGTCAATGTGCCTAGGTCGTTTCCACCACAGTGCACAATCATGAGGTCAGGGTGTTGGAGATGCAAACAGGTTTTAACCAAAGGCAACAATTGGTGCCACTTCAATCCTCTCTGTCCAAACCATTTAATGTCCACATTTTGTAAAGATAGGCCTAAGTCAATACGTCTCTGTTCTGCATACCTCTTGCACCAGAAAACATAGCTATGTCCTACGATCCACACTAGCATTTTGAAGGTATGGCTGGAAGGTATGGAAAGATGTCTGTAGCTCCTGCAGTTCCTTCGTAGAATAAGAGATATGTTTAAAAATGGGGAACTACTTTCTTTTCGCATACAAAACGGTACCTGATTGGAAGATGAAAAGCATTGTTTTTTAAAAGTAGGGTGCACATTCATTTTGTGGAAAAGTATGTTTGTGATTGGTTAAGAAAAAGCAGTTTGCACATTCATATTATAGTACATATTATAGGATACAATTTGCTCAACTCAACCACACCTGATACTTGCATCTGCAAGGCACTGTTCGCACTTAAAACAATTATGAACTTTTAATCTGTACGTGCAGTTAAATGTTCGAGAAAATGTTGCAAAAAAATATCGTTAGGTTTAAAAAAAATTATGAACTTTTAACCTCCACGTGTTGTAGAATGTTCTAGAAAGTGTGTTGATAGAATGCGTTGCATTTCTGACTTCGATGTGTACTTGAATATTAAAAAAAATATTTATATGGAAAAGAAGAAAGACAGTAATACAGAGAATTTTTGAAAGCTAAAAGAATCAAGGAACTATTGTAATTTGTTCTTGATTACCTACTGGCGGTCGCCAGTAGGTAGTTATCACTGATAACAGTCTGAAAGTGCGGTGTTGCTCAGAGTGGCATGGTGGTGATATGATCTGGTGCTACACTCGGGTATGAAACCGAGAGTCTAAACCGTGAGGTCATTGCTGTAAAGTGATGTGGTCTGGTGTTTGTAGCAGATGTGTGCAAGTAGTGTTAGTAGGCATTTATACCATACAGGAAGTGGAAAGCGAACTACTGACCGCTACTGTGTGTTGATAGTATACCGGAAGCGGGAAGCGAAGTAGTTACGCCTCCTGGTGTGAAGACTTGAGGATGAAAATGATCTGATTGCTGTAAAGTGATGGGCTCTGGGTGGTGTAGGATACTAGCTGCTGTAGTATAAGTGTGTAAGTAGTGTTAGTATGGGTTTATAGTATATAGGGAGTGGGAAGCGAACTACTCATCCCTACTGGTGTGAAGACTCGGGGATTAAACCGTGAGCCTAAATTGTGAGCTCATTGCTGTAAAGTGATGTGCTCTGGGCACTGTAGCATACTTGTGGAAGAAGTGTTAGTTTACATTTATACAATATAGGGAGTGGGAAGCGAAAGTCTTACCCCTACTGGGGTCAAGACTCGTGGATGAAACTATGAGCTCATTGGTGTAAAGTCATGTGCTCTGTGTAGTACTCCATTGTAAGTCATAGTAGAATGTTAGTATGTAATTCTACTAGAATCTAAGGGGCATATTATCAAGGACCGGCATTAAAATTATCACCGCTTTAGAGTCAGGAAACTGTCTAAAAAAAACGGGGTCTCACCCGTTCTTTTAAATGAGGCCCCTGGTGGGTGGGTAATGTTCCGTGGCCAATCCAATTATTATATTGTGGGGTCTCTGTAGGACTGGAGATCTTAATGTCACATGTAAATAAGGCACGGAAGGGCACAGACTTTTTGCAGCCTAGGGAAGCGCCACCTTCCCGGGTATTGTTTACTAATTGTTCGGGGGGTTCGAGGCCAACTGAAGTCCGGGGATCGCCACACTCCGGGTCTTTATTTAAATATGCAGGGTGGGCCTCGGAAGTCCCTGCAGCCTCGGTGGTCCTAGGCAGTGCCTTATCTGGGCAGTACTTATGGTGTTAAAAAGTGATACACTCATAGAACTCAGTTGTACAATTACCCAGGCTTCATTTGTCTAATAGTCAGTTAGATTATGTTTGATAGGTGCACTCTAATATTAAATAATGTTGTCCTTAAAATCTCCTATAAACAGATGAATTTCACAATAAACAATAGACAAGTGTCGTCAGAAAAAGAAGACCTATAAACTCAGTTATTTATTTGAAAAAATAGGTAACCTTTATTAAAACAGAAATAAATAGAAATGTAACTTCAATAGAACAGTATAATAAAAGAAATGTGGGTTGGACTCCAGTGGAAGCAGCGTAGGAAACCTTCAAGACAAAAATGAAATATAAGTATGTGTGCTATGTGGAAGAGGTAAAGAAAGGTAGTCCGAATGAAAGGACCATAGTGAGAATGCAAGGGAGGGGGAGTGGGTGGAAGGGAGAAGGGGAGGGAGAGTCAAAAGAAGAGAGGGAGGAGACAGAGCGTCGGCCTATTGCACCCAGCCCTTAGTTTTTACTCTCCTTCACCCATTTGTCTAGGACGCTGGGGTCTGCGAGAAAGAGTGTAGTTCAGCAAGTCCTTAAAATTAAATACATGAGGCCAGAGATTATGGGCTATATTATGAAGGAAGGGCGATAACATTATTGACGCTTTAGCGGCAGGAAACTGCTGCTAAAGCGGCAATAAGGGGTTGATAATATGCCCTTGTGAATTCCCGTAGAAGCCCAGGTTCTGGTGTGAACCTGGGCTTCTATGGGAATTTACAAGGGCATATTATCAATTTCTTATCGTCTCTTTAGCGGCAGTTTACTGTCGCTAAAGTGGTGATAATGTCATAGCCGTTGTTTGATAATATAGTCCTACATTATTAGCTACGGGAAAATCGCTTACATGCACCTGTGCTCCCAGGGTGCTGTACCCCAACCCCTTCCCCCGCACTGTGCTCAATTGTAGGTCTTGCACATCGAGGCTTCACTGCTCACCTGCCACCACTGATGTGTCCCACGATGTGTTGGTGCAAGCTCCTAATCCGGGGTATATTTGTATGATAGACCTGCTCTCCGGTCGAGGATGGTGGAAGGTGTCAGAATGCCAGGGCATCACTGCAGGGTCAGCTCCCGCTCCGCCCTTTTTGTGGCAATCAATGGAATGTCTGATAAGGGAGAAATAATTTAATGGTGGAAACGTCTGGAGGTAAATGAAGGTTTATTTCAAGATAGGAGTTGCGTGCATCCTTTGTTTTTGAAGTACGATCTGCCAACTGTTAGTGGTAATCGTGGTTCAAAGAGGAGTTGGAGTGCACGAGAATACACATGGTTAAATAATAATATGTTATGCCAACATTCACATACAAAGGAACAGAGCGCATGCTAGAAGCATAATGTGCACGTGTAATGCACTGGCGGGAGCCTGTGTGCATGTACACTTAGTAAGGAGCTCACTACAGTGCCCTCAAAGCGAACGCCACGTGTCTGTAGGGCAGCGTTGGCCGCTGGCTCAGGCCTACAATACGGTCCAGCAGGTCCTTAAAATTAGACCAATGTGACTGAATGAGGTCAGAGATCACATCATTATGCACGGCAACATCGCTTTTTCGCACGTGCGTACTCAGGGTGATGCACCCCACCCCTCTCACAGAACCGCCCACAACAGGTGTCTGTAGGGCAGCGCTGCCCGTAGGTTCAGGCCTACCTTATGGTATAGCAGGTCTTTAAAATGAGACAAAGATGTGACTGAATGAGGTCAAAGATCACATCATAACACATGGCAATATCGCTTATTCGCACATGCGCAGTCTGGCTGATGCATCCCATCCCTCCTGCAGCACCGTGCTGAAGAGGTGTCTGTAGGGCAGTGCTGCCCGCTGGCTCAGGCCTACAGTACAGTCCAGCAGGTCTTTAAAATGAGACAGAGATGTGACTGAATGAGCTCAAAGATCACATTATAACACATGGCAATATCGTTTGTTCGGACCTGCGCTGCTAGGCTGAAGCACCCCACCCCTGTCGCCGCAGCGATCTCAATTGGAGGCCTTGTGCACCCAGGCCGATCTGCTTACCTGCTGTCATTGTTGTGTGAGCAAACACTACGGGCAGCAGTGCTCACAATTCAGATGGAGTGTTGACTGCAGGAGAGTGTACACCTCATGGATCCCTTTCGTAGATGATGGGCAGTAGGGCTCACAATTTAGAGCCCGTGTTGATTGCCATGATGGAGTACACCTCATGGATCCATATTTTTTTTTATTGCGCATTGTGATATGCGAGATGGATGCGGCAAATCATTTGGGGTAGTGTGGAAGAAGAGGGACGTGTGGTGTCGTGGTTATCCTATTTATGGTTTGGGCTTGCGTACGCCAGGCCAGCGTAGGGGTGTGAATAATTATTCTGGGGACATGGGTGTTGTTCAGTTCCTGCCTGGCCAGTCTTTTGTAGTTTTGACCTTGCATGTGTCGGGAGGCGGAAACTATAGTTAATGAGATGGCATGTGATCTAGGATGTGCAGCCTGTCTGTGGCTGATGATGCTCCTTATAGCCAGCAATACCCAGGCTGAAAGGCAGCACAATAATGTGCATACACACACACCAGGGGCATCGCGTAACACATATTTGTTTTTTGATGGAACGTTTGAGATGCATGGCAATCACACGTGGAAGGCTAATGTACAGAGCATTAATATTGATCAAGATGATAGTTGCATGTTGTGTGTAGTATAAGATATGTGTATACAGGAAAACACTTTTCAAAAAAGCTTTCTAAGCAGAAGAGGTGTCTCTCAGCAAACGCTGTGGAGAGAATGAGTAAAATGGGTGGGGTCGTACAACTGTTACAATGGGAAATGTTATGAACCAATCAAATGCTTTTTTTTAAGGTCACATGACAATCACGCACCGAGCGCACAAGGAGGCTGCACCCGACGCGATTTTGGCAAAATATATTTATCACAATATAAGTTTATTACAGTTAGAAATATATAATGTTTAAAAGAATTTAGATTTTCGTGTGCTCTCATATACTGTTTAAAGGTATTTAGATATACTTTTGAGACAAACAAAAAAAAAGGGAATGGCGTACCCGGCGTGATACTATACGTCTGTGACGTAACACAGGGCCTGGCAGCGTGTACTCGTTGAATACGCAACAGCAGCAGGCGTTACCCCATACGTACAAGACGTAACGCGTGGCTTGGAACTGCATATCCGTTGGATACCAAAGTAGTACCTGGGGTGACTACATGCGTATATGATGTTACGTGGGACACGGTGCCACGAACTAGTCGGATACGAAATGCGCATCATTTACGAGTTTAGCAATATGATTCGTGTGGTGATGGAGCTTGGTACGCTACCGGTATGGGAGTGCAGTTTTCTCCCCCCCCAAAAAAATATACAGATTTTTTGGGGAAGATATAAAACATTACATGATTTTTAAAGTTAAATACAAGAAGTATAATAGAGTTCCAAAAAATTTAAAATATAATAGAAAAAATATAGGTGTTATAAACATTAAAATATGAAATTAACATTTAAAAAAAACTTTCGAAATTCACTGAAAAAAACATAGGTTTTATAGACGTTATATTTAGGAATTAGCATTTAAAAAACCTTAGAAATTCACTAAAAAAACATAGGTTTCAGGGACGTTATAGTTAGTTGAACTTTTGACTCATATAAAACCAGAGAAATCCACCTGTTATAGTTAGTTGAGCTAACAATAACTTGCACGCCCGCAATGCACTGCTGATGATGTCACATATTACATCACTCATGACATGGTCAGTGACATGGTCAGTGACATCACTGATGACATCTCAAATGACATCACTGATGACATCACTCATGATATCATCCACATTAAACCTGGGCGTAGTTCGCGAAGTAGCGCTTTGCATAGCTACGCAAAGTGCACTTCGCACTACGCGAGCTACACGTAGCACTTCACGAACTGCGTAGTACCCTGTTCGCACTGTGCAAGATGTTGTTTTCAATGATTGCACAGTGCGGACAAGCATCCAACACTGTGCAATCATTGAAAACGGCATCTTGCACAGTGCGAGCTGTAGTTTTCTGCCGCTCGAGTAGATTTTTACTCGAGCGGCAGCTTTCTCAATGCGGACTGGTAGTTTCTCATCGCGAGCGGTCGTGAGCACACACGACCACTCGCAATGAGAAACCTGACCTCCCCGCATTGAGAATCTCACCGGGAGGTGTATTTACCATGCTCGCGATTGGCAACGTGATGTTGCTGATCGCGAACAATAAAAAATTCTCGCCGGGATGTCATTTTGCTTGCTCGCGGTCACCAACTTGACGTTGAGGACCATGAGCATGCAAAAAATTACCGCTGCACTACGCTATGCTACACTACGCGTGTTTGCACTGTGCTACGTGCAATTCACGTAGTGCGAAGTAGCGCAAACTTCGCAAACTACGCAAGCGTAGCGTAGTGCTTTGCCCAGGCTTAATCCACATGACAATCTGATGCACATACTGATGCTCTAATATAAACTTTGACACATCCATTCTAAAATGCTGACTACTATTTTTGAAACCATACACAGAAGAATGCCATATACTACATAGCACTCACTATTTCCTAGATCTACACATACATCCAGTCACTTATACATGTAGTTACTCATCAATAGAGGATTATATTATGCACTCATACATCTATACATGCAGTCACACGCTGCCAATCATCCATAGAGTTACTCACACGCCTAGTCAGTAATGTAAATAATGAATCACATACCCATTTGATCATGTATACAGTTATACACACCAACTTCGTTATTTTAGACATACCATATCACTTATTTATACAGATACTAACACATATTTACTGTCTTATACAATCACTGATAGAAGCAGACACTTATTTATACACTCACTCTTGAAATAACTTAGTCTCACGTATACTCATATATATACTCCAACATTCACATATAGTGGCTTAAAACATATGTAGTTAGTCACAGATATACAACTGCGACATTTATTCACTCACCAACACACCCATAGACAAACTAACTCACCCATACAGCCCTTTCCAGATGCACTTTTTAATCCATACAACCACTGAATCACCCACTCAGACATCTATGCACAGACTCATACACCCACCCACCCACACAGACACTCAGGGACCCATACAGATACTCAGACAACAAGTCAATAACCTATATAGACACTCATGTAGGTATTCAGCAACCCATGCAGTTGCTTACACACCATTGTAGAGACTAATACAGACTTTTACACAGTTTAGTCACTAACCCATGCATTCAGTAAGACACGTTCAATCACTCACTTATACAGTCAGTCACATACATACGAAATAATTCCTTTAGGCACTTGTAAATGCATTCATTCTTCAATACACCTTGGCATATATATATAAAACATATTTACATTTTATAGAAACACACATTCACTGGATGATGTCAGAGTGATGTCATGAGTGATGTCATTTGAGATGTCATCAGTGATGTCATCAGTGATGTCACTGACCATGACATGAGTGATGTAATATGTGACATCATCAGCAGTGCATTGCAGGCGCGCGAGTTATAGTTAGCTCAACTAACTATAACAGGCGAATTTCTCTGGTTTTATATGAGTCAAATGTTCAACTAACTATAAGGTCCCTGAAATCTATGGTTTGTTTAGTGAATTTCTAAGGTTTTTTAAATGCTAATTCCTAACTATAACGTCTGTAAAACCTATGGTTTTTTCAGTGAATATATAGTATATATATATATATATATATATATATATATATCCAGAAAAAGAGAGCACCCATTAAGGAGAGCCACATGCAGGTAGGTTTCAATCTCGTTTTATTCACGGAAGCTGCAACTCGTAAAGCAGGGAATCCCTTCAAAGTCTCAAGTGCCTGACGCGTTTCATGCGCTCCCGCATTTCTTCAGAGGCACGTAATGAAATCACTGCATGCAGCCTAAAACAGTCTTTTAAATATTGCAACCACCTGCCCCAGTGGGCGTCGGCTCTCGCTGAGCCTGCTGGTCATCGTATTGCCTTGATATAACTTCAGTGAGTGGCCGCAATGTAGTGAAAAATGTCATTAGTAAATCCACAGTGGGTCTGAAAACGATCTCTGCTCACACAAGCTGCACTGTAATTCTTCCAAGAAATGACCTTTCTGCTCATGCTACTCACAGTGTTTGCAGCACACCACTCGATCATAGCAGGGCTCTTCCACCGACCGGGTCAGCCGTTTTAAATCCAGAAAAAGAGAGCACCCATTAAGGAGAGCCACATGCAGGTAGGTTTCAATCTCGTTTTATTCAAGGAAGCTGCAACTCGTAAAGCAGGGAATCCCTTCAAAGTCTCAAGTGCCTGACGCGTTTCATGCGCTCCCGCATTTCTTCAGAGGCACGTAATGAAATCACTGCATGCAGTCTAAAACAGTCTTTTAAATATTGCAACCACCTGCCCCAGTGGGCGTCGGCTCTCGCTGAGCCTGCTGGTCATTGTAGTGTCTTGATATAACTTCAGTGAGTGGCCGCAATGTAGTGAAAAATGTCATTAGTAAATCCACAGTGGGTCTGAAAACGATCTCTGCTCACACAAGCTGCACTGTAATTCTTCCAAGAAACGACCTTTCTGCTCATGCTACTCACAGTGTTTGCAGCACACCACTCGATCATGGCAGGGCTCTTCCAACGACCGGGTCAGCCGTTTTAAATCCAGAAAAAGAGAGCACCCATTAAGGAGAGCCACATGCAGGTAGGTTTCAATCTCGTTTTATTCAAGGAAGCTGCAACTCGTAAAGCAGGGAATCCCTTCAAAGTCTCAAGTGCCTGACGCGTTTCATGCGCTCCCGCATTTCTTCAGAGGCACGTAATGAAATCACTGCATGCAGCCTAAAACAGTCTTTTAAATATTGCAACCACCTGCCCCAGTGGGCGTCGGCTCTCGCTGAGCCTGCTGGTCATCGTAGTGCCTTGATATAACTTCAGTGAGTGGCCGCAATGTAGTGAAAAATGTCATTAGTAAATCCACAGTGGGTCTGAAAACGATCTCTGCTCACACAAGCTGCACTGTAATTCTTCCAAGAAACGACCTTTCTGCTCATGCTACTCACAGTGTTTGCAGCACACCACTCGATCATGGCAGGGCTCTTCCAACGACCGGGTCAGCCGTTTTAAATCCAGTAAAAGAGAGCACCCATTAAGGAGAGCCACATGCAGGTAGGTTTCAATCTCGTTTTATTCAAGGAAGCTGCAACTCGTAAAGCAGGAAATCCCTTCAAAGTCTCAAGTGCCTGACGCGTTTCATGCGCTCCCGCATTTCTTCAGAGGCACGTAATGAAATCACTGCATGCAGCCTAAAACAGTCTTTTAAATATTGCAACCACCTGCCCCAGTGGGCGTGGGCTCTCGCTGAGCCTGCTGGTCATTGTAGTGCCTTGATATAACTTCAGTGAGTGGCCGCAATGTAGTGAAAAATGTCATTAGTAAATCCACAGTGGGTCTGAAAACGATCTCTGCTCACACAAGCTGCACTGTAATTCTTCCAAGAAACGACCTTTCTGCTCATGCTACTCACAGTGTTTGCAGCACACCACTCGATCATGGCAGGGCTCTTCCAACGACCGGGTCAGCCATTTTAAATCCAGAAAAAGAGAGCACCCATTAAGGAGAGCCACATGCAGGTAGGTTTCAATCTCGTTTTATTCAAGGAAGCTGCAACTCGTAAAGCAGGGAATCCCTTCAAGTCTCAAGTGCCTGACGCGTTTCATGCGCTCCCGCATTTCTTCAGAGGCACGTAATGAAATCACTGCATGCAGCCTAAAACAGTCTTTTAAATATTGCAACCACCTGCCCCAGTGGGCGTCGGCTCTCACTGAGCCTGCTGGTCATCGTAGTGCCTTGATATAACTTCAGTGAGTGGCCGCAATGTAGTGAAAAATGTCATTAGTAAATCCACAGTGGGTCTGAAAACGATCTCTGCTCACACAAGCTGCACTGTAATTCTTCCAAGAAACGACCTTTCTGCTCATGCTACTCACAGTGTTTGCAGCACACCACTCGATCATGGCAGGGCTCTTCCAACGACCGGGTCAGCCGTTTTAAATCCAGAAAAAGAGAGCACCCATTAAGGAGAGCCACATGCAGGTAGGTTTCAATCTTGTTTTATTCAAGGAAGCTGCAACTCGTAAAGCAGGGAATCCCTTCAAAGTCTCAAGTGCCTGACGCGTTTCATGCGCTCCCGCATTTCTTCAGAGGCACGTAATAAAATCACTGCATGCAGCCTAAAACAGTCTTTTAAATATTGCAACCACCTGCCCGAGTGGGCAACCACTCATTCTTC
This sequence comes from Triturus cristatus, assembly GCF_964204655.1. Lineage (NCBI taxonomy): Eukaryota > Metazoa > Chordata > Amphibia > Caudata > Salamandridae > Triturus > Triturus cristatus. The sequence continues at coordinate 620,785,489 of NC_140582.1, forward strand.
TACAGGTCTTTCGCTATATATATTAAACATATTAAAATTGGTGGGAAACACACATTCACTGGATGATGTCATCAGTGATGTCATCAGTGATGTCATTTGAGATGTCATCAGTGATGTCATGAGTGATGTCACTGACCATGTCATGAGTGATGTAATATGTGACATCATCAGCAGTGGATTGCGGGCGCGCGAGTTATAGTTAGCTGAACTAACTATAACGGGGGAATTTCATTGTTTTTTTACAAGTGAAATGTCCAGCTAGCTATAACATGTGTGAAACCTATGTTTTTTTTCAGTGAATTTGAAAGGTTTTTTAAATGCTAATTCCTAACTATAACGTGTGTGAAACCTATGGTTTTTTCAGTGAATTTCAAAGGTTTTTTAAATGCTAATTTTAATTTTTTTATTATATTTTTTATATATTTTTTTTTCAAAAATTTCCCCATGTATACATTAATAAATTATCTGTTTCCTTTAATTTTGTGTGGGTCATTTTTTTTTTACTTTGATTTTGGATAAAGTTGAACAGCATAGTTAATATATTCTATTAAGTTTTGTCCACTTTATTTATTTTTTTCTATAAATTCTTAGGGTGTGCGCTCAGAGCGCGCACCTAGTACGTTTGCGTACGTTTTTCATGTATGCAGTCGTACGTTATCTACGTACGCATACATACGTTTTAGTGTGCGCTCACAGCGCGCACCAAGTACGCATGCGTACGTACGCTTGCGTGCGTCGTACGTGCTCCGCGCGCTACACTCGCGCATACGCATAGAGTACACGCGCTGAAGTTCGCGCATGCGCGCGTGCTGCGTATACGCGTTACGTACGCGCATAATACTTGCACCTTGCGCGCTCGGAGCTTGCTCCGTGCGCGCACCTCGGGTTATGTGATTAACAAAAGAACACTTTTAATTGGTTTTCATTACTTTCAGTTTCATATTGTTTCAACACCACACCCAATCCCCTTATGGCAAGTCATATGATCAAGAAACATCACTTTTCATTGGTTCAAAGTACTTTCAGTTCCAGATTCTTCCAAAACCACACCCACTACCCTCATTATTAGTTCTGATTCCCTTGGAGAAAGAGCTACTCTGTTTTTGTGAGACAATGGCAGAGCACCAGCCACCTTCTGAGAGTGAGCAGGACACTCTTGAGAGACAGAGGCAGAGGAAGCAGAAAGACTCCTGTATATGGCAGTTTTTCACTTTTCCTGAGGGACAAAAGAAGGTGAATGCACCAAAGGTCACCTGCATACTGTGTCAGCGCACATTGTCACATGGGAATGCTAATAAGAAGTACTCTTTTAGTATTCACACTATGATGAGGCACGTTGAGGCAATGCATCCTGTGACTTTTCGTCAAGCTTCTGGAGCAAACCCTCCACCTGCTCAGCCGACGACATCTGCAGCAGCTCAGCCGAGCACATCTTCGGCAGCTCAGGCGAGCACTTCTTCTGCAACGGTGCCTTCACCTTCTAACACACCTCTGGATATTCATCCTTGTTTTGGGAGGATGATTACACGGTGCATGGGTTGTAGTACTCTTTTTACTATGGGTGAGAGCAGTATTGATCTCATTCAGAGGAAATTTGAGGAGCACCCTTGCACTAGGCCATAGATTTCTTTTTTTTTTCCCGTTTTTCTCTTCCTCTGTCCCTACATTAACTCAAGGGCTCTTTTTAGAGCCACCTAAAATCCAAACACAAAAACTTGTTTTTTAAATCTATTTGTCATCTTTTTTTGGGGGGTGCGCACACCCTGCGCGCACCCAATGTTTTTTTTTTAATAAAAATAATAATTTTTTTCACCTTTAGTAAACCTTCAGGGACTCCCTGACTAAGAGAGGGGAGTGGCAAAGTAATTAAAAAAGAGATGGTGTACATTTCACAGATGAAGGGAAGAGAGTCTTCCTGTTAAACTTTAAACTCTGCATCAGTACTTACGTATAGGTACCCAAAAACTATCAAAAAAGATAATAGCTCATTTTAGTGCTGCGTTTGAATTGGCTGTATTTACAAGGAGAGGAAAAGACACACAGAGTGGCTTATCCTCTCCTTGTAAAAATGGAAAAGCACCCTGCGCCACTAGTACGTCAAGAAAAGGGACGTAGTGGTGATGCAGGTGGCTTGTATATGTGCCCTAGAGATGTTAAGGAAGTTAAGGGTAAAACAGACAAACCGAGAGTGACAGATACAGAGACAGACAGCAAACAACTGAGAAGGAGTAAGGCAGTTAAAAAAACTAAGACATATGGATACAGAGAAAGAAACATGGATGAAAAATTAGTGATGGAGGTAGTAAAGGTAGGGGAGTAGTAGAGAAGGAGTGAGGGAGTTACAAAAGAGTAGTAAAGCAGGAAGAGAGAGTGAGAAGAGAAATGAGAAAAGCAGAGTAAGGAGAGGTGAAGAAAAGGAAGCATGAAACGAAAGCAGTGACACATACAGATATGTTAAACTTACCTGACCATCAAAGTAAATTATTTACAAATAAATGTTTTTATTTAATTGCAAAGAAAACTGAATAACATCTTCTAAATTTTCTTTCTAGTTCTGAAAAAAAGAAAAAAGTATTAATATTCAACAATACACTTTATTAAACAGTACATGTTTTTTCATATGTAGCAAAGCAATTTTTTGCCCTTTTTTTGCTGTTTTCAGAATGTTTTGATTTTCACTGAAAATAGTGAAATCAATTGTATTCATCATTTAACAGCGGGCAAAAAAAAAACAATCTGAAAGATTGTTTAAAAAAGCCCCAAATGTATCCTCACTAAAACATACCTTAATAGAAATGTCAAAAATACCTTTTAAGAACAATAACAATTTTCAAGAAATAACGTCTGTAAACCTTGTTGCAAAAGAACATTTTCCAAAATAATATCTGTCAAAGAAGTCCACAATTGTTTGTTTTACCTTTCCTTGAGGCCAAATGGTAAGTTTAAAATCCCTTTTGAGTGAAATATCCAATTTTAATCCTTTTAAATTTTAATAATGCTTTCTTCCGATGATGATGTTAGTATTTAAAATTTGGGTTTCAGAAAAATTAAGTAACAATTGGGTAAATCATAAGGCACACGTTGCTTGAAAATCAACTGAGAATCATTACACAGTGTCCATCCTTTTTCACATTTAAGATAAACTGTGTAATGACCAGAAGTTATAGAAGGACCATCATGAAAAATTATTGCAACTGCTACAAAAGTTTTCCCAGATATAGATAATTGGTTGCCAACAAACTTCTTTAGTAAAGTTTCCAATTTTGTTCCATCAGCTCTACGGTAAATAGACATAATATCGAAAAAAAAATATCGAGTGGACAGAATATCGAGTTTTAAATATAGAATGGACAGAATATCGATTTGCCAAAATATAGTGGTGAAGAATATCGAAAAACAGGTAAGAAATATCGATTGCAATAATATAGAAGTAAGTAATATCGACAGTCATAATATAGTTGTTAAAAATATCGAATTTTTTATAGTGTTTTAAGTGTTAGTATATGTGTTAAAAGTATGTAATAATAATAATTTTAATTTAATTTTGCGTTTTACTTCTGTAGCGGGTTGTGGGTTTATAGGGGAATAGGGTGGGAAGTAATTTAATTGTTATTAGTTAATTATTAATTGGTATTGAAAATTGATTGGTTGTTGATTAATTATTAATTGGTAAATAATTTGTATTAATTGGTAATTAAATTGTATTAATTGTTTAATTGATAATTATGTTAATTTTATTCATTTAATATTTGTAGCGGGTAGTGTGTTTATAGGGGAATATGGTGGGAAGTAATATAATTGTAAATAATTAATTATTTAATTGATGTGTGTATATTGTTAATTAATATAACTTTAATTTAATTTAGCGTTTTACTTCTGTAGCGGGTTGTGGGTTTATAGGGGAATAGGGTGGGAAGTAATTTAATTGTTATTAGTTAATTATTAATTGGTATTGAAAATTAATTGGTTGTTGATTAATTATTAATTGGTAAATAATTTGTATTAATTGGTAATTAATTTGTATTAATTGTTTAATTGATAATTATGTTAATTTTATTCATTTAATATTTGTAGCGGGTAGTGTGTTTATAGGGGAATATGGTGGGAAGTAATATAATTGTAAATAATTAATTATTTAATTGATGTGTGTATATTGTTAATTAATATATCTTTAATTTAATTTAGCGTTTTACTTCTGTAGCGGGTTGTGGGTTTATAGGGGAATAGGGTGGGAAGTAATTTAATTGTTGTTAGTTAATTATTAATTGGTATTGAAATTTTATTGGTTGTTGATTAATTATTAATTGGTAAATAATTTGTATTAATTGGTAATTAATTTGTATTAATTGTTTAATTGATAATTATGTTAATTGTATTCATTTAATATTTGTAGCGGGTAGTGTGTTTATAGGGGAATATGGTGGGAAGTAATATAATTGTAAAAAATTAAGTATTTAAATAATTTGTGTATATCGTTAATCAATATATTATCAATTAATGATTAATTGGTATTATTAGCATTTATTAATGTTTGTTATTGAAAAACAATTGGTTGTTAATTAATTATTAATAGGTAATTAATTAAACAAAAATGTATTGGTATTTATAAATAATCAATTATTAAATCTTGTGTGATTGGTAATTAATTGTAATACTTGTTTTGGTATTAATAATTAATTAATTTAAAAAAAAATATTAATTTATTATTTTCCCTACTTTTGCACTTACTTGAGTGGGAATAGTAATTTTTACCCCTACACTATCCAATGCTTTCCCTATTATTGCACTCTCTGGAGTGGGAATAGTAATTTTTACCCTACTGCTATCCAACGCTTTCCCTACTGTTGCACTCTCTGGAGTGGGAATAGTAATTTTTACCCTACCGCTATCCAACGCTTTCCCTACTGTTGCACTCTCTGGAGTGGGAATAGTAATTTTTATCCCTACGCTATCCAATGCTTTCCCTACTGTTGCACTCTCTGGAGTGGGAATAGTAATTTTTACCCCTACGCTATCCAACGCTTTCCCTACTGTTGCACTCACTGGAGTGGGAATAGTAAATTTTACCCTCCCGCTATCCAACGCTTTCCCTACTGTTGCACTCTCTGGAGTGGGAATAGTAATTTTTATCCCTACGCTATCCAACGCTTTCCCTACTGTTGCACTCTCTGGAGTGGGATTAGTAATTTTTATCCCTACTCTATCCAATGCTTTCCCTACTGTTGCACTCTTTGGAGTGGGAATAGTAATTTTTACCCTTCCGCTATCCAACGCTTTCCCTACTGTTGCACTTTCTGGAGTGGGAATAGTAAATTTTACCCCTACGCTATCCAATGCTTTCCCTACTGTTGCACTCACTGGAGTGGGAATAGTAATTTTTACCCCTACGCTATCCAACGCTTTTCCTACTGTTGCACTCACTGGAGTGGGAATAGTAAATTTTACTCTCCCGATATCCAACACTTTCCCTACTGTTGCACTCTCTGGAGTGGGAATAGTAATTTTTACCCCTACGCGATCCAATACTTTCCCTAATATTGCACTCTCTGGAGTGGGAATAGTATTTTTTTCCCTCCCGCTATCCAACTCTTTCCGTACTGTTGCATTCTCTGGAGTGGGAATAGTAATTTTTACCCTCCCGCTATCCAACGCTTTCCCTACTGTTGCATTCTCTGGAGTGGGAATAGTAATTTTTACCCTACCGCTATCCAACGCTTTCCCTACTGTTGCACTCACTGGAGTGGGAATAGTAAATTTGACACTCCCGCTATCCAACGCTTTCCCTACTGTTGCACTCTCTGGAGTGGGAATAGTAATTTTTATCCCTACACTATCCAATGCTTTCCCTACTGTTGCACTCTCTGGAGTGGGAATAGTAATTTTTACCCCAACGCTATCCAACGCTTTCCCTACTGTTGTACTCACTGGAGTGGGAATAGTAAATTTTAGCCTCCCGCTATCCAACGCTTTCCCTACTGTTGCACTCTCTGGAGTGGGAATAGTAATTTTTACCCCTACGCTATCCAATGATTTCACTATTATTGCACTCTCTGGAGTGGGAATAGTAATTTTTACTCTCCCGCTATCCAACGCTTTCCCTACTGTTGCATTCTCTGGAGTGGGAATAGTAATTTTTACCCTCCCGCTATCCAATGCTTTCCCTACTATTGCAATTACTGGAGTGGTAATAGTAAATTTTACCCGCCCGCTATCCTACGCAGAAAATATTGAATATTTTTAATAAATATTACGTTAATATATATGTATTAATTATTTTTTTTACTTACATAAATTATTTATTAATTTTAATGTTATTTAAGTATTTTTAAGTATGTGTCAGTTAATTATATGTATTATTTCATTAATTTTACATTACTTTTAAAACATTTTAAAAATTCGATATTTTGACTAACTATATTATTTACAACGATATTTTGGATTCTATATTTTTGTACTTTCCTGTTTGGAGATAGGGAGTCGATATTTTGGTATTCTATATTTTGGCATCGATATTTTTGTAAGTCTATATTTTTGTAGTCGATATTATGTCAGTGATCCAGCTCTACAACGTTGTACCATTAAAATTACATACTGTCCATATTTCTTTAAAAATAACGTTGACAACATTTCAGATTTACATTTAGAACATTCCATGTTGTGATTAGCATCTTTAACTAATTTACTAAAAGTCACTGTTTTACTTTCTGGTAATGGTAAATATATGAACCTTTCAGAATCTACATTACTACTGCTTGTGTTCATACAGTTATCACAACAATGTTCCCATGTATAAGAGACACCAAACAAATTTTCTATTTCTACTCCTTCATCTTCCAGTACCATCAGGATATACATCAAGAATTCCTGTGCATCTTGCTGGACATTTTGTGTAAACTGTGTACATCCAGAACATACATCTAAAAGATTTCTAACATCAGAAGCACTTTCTATTTTATTTTTATCATTACTCAGCTTCTCATAAAGGAGACTCAGCAAAGAACAGAATCTTTTTTCATGATTTAGTATTATCTGCTCTTGCAAAGTTTCAAGATAAAATACAACATTCAGCACTACATTTGCGTAGCAGTTGACACCAGAGCTATTTTCAAAATGACAACCAACAACCTCTTCCACACTATCCTTTTTCTTTTTGCTTGCAGTCCCATCACTATCTTTTTGTTTTCTCTTCTGGACATCCTCATTACAGATATCCTCAAATCTCCTTTTCCGACAAACAACATGTTTTTCAAACACAGGATACTAACCTAAATGAGGAGCATAGCTTCTTCTTAATCTATTATACTCCTTTACACAGTTTGCATCAGCACTTACTTTTGAGTCATCAAAGTCTATCATGAATAAACCAGATAATGTTTTTCACGCGTGACAAAGCAACATATGCCATACCTTCTTTGAACACAGTAGACCCAATGTTTACAAAAGCACTATCAACAGTTAATCCTTGAGACTTGTGAATATTTACAGCATATGCTAGAGAAATCGGAAACTGCTTCCTACTTACATATAAGTCTTTCACTAGCAAAAAATGAACTGAACAACGACTGATCACTTTAACCTCTTCAATCTGATCAAATTTTATTTTTAAGAATTCAATTCCATCTTTTTTCTGGTACTTTACAAAACCCACAACTTTACCCATAGCTCCATTCACTAAACCTTTTTCTACATCCAAATTGCGTCTTAAAATTACTCTACAGTTCATACACACATAAAGATTCTTTTCCAAACCAGCTGTTTTTGAAATGTTCCAATTTAGTAGCCAATTTGCCTGTCAATATAATAGTTATCCGTTCATGTTGAATTTTATCCACAGCTTCCAGTTTTATGATCTCTTCATTTTCCAATTTCAAAGTTCTTGATTGAATACAGAGCATTCATGTAGTGTTGGCATTAAGCAGATGACAGTATTTTTTTCAGCAATTTTCTTGTATATTTTCTCTGGAACCATTTCTTCTGTTGTAAACAAATTACTCAGCAATCGACTCTGTAATGCTTTTCTGCCATGTTCTGTGAGTAGTCCAATTCTTATATCTTTCAGAATACTTGCATAGTCCTCATCATTGGCTTGCCTCATATTGGTAATGAGTTCCTTATACTCAAAATATGTCCTAATATTTACATTGCCTATACTTCCTAACGACTTTTTCTTGTCTTCATGTGTAAGAGTATGGAATACCGGTTGTCCTTTAACTGGAGTAAGTTGCAAAAGATCCCCAAAAACTATGACGTGTTTTCCTCCAAATAACACGTCATACTCTGTCTTCAGAATTTGCTGCATTCTTAAATGCACAAAGGCAAGCATTAAGTTTGATACCATGCTTACCTCATCAATAATGAGTACTTTCAATTTCTTCAATACTCTTGAAACTTCCAAGCATGCTTCTCCTGCTAGTTTGTGGTACTGTATTTTATTCTCATGCTCTACTGGTAACATTAGCAAACGATGTAAGGTAACTCCTTTTATGTTATACGCTGCTAACCCAGTTGGAGCAGTAACAACACAAGACAAAATGGAATCCATTTTCTTCTGTAGGTAGCTTCTAATTACATTAATTAAGAAACTTTTTCCAGTTCCTGCTTGTCCACTTACATACATTCTCATTGGTTCGAAAGATGTGCATGAGCACTCTTTCTTTTCATGTAGTAATCCGTGATCAATTTTTTTCCTGACTTCTTCATAAATTTGTTTTTGTTCTTCATTCAGTTGCTGCTCCAAATATGTTAAGCCTACTAAATTTTCCTGAGCTTGATTCATAGCTGTTTCTACTTCATTCATGGCTATTGCTGCTTCATTTTCTACGATAGGTTGTCCTAGAGGATCTTGACTAAATGTCCCAGAACTTTGACTGTCTTGAGAAGTGTCTCTAGCTACTTCAGCTGCAATTGTTGCTTCTTGTTCAATTTCTTCATTTAACATTTGAACATAAGTTGAGAAAGTACTGCATTCTATGCTGTCTTTGCTAGCATTGAAGGAATCTTCATAACTCTGGAATTCTCCAAGTAGTTCGTCCTCTGAACGCCATGGTTTAAACAGCTGCAAAAGTGCCAAGTAGTAAAATTCCTTTTTGTCAGGAGTGTCGCAACTCAGCTTCCGGTGATTAATCAAACTTCCTTTTGTTTGCTTCACCAAACATCCTTCCTCACCACTGACTTTATATTTTCCATTGTTGATATCTTCTGTGGCATTCCGTTTAAAAATGAAGTTCTGCAGCACTTCATAGAGACACATGTTCTCAAGGTGATGACTTCTTTGTGGGTAATATGTGTCCAACATATTTGTTCTTAAAATGTCTGTACTTTCTGGTTCAAACTCTGCTAAATACTCAATTTCTCGAATAGATTTCAGTACCCGATTTCGCATTCCTGCAAGGCCTAAACTTACCCAAATTATTCTTCTGGATTTCGAGCACAGGCTTGCAGATGATAACCTATCTGAGCATTCGTAGGATCCAATTTCTCGATGCGATAACATCTTTAAACTGAAACTGTATAGCTTCTTACTGACAGTCATCTCGTGAGAAATCTCTTCCCACATTTCCTTCAATTCCGTTTTCTCAGATTTAATGATGTAAGATGTGACATACCGAGCAACAGCAATAGAATTGTCAGCCACATACTGTATATCCATGTTAGCATTCCACATGGATAAAATGACTGGGTTGTAGTCATTTATATATTTTGATTCTTCTTTTCTTCTTAGGTTGTAGGTATTCTTAGGCGATTTTCTTGTAATAGTATGTCGCACAGCTGACATAAAACTGTTTACTCTTCCTTTTGAAAGAACAGGTCGTGGAAATCCGAATCGACATTTTGTGTAGAATTTATCTTTACTCTTGTACTTTCGTCGACAGTATTTTCCACACCGATGACTTTGGAAACGTAAAACTTTCTCTTTTAAGTTTTTCTCTTCTGTGCTTTTAGGTATAGCACATGTTGCATATCCTTCGATGAAAGATAAAACTGCTTCATCAGCATCTGTTCCAAATTTTGGGGCATCCTTGATCCACAACAGCATATGAATATGAGGAGCACCTCTTGCTTGGTATTCTTTTCTCCAAAAGAAATCCACAACTTCTCCAAGAGGTGGATTTTTTTTATTGCAGATGAAGGACATCATAGCCTCAAATCTATGATTGAAATATCTGCAAACATTAACCGGGTCTAATGAGCACAATTCTCCTGCTGTCTTGTATTGGATGTTTTCAATGTTTGAATTTGCCTCTCGCAGAAAATCCAGTAAATCATCCCAAGCGTACTCAGCACAGCTCAGGGTAAGGAACCATGTAGGAGTTCCTAAATTTCGTAACATACACTTCAATTCTCCATGGCGTCGGTACCAATATTCATTAGTTCCACGCTGACAAGCCATCAAATTGATCAATTGAGATTCCAAATGATCATCTCGCTGTTGCACTTTGTTGAGAAAGTCCTTTGCTGACACATTATGTAGATGTACTCCAGTTTTTAAAATGTGATTTACTGCATAAGATAGTGCAAACAAGTCACTTTCAAATAAAAGATGGAACAAATAAGGAATACTTTGACGAAATCTGGGATCTTCTGCATATAATCTTGTAGTCCGATACTCAGAAGCAGGAATTTGTACTGGACGTTCATCATATGGTCCACCTTCTCCTGTAGGAAACAGTTGGGGAAAACAACGAGCTTCCAAGCTCTCCACCCATACACTCACGGGAGTTCCTTTTGCTTTTTTCATCTGAAACAGATCAATAGCATTTCCCATAACTTCTTTAGAATGAAGAGGATGTATGCTGAAATGTTCATAAATTTCTTCTTCTTTTGACTTATCCACTTTTTCAATTTGCCCAGTTGGTATTCCTGTGTCTTCTAGTATTTCTTCTTCATCTTCATCCATATAAATGGCTTCATACCATTTATTATTTTTTTTCAAATACAAATTTGCTCTTTGTACTTTTCGTACATCCACCAGTTCCTGCCAAATTTTCTTATTCTTCGTAGGTACACCATTAACCAGAATAACTAATGGTTCAGTTTCCAAAGTATCTGCATCAATTGTTTCCATATTTTTTTTCAAATCCAATGGCAAATAGACAACTCTTCCTTTTAAACCTCTTTGTAAATCCGAAGGTGGTAATACCAGTTTTTGGCTCCATACGCACTATTGTCTGAAACGGATGGACACATTGAATAAGTATAGACTCATACGTATTTAAATCCGAAAGCTCTGGAGGAATTTCAACCAATTCTAATTTATTATGTACAGCTCTTGTTGGCATTCTTTTTTCTTCTAACTTGTTATAACAGTATTTACAAATACGCTGATGTTCACCCAATTCAAAACAATTTTCCAGAAATACATATTTTGCAAAATCTTTCCACTTATAATTATCTTCATTTTCACTTTTTTTATACAGATCAACATTCCTTGTTTGAATTTTGTAATGGCTTCTCCGGCAACAAATACAAGTAATATTTGGTCTTTCATTAGAGATGATAGCAAATTTTGTCATTTCATCTTCAAAATTTTTACTAACAGTAAGTTCTACATTCTCTTCTACATTTTCATCAATAACTGTGTCATTTTCTGCACTTTCTTGTTCTGGACCAAAGAAACAAAACTGAATCTCATCAGTAACCTTCACTACATCTGATACAGATCCACGGAACAGAGCAGTATTCAACTCATTCAACTTTAGTGCTGGACTTTTAGCAAAATACAATGTTCTCACAAACTTTCTCATTTTAGTATGATGAACAGCAAGCATCCTAAAATGGTGAAAAACACTTTGACACACTTTCCTAGATAGACAAGCCAGAGAATGTCCTTGTAAACCAGTATTCTCTCTCACTCTGCATGGATCTAGTCTTTGAAGCACCTTCATTTTCTGTTTAACACTCTTTTTACTATATTCTCTTAGAAAGTCACGTAATTTATCAATAGATTCCTGACGCACAGTACAAATACTACTACAATTCCAAGTGTACACTGGGGCTTTAGGACGTCTCCCCATAACCTCATCAGCCATCACTTCTTCCTCATTTCTTGGAACCATTTTCTCCTTTTCCATTACACAACCATCCTTAACTTCATATGCTCTTCCATTGGTGTCAACTGCATGCAACAAACTATTACTTTGAAGATAACTCTCTTCATTAAAAAATGGTTCAGTACTTGAACTATGCTTTCATTCTCCTAAGAACACTTTACAAAAGTTATTTTTTTTTACTTCTCTTTTCCTTTTGCTTTGTGACTTCATTGCATTGACTAATTTATCTAATCTACGCATCCTGTTCAGAATTAAAATGAATAGTTTTTTTTTTATTTCTAATGCTTTGGTAACAATATTTTCAATTAATTTCTTTTTCTTATAAAATTTGTTTTTTTTCTTATAGTTTTTCACATCCTTTAGCAAATTTAACATCACTCTTCTCTGAAACATTTTTCGACGAATGTTTTTGAAATCTATTTTCCGTGTTAAATCACTATTTCTTACTTCTGAGTCTACATTAGCATTTTGTTTTTGCTGTCGACTCTGTTGTTGTTTTGTACTTGAAACACTGTTTGAATTTATCTTTCGCCCATTTTTTTTTTTTTGGAAGATATTTTTTAAAAATTCTTTAGTTTGCTTACCAGAAGACTTTTTCTGTTTTCGAACACACGCTTCGCCTCCTATTTTTTTTTTACCAGTCGTCTTCAAATATAGTTGTTGTTTCTTTTCTTTTCTCTTTCTTGACTTTATAGGCATCTTTATATTTTTTCAGTGTTGTTCAGCAATACCTGCAAAAAACTTTAAAAAAATACCTTTATGTAATTTTAATTCATTTAAATTTTTTTTTCCAACTTTACAAATCCTATCACATGAGCTGATCCTTTCCTACGAGTCCAAGTCTTACAAAACAAGAGAAACATGAATTAAATCTCTGACAACAATTCCTGTGTGCACACAGACTCATGGTGTAATTCTAGGCAGAAAACGATATTTGTTTGGCAATTTGAAAGCACATTTACTTCTGCAAGTGATAATTACTGAGACAGCCTCACACATTTCCCTTACATTTTAGAGAGGCAAAAAAGAGTGCATCTCCTAACAGCTACTTGAGACCATCAGCATGTGTTACAGGGTAAGTGATTAGAGTAGAGCAAAGGAAATGAGCCTTGGTGACGTTGAATATGTTTGCGTTACACACTATCTGAAATACAACACAGACCTGAGTATTATGCATGGGACTGTAGGAGAAGCTGCTGCATGTGTGCAAACAGTATGGTTCTGGAGACTGTGTATTGTCAGGTGCAAGAGAGATCTGCATGGAGACTTTTACAAGTGCATGAAGACTGCAGATATGTGTGTAAGAGTACATCTTTGGTAAAGGTTAATTAGAGTTTTGTACATGTAGGAACTACCTCACCCATTGCAGGAGTGGATGGACAATCTACCCTGTCGATTCGAAATGTGTTACCATTTGTCTCTCATTTTTCTGATAGTGATTTCTGCTGAGTACTAACCAACACATTTGAACAAAACCAGCTGGCCCTTTCCTGAAAGTGCAAGTTTTACAGAACAACAGCAACACAAATAAAATCTCTGACAACAATTCCTCTGTCCACACAGACTCATGCTGTGTTCTAGACAGAAAACGATAGCTGAGTACTAACCAACACATTTGAACAAAACAAGCTGGCCCTTTCCTGAAAGTGCAAGTTTTGCAGAACAACAGCAACACAAATAAAATCTCTGACAACAATTCCTCTGTCCACACAGACTCATGCTGTGATTCTACGCAGAAAACGATATTTCCTTTGGCAATTTTAAAGCACATTTAGTACAGTGGATGGAGCAAGTGATAGTTACTGAGACAGCCTGACACATTTCCCTTACATTTTAGAGAGGCAAAAAAGAGCACATCTCCTAACAGCTACTTGAGACCATCAGCATGTGTTACAGGGTAAGTGATTAGAGTAGAGCAAAGGAAATGAGCCTTGGTGACGTTGAATGTGTTTGCGTTACACACTGCTATCTGAAATACAACACAGCTGAGTATTATGCATGGCAGTGTAGGAGAAGCTGCTGCATGTGTGCAAACAGTGTGTTTCTGGAGACTGTGTATTATCAGGTGCAAGAGAGATCTGCATGGAGACTTTTACAAGTGCATGAAGACTGCAGATATGTGTGTAAGAGTACATCTTTGGTAAAGGTTAATTAGAGTTTTGCACATGTAGGAACTACCTCACCCATTGTAGGAGTGGATGGACAATCTACCCTGTTGATTAGAAATGTGTTACCATTTGCCTCTCATTTTTCTGATAGTGATTTCTGCTGAGTACTAACCAACACATTTGATCAAAACCAGCTGGCCCTTTCCTGAAAGTGCAAGTTTTACAGAACAACAGCAACACAAATAAAATCTCTGACAACAATTCCTCTGTCCACACAGACTCATGCTGTGATTCTAGGCAGAAAACGATAGCTGAGTACTAACCAACACATTTGAACAAAACAAGCTGGCCCTTTCCTGAAAGTGCAAGTTTTGCAGAACAACAGCAACACAAATAAAATCTCTGACAACAATTCCTCTGTCCACACAGACTCATGCTGTGATTCTACGCAGAAAACGATATTTCCTTTGGCAATTTTAAAGCACATTTAGTACAGTAGATGGAGCAACTGATAATTACTGAGACAGCCTGACACATTTCCCTTACATTTTAGAGAGGCAAAAAAGAGCACATCTCTTAACAGCTACTTGAGACCATCAGCATGTGTTACAGGGTAAGTGATTAGAGTAGAGCAAAGGAAATGAGCCTTGGTGACGTTGAATGTGTTTGCGTTACACACTGCTATCTGAAATACAACACAGAGCTGAGTATTATGCATGGCAGTGTAGGAGAAGCTGCTGCATGTGTACAAACAGTGTGTTTCTGGAGACTGTGTATTGTCAGGTGCAAAAGAGATCTGCATGGAGACTTTTACAAGTGCATGAAGACTGCAGATATGTGTGTAAGAGTACATCTTTGGTAAAGGTTAATTAGAGTTTTGTACATGTAGGAACTACCTCACCCATTGAAGGAGTGGATGGACAATCTACCCTGTTGATTTGAAATGTGTTACCATTTGCCTCTCATTTTTCTGATAGTGATTTCTGCTGAGTACTAACCAACACATTTGAACAAAACAAGCTGGCCCTTTCCTGAAAGTGCAAGTTTTACAGAACAACAGCAACACAAATAAAATCTCTGACAACAATTCCCCTGTCCACACAGACTCATGCTGTGATTCTAGGCAGAAAACGATAGCTGAGTACTAACCAACACATTTGAACAAAACAAGCTGGCCCTTTCCTGAAAGTGCAAGTTTTACAGACCAACAGCAACACAAATAAAATCTCTGACAACAATTCCTCTGTCCACACAGACTCATGCTGTGATTCTAGGCAGAAAACGATAGCTGAGTACTAACCAACACATTTGAACAAAACAAGCTGGCCCTTTCCTGAAAGTGCAAAGTTTTGCAGAATAACAGCAACACAAATAAAATCTCTGACAACAATTCCTCTGTCCACACAGACACATGCTGTGATTCTAGGCAGAAAACGATATTTCCTTTGGCAATTGTAAAGCACATTTAGTACAGTGGATGGAGCAAGTGATAGTTACTGAGACAGCCTGACACATTTCCTTTACATTTTAGAGAGGCAAAAAAGAGCACATCTCCTAACAGCTACTTGAGACCTTCAGCATGTGTTACAGGGTAAGTGATTAGAGTAGAGCAAAGAAAATGAGCCTTGGTGACGTTGAATGTGTTTGCGTTACACACTGCTATCTGAAATACAACACAGAGCTGAGTATTATGCTTGGGAGTGTAGGAGAAGCTGCTGCATGTGTGCAAACAGTGTGTTTCTGGAGACTGTGTATTGTCAGGTGCAAGAGAGATCTGCATGGAGACTTTTACAAGTGCATGAAGACTGCAGATATGTGTGTAAGAGTACATCTTTGGTAAAGGTTAATTAGAGTTTTGTACATATAGGAACTACCTCACCCATTGCAGGAGTGGATGGACAATCTACCCTGTTGATTTGAAATGTGTTAACATTTGCCTCTCATTTGAGAGATAGTGATTTGTGCTGAGTGCTAACCATCACATTTGAACAAAACAAGCTGGCCCTTTCTTGAAAGTGCAAGTTTTACATAACAACAGCAACACAAATTAAATCTCTGACAACAATTCCTCTGTCCACACAGACTCATGGTGTGATTCTAGACAGAAAACGAAATTTTCTTTGCAAATTGAAAGCACATTTAGTACTATGGTGGTGTAAGTGAAAATTACTGTGACAGCCTGACACTTTTTTCTTATATTGTACACAAGCAGAAAAGAGCACATGTTCTAACAGCTCCTTGAGACCATGACCATGTGTTACCAAAAAAAAGCTGCCCCTTTCCTGCGAGTGCAAGGGTAACAGAGCAAGAGCAACACGAATTAAATCTCTGATAACTATTCCTGTGTGCACACTGTCTCATGGTGTGATTCTAGGCAGAAAACAGTATTCCTGGGTGATACCAGTACACCTTAACTTATAGTGTATACATACTCCATAATATCTAACATGTTCAAGGCACTTAAATATCTTCCTTAACATAAAATGTAAAACACCACTTTTAAAGTGGTAGGAAAATGTACCATGCAATTTTCAAATGTGTTTGCATTTGCCTCTTTTTTGTGAGTAACTAATTTCTGCTGAATGCTAACCATCACACTTTAAGCAAACAAACTGCCGCTTTTCTGCGAGTGCAAGGCTAACAGAACAACAGCAACACAAATTAAATCTCTGACAACAAATCCTGTGTGCAGACAGACTCATGGTGTGATTCTAGGCACAAAACAGTATTCCTCAGTGATACCAGTACACCTTAACTTTCATTGAAGACATACTTCATAATATCTTACTAGTTCAAGACAGTTACATTTCTCCTAATTCACAAAATGTAAAACACAACTTTAAAACAAGAATGACAATTCTATTATTTATATCAAAATACACCACATACTCCCCCTCTCAAACTCATAACTCACCTTTAAAATTAATTAGTTGAGAAAGAAATGTGGCACTCAAACAGCAGATTATCAGAGCCAGAATCTCAGAGCTGTACACCTCTCTCCTCTCTCCACAACCAGTAAATGGCAATTTTTCCCTCTCTTTTTTCCCACATATACATGTTAATGTAAAATCACAGTGCTTCCCACATTTTTTTCAAATGGAATCACACATTTCTATTGGTTGCAACTTTCAACCCCTTTCCAAATCATCCCTTCCCCCAACATGACTTCTGCCTGCTACCATAGCAACAGCTCATGGAACACAGGTGTGAGCAGAGAGGTCAGAAGTTCAGCACACAATGTTTCAAATCCAAAGAGCAAGAGTGCTTGACTTTTCAAACCTAACAGCAAATCCAAAGTAATGTTCATTGGGAACACATTTTTCTGTACCAATCCAAAACATGCTTTTAAAAATGTAAACTTACAGCCTAGTTTTAACTGTAAAATGGTTTGAATCAGCCAATGAGTTATTTTTATTTAAAAAAAAAGTATGTATGCCTCCATTTTTCAACTGTCTTTCTTTTCATATTGCCATTCTACTGAAAGACACCTCCTGAGTGCATCCTGTTCTCCTTGGAAGATGTTCACAGTGTGGATTATAGGTCATAGCTATGTCTTCTGGAGTGAAAAGTATGCAGAAAAAAGAGGTATTTTCAAAGACCTTGCTTTGCCAAATGTAGACATTAAATGGATTGGTCAGAGAGGGTTAAAGTGGCACCAATTGGTGAAAACCTTTCTACATCTCCCACAGCCTAACCTTATTATTGTGCACTGTGGTGGTAATGACCTAGGCACTTTAACTGGGGTAGGTCTGGAAATGCTTATTAAGGACACCTTTATTGATGTCACTTTTTCCACAAACTGCCTTTGTATATTCTAATATATGCCAAAGGCAAAAGTGGAACTGGTCTAACCAATTTTGTCCGCAAATTGACAAAGCAAGAAAGCACGTCAATAAGTCTGTTTCTGCTTTCCTCAGAGACTATAGTATGGGTTCTATATACCACAACAACTTGCGTTACAACATGCAAGACATTCATAGAGGAGACGGTGTACATTTCAATGATGAAGGGAACAGAGTCTTCCTCTTGAACTTTAGACTCTGCATCGGTACTTACTTGTAGGTACCAAAAAACACTCAATGAACACAAGGGCTCTATTTAGAGCCACCTAATATCTAAACACTTAAACGTGATTTTTAATTCTATTTTTTTTTATGGTTTTTTTCGGGTGCGCGCTGGGTGCGCGCACCTCGCGATGTTTTAAAAAAAAAAAAAATCTCTTTTTTGGCACTTTGTGGTCCTACTGTGACCCCCTGACAATGGATAGGGGGCAAGAACTCCCTACTCAGCCCCCTATTCACGTTCTCCACCTTTCCTTTTCAGTGCGACAGACAAAATGGCGGCCGACACTTCCTGATTTCGACCGATTCGAATGTTTACTGACATCTATCAACCAATCAGAATTACGCTCGCGCACGGCAGGGTACGCGCACAGGGTTTGCACAGTGCGCGCACCCTGCGCACGTATAGATATTGATATGCTTTTAAATGCTATTTTCTCAGGAAATCCTGAACAGATTTACACCAGACCTGCAAAAGGCACTTCCTTGACCTTATGGCTACCTCTCTGCCAAATTTCAAGTAATTCTGTTCAGCCGTTCGGGCTGTAGCTGTGTCTAAAGGTCCTATGGAAAAATACATGGGGAAAACGCGTTTTGGGACCCCCCCTTTTTCTCGGCCCCTGCTTGACGAATCACCCCGAGACTTTCAGGGTAGGAGCTGAACGGAGCGCCCCTTTAGTTTTGAAAATTTCGCGAGGATTCGTCAACCGGCGCCAAAGTTATTCAAAATAGAATTTTGAGATTTCCTATGGAAACACGATCCTAACTATAACTATCTACTGGCGACCGCCAGTAGATAATATATATATATATATATATATATATATATATATATATATACACAGCATCCAGTGTCCCAGTTCCTCTTGCTTGGGACCCTCAACAGTGGTGCGCACATGCACATGGTGGTGAGCCCGCTAATACGCGCAACCACCCTCCTGAAGCAAAGGAGATGGGCACTCCGGTGCAGAAGTAAATGCAATAGGCTCAAGGTGAAGTGTTTAGTCAAGTGCAATCACCATGTCATACAAACAGAGCAAATGTGTTTTGACATTCCGCATGCCTTCCCGGCACTATGTAATAGACAAGTGCAAACAACATAAATGAAGGGCTCAGGGCACCCATAACAGGTAAAACTGTGGTGGCCATCTTACAGTGTTTCTTGAACATAAGTTCAATGTAAACAATGCTGGATAGTGCAAGATTGAAGTCTGTCATTTCCATGTCAACAAAATTAAGCGATCTGTTACACACATATGCTAATAGTCACAATGTGATATTCATCTAGGAAATGCCGTAATCTTGTTGATGAATGTTACACCAAGTTTGTCTAATAAGATTGTAATTCAGCAAATATATTATAACTTGGTGTTCAAACATTGGAACACATTTGTTATGGAAAGGACAAAGTTAACCTATTACGAAGGTGTGAGTATCACATCTTAAAACATAATGCCCAAGTGGACTAGTGCTGACACTGTTAGGTACTAGGCACAGCTACTCTTCAGATAAGTTAGTCCATGACGGCCATCCTGTCATGACCATAAACATACATTAAACACAAAACTACATGGTAAAGTGTAAAAAATTAGCACATAATCAAATGATTGCATGGAAACACATACGTAAAGGTGACTATGTAAATTAGGATATGTCTCTGGAATTCGTCATCACATATTAATTATAGCACATAACATTGCGTCTTATTGTCTGGTAAGATCAAGGGACATTGTATACTGTGCTCCAAGGACATCATTTGTTTGCTGCATGGGTGTGTAGTATCAAACCATAAACCTGTTGTCACCATGGGCTAGTACAGAACACATGGGGTGTTGCTCAATGCAACTAATCAGACATAGGGCCCAAGAGGGCTTTAATCTAAACCATCAGTACACATGTATGACCAATACTAGCAGCTATACAATGTATCATTGTATTGTCAAAACTGCATCCAGATATTGCAAGTGCCATAGGGAGATCTGTTGCACATCCCATCCTTTGTGGTGTCCATCGTTCACGCAAAGGCCAACCACAAAGATAAAGAAGAAGTTTGAAAAATAGGTATAGAACTTAGGAGAAATAATACAAAATTACAGCTAACCTCTTTTGCCTCAGCTTGTCTGGACTCAAAAGGCATATAGAAGGAATAATTCCACCCCATGGACTTATGAACACAGGAATATATCAGACAGTCTATCCACATCAGGATGGAGGACCCAACTCTGTGTGAACATTAAACACATTAAAACGTATATGATTAAAATACTATAGACATGAAGTTGACTTTAAATCATCAAACAATAGGAAAAGCATCATCAGTGTGAACTATCAATGCAAAAAACTCAAGAATTCAGAATTATAGGGAACAACCCTCCTCAGTCACAGATCAACAAGGTCAATCACCCAAGTGTGCAGACATTTCTTTGGTTGTGGTCAAGCAGTTTGTAATCTTGGTGTTGATGTACAAGATGTATTTTGATTCCAATTGTCTCAGATTACTTGTGCTGTTACCCTTTGTGGCAAATACAGGTACCCTGTGAATGGTAAAAAAATCTCAACAAGTCACTTCTACCATTATGAAATATGGCAAAATGCCATGCTACAGGCTACTGTCAGTCTGAGTTTTAAATAGCAGACATGTATGTGCTCTGACACATGTTTCTTAATGGAATAGGTGGTACCAGGCCCGCAGCCAGAAGTATATCTTTAGGGGGGGCATGGCCTTCAACAATGAACCAACATTAAAGCTGTGCTCTATGTGTGCACTATTTCCCAAATACTGGTTGTACTACTTAATAATGACTCCCAAGAATATTGTTATACAAGTATATTGAGGAAAGAATATTGAAAGGTAAGTGCATATAGGGGATTGTGTGAGCCCATGATAGGTCCACTTGAGGTTGAGGTGTGCGGCCTGGCTGAGGTTACTAGCGGAAGCACTTCTAATGCTCTGAGTGGTGGTTTTACAGTTTGCATCTAGGATCCCGCCCTGTGATAACATCTCTCTTGGGGTCTGATTATGATGCCGTAGGAAACGACTCCGACTCTAGGTCAGAGCTGTTCCTACGGCATTGTGATTGGCTGTTCGGATTCCTTTCTGACAGACCCATTTTAATGGGGTCAGTCGGAAAGGATTCCAAATCCAATTTCCGAATGGCCTCCAATGGGCTCGGAGAGTCCGTCTGCCATTCAGAAAGCCTTCAGTAATTCCTCGGGCGGCTCTTTCAGCCCAAGGGTTTACGATGGGAGATTCCAACAGCCTTTCTGTGCCTGCCTTTCCGACACAGAAAGGCTGTGGGAATCCAACGTTGGGGCCCCCAGCAGGACCCTCAGGGTGCAAGGCCACCGGATGGCAGCCTAGGGGGCACCTGTGGTGCCCCCCTGTTGATCCCTGCGCCTGGTGGAAGGTACCTTGAGGTGCCTGCCATGGGGTGCAGGGGTGAACTGCACCTCAGCGCTTTACAAACAGAGCATGCATTTCGGTCGGAATGCATGCTTCCATTGTAAAGAATAGGAATGCAACCGAACAGTGTTCGGTCCCATCCTAATTGGTCGGTTGGGACCGACGGCAGCAGGTCGTTCGATCCCAGTTCCCAAACGATGTCCGGCATTGTAATTGGGTCCTTAGTTGTTGTTAGCATGGTGGCTCTCATTTGGATGCAACTGAGTCCTCCACTTTCAGAATTATGAACAATCTTTACTCTTTCACATGCAGTAGACTCCTTGCACAGGACCCTCAAGGTGACACACAATATGCGGCTAACAATACTTGGACAAGAATGCACTTTTCTGACTGGTGAATGTGGAAAGCATGGAATCCTGCCATGTGTACTTGAAATGGAAAAAGGTTACTTGCAGAGGGATTGTTTGCCATTACTAAAGGCACAGATAAAAGTCAAGCTTCATGTTATTAAACAGTTAGGGAACTGCCCAATTTAAATCTACACTAGAAAGACAAATCACCTTGTGTATGCGCTGATGTTACATACTAAAATATAAGTGAAAGTGAAAGCAGATGTCCTTAATGGAATCTGCAGGGATCCACAATTATCCAACCACACGGCGTTCTGCACTTCTCCTGATAACAACAGTACACCACGTGGGTGACCAAGCTATCACCAGTGAAAAGAAAGACTCTCTAAGCTCCTTAAGACACAAAGAAACATCAAGCTTTTACCTTGCAAATTGTTCCATTCTGGCAATTGGGTAGCTGCAGGATTTAGGCCGTGGTTCGGTCGGCACCCCGGGAATCCTGCCAGACCCAGACATTTCTGAAAACAAGGCTTGTACAGTAGTCTTGGGTGGTGTGGCTTGCATGGATCTCAATAGCTTTTCTTACCCAGAATGCCCTACAAGCACCAAGCTTTGGCTAAATCACACATTCTCCTCATCTTTCTGTGAAGGAACATTTCGGAATCTGTGAGAAATGTCCTGCCACCCAGCGTTCCCACACCTCTCCCAATAAAAACACTACCCAAACTTTTCACCAAATATTTTGCATTTAGCACATTAATTACATTGGACCTCATAACAGCAATGTATCTGCTATGGCCATAAGTTAGATAAAGATAAAGCAGAATTTCATAGGAGTCAATAAAGTTCAAAAAGCAGATACATACTACACAGATCTTAAACTAATTATGAAAACATCAGAAAATGTTAGTTGATGTTCTGCAGAGATGTCTAGGGAGGTCAAATATAATACAAATGCCGTCAGCCACAAATGCCCTGCTCATGGTTTCCTCATTATTTGGTTCAAGGAGATGAATCCTCATTGCTCTTACTCTGGCATGGTTAACTATATTTTAAGCCATTTTTGAAAGATAGTCTGTTATAGCAGCCCTTTGTGACATGGCAGGCTATATTGGGTCACTTCAGCTTCACACTACTGCTAGCTAGGGTATTTGCACCCCTCTGCAGCAGGCACAACGATCAAACAAATGATGTGGCTCCTGCAAACAAAATAACATTCTGTAGAGCAGATACCTAATCTCATCAGGCTATATTTCACAACATGCCAGTATAGGCTGGAGCAATGTCAGTCCAAAATAAGTCCTACCTGATCTGATAACTCTGCACCAGCACAATAGGCTAATTAAAACATTGTGCCATATTGGAATCTGGAGTTTCCTGAGTGACATTGCTTCTGAATGACTGGAAGATGTGGGTTTCCTATCAGCTCCTCACATAAAACACTGGTCGCCCACATATTTCTTCTACTATTAACCATCAACCCAACCTACTTACCTAACCTGGTTAAATCATTCAATTATGTGGATCACACCCATATCATTTCAAAAATTGCATTGCCCAAAAGCCATCTATAATTTAAAACTTGATGTCTGCCTTCGGGCCATAAATACCCGGATGATGAATAACCATGTAAAGCTAAGTACCCCAAAGACAGAACTTATTACTTGCGGACAATGACAAAAATACCAGAATACAGCCATTTGCCCCAAGGAACATGAAGCCCCTCCAACAATTTCAAGAGAAGTCAGAAATCTAGGGGCAACCATGGAGTCAGACCTATATTTGATACCACATGTTAACAACGTAAAACAAAGTGCCTTCTACACAATGAAAACACTATGTGGAATCGTCCCATACTTTGGATACCAACAGAAACTGCAAGCCATCCTCACACTTGTAATCTCCAAGCTTGACTATGCCAACAGCCTATATCTTGGCACACCCACATTCATAATACACAAAACACCAGTAGAGCCGTTGCGGTGGGTCGGTGATGGTCTGCCCTGGGTGGCACTTTTTGGGGACAGCTGCAAGTGCAAGGTAAGTTTTCTTTTTTTTATATCGTCATCTGTCACCTCCCCCCGCTCGTCATTGTCTGTCTCCTCCACCCCCTCTCTTACCTACACAAGCCCTGACTGGGCTGCAAACTCAGGGATTGCCCCGGGGGCAAAAGCTCTAGCTACGCCACTGGATTACACAACTCATCCAAAATACAGTCTTGCAATCACTCTACTGGCTATCTAAGGCACAGATGGTAATGTTCAAGGCACTATGCATTGTTCACAGAGCATCCAGGGAAAAGGATTATCATTAATTTTCATACCACTTTACCATAAGACATCTGTAGGAGGCTCTGCTTTCTCTGTACAAGCTGTCAAACTCTGGAATACCCTACCAGCCAGTATTCAAAGTCTGAAAGAGCCTAAAAACTGCAGAAGACAGTTGAAAACATGGCTACTTCAAAGGCATCTATAAAACAACACATCCCTGCAACAGAACCTGGAAAAACAGTTGCACTCTCAAACTCAATCTTCAGCTTACGATTCACAGATTGGAAACAACCCAACCAGCAAACTACTTTAGATAAGCAGGTAAATTAGAGCAAGCTGGCCTATGCTCACCGGTATATTATATAATTATGTAACTTTATACATAACATTTCTGACCCACACTAATACTAATACCATAACTGTCAGCGGTCAGCAGCCAACTGTAACTTACATCTCATATCTTCACATAAAACATGTCTGCTACCATGGTTGTCCATCATCAGTACTGTGTAACCAATTAACCAGCCATCACTAAATGAACAGGCATGGAATAACTGAAGAGAAATGTCACACAGTAGGGGTCAATTGAACTACTTTAATCTGATCCATGGCTGCAGGTCCCAAATATCTATACACTATGGCTGTTTCTTTACATCTCACAATGGCTATGGGTGGATCATGGGTGTTCTCATACATCCACCTACGGAATTGGGTGCATTCCTAGATTTACTAAAGCTTGGGAGTGTGTCAAAATGGTACACCTCGGCAGTGAGGCGTAAGGAGAAAGTTATTTTTTTCTTGTTGCAGTCGCATTCTATGTGTGATGAATAGTGCAGCACACCTAGAAAGATAAATACGCCTCTATGGATTGTTTTTGTGTAGGAGGATGTCCATGGTGTAATACAGGCAACCTTGCACCTGGGCACAAGGGTGCCTCTGTTGGCACTAGGCAGCACACAGTGCACTAATGATAGAAGACAGCAGACATGTGGTATATCTTTGTAAACATTGCGCATTTCTGCTTTCTGCCTTTCAAGCAGTGTAGTTCAAGTTCTTTTGCTGCGTTTCGTTACGTCAAATGTAAGTAAATCTGTCCCAATTTTCAGATTGGGCAACCCAGTGCAGTAATCAGCTAATTAGATTATACTCATCAGAAATGCCATAATGGGACCCACAGAGCTGGTCAAAGTTGCCAACATACTGAAAAGCCATAAATTGCGGGTCTGTCTTTCTCACACCTCATAATCCACCGCACTGCTATGCACTGTGTTTCATAACATGATAACATGCCTCGGTGGTCATCTCCTACGACATGGAAACACTCTAAGATTGGATCACAAAATAAATTCAACACTTTTTTAACCACATACCACCCTATCTGGCGGAGCTTGCTGCCCATTTAGGTAAGTGATTCAGTGCCACACAGGTGGATAGTAAGTGTTATACAAATGTGCATTACAATGAAATAACTATTACTTGTGCATCACCAATATTTGTTTTTATCCTATTAACATCTTTGTTTCTATTACACTTTAGAATTATAAAACAAAATGTGCTTCCTCTGTGCTTTTGTAACTGCTGGTATATGTTAAAATATTTGTACAGTTTATTTACAGGTGTTTAAGTTTTAAGTGAAGTAGAAACAAACTGACATCCTACAGTATTTCTTTACATACTCTCTGTACACAAAGCCACTGGAATAATGTGATTCTGCAGCCACAGAATTATGCAATTCTGTGGCTACAGTTTTTACTGTATAAATATGAATTTACCTCATTTGCCACATAATCCACCACCTGCTGCATAATGTGCAGATCGTAACAAAAAACACATTTTGTTTCTAGCTCAAACATATAAAAAGTTACTAAAATGCTGCAATGCGTGCTTCCATGCAGTGGAAAGTCCTTTGCAAAGGTTACTGGTCATCTTCCAGTTACTTACAGCGAGCGGTATTTGGATGTGGAACTAGTAATAATTAAGTGAAACCTTTGCCCAGGGAGTACTAACGTACAAAAATGAGAAAATAATGAAGTGATACTATAAAAAATATGCTGCATTAAGCGGAATCATTTTTGTTTGCTTCCCACATAATTTAGTCAATATTGCTGCATAATTTGGTCCTCTGCTGCTGCCTACTTAAAGTGTCCCTGTCTGTACCACAGAGAGATTGTCATATAGTCCACTTTACAGTGCTAGAAAGAGAGGCATTGACAGGGATCTAGATTTACCTAATGTAAACATTACTTGGGCTGACCAGAGAGGGTTAAAGTGACCTCACTCGCTGCCTTTGGATGAAAGCCTTGACGATTGCAAACATCCAGACCTCGTGATTGTACAATCTTCCCTGAAGAACATATAGAACACTGACAGTCTTACTTATGATACATGCATAGCACACCTGAAGCTATCTTGATTGAGTCAAACTGGTAAAAGGTAAAATATTGAATTTAACAATAAACACAGTGAGGTTGTTCATTTTGTCATTTAAATTATGGTTAGTGCTATAGAGAGAAAAATTAGGATATGTTCTAAATGAGTTCTCAAATATCTTCCTCTTCTATTTCATTAAAACATTCTGACAAGTAGAATGAAGCATTCACTTTCAACACTAGCAGCAGCTTGCCAGTTAACTCCCTAGTGATCAGCAGGTTACTACGGTGTCTTGATGAGCAACTAGAGCGCTAACTTTCTGAATTTATGCCAAACGTATGGCACATCTGACCACTATCTTGATGGAATCAAAGTGGAAAACCTAAATCATTTTATACTGAGGATACTGCAGTAAACAAGGTGATTAGGATGCTTCCCAACAAGTAAGTCTCCTAAGATGGCCACTAGAGAGAAAAGATCCCAAACGTAGCACAGCTATCACCTAAATGTGGCTCTAGGATAGCCCATTGTCAGAAGTGTGCAAAACACCCACACAAATTGTGCTTCTTTATAAAACTGCATGAAAGGTTTAACACATATTAACCATTCAAGAATATAATTAGTGTTTGTATAGCGCCGGTTACACTCCAGGGAGCATCTTAGCACTTCAGAGTGTAAGAGAACATGGTGGCTTATTGTTCTTGTGGTAAATCCTTGGTTAAAATGCTAATTCATGTTTTTGCATTTTGTGTCGGATAGGGTGTAAATCCAGGTCTTAAGGATTTTTCTAAAAATTGTGTCTGTAGAGATTTGTCGGAAAGGAGGTGACAGTGAGTTCCATGCTCTGGACCCCAAGACAGCCAGGGCTTTACCTCCTCTGGTTTTGAGTCTAAACTTGGGAATAGTCAGGAGATTGTCACCTTGGGACCTCAGACACCTGGAGGGAACGTAGCGTTGGAACATGCTTTCGATGTATTTGGGTCCTGTTTTGTTAACTGCCCTGAAAGTGATTAGCAAGATTTTAAAGAGCACCCTTTTGTGTATAGGCAACCAGTTCAGGGTGTTCATGGCAATTGTGGCTGAGGTTCTTCTTTTCCATCCTAGCACTAGTCTGGCCGCTGCATGCTGCACCATTTGTAGTTTATGACAGATTGTCCTGTTAGTTCCTGCGTATGTGCTGTTGCAGTAATCTATGCGAGAGGTAATGAGGGCTACTGCCACCGTCTTCCTTGCGGCGAAAGGGATTAGATCGAAAGATTTCCTGAGCCCTTTTATTATGCCGAAGCAGGTCCCTGCCACGGCTACTGCTTGTTGTTGAAAGCTCAGGGATGGATCAAATTTTATCCCTAGGTTTCGGACTGCGTTGGCTGTATTAGGGGGAATGGTTGCGTCTTCTGGCCACCATAGTGCTGGGTTGAAAGTGTTTCCCTTACCAAACGGTAGGATCTCGGTCTTCCCAGTGTTGCATTTAAGGTGATTCGTCCTCATCCAATGGAAAGTGGCTTTTAGGCAGTTTTTAAGTCTTGTTTCTGCTTCGCTGGTTTCATCCTCCATCACTAGGATGAGTTGTGTGTCATCCGCGTATGAGATGGTGGCTATGCCGAAGGATGATATGAGGGAAATCAGGGGGGCCATGTACACATTAAAAAGTGTCGGGCTCAGGCAGGAGCCCTGCGGTACACCTGAATTTATTAGGATCTCTTCTGATCTGAACTGGCCCAGGGTGACCACTTGTCGTCTATTTGTTAGGAAGCTTTTTAGCCAGATCGGTACCTTTCCAGTTATCCCTGCCGCGGCTAGTCGGTCGATCAGGATGGAATGTGACACCGTATCGAACGCCGCGGACAGGTCTAAGAGTATAAGGACTGCTTTTTTGCCCTGGTCTAGCGCTGCTCTGAGTGTTTCCGATGAAAATATTAGAGCTGATTCTGTTGAGTGATTTACTCTGAAGCCAGCCTGGTTGGGGTGCCAGATGTTATTGGCCTCTAAGAAAGTGGTGAGCTGTTGGTTTACTACCTTTTCTGTGAGTTTACAGA